>NW_028240236.1:1527500-2127500 GCF_028749965.1 Puma concolor | reverse complement strand
GCTACAACACTAAGTGTTGATCAGTTAATAATTTGTGATTCCATCTTTAGAGGAACTAAGTATTTAGAATACAAACATTTGTAACACTGAATGTACATTCATATTGTCAGAGGGACATCATACACCAACTTAGAGCTGCTCAGATTAAATCGAGAATTACATGGAGCCAAAGTATTCTCTGCAAAGGATATTGTTGTTTTTATATTATATTCTGTTGATTTTTTTCCAGCTTTTTTCTATGGTTCCTTTTTTTTTCAAATCCAGATGATTCTACAAATATTAAATTTTAGCCATTTGTTTAGAGGTGAATTTTAAAATCATGGGTATCTAGCGAAAACTGGCTGGCTGAAGAGAGTTTCCAGTTTCCATGAATGCAAAGTAATAGATTCAATTAAGGGAACAAGCCTGAAAGCCAGATGTTGCTGTACCCCAAGGATAGGCCCCAGCTAGTTGAGAATCAGTGAGAATAAATTACCTTTAGATAGCTCACAAACAGGAGCTTCTTAAATTCGGCTACAGTGTACTCTCCACATAATAAACAAATGACAAGGAAAGTAAAACGGAACCACAGCAATGACTGCAATCTGTACAGTAGAAAAGACCCTCTAAGAGATAATACATGTGTGTACAAGTTGTACATTTTACAGATTTGAGGGTTCCCATTCGCACTGCAGTTCATATAAATCATGCCTCCTAGAACTGTGCAGTATACAACTTGTGCAACCAATAGCAACAAACTGAAAACATTCTGATGCTGGTATAGAATAGCAAATATATGAACAAGGAGTACAAACGACGTCTGACGTCATAAGGTGTATAAATTGGATTCATACAAAAGAAAAAAAAATCTCTAAATTGCACTTCATTAGTACTAGAACTTTTGCTTGGTAAAAGACTCTGTTAAAAGAACAAAAAGACAATCTATGGACTTGGACAAAATATTGCCAAATCATATATCCAGCAAAGGTCTTGTGTCCAGAATATCATATATTGAAGTGCACAAAACGATGCTCCACAACACTAGGCTTCAGGGAAACACATTAAAACTGCACTGAGATATTGCTATCCACATATTGAAAATGTTTTTTTTTTCCATCTTTACTTATTTTTCAGGGATAAAGAGGGACAGAGTGTAAGCAGGGAGGGGAAGACAGAGAGGGAGATACAGAATCCAAAGCAGGCTCCAGGTTCCCAGTTGTCAGCAGAGAGCCAAATATGTGGCTTGAACTCACAAACTGTGAGATCATGACCTGAGTTGAAGTCAGCTACTCAATCTACTGAGCCAACCAGGAGCCCATGAAATATATATATTTTTAAAGACAATACCTAATACTTGCATGTGACCCATAAATCTGACTCCTAGATCTTTTCTCTAGAGAAGTGAAAACTTATGCTTATTAAAAGAAAAAAAAACATGCACGCAAATGTTTAAAGCAACTCTAGTCATAACTGACAAAAATGGACAAACACAAATGTCCTTTAGGAAATGAATGGTTAAACAAACCCTGGTATATCCGTACAGGGAAACACTAAGAAACAGATGTATTATAAAGGCATGAGGTTGAATGAAAGAAACCAGTCTCATAAAGTGACCTACAATAAGGATCCATTTATATGATATTAAATTTGGATAATGGGGGGTGGGGGGGAGGTGAGGGTGGGTGATGGGTACTGAGGAGGACACGTTTTGGGATGAGCACTGGGTGTTGTATGGAAACCAATTTTACAATAAATTTCATATATAAAAAAAAAAATTGGAGATAGATGGTTGCCAGGCCTCAGGAGTGGGGTGACAGTGATTCAACATGAGGAATCCTGGGAGCTGAAGGCATTGTTCTCTTCTTGTCTAATTTTTTTTGGGAGGGGGGAGACAGAGAGTGGGAGTGCGGGAGGCACAGAAAAAGAGGTAGAGAGGGATAATCCCAAGTAGGCTCCGGGAAGTTCGTGAGCAGGGGCTCAAACTCAAGAATAGTGAACTCATGCCTTAGCCGAAATCAAGAGTGGGATGCTTAAGTGACTAAGCCACCTATGTGCCCCAGGAACAGAACTCTTCTGTATTCTCATTGGGGTGACATTTACATGAGTAGATACAATCTTTAAAACTCAAAGCCCTATGCACCAAAATAGTTACTTTCTATAATGTTAATTACACAACAAAAAGCATTTTCAAAAAACTACCACATCTGTCCTCATCTCTCCATTTCCTGCTTCCACACTAATTGCTGTCATGTTCACCTCTCCTGGTCAACTGCAATAACTCCTTACCTGATTTCCTCCCAATCACAATCTTCAATCTGTCTCTCTAATAAACTTACGAAATATTACTCCTGACTAAAGTGTCATAAGGAAAAAAAATAAGCCAGATCTACCTAGCTGCACCTTCCTTAGATCATGCATGCACACCACTCCCTATGGCATTTCCAACACGAAGACCCAATGTGCAAAGACCCAATGTACTCCAAGGGGAGCCTGAGTGGCTCAGTTAGTTGAGTGACCTACTCTTCGTTTCAGTTCAGGTCGATTTCGCCATTTGTGGTTTCAAGCCCCAGGTCACACTCTGCACAGAGCCTGCTTGGAATTTTCTCTTCCCCCTCTCTCATCCCCTCCCCTTCCTCACACACGCTGTCAATCAACCACCCACCCAACCAACAAACATTAAGATAAAAATAAGCAGCCCAAATCATAAGGGTTTGTAGTATGTTACACATTTATCCCATAGTTCACATAAAAGCAAAGAAAACTGGACTATCGTGCTGGCATTATTTTCCTTTCTTATACCCAACTCATTTTGCCCACTTGTGGTTCATTTCTGTGTCTCCTGCTCTAAATGCAGTGCCCACTTCCTCCGGCAGGCCTAGTTGAAGTGAATTTCTAACTGCTTCAACTCAGTACCTCCTTCATTCTGTTGCCTTTGTCATGAAGACCTGGAACAAAAATCTGGAAAGAATGAACACCCCAGGCCTGGCATGCCAATACTAACACCTGGCAAACAGCAACAACCTCCCAGAGACAGCAACTAGTAAACAATCAGTTGTCTATTTAGGACACATGAGCGAGAAGATGGAAGAAATAGAACTTCCCAAAGGGAGGCTGAAAAACAAAAACAAAAACAAAATCCACTCGCGTTAAAAAGTGAAAAAAGGTAAAACCAAAGTTCATCTCACTGTTATTGCAGGTGTTACTGGATAGACTAGATGAACCTGAAGCAAATGATTTCTACACAACAAAAACAACAGCAGCAGCAGCAACAACAACAAGAGCAGCAACAACAAGGGCAGCAACAACAAAATCAACAACAACAAAGAATCTTCTAAACTATGCCTTGGTATAATTTAGCAGATAATCAGAGCTGCAGAACACTAGCTTTATGTGGGAATAAGCGGAATACCATAGGTACTCAGAGGAGTCACGCTTATTGCTAATAACTGATGCTCAGGTGGTGTGAACACTGTATCCCACAACACCAAGTAAGGGTCTGAAAAAGGAGGAGGGAACCCACGCAGTGCAGTAGATGCCAGAACACATGGGGTGAATCAAGGGCTCAGTGAAACGGGAAGCCTTAATCACAAAGTGAACAATTTGCCTGAAAATGCTGCAGATTCAGGCCAGCACGCAGGCCTCCAGGCTCCCTGGCAGGAGTCCTGGGAATACGAGGGGCAGAGCAATGAACTTACAGCTACCAATCACTTCCCTGTGGCAGGCACGTTACCTCATAAAGCATCTCAATTGACCCTGTGTCCAGAAGAAGGAATTGAGGCTGAAGGAGATGTTATAATTGCTCAAGGTCACAGAACTAAGAAAGGTATGGAAATGGCCTTTACCCCAAGCACTCGGACTCCTTAGTGCATAACATGCTCCCTCAAGTATGCAAAACTCAGCTTCAGTAACCCTTTTTCCATCTTT
This sequence comes from Puma concolor, assembly GCF_028749965.1. Lineage (NCBI taxonomy): Eukaryota > Metazoa > Chordata > Mammalia > Carnivora > Felidae > Puma > Puma concolor. Next base: position 2,123,597 of record NW_028240236.1, on the reverse strand, counting down.
TTAATTAATTTTTTTTCAAAAAGCGTTGATTGTTGTATTTTCATTTTTATTTGTTTCCTTATGTCTTTTAATTTCTTCTCTAATTGTCTGGTTGACTCATTCGTTCTTTACTAGGATGTTTTTTAACCTACATGCTGTTAGAGGTTGAGCAGACTTTTTCCTGTACTTTATGTCAAGCTCCAAACATTGTGATCTCAAAGTGTGCATGGTGTCATCTCAATGCTGTTATAATTATTGAAGGCTTTTTGCGACCCAGTATGTGGTCTCTCTTGGAGAATGTTCCACGTGCACTCCAGAAGAAAGTATGCTCTGCTTCTTTCCATGTAGAGTCCTAAAATATCTGTCACATCCTTCTGGTCCAATGTATCATTCAGGACCATTGTTTCTTTCCTGATTCTGTCTAGATTTTCTGTCCATTGTTGTAAGTTGACTATTAAATCCCCCTGAAATTACCACATTCTTATCAATAAGATTGTTCATGTTTGTGATTAAATGTTTTAAATATTTGTGTGCTTCGGAATTCAGTGCATAATCATTATAATCGTTAGCTTTTCCTGATGGACAGACACTGTAATTATTTAATAATGCCCTTAAACATCTCTTGCTGCCAACTTTAATTTCAGGTCAAGTTTGTCTGATAGAAGTATGGCTACTACAGCTTCCTTTTGACTCCCAGTAGCATGAAAGGTAGTTCTCCATCCCCCCACTTTCAAGAGTAAGGTGTCCTCAGGTCTGAAATGAGTCTCCTGTACGACAGCAAACAGATGGGTCTTGTTTTGTATTATCCATTCTGATACCCTGTGTCTTTTGGTTGGAGCATTTATTCCACTTCCATGCAGTGTTATTATGGAAAGCGATGGTTCCGCGGCATTGTGATGTCTGTAGTTTTCGTGCTTGTACTGGTGTCTGTGGTACTTTGTGATATTTGCGACATTTCCCTCAAGGAATCCCTCTTAGGATCTCTTGTAGGGATGGTTTAGCGGTGGTGAATTCCTTCAGTTTTGGTTTGTTTGGGAAGACCTTTACCTCTCCTTCGATTCTGAATGGCAGGCTGGCTGGATAAAGGATTCTTGGTTGCATATTTTTCCTATTCATCACATTGAAGATTCCCCTATTCCTTTATGGCTTGTCTGATTTCAGTAGATGGATCTGCTCCTATCCCAATACTTCTCTACCTGTGTATGTGAAGGTCCATTCATCCCTAGCTGCTTTCAGAATTCTCTCTTCATGCTTGTATTTTGCCAGTTTCCCCATGCTATGTTGTGCAGAAAATCAACTCAGGTTACATCTGAAGGGAGTTCTCTGTGCCTGTTGGGTTTCAATGCCGGTGTCCTTCCCCAGCTTGTGGAAGTTCTCAGCTATGATTTGTTCAAGGTCATCTTCACACCCCTTTTCTGTCTCTTCTGGAAATCCTGTGATATGGATATTGTTCCATTTGATTTCATCACTTAGTTCTCTAATTCTCCCCTCTCGATCCTCAATTTTTGCTCTATCTTTTTCTCACCTCCTTTTCCCCATATTTTTACCTTCTGATTCATTTAGTCTCCCCTCTGTCTCTTCAATCCGCGCTGTGGCTGCCTCCATTTTAATTTGCACCGCATTTATAGCATTGGAATTCATCACGACTACTTTTTATTTCCTTGATCTCTGCAATAATTGATTCCATGCTGTCTTTACGCCTTTGCCAATCCCAACGATTAATCTTTGGACTGTTATGCTAAATTCTGATATGGAGCTTATATCTGTTTGGATAAAGTCGTTAGCTGTCTACTTCTTCCCGGAATTTCTTTTGAGGGGAATTCTTCTGTGTCATTATTTTGGCTAGTTTTCTCTCTCTTAGGAGGTTTACAAGCTTGTTATTTGCTTTGCACCTGCAAGAATTGCTATACGACAGGGGGCTCACGCCCTGTGCAGGTTCCAGCCCTGCAGGTACTGTTTCTTGGAGAGTGTTACTTGCTCTCTGTTGTTGTGACATTAGCTCTTTGAGTTCTCTCCTGGTAGTGATGTGTTTGACCCTCCACAAGGTGTGCTTTTCTTTGTTCCTTGAAGTAGCCCTGGGGAGGAAAACAAACAAACCAACAAACAGGAAACAGAGACATGTAAGGCAACGTGCAAATAAAAGATATAAATGGACACACACACGCTCACACACACACAGAAAAACAGTCTGAAACAAAACAAAACAAAACAAAACAAAACAAACAAACAGACCAGAAACACCAGCTACAAGTAAAGAACAAGGTAGAGGCGTTGCTGTTGGAAGAACACATATAAAGAGAGAAATGACAGGAGTGGGGAAAAGGAAAAACATACATATATACCAGGCTGGGAGGCCAAATGGCTTAATGCAGACAGAGAGAAAGGAAAATAAGGAAGCAGGTGGGGAAACAAAAGAAAGATACGTTTAGCCAGACAGAGAAACTAGATGGCATGATTATCCCAGAGAGAGAGAGAAACGAAAATATACAGGTATAGTTAGGAAATGTATCAAGGCAATGGATTATAAATGTCTGCTTAAACAAACCAACAAGACAGACTTATCAAACTAAAGGAGGGAAGAGATAGGAAGGGAGAATACGTCTAAAGAACAAGAATTGTCCCGGAATTACTCCAGTCTAGGCAGCATCACCGATCCGGATGACAGAGCTGCCTGGTTCCACAGCGCCTATCCTGCTCCATCAGGATACACAGCACAGAGGGGCGTGGTTTGGGGTAGGCTGGTCCCACCTCCACTCTGGACCCTGGGGCTGATCCCTGAGGCCCCGCCTTGGTGGTGGTGGCGGGGGGGAAATGGTGATGCCCAGCCTCTTCTCCATAACCTGGTGTACTCCGTTCCAGTTGTCCTCATTGTGCCCAGAGCACACGCAGGGTGGTCCTTCTTGCTCCGCTGACTCCTTTCTCACAGCGCTTGTTGAGGGTTCACAGACCTGTTCCGTGTGCTAGGGCAGTGCCACTCTGTGCTGCTCCAAATGTCTTCCTGGCTTTGTTTGTGCTGCTGTGCTTCAGGGAGCCCCGCATTTCCCTGCTGTGGACTGCGCTGCTGACCTCACTGCTGAGCTTGGGCATGGTGGATGCAAGCAGGCATTGTTTTGTCCCACACCAACGCCCCCAGGGAAGGGGCCACTTTCTCCTACTCCAGACTGCGCCCTAGACCCAGCCACTGATCCGGGCGGGGGGGGGGTGGTTGATGCGGGCAGGCTTTGTTCTATTGCACAGCCCACCAGGGAGGGGCTACTGTCTCCTTCTGTGGACGGTGCCCCTGCTCTACCCCTGAAACCAATGCTGGCTCCTCTCCCCACAGGTGCTCGCACAGGGAACCTAGCCCCAGACCCAAGAAAACCCCACAGTTAGAGATAAGATCCCTCTCAGTCCCAGTCCCAGGTTCTCCTCTTATCCACATACAGCCCTACACTTCCGCAGCCAATCTTTCTCTTACTTTGGCCTCTCCGCAGAAGGGGATCCCTTTCGGTGAGTGGTGAATAAAGCCACAGGTGGACCAATAAACGGACAAGCAAGCGAGCAAAGGCTGACAAGGGAAAATCCACCTGTTCCATGGTGGTGTAGAGAAAGTAGGTGCTTTTAGCAATGCCAGTAAGAGGGTAAACATTATGGAACAGGCGAATTAGTGAATTCTGTGGGTGGAATGTTTTCCCTGATTACAATGGGCAGCTTATCCATCCTCCAGCTCTGAAGCATATGGCCAGTGGACACCACATGCTGGGGACAACAAGTTCTGGAGGAAAGGAGTGGAAGTAACAACTCTCCACCTTTCCTAGAATGCCAGCGTCCATTTACAAACCCTCCATCTGCCCCCTGGCCCTTTCTTCCGCCCACCCGCCCCGATTACTCCCACATATTACGTCCTTACTGCAATCTTGCAATCCTTGGTTTTGAACCATCGTTCTAATCTGTTTTGTTGTTGGTGGTTAGGTCTGTCATTTATCTACGTAAAAACCTGGGAATTACTATCTGAACAAAGCTGAGCTCCTGGATGGCTCAGTCAGTTAGGCCTGTGACTATATTGCTTTCGACGCAGGTCATGATCTCATGGTTTGCGAGCTCCAGTTCTGCATCAGGCTTTGTGCGGACAGCGTAGAACCTGCTTGGGATTCTCTCTCTCCCTCTCTCTGAGCTTTCCTGGCTGTCTCTCACTGTCTTATGTTTGTGTGCTGCTTTTTAAACTGGCCTAGGAGTAATTTGGACCAGTGGTATGATAACTAACCTTCTCTTTCACGTGCTATGACAGCTCTAACATTCCCGTTACTCTGATGAGTTAAGATGTAAGGCAGAGTGTCCCGAGATCCTCAACCAAACTACACGGTGTAATCGTATGAGCATAGGTATTCACACTTCTGTCCATTCCCTCATAAACTCACTCATTTCGCAAATAGCGAACACTTACGCGGTGCACACTGAGGAATATAACAGTAAGCAAAATAGCCTTCGTAAATTAATTTTTTTTTCCGCCTTGGAATTTCATGGGCCTATAGTATCCAGTCCTATGTGATTCAGCGCATGATTAAGATTAACGTATTTCACTTCTTCCAAAGATGTTTCTCAAGATTGGCAGAAGCAGTGGGATGTGACCGATGCTGGTTCAAATCCTAGCTCTGCCACATAGATGTGATATTTGGCAAGTTATTTAAACTTTCTAAGCATTAGCCTAGTTGCCTGTTAAGTGGGAATAATAATACCTTTCCCACAGGCCTGTTATGTTTGCTTGAGAGGGAAACATGTGTGAATTGCAGAGAAATGTACTGGTGTATGGTGGGAACTAAAGTGAAATTAGTTTTTTCCCTCTGTTTTCCTAAGGCTTTCTGATCATCTCGTTATGGGTTTGTTCTGAGGGCCTTGTGCCTCTCTGTGCCTCTCTGTGCCCTTGAGTATCCTCTTGCAATCCCCAGCATCCGGGAATTGGGCCTCATTCTACCAAGGAACCTGACTCTCACATGGTGCCTTCCACAGTTCACCTGTTCTGTACATTCAACACAGCCAACGTGAAGGTTTTAAGTAAGCAAGCAGCGACTTTGTCAAAAACGGAATTACATCACTGGTAGAAGCGAGTGTTTACTGACTCGCAGTGAAGGGGGTTCCATGCATTATTCCAAGTTATTTACCGTCATTACCTCACTGAATTCATTTCAGAGCTCTGTGGTGAAGGTGCTAGGTTGTGCCTGATTTTACAGCTGAGAAAACTGAGTAACCCAGAGAAAAAGTAAGTTGTCCAAAGGTCCGCTGCTAGAAATAGAGCAAAATAGGATTTGAGATCCCAGGCAGCCTTGCTCCAGGGCCACCCCCTTAGTCACTGAACTCTATTGCTTCTTGCTAAGCAAGAATTTACTGTAGGATAGGGAATTTAAGTGGTATTGAGTTGTAAAGAAGATTGTAAGAGATGGCAAATGTTCCACCCAATCCATCTGATCACAAAAGGGTAAGAGTTAATCAAAAGTTGATGATGCAGGTGTTTGTAAAAAGAGAGAATGTGAGAGAGAGAGAATCCCCCGTATAGACTGCTGCTGTTACACATCAAATTGAAGTGAGACAACTACTTGTTCTGTAACAATTGGGAACTGAAACTCCATAAACTCATTGCATTTATTCAGTATGCATTTATTCCTTTGCCCATGGCTGGCACTGTAGTAACGACACACGGATGGCTAAAGTGAGTCCTGCCCATGAAGAACACATGGTCTAGGAGGGGAGCAAGGGCTACGTAAGGAGGTTCATGACAATACAACTACTGGGAAGAAGAACTGTGGACACACAAAGGGGAAGTAAGCACCCCCAAGACACTTTCCATAAAGAAAGACATAAGAAAGGAATGAAACCTCTTAGAGTTCTGGAAGCATCCTTCTTGTAGGCTCTCATGAGTGTATTTTCACTAAGTCAGTAACAATTGGGAGCTGATCCCTGCTGAGCCAAGCTCCTCCAGGAAAGAACCTTCCTCTGTTCAGTTGGCTTCAAGTGAACCCGGGTATTCAGCCCTTCTCCAGTGTCCCTCTTCCACCATCCCACTTCTGGCCCTCTTGATTCCTAGATTCCTAGGAAAATCAGCCTATAAGGTCAAATCCTTATTTGGTGTTAGTTCCTTCCAGAGACAGGGTCTCCACGATGCTATTGATTCTTTCAGTGGAATCCTGCCCATGGGCTGCACAAGGAACTCCATGATACGAGTTCAATGCCTCCTCAAATGATGGGTTTTATGAGAAGTTAAGTCCTGTGAGCTTGGGTTAGAAATAGTCCACATCATTCCCAATCTCAAGGCTTGTTTTGGACAAAGGATGAAGATAAAAAGCAATGAATACATAAAAGACTTTTGTAAGAAGTTCAGCTTAAATAGGGCAGAAGAAAAGAAAGGGGGGGAGTGTCTTTTCATTTCATGTTAACAGCCAAAGAGAAAAAGCTTCTTTAGATTTCAAGAAGAAAGGAATAATATCAGTGTACACAAAGCAAGCTTTAAAGGTGAGCTTTATCATCGTGTCAGTAGAGCTTTTTACTACAAACTCTACCGATTATGGTATTTCTCATAACTCCTTGCTGCCCTAGGGAAAAGTACTTAATTGCCTATGCCTAACTTTTATCTGAGTTCATGGCTATTTTCCTTTCATTTTTAAAGCTTAGCTTAGATCAGGATGAGGGAAGAGGGCGGCGTAGGAGGACGCTGGGCTCACCGCGCGTCCTGATGATCACTTAGATTCCACCTACACCTGCCTAAATAACCCAGAAAACCGCCAAAGGATTAGCAGAACGGCGTCGCAGGAGCGAAGCGCAGACTAGAGGCCCACGGAAGAGGGTAGGAAGGGCGGCGAGGCTGTGCACGCTCAACGGACTGCCGGGAGTTAGCCAGGGTGGAGGGGCGGCTCGCCGGCCAAGCAGAGCTCCCGAGTCTGGCTGGCAAAAGCGGAGGGGCCTGACAGACTGTGTTCTGACAGCAAGCGCGACTTAGCGTCTGGGAGGTCATAAGTTATCAGCTCTGCTCGGAAAGCGGGTAGGCTGGAGGACGGAGGGAGAGATGCTGAGCCCCCGGACGACAGAGCTCAGTTTGGTGGGGAACGAAGGCGCTCGCCAGCGCCATCTCCCCCGCCCATTCCCCAGCCAAAATCCCAAAGAGACCCAGTTCCTGCCAGGGAACTTGCTCGCTCAGCGCAAACGCCCAACTCTGCGCTTCTGCAGAGCCAAACCTCTGGCAGTGGATCTGACTCCCTCCCGCTGCCACAGGGCCCCTCCTGAAGTGGATCACCTAATGAGAAACGAGCTAAGCCTGCGCTCCTGCCCCTGTGCACATGCCTACCCACCCCAGCTAATATGCCAGATCCCCAGCATCACAAGCCTGGCAGCCTGCAAGTAGCGCAGACAGGCCATGCCACCTCACAGTGAATCCCGCCCCTAGGAGAGGGGAAGAGAAGGCACACACCAGTCTGACTATGGTCCCAGCGGTGGGCTGAGGGCAGACATAATGTCGGAATGCGGCCCCGCCCACCAACTCCAGTTATACACCACAGCACAGGGGAAGTGCCCTGCAGGTCCTCACCACGCAAGGGACTATCCAAAATGACCAAGCGGAAGAAATCCCCTCAGAAGAATCTCCTGGAAATAACAACAGCTAATGAGCTGATCAAAAAGGATTTAAATAATATAACAGAAAGTGAATTTGGAATAATAGTCATAAAATGAATCGCTGGGCTTGAAAACAGTATAGAGGACAGCAGAGAATCTCTTGCTACAGAGATCAAGGGACTAAGGAACAGTCACGAGGAGCTGAAAAACGCTTTAAACGAAATGCATAACAAAATGGAAAATCCACGGCTCGGATTGAAGAGGCAGAGAGGAGAATAAGTGAACTAGAAGATAAAGTTATGGAAAAAGAGGAAGCTGAGAAAAAGAGAGATAAAAAAATCCAGGAGTATGAGGGGAAAATTAGAGAACTAAGTGATACACTAAAAAGAAATAATCTACGCATAATTGGTATCCCAGAGGAGGAAGAGAGAGGGAAAGGTGCTGAAGGTGTACTTGAAGAAATAATAGCTGAGAACTTCCCTGAACTGGGGAAGAAAAAAGGCACTGAAATCCAAGAGGCACAGAGAACTCCCTTCAGACGTAACTTGAATCGATCTTCTGCACGACATATCGTAGTGAAACTGGAAAAATACAAGGATAAAGAGAAAATTCTGAAAGCAGCAAGGGGTAAACGTGCCCTCACATATAAAGGGAGACCTATAAGACTCGTGACTGATCTCTCTTTTGAAACTTGGCAGGCCAGAAAGAATTGGCACGAGAATTTCAGTGTGCTAGACAGAAAAAATATGCAGCCGAGAATCCTTTCTCCAGCAAGTCTGTCATTTAGAATAGAAGGAGAGATAAAGGTCTTCCCAAACAAACAAAAACTGAAGGAATTTCACACCACTAAACCAGCCCTACAAGAGATCCTAAGGGGGACCCTGTGAGACAAAGTAGGAGACACATTACTACAAGCATAAAACATACAGACATCACAATGACTCTAAACCCGTATCTTTCTATAATAACACTGAATGTAAATGGATTAAATGCGCCAATCAAAAGACATAGGTATCAGAATGGATACAAAAACAAGACCCATCTATTAGCTGTCTACAAGAGACTCATTTTAGACCTGAGGACACCTTTAGATTGAGAGTGAGGGGATAGAGAACTATTTATCATGCTACTGGAAGCCAAAAGAAAGCTGGAGTAGCCATCCTTATATCAGACAAACTAGACTTTAAATTAAAGGCTGTAACAAGAGATGAAGAAGGACATTATATAATAGTACAGGGTCTATCCATCAGGAAGAGCTAACAATTATCAATGTCTATGTGCCGAATACCGGAGCCCCCAAATATATAAAGCAATTACTAATAAACATAAGAACCTTATTGATAAGAATGTGGTAATTGCAGGGGACTTTAACACCCCACTTACAGAAATGGATAGATCATCTAGACACACGGTCAATAAAGAAACAAGGGCCTTGAATGAGACATTGCATCAGATGGACTTGACAGATTTATTTAGAACTCTGCATCCCAAAGCAACGGACTATACTTTCTTCTTGAGTGCACATGGAACATTCTCCAAGATACATCACATACTGGGTCACAAAACAGCCCTTCATAAGTTTACAAGAATTGAAATTATACCATACATACTTTCAGACCACAATGCTATGAAGCTTGAAATCAACCACAGAAAAAAGTCTGGAAAACCTCCAAAAGCATGGAGGTTAAAGAACACCCTACTAACGAATGAGTGGGTCAACCAGGCAATTAGAGGAGAAATTAAAAAATATATGGAAACAAACGAAAATGAAAATACAACAATCCAAACGCTTTGGGATGCAGCAAAGGCAGTCCTGAGAGGAAAATACATTGCAATCCAGGCCTATCTCAAGAAACAAGAAAAATCCCAAATACAAAATCTAACAGCGCACCTAAAGGAAATAGAAGCAGAACAGCAAAGGCAGCCTAAACCCAGCAGAAGAAGAGAAATAATAAAGATCAGAGCAGAAATGAACAATATAGAATCTAAAAAAACTGTAGAGCAGATCAACGAAACCAAGAGTTGGTTTTTTGAAAAAACAAACAAAATTGACAAACCTCTAGCCAGGCTTCTCAAAAAGAAAAGGGAGATGACCCAAATAGATAAAATCATGAATGAAAATGGAATTATTACAACCAATCCCTCAGAGATACAAACAATTATCAGGGAATACTATGAAAAATTATACGCCAAAATACTGGACAACCTGGAAGAAATGGACAAATTCCTGAACACCCACACTCTTCCAAACTCAATCAGGAGGAAATAGAAAGCTTGAACAGACCCTTACCAGTGAAGAAATTGAATCGGTTATCAAAAATCTCTCAACAAATAAGAGTCCAGGACCAGATGGCTTCCCAGGGGAGTTCTACCAGACGTTTAAAGCAGAGATAATACCTATCATTCTCAAGCTATTCCAGAAATAGAGAAGGAGGAAAAATTTCCAGACTCATTCTATGAAGCCAGTAGTACTTTGATTCCTTAACCAGACAGAGACACAGTAAAAAAAAGAGAACCACAGGCCAATATCCCTGATGAATATGGATGCCAAAATTCTCAATAAGATACTAGCAAATCGAATTCAATGGCATATAAAAAGAATTATTCACAATGATCAAGTGGGATTCATTCCTGGATTGCAGGGCTGGTTCAACATTCGCAAATCAATCAACGTGATACATCACATTAACCAAAAAAAAAAAAAAAAAAGAGAGAAGGACCATACGATCCTGTCAATCGATGCACAAAAGGCCTTTGACAAAATCCAGCACACTTTCTTAGGAAAAACCCTTGAGAAAGTCGGGATAGAAGGAACATACTTAAAGATCATGCAAGCCATATGAAAAGCCCACAGCTAACATCATCCTCAACGGGGAAAAACTGAGAGCTTTTTCCCTGAGATCAGGAACACGACAGACATGCCCACTCTCACCGCTGTTGTTTAACATAGTGCTGGAAGTTCTAGCATCAGCAATCAGACAACAAAAGGAAATCAAAGCATCAAAATTGGCAAAGATGAAGTCAAGGTTTCGCTTTTTGCAGATGACATGATATAATACATGGAAAATCCGATAGACTCCACCAAAAGTCTGCTAGAACTGATACATGAATTCAGCAAAGTTGCAGGATACAAAATCAATGTCCAGAAATCAGTTGCATTCTTATACACTAACAATGAAGCAACAGAAAGACAAATAAACTGATCCCGTTCACAATTGCACCAAGAAGCATAAAATACCTAGGAATAAATCTAACCAAAGATGTAAAGGATCTGTATGCCAAAAAGTATAGAAAGCTTATGAAGGTAATTGAAGAAGATTTAAAGAAATGGAAAGACAATCCCTGCTCATGGATTGGAAAAATAAATATTGTCAAAATGTCAATACTACCCAAAGCTATCTACACATTCAATACAATCCCAATCAAAATTGCACCAGCATTCTTCTCGAAACTAGAACAAGCAATCCTAAAATTCATATGGAAACACAAAAGGCCTCGAATAGCCAAAGGAATTTTGAAGAAGAAGACCAAAGCAGGAGGCATCACAATCCCAGATTTTAGCCTCTACTACAAAGCTGTAATCAACAAGACAGCATGGTATTGGCACAAAAACAGACACATAGACCAATGGAATAGAATAGAAACCCCAGAACTAGACCCACAAATGTATGGCCAACTCATCTTTGACAAAGCAGGAAAGAACATCCAATGGAAAAAAGACAGTCTCTTTAACAAATGGTGCTGGGAGAACTGCACAGCAACATGCAGAAGGTTGAAACTAGACCACTTTCTCACACCATTCACAAAAATAAACTCAAACTGGATAAAGGACCTGAATGTGAGACAGGAAACCATCAAAACCTTAGAGGAGAAAGCAGGAAAAGACCTCTCTTACCTCAACCGTAACAATCTCTTACTCGACACATTCTCAAAGGCAAGGGAATTAAAAGCAAAAGTGAATTACTGGGACCTTAGGAAGATAAAAAGCTTCTGCACAGCAAAGGAAACAACCAACAAAACTAAAAGGCAACCAACGGAATGGGAAAAGATATTTGCAAATCACATATCGGACAAAGGGCTAGTATACAAAATCTATAGAGCTCACCAAACTCCACACCCGAAAAACAAATAAGCCAGTGAAGAAATGGGCAGAAAACATGAATAGACACTTCTCTAAAGAAGACATCCGGATGGCCAACAGGCACATGAAAAGATGTTCAGCGTCGCTCCTTATCAGGGAAATACAAATCAAAACCACCCTCAGGTATCTCCTCACGCCAGTCAGAGTGGCCAAAATGAACAAATCGGGAGACTATAGATGCTGGAGAGGATGTGGAGAAACGGGAACCCTCTTGCACTGTTGGTGGGAATGCAAATTGGTGCAGCCGCTCTGGAAAGCAGTGTGGAGGGTCCTCAGAAAAATAAACAATAGACCTACCCTATGACCCAGCAATAGCACTGCTAGGAATTTACCCAAGAGATACAGGAGTACTGATGCATAGGGGCACTTGTACCCCAATGTTCATAGCAGCACTGTCAACAATAGTCAAATTATGGAAAGAGCCTAAATGTCCATCAACTGATGAATGGATAAAGAAATTGTAGTTTATATACACAATGGAATACTACGTGGCAATGAGAAAAAATGAAATATGGCCTTTTGTAGCAACGTGGATGGAACTGAAGAGTGTGATGCTAAGTGAAATAAGCCATACAGAGAAAGACAGATACCATATGGTTTCACTCTTATGTGGATCCTGAGAGGCTTAGCAGGACCCATGGGGGAGGGGAAGGAAAAAAAAAAGAGGTTAGAGTGGGAGAGAGAGCCAAAGCATAAGAGACTGTTAAAAACTGAGAACAAACTGAGGGTTGATGGGGGGTGGGAGGGAGGAGAGGGTTGGTGATGGGTATTGAGGAGGGCACCTTTTGGGCTGAGTACTGGGTGTTGTATGGAAACCAATTTGACAATAAACTTCATATATTAAAAAAAAAATAAAGCTTAGCTTATCTTAGTTCGTCAAATAATTTTCTTTTATTTTTTTGATGACAGAAATCTCACTTACACTCCTGAATGTCCTATTACCCATGACAGGTACCTAGCATTCTGCCTTGCACATCTACTTACTTATGTGGGGAAAATGAAACAAAACAAAACAAAACAAAACAAAAGGCATTTGTTTTTTCACCGTCCAGAGACAGAATAAATTCCTAACGGAAATAATAAAATATTTGGGCCCTGAACACGTGACTGCCCTTAAATGTTAATATATTCAAATTGAGGACATTTTTTATTTGACAGGTATGGTCAAATGCCCAAGAGAACGATTCAAAAATAAAGAGAACTCTGGGAATCAATGGGTTAGGAAGGTCATGAAAAAATTGGAGACTACGATCCAGATCTTAAAAAAGCTCTGAATGTATACTCACAAAGACTTACCGACTTTGGATAAGCAGGTTAAAAATAGTGCTTTGAAAGTCCATAGAGCTGTAGCATTCGAAGGCAGGGTTTCTTACAGTATGGTCTGATACCTCTCCCTAATCAATGGAATCATGGAGGGCTTCCTACAGGTGCGGATTCCGAATTCACACCGAATTCTACATTTTTAGGTAATGTGCCAGTTTTTGTTAAGATAACCCAAACTAGTAACAGCATTCCAATCTGCAAAGGACACACGAGCCCCACTCTCTGTAGCATAAAGTTTGGGTTGCTTTGGTAGGTGGATGAAAGCAACAAAACACAGAAGTGTGCAGGGAGAAGTGGAGACTTGAAGTGTTTGAAATGCATACTGTCCCATTTCTCAGGGAGGGCACAGAGACGGCTTGATGGCACCCAAATCAGTGTTTCTCTCTGAACCAGTCCTGCTACCCAGGCCACAGTCAACCATATATATTATCCAGAGAAATGATCTGCATCTGCATCTGTATCTGCTGGAGATTCCCTGACTGACCAGATTCTCACTGCTGCTGGGGCTGGGGGTGTGGGGTGGGAGGTAGATAAACGGAGAGAATCAGACTAGCCCAAGTGGCCAAGATCTAGATGGAGTCCACCCTATGTGTTACCGTGGCCATATCTGAAGTTTCCAGAGGTGATGATGCTACATGCGGGGCCACCATTGTTCCGTGATGATATTGCAGTTGGTATATGATGCTAAGATTAAAACAAGGAAACGTGGTAACTTAGTATATGTTATAACGTGTCAACAAGAAGGCAAAGAAAAATCTTGGTTTGTACTTCGTTGGCAATTACTAATAGATATGAAAGTTACCGTCCCTCTAGGAGGCAAGGTTCTTGCCAACAGAAATACAACACTAATACAGGAGCACCTTCCAAGGGTTCATCTGAGAGTATACTGAATGGCCTGAGTATGTAATGTGATTTGATAAGGCAGAACTGGTTTCTCCATGGCCCACAAGTATTAAATTCTAGAATTCCATAGAGTTTGCTTGATGCATTGATAAGCCAAGGAAACCTAGGAGGGGATTTGGTGAAGCCACATGCCCTAGAAATATGACAGCTAACTTTTGACTTAAGAAGAAACCGAATGACCTCCAAAAGACATCAACAATTGTACCTCACAGATGTGCTGTGAGCTTGAAATGCTCACACATGTGCTGCATCTTGAAGACGGTAAGTGGTAAAAACATTGGTAGTATTATATTAATGGCTGCTACCCTTTTTTCCAAAATTTTGTAGGAGGTCATAAAGAAATTGGCAGCTCTGCCATTCCATGCAGTCTGCTGCCAATGACATTGTTGCCTTAATGGAGCACAGCCTACAGCCTCTTTGTGAGTAAAACGCTCTTTGATTATGCCACTGGTGGCAGCCTTTCTGTGACAGCTGAACACGTCCCTAACCGATACTACTTGCACTTAGTCAATGCCATTCAAATACAATTTCATGTTTTGTTACCACAGATAACATCAATAATGTCACTCTTATTGAAGGTGAAATTATTACCAACATCACTCAGCAGATGAGGTTGGGGAAAAGATGCTAGAGAAGTTTCCTAAAGGAAGAAGGGTTTGGAGAATACCAGCGTTCTATCTCCTAAGCATACCCTCGCAGAGTAAACTGTAGGGCACAGGGTTCTCTCTGTTACAATATCACTTGAAGTTTAGGAGTGTTTTTCCATATAAATGTTTGAAAAAGTCCATGGTAGAGAAGGATTTACTTAATCCCAGAGCGTAAAATGAAAGAAGGCTTTGGACCCACAACCTCCTCCAATCAGTAAGTAGGCCGAGACAACCATAAGGCTGTAGACACAGGCTACTTTTCATGAGAAGGGAAGAATGACTTGGAGGTTGAAAGCCAGAACCCCGGAGGAGCTAGGACCATGGAAAATCATTCCCAGGCCTTAGGACCCAATGAAACAACTGCCTACCTGTGCCAGCTGAACTTCAGAATTGCTATGGACCAGTGACTCATTCATGATTACCTCCTTCCTTTCTTTTGAAACAGCAATGTTTGTATTTTGTTTGTTTGTTTGTTTGTTTGTTTGTTTGTTTGTTTGTTTTTTCTGTGTGTGTGTGTGTGTGTGTGTGTGTGTGTGTGTGTGTGTGTTGTGTGTGTGTGTTCTGGTTATAACCATGCCCATGTTGTTTGTATGCTGAATTCATAGGTCTTCATTCATAGGTCTTCAGATTGAAAATGTACTCGAGGACTAGTGTGCCCAAGGAGACTCATTCTCACCTGGACCTAATTTAGATAAAAATATCCTGGACTTTGAGCTGATGTTACAAGGGTTGTGTCTTTAAGAGGGAGGATTCTTGGGGAAAGGTGAGGATATTTTTCAGGCAGGATGAGAGTGAATAATAGGAGGCCAGCAGACAGGCTGTGGCAGTCTAAAATATGTTCATAAATTCTCTTTTAAGCCCTTCAAAAGGGGGACCTTCATTCCCTTTTCCATAAGCATAGGCCAGATGTACTGAATGATTTTGAAAACCAGAAGAAGGTGGAAGTGATAGTGAGTTAAAAAACTCCAAAGAGCAGATATTGTAGTCCAATGGCGTTGTGATTAGGGGAAAATCTATGGAAGGGGCAACCGGCCATTAGACGCAAGAATTCTGAGTGGAAGAGATGAATATAAGCGAAGAGAAACAAAAATTATATAAAATCAGGGAGGGGGCAAAACAGAAGAGACTCATACGTATGGAGAACAAACTGAGGGTCACTGGAGGGGTTGTGGGAGGGGAGATGGGCTAAATGGGTAAGGGGCACTGAGGAATCTATTCCTGAAATCATTGTTGCACTACATGCTAACTAAGTAGGAGGTAAACTTTAAAAAAATAAAAATAAACAAATAAAAAAAAGAAGCTACAATTCTACACCTTTCAAAATTATCAATTAAATTTGAGAGTGGACTCAAGATATCTTCAGACGTGCAAAGTCTCAGAATATTTGATTCTACTCATTCTTCATTAGGAAGTTATATGAAGGTGTACTCCAGCAAAACAAAGAGAGAAAAAATAAAGACAAATTATTCTTAATAACAGGCAACACTAACAGAGTGTTTATTTTTCTGCCAGACTCTGTTATGGGTTATTTTCATATATTATTTCATATGAACCACACAACAAACTTATAAAGTATATACAATTACCGTTCTTATCTTCGAGAGGAGAAAAGAGGGTTATAAAGAAGCCAAATAACTCATCCAACATCCAACTTACACAGCTGGTAAGTGGAACAAGTAAAGTGTAACACCAGGCCGTCTGGCTCAAGAGTCCAGGCTTTTAAATGCTCCCTAACTTCCCAGATAGCCATATTGCCATGAAACCATGGAAACAAACTGGGAGCATAGCAGAGGAAAATCACAGGAAGGAAGCTATGAAGCAGACCTACTGAGTCACCACCTAAATGAGGCAGGAAAAGAGAAGGGTCCAGTGAGAGACCGCTAAGAGGTTAGCAGGAAGATGTCATAAAGTGGCATGATTTGAGAACACTGAAAGAGTGCAATAAAACAAAGAAGTGCATTAGAAAATTAAGGAGAACCAGATAATATCCATAAGACGGCCTTAGTCTGAATGAGCCAAGTGAAACATGGCATGGTTTAAAGCACTGATGGAATACAAAGAGAAAGGATCCATTTCACCTTGATGCTAGAGATGTCCTCATTCAGCAGGTGCAAAGACTCCAGCAAAAGAGTAGTAATTCTAATGTTTGCATATTATTTAATAATCACAATAATTTAAACCATTTATTAGTTTTCAAGTTTTAGAATCAACCTTGAACTCTCTAAAGAGACTTGATTGCAGAGCATAACAGCAGTGTTAACAACAATGACAAACAGAAGCCCAAAGCTGATGGGAGACGGAGAAAAAGTGCAGCAAGTTTAAGGAAGACCTTTCTCGTACAATGTAAGGAATGAAAAATGATAGTACAGGTAAGGGAACTAGGTCTCTATTTTAAAATTACATCTCATGGGGTACCTGAGTGGCTCGGTGAGTTCACAATCCACTCTTGATTTTGGCTCAGATGATGATCTGACAGTTCATAAGACTAAGATGAGCATTAGGTTCTGCACTGACAGCTCAGAATTCTCTCTCTGCCCCTATCCTGCTTGAGCATACTCTCTCTCTCTCTCTCTCTCTCTCTCTCTCTCTCTCTCTCTCTCTCTCTCTCTCTCTCTCATAACATACATTCATACATACATACATACATACATACATACATATATACATACAAACATAAAATTATATTGTGTGATGGTTAATTTCATGTTTTAACTGGGCTAAGCCACAGGGTACCCAGATATATGGCTAAACAGTATTTCTAGTGAGTCTGTGAGGACATTTCTTAGTACAATTAACATCTGTATATCAGGAGAGTAAGCAAGACACATTGCCTTGCCAAACACTGGGTGGCCTCAACTAATCGATTGAAGACTTGAATAGAACAAAAGGCGGAGTAAGAGAGAATCCACTGTGTCTATCTGACTGTCTTCAAGCTGCGATATTGGTCTCCTGACTTCAGTCTCAGACTTGGAATGGAACATACATCATCAGCTCTCCTGACTCTTAGGCTTTTGGAGTCTGCCTGGAACTGAACTACTCGATCTCCTAGGTCTGCCCTTCTCAGCCTCCGTAATCCTGTGAACCAATTCCTATTGATACTGAGTCTCTGGAGAACCCTAATTAGTACCTATATGTAACTTCATCCGTTATGTCTTTTTGCCCTCAGATCCAGTTCCTGCACTTCTCCTACAGACTGTGTTTCCTGGTTCCTTGCCAACTGGCTTCCAGAGGGGTTTGACCAATGGGTGTTTGATGGGAGAAAGGGAGGAAGGTATAAGCCCAGAGGTTTTTCTCTCTCCCGCTCCACTTCCTACCAGTGATTTTATCTCCTCCAAATTCTAGCTTCTTTCCAAGAGCCTCTTCTCCCATGTTCTCAGTTCCTGCTAGGTATGGTTCTGAATTTCTCTAGCTCTGCAGGTGGAAACAGCTTTCTGATGATACTAATTCCTGATTGCTTCGCCATCCTTTGTTTGGCTTCTGGGATTTCCCATCACGTGTGTAACTATTTAAAATACCTATAGTGACTCACCGGCTGGCTGGACCTGACTGAAACACTATACAGATAGAAGTTCGGGAATATATCGGAAAGTGAGGAGAGAGAAGACAGGTGGCTTAAGCGACCTATATGTCAACGTCACATAGGAAGTCAGTAGACGGTGCTTAAAACTGACAAATCAATAAGCAGCAGTATAGTATACTACTTATCTTCATGAAGATTCCTAACAAAAGAATATAAACCTGGAACAGTTAAAAGTGTTGCCTCAAATAATGGAGACAGTAAAGAGACCTGTGGTTGCCAGGGACTCAGGGGGGAAGGGAGAGATGAATAATCGATGAAGCACAGGGAATATTTACAGCAGTGAAACATCTTGTAAGACAGTGAAATGCTTTGGATCATGGCATTGTGCGTTTGTCAAAACTCACCGAACTGCACACCACAGTGAATGCTAAGGTACACTTCAGTCTTTTGTTAATAATAGTTTTCATATGGGCTCATCCGTTGTAACAAATGCACTACACTGACACAAGAAGTTTACAATAGGGGAAACTATGTTTTGGGGGGTAGGAGGGAGAACAGGGGAACTCTGCACTTTCCAGTCTTTTTCCGTAAACCAGCTTTTTAAAAGCTGTTTTAGAAAATAAACTCCCTCAATGAAAGGGAGGCAGAGAGACAGAAGAGGAGGGAAGGAAAGAGGGAGAAAGGGAGCTACTTAAATGTCATGGGGGAAACTTAAGTGTGGATTACTAAGTGAAGGGATCCAATACGAAAAAGCCATTTGCTTTACGTTTCCAACTATGATAACGTTCTGGAAAAACAAAACAAAAGAAAACAAAACAACGACAAGGACGACAACAACAACAACAACAACAACAACAACAACAAAACACCTTCGGAGACAGTAAAAAGACCAGTGGCTATTAGGGTTTAGGGGGAGAGAGGAAGTGGTAATAGGCGGAGCACAGGGCACTTTAGGGTGGTGTAACTATTCTGTATGATACGGCAATAGTAGATACATACCATTATACATTTCTCAAAACTTATGAATCTATATAACACAAAATAAACCCTAACTGTTAGTTAATGATAATGTGTCTAATGGTAATGTGTCAACAAGAATGGCTCATCCACCACTTATAATTAATGTATCCACATTAGTGCAAGGTACTATAGAAACTACTGGGGGTGAGGAACCTGTATTTTTTGTGCAATTTGTCTCTAAATCTAAATTTGTCCTTAAAAAATGGTCTTTTGAAAAAAACCTGATTTTAAAAAAAAAGAAAAAAGAAAACAAAAGAAAGTGTTGCCTCTGGGGAAGAGGTGTTCATGGGGGAAACAAAGGTTTTGATTTTTTATTGCAAGTCCTGATCTGCAATTTGGATGTTGTGGGCTTTATTTTTAACTATTTGTATACAATACTTGGATTGATATTTCTCAAAAAAAAAAATCTGTACACCTGCCAGAATAGATAACATGAAAAATACCATATTAGCAAGTGTTGGCAAGGCTATCAAGTATTCAGAGCTCACAGGCACTACGCAGGCACTACTATAGAAAGAAGTGTGTGTAAATTGGTATAATCATTTTGGAAACAGTTTGGAGGAATCTTACCAAAGCTGATAAGTTGGATGACATGTGACCCAGCAAATTCTCTCCTAGATAAATAAATACTATTGTAAAAAATGTTCACCAAAGGACGTGTCCTATAATGTTCACTGAAGCTTTATTCATAATTACCCTAAGCCAGAACCTACCTAAATGTCCACCAAGAGTTGCAGAAATATTGTAAACTATTCATATAATGAAATTCTATACACCAATGAGCAGAAAGGATCTATACATACAATAACATGAATATCACTAACATAAGTTTGAGTGAAAGATGCTAGGTGTAGGACACATAATTCCATTTCTATATAGTCCAAAAAAAAGCAAAAGTTGTATATTCTGTAAGAAGTCAGAATAATTGCCGTCCCAAAGAGAGATAGACCGTGACTGAAAGAGGCACAGGTGGTCCCTTGGGGTCCTGGTATCTTTTTTATTGAGTGCTGATTCCACAAGTATATTGAACTTAATTGCCTCAATCTGTGCTCAGAATGCTTTTAATAATATATGTTCTTTTTTGCGTGCCTGGGTGGCTAGTCATTAAGTGTCCAACTCTGGCTCAGGTCATGATCTCATGGTTTGTGAGGTCGAGCCCCGCATCAGGTTCTGTGCTGACAGCTCCGAGCCTGGAGCCTGCTTGGACCCTTGGCTCCCTATCTGGCCCTCACCTGCTCACAAGGTATCTCTCTCTCAAAAATAAACAAACATGACAAAAATAGTATATGTCCTTTTGAATATACTCTATACTTCAGTAATCTTATTTTAATCTGAGTGCAGACCCCTAAGTCACACCCTTTTTTCTCTACTGCCTCTTCTAAACAGTTAAAGAATATGTACTTTAAATCATCCTAGAAGATATATATACATACACATACACACAAAGAAAGAAAGAAATTGGCGGGAGGAGCCGGGAGGTGGGTGAATGGCAAAGAAACTCTAGCTTTATTACACAAGCATGGAAACAAATTCCTTTGGAGAGGGTGGGGGTGGAATGGCTTCTTCGGAAGACTTCAGAGCAATGAAGGAACAAGAGAGATCATGGATCTGCCCCTACAGTCCTGGAGACCTCTCAATGTGGGGTTAGGAAGAAAGGGGCCCTCCCTTGCGGTCCAGTGGTCTCCTCCCTCCGCAGACCCGGTGCTGGGAAGCAGCAGAGGGCACAGCTGCCCCGGAGTCCCAGAAGGCGGCGCCGCATGCAGGGGGCGCGGGCCGGGATCCTCTGGTGCTTCTTCGCCCGTACAGTGCACTAGGGGACGCGGGCCCGGCTCTCACTGGTTCATCCCTCCAGGCACAAGCCGTCCTGGGGCTGAGAGGTCGCGCGGTGGTGGCCCGCATCTCTCGCCCAGGCACTGGGAAGCGGCAGAGTATCACCACGGGTGCCAGGTTCACTCCCAGGACTTGGCACGCTTGGCGCCGCGCTTCTGCCAGGCTGCTCTCTGCCCAGACTTCGCCGACTACGCGGATGGTGGGCAAGGTGGTCAGCGTCGGAGTGGCCGCCCTCCCACTCTCCTCCAGGGGGCTGCTGTCCTCGCGGGACGGCGCCGGCGGGGGCGGCACCTTCCTCTGGCCGGCGGCGACCTTCCGGGCTCCGTGGCGCCTCCTCCTGGCAGCTGGCAGGCGCGTCTGGACGCGGGCCTCGGGGGGCTGGTGCCCCAGCGTGTACACCACCTTCTCCTCAGGCGCCTCCAGCGCGGCCCCTCCTGCAGCGCTAGAGGCACCTCCCCGGGCGGCCGGGGCCAAGGCTCCCCGGGGCCTGCGCCGCTGCCTCTTCATGAGGCTCAGGAGGTGAGGCCTTTAGGGGCCGCCCGTGCTTGTCAGGTCTCGCCGCCGCCGCCAGGCCCTGATGAATTTCCTACCAGGAAGCCAAATCACGCGGCAGGCTGTGAGAGTTACACCGCTGTTGCTAGGAGACCAGGCGCTTTGTGAGGTCACAATGTCTGCCTATCCTATCACTGCCTGCTGCCCAAAGCTGCCTTAGGTTGGGATGTGTTTAAGATTATGCCCTTGAGAAAGACCTGCACGAATCTTACCTGAGACGGCCCATAGTTCTTGATGAGTTCAAGAGGGTTGTTCTCGACGTGAATGCACAGGTGCCTCAGCCTCCATTAATTCCATCCAACATGGGATGACACTTCGCGGTGGAGAGTACACACAACTTGTAATCACACATGACTGTAAGAGGTTTTAGCTAATTAAATGCCTTGTCATGCAACGCACTGAAAGCCAAATTGAAGTAACTACTCTACTCTTTCAAAGAATACAGATATACTGTGCCTTGCTTAGGGGTCCATAAGTCTGTGGCTATAGCTCACACTTCAGGAAGCTGTTTTTCACAGCAGCAGCAAACAGTTTGCCTAGTTAGGATGCATGTTCACTTTCACGCAGCTTAGGGAAGACCGAGTCATTGTGTGCTTAAGTGCAAAGCGTCAACGAATTCTGCGTGAGTGGCCATGAGGGCATTCAGTGCCACTAAAACCTATTCGGTACCTACCAATTCATGATATTTCAGGTAAGTCATACACAAGGTAGTAAAAGACCATCTGGGATTCCAAGAGTAGAAAACGTGTTACACCGTCCGTGTAAGTGCTTTTGAAAGCAACCATCATGGTCCATCCATCATCACCACATACACAAATAATTCACAAAATATAACAAGGACCACCTACCATGATCAATTGAAATCCACTTCCTCAGGAAAGGATGACACCAAACTATGTGAATGACTAAAACGGATAAGTCATGGTAACAATCAGAAGAGACACTTGCCAAGGTCAACGTGATACATGTGAGAGGCCTACTCAACTCCTTTTCTTAAACACACAAACCAAACTTTCATCTACGCAGCTTAAGCCAGTACTACCTCACGTTCAGAAAGTGCTGAAAATGGAAAGCTATCCTCATATTCAGTAAGAGCAACCCCTGGATTTCCTTTTTCATTAAATGTAATTTATTTTCAAATTGGTTTCCACGCAACACCCAGTGTTCATCCCAACAGGTGCCCTCCTCGATGCCCGTCACCCACTTTCCCCTCTCCCCAAACCCACGTCAACCCTCAGTCTGTTGTCAGAATTTAAGAGTCTCTTATGGTTTGCCTCCCTCCCTGTCTATAACTTTTTCCCCGCATCACCTCCCCCATGGTCTTCTGCTAAGTTTCTCAGGATCCACACATGGATGAAAACATATGGTATCTGTCTTTCTCCACCTGACTTATTTCACATAGCATAATACCCCCCAGTTCCATCCACGTTGCTACAAATGGCCAGATTTCATTCTTTCTCATTGCCAAGTAGTATTCCATGGTATACATAAACCACAACTTCTTTATCCACTTGTCAGTTGATGGACAGCTGGGCTCTTTCCATAGTTTGGGTGTTGTTGAAAGTAGTGCTATAAACATTGGGGTACATGCGCCCCTATGTCTCAGCACTCCTGTACCCCTTGGGTAAATTCCTAGCAGTGCTATTGCTGGGTCTTAGGGTAGATCTATTTTTAATGATTTGAGGAACCTCCACACTGTTTTCCAGAGCGGCTGCACCAGGATGCATTCCCACCAACAGTGCAAGAGGTTTCCCGTTTCTCCACATCCTCACCAGCATCTATAGTCTTCCAGTTTGCTCATTGTAGCCACTCTGACTGGCATGAGGTGGCATCTCAGTGCGGTTTTTCTTTGGATTTCCCTGACGAGGAGTGCTGTTGAGCATCTTTTCATGTGTCTCTTGACAATCTGGATGTCTTTTTTACAACAGTGTCTGTTCAAGTCTTCTGCCCATTTCTTCACTGGATTTTTTTGTTTTCCGGGTGTGGAGTTGGTGAGTTCATTTTACAGGTTTAGGATACTAGCCAATTATCCAGTATGACTTTTGCACACATCTTTTCCCATTCAGTCAGTTGCCTTTTAGTTTTGTTGATTGTTTCCTTCATTGTGGAGAAGATTTTTATTTTGATGATGTCCCAATAGTTCATTTTGCTTTTAATTCCCTTGCCTTTGGAGATGTGTCAGCTAAGAACTTGCTGATGCGGAGGTCAAAGAGGATGTTTCCTGCTTTCTCCTCCAGGGTTTGATGGTTTCCTGTCTCACATTCAGGCCCTTCATCCATTGTGAGTTTATTTTTGTGAGTGGTGTAAGAAACTGGTCTAGTTTCATTCTTCTGCATGTTGATGTCCACTTCTCTTAGCACCATTTGTTAAAGAGACTGTCTTTTTTTCCATTGGATATTCTTTTCTGCTTTGTCAAAGATTAGTTGGCCATACGTATGTGGGTCCAATTCTTGGGTCCCTAAACTATGCCATTAAGTCTATGTATTTGTTTCTGTGCCAATACCATGCTGTCTTGATGGTTATAGCTTTGTGGTAGAGGCTAAAGTCTGGCATTGTGGTGGCTCTCACTTTGGTTTTCTTTTTTAGTATTACTTTGGCTTTTCAGGGTCTTTTGTGTTTCCATACACATTTTATGATTGCTTGTTCCAGCTTGGAGAAGGATGCTGGTGCAATGTGATTGGGGCTGCCTATAATGTGAGGACTGCGTTGGGTCGTATTGACATTTCGCCAATATTTATTCTTCCAATCCACGAGCATGGAATGTTTTTCGCTTTCTCTGTATCTTCGTCAATTTCCTTCACAAGCCTTCTATAGTTTTCAGCATACAGATCATTTACCTCTTTGGTTAAGTTTATTCCTAGGTATTTTATGACTCTTGGTGCATTGTATATTGTATCCGTTTCCTTATTTCTCTTTCTGTTGCTTCATTATTGGTGTATAAAACGCAATCAATTTCTGTACATTGATTTGTACCCTGCAACTTTGCCAAATGCATGTATCAGTGCTAGCGGACTTTTGATGGAGTCTGGCGGAAATTCCATGTATAGTGTCATGTCATCGGCAAAAAGTGGAAGTTTGACTTCTTCTTTGCAAATGATGATACCTTTAATTTCATTTACTGTCTGATTACTGATGCTAAGACTTCCAACACTATGTTCAACAACCGGGGTGAGAGTGGACATCTCTGTCTTGTTCCTGATCTCAGGGGGAATGCTCTCAGTTTTTCCCCATTGAGGACGATATTTACTGTGGGCTTCTGATTAATGGATTTTATGATGGTTAAAGTAGTTTCCTTCAATCCCAACTTTCTTGAGGGTTTGTAATAAGTAAGGATCCAGTATTTTCTCAAATACTTTTTTTCTGCATCTATTGACAGTGTACTATGGTTCTTATCTTTTCTTTTATTAATGTGATGTAGCACAATGATTGATTTGTGAATATGGCACTAGCCCTGCAGGCCAGGAATGAATCCCACTTGATCGTGTTGCATAATATTTTCTATATGCTATTGAATGTGATTTGCTACTATCTTGTTGAGAATTTCTGCACCCCTATTCATCAGGGATATTGACCTGTGATTTTCCTTTTTTTCTGTGTCTCTGTCTGGTTTTGAATCACCGTAATGCTGGCTTCATAAAATGCGTCTGGAAGTTTTCCTTTCATTTCCAAATTTTGAAACACCTTGGGAAGGATGGCTATTACCTCTACTTTAAATGTCTGCTAGAAATCGCCAGGGAAGCCACCTGGACCAGGACTCTTATTTATTGGGAGATGTTTGATAACTGAATCAATTTCCTCACTAGTTATGGGTCCGTTCACATTTTCTATTTCTTCCCGTTTGAGCTTTGGAAGTGTGTGGGGATGGAGGCATTTGTCCATTTCTTCCAGGTTGTCCAGTTTGTTGGCATAGAAGATTTTATAGTGTTTCCTGATGAATGCTTGAATTTCTGAGGGATTCTTTGTAATAATTCCATTTTCATTCGTGATTTGACCTATTTGGGTCCCCTCTCTTTTCTTTTTGAGAAGCCAGGCTAGAAGTTTATCAATTTTGTGTATTTTCTCAAAAACACAACTCTTGGTTTCATTGATGTGCTCTACTGTTTTCCTTTAGACTCCATATTGTTTATTTCTGCTCTGATCTTTATTATTTTTCTTCCTCTCCTGGATTTGGGGTGTCTTTGCTGTCCTGTTTCTGATTCCTTTAGGTGTGCTGTTGGATTTTGTATTGGGAATTTTTCTTGTTTCTTGAGATAGGCCTGGATAGCATTGTTTGTTGTTGTTGTTGTTGTTGTTGTGTTTTGTTTTGTTTTTGTTGTTCCCTGTCAGGACTGCCCTTGCTGTATCCCGAAGGGTTTGCATTGTGGTGTTTCATTTTTATTCGTTTCCTTATATCTTTTTTTTTTTATTTTTTTTCAACGTTTTTATTTATTTTTGGGACAGAGAGAGACAGAGCATGAACGGGGGAGGGGCAGAGAGAGAGGGAGACAGAGAATCTGAAACAGGCTCCAGGCTCCGAGCCATCAGCCCAGAGCCTGACGCGGGGCTCAAACTCACGGACCGCGAGATCGTGACCTGGCGCAAGCTGGACGCTTAACCAACTGCGCCACCCAGGCGCCCCATGTTTCCTTATATCTTTTAATTTCTTCTCAAATTGCCTGGTTGACCCATTTATTCCATAGTGGGATGTTTTTTAACCTCCATGCTTTTGGAGATTTTCCATCTTTTTTCTGTGTTTAATTTAATGTCCCCTGCAATTACCACATTCTTATCAACAAGGTTCTGTATGTTTTTAATTAATTGTTTATATATTTGTGTGTCTCCGAATTTGGTGTGTAGGCATTTAAAATTTTTAGCTCTTCCTAATGGAAAGACCCTGGAATTAATATAGAAAGCCCTTCGTCATCTTTTGTTACAGCCTTTGATTTAAACTCTACTTTGTATGATATAAGTTGGCTACTCCAGGTTTCTTTTGACCTCCAGTAGCATGAGAGATACTTCTCCATCCCCTCATTTTCAATCTGAAGGTGTCCTCATGTCTATAAGCAGTCTCTTGTAGACAGCAAATAGATGGGTCTTGTTCTGTTTTTTGTTTTTGTTTTTTCTTTCCATTCTGATACACTATGTTGTTCGGTTGGAGCATTTAGTCCATTGAAATTCAGTGTTATTATGGAAACATATGCGTTTAGAGTCATTGTGATGTCTGTAGGTTTCATGCTTGCAGTGATGCACCAGTTTCCTTTCCCACCAACAGTTAGAGAGGGTTACTCTTTCTCCATATCCTCACCAGCATCTGTGTTTCCTAAGTTGTTCATTTTAGCCACACTGACTAGTGTGAGGTGGTATCTCAGTGTGGCTTTGATGTGTATTTTCCTGATGATGATTCATGTTGAGCATCCTTTCATGTGTTTTGGGCCATCTGGATGTCTCTTTTGGAAAAGTGTCTATTCATGTCTTCTGCCTATTGTTTCACTGTATTACATTTTCCAGGTGTGACTTGGGTAAGTTCTTTATACATTTTGTGTAGTAACCCTTTATCCAATATGTCATTCGCAAATATCTTCACTCCTTCCATCGGTTGCCTTTTAATTTTGCTGATTGTTTCCTTTGCAGTGCTGGAGAATTTTATCCTGACCAGGTCCTGATCATTCAGTTTTGCTTTTCATTCCCTTGTCTTTTGAGACATGCCAAGGAAGAAATTGCTGTAGTTGAAGTCAAAGGGTTTTTTTTCATATTTTCTCCTCTAGTGTTTTGATGGTTTCCTGTCTCACATTTAAGGCTTTCATCCATTTTGCTTTTATTTTTATGCACATTGTAAGAAAGTCATCTAGTTTATTCTTCATCATGTTACTGTTCTGTTCTCCCAGCACCCTTTGTACAGAGGCTGTCTTCTCTCCATTGGATTGTCTTTCCAGTTTTGTCAAAGATTAGTTCACCATACATTTGTGGGGCCCCTTCTGGGTTCTCTATGCTGTTTCATTGATTCATGTGCCTGTTTTGGGGCCAATGTCATACTATCTTAATGATTACAGCTTCGTAGGAGAGGCAAAAGTCTGAGCTGCCTCCCACTTTGGGTTTCTTTTTTCCACATAACTTTGACTACTCAGGTTCTTTGGTTGTTCCGTGCAAAGTTTCAGATTGCTTGCTCTAGTCTGGAGAAGAATGTTGGTACAATTTTGATTGGTATTGCATTAAATGTGTAGATTGCGTTCAGTACTATTGACATTTTAACAGTATTCATTCTTCCACTCTTTGGCATGGATTTTTTTTTTTTTTCTGTATTTGATGTGTCTTCATCATTTTCCTTCATATATTTTCTGTACTTTTCACTGTACAGATCTTTTACATCTTTGGTTAGGTTTCTTGCTAAGTATTTTACGGTTCTTGGTGAAATTGTAACTGGCATTGATTTCTTGACTTCTCTTTCTGTTGCTTCCTTATTGGTGTATAGAAAGGCAACCAGTTTCTTTACACTATTTTGTATCCTGTGATTTTGGTCAATGCATGGATCAGATCTAGCAACGTTTTCATGGAGTTTTTGGGTTCTCCGCGTTCAGTCTCATGTCATCTTCGAAAGGCCAAAGTTTGACTTTCAATGATATACGTTAAGTTAAGTGTAGTTAAAAAAGAATTTACCCTTTGGGCTCTATGTTAACTTCATAATTGCACAATAAGTGACAAATAGCAAAAAACTGTGCATGTTATCCCACATTAGAATTGGTAACTGGAATTTAACTCTTTAAAACATATTGAATCTCTCATGATATGGATAGGAGTATGAAACATCTAACTTCACCCAGTGCACACGTGTGTATTTGTAAACACATATGCTAAACAGCAAAATTGTAATACTAGTGAGGTGTGTCAAATTTTACATGTTCATGGTGCAGATAATATTGTTTTACCGTCTTTTTGGTAGCAGCCCGAATAAGACATTTGAAATCAACGAGAGAATTCCGAACCTACAGGGTACATTCTCCATGCTCTATACTGGCTTACAAATAAATGAACAAATGGAACTAAAAAAATACATTGCACTGGTAATCATGTTTATTGCAATTGTGCATTAACTTTTTATGGACTCTAGCCATACTAAGAGTGCACGTGAATAGGTGTTGGAAATGACACACTTTATTTGACATGACCAAACTCACTAGAAACATATACTTTCAAAAACTTTTTAATATTCATTTTTCAGACATACTATAACGTCTAATACCGTATGACTCCACATTTAGAAGAGCAAAGATCGACATGGTGAACTTTGCACGTGTTACAATGGTTATCACATAATATTATTTGATATCCTAGAATTTTAAACAACTATACAGCTGCACGGCTCATGCTAGGTATTTGAACTTTGACATATTTTATCTTTCTGTTTTTCATTAGTTAATCCTTTTTTTTTTTTAGAATTAGTTTTTGCTACAATCGCATAACTACTAACTTGGGTAATGGACATCCAAGGTTCCAGCTTACCTGTTTTTGTATCAGTGATGAAAATCAATCGCAATGTCATTGCCTTTTCAATTAACCATGGCTATGTTTTAGTTCTTTTATCACTGCAATAATAAATTCTGTTGTCTTCTATGCCTTTTTTGAAGCCCAGTGATTAATCTTATGACTATGATTCTACATTCTTGTTGTTATACTGCTTTTGTCTATTTTGATTGATTCTTTAACAGTCACGTCTTCCTGGAAATTCGTCTCAGGGGAATTCTTCTGTTTCATCAGTTTGGATAGTTTTCTATCCCTTATGAGTTTTAACGTTGTTGTTGTTGTTGTTGTTGTTGTTGTTGTTGTTGTTGTTGTTTTGTTTTGTTTTGTTTTGTTTTTTGTTTCTTTTCTTTTATGTGCTATGCACCTGAGAGCACTGCTACTTTAAAGTGGGCTCATACCCTCTCCATGGCCTGGCCCTTCAGGAGGTGTGTTTTGGAAAGTGTTACTTGCTTCGTGTTGCTATGACTTTTGTTGTTTGATTTCTCATCTCAGAGTGATTTTTGAAAATCCCACGAGGTGTGATTTGATGTGTTCCTTGAAGTACCAAATGTAGTAATTGGAGGCTTGCACTATCTTGACAGGGGTTAAAACACCTTAAGTTGCCATGGATGGGTGTTCTTGCCCTTCCCAACAATGGGGGTTACTCCTGGTAGTGAGATCCAAAGCCCCGGCGCCACACAGACAGCTCCTCTGAAAAGCTCTAGGCAGCTGCACTTATGAAAGCCGCTCATTTTCTGATTTCCCAGAGGTTACCTTGGGCAAAATGTGGATTTTGTAAATTACCTGACCCCATCTATTTCTTCTACCAGCCAGATCTTAGATTGTAGGCAAATGATACCTCCGAGTTTGCTTTTCCAATTTGTAAAAGGGAAGTATAACGCCTATGTTCAGTATAGTGGTGAGATTACAGGTAATGCCTGTAAAACATGTGGAAAAACTCCTGGCACATTACACTCCATAAAGACTGTATTTTGTTTTGATTTCCTCATAATTGTCACTGCATCCATACAAACTGTATCTCCAGGATGGGGTCTTTTGTAGGTCAAAATGTAAGCTACACCATAGAAGCTATCAACGAGGCAAAATGTTTCTCCTATCCGTGAGGACGTGACCCTTCCCTTTTTTGTATATGTAGACAAAATTTGGTGGTAGAGATTATTGAAGACTTGCATGTATATTGCAGTCTGGCACACCGGGAGATAGTTAAACATCCCCTATTTCAGGCATCGTGGATAGGCATATTGAACACCTTACGTGTCAGGTGCAATTAGGTTCAAGTACACAGTGATAATCCAACATGCACGCTCCATATATTCAGGATGTTTCAAACCTTAGCTACAAATGGTACAGGTGTAATTACAACGTGTGGCAAATGCTGTTAAAAAAAAGACTAAATGTTCTGAGAAGGAATGGCACAGGGGACAAAGTGTAGATGAGAGGATTGGCCAACAAAGTTCTTGGGGAGAAAAGTCCTTTTTTCAAACTTGGACCCATAGCAAGTACTGGTAAGGAACCTAGCGAACACAAAATGCATTCTAAGCAGAAACTACGTAGGTCTAATTTGAGCAACCAGGAGAACAGACCGTCCCGTTCACCTAATGAAAGGAGAATGAGGAAAGATGGCATTAGAGGGGTGACAAGACAGGACTGCCAACATCTTGTGTCATGTTACAGATTCTATGTGTCATTTTGAGTACAGTGGAGATTAGAGGGTTCTCTTAAGCAGAGGAATGAACTGCTCAGACTCAGGATTTTTGCATTGCATTCCGGATGCAGTGAAAAGAACGAACTGGGATTTTGGTGGGAAGGGAAAGGCAGAATGGGGCTTAGAACGAAAATGGAGAGTAGGCAGAAGGTGGTGAGAGACTAGCTGGCTTGGCATACGTTGGAGGTGGAGTTGAGAGCCCCTACTACTGAGTGGATCACAGGAAAGACGTTGAGGAGGGGAGGACTGACAATGAGTCTCTTCCCCTCATGAGCAACTGAAGACAAAGCCCCATTAAGAGAGGAACACAAGAGGGGTCTTGAGTTGGTCATGGATTTCAATTGATTGTTGATTGGGTATTAATTCATAGGCTTAGAGAAGTTTGCTTAGAATTTTATCTTTTCATTGTTTTGTTTCTACAAATTGCTTCGTTATTACCATCTTGAGGTTCTAACGGATGGTCTCCAATTCTTCGCTGTCACCAAGACCTTCTTCCACAAGAGTATGGACGTGATGGGTTATGTAGGTCCATCATCTTCTACCCAGTCTTTGTCATCGTCACAAATACTTAATGGCCACTGTTGTAGAATAACCTCAAGCTCCAAGAGGGTTGTTCTCACTGTTCTCAGAATGCCTGCCCCTCCTTTATTCCCGCACATTTGCTTTTGTCGCCTTTGTCCTCCTCCTTTCTGCCTGCCAACTAGAAATTTGGTCATCCTTTAAGATTCTTTGTGCTATGCCTCTGAGACGCCTTTACTGATCAACTCGGCTCAGTGGACTTCTCCTGCTACATGAAACTTGACCTTGAAGTCTCACTGTGCTTTGTATCGTGTTTGGGTTTTTTGTACCGTCAAATATTGAAAGTTTCTTGAAGGCAAGGATGCGGTCTTGCATGCTTTCAGAAACTTTTATAAACACTCAAACATGGTGAATGTTTAGAAATCTTTCTTGGTGAAGTGGTTGAGTCAACGTCAAATCAGATGGGAAGGGAGTCTGCTGAAGGAATAACACTGGACTGTTTGAAACTATCCTTGATATGTTCAATGGACCTAATAAATTTATGAATTGACACGTTTTATTTATTTAACTGATACTAGACTAAATCATTTATTTGAAACGTTACTTTATGATTATGGAGGTCTTAAAGTTTATTGCAGAAAATTTAGCAAACAAACAAGAAAGAAAGAAAAATGGTCATAAGTCAAACACCTGGAGATAAGCATATCTAAACACCTTTTTTATGTTTATGTATGTTTGGCAGAGAGAGAGAACGAGGGAGAGATGAGCACAAGTGGAGGATGGGAGGAGAGAGAGAGATAGAGAGAATCATAAGCAGGCTCCACGCTGTCAGTGCAGAGCTCAATGTGGAGCTTGATCGCACACCCTGTGGAATCATAACTGGGCTGAAATCAAGAGCCACATGCTTAACCGACTGAGCCATTCAGGCGCCCCTGGAGGTAAGCACCTCTAACACTGTGCTATAATCGTCAGGGAAGAGGTATATGTACATGCATTTACCAAAATTAGCTATGTAGCTGTGAATCCCATTTTTGGTCCTCTAGTGATAGGAGCATTTCGCAAGGTCATAAATGTTCTGCAGGGCTATGAATTGTAAAGGCCACATAGCATGCCATAACTTATTAAAAAAAAATTTTAATGTTTATTTATTTTTGAGACAGAGAGAGACAGAGCATGAACGGGGGAGGGGCAGAGAGAGAGGGAGACACAGAATCGGAAACAGGCTCCAGGCTCTGAGCCATCAGCCCAGAGCCCGACGCGGGGCTCGAACTCATGGACCGCGAGATCGTGACCTGGCTGAAGTCGGACGCTTAACCGACTGCGCCACCCAGGCGCCCCTCCATTGTGTATATAAACCACAATTTCTTTATCCATTCCTCAGTTGATGGACATTTAGGCTTTTTCCATAATTTGGCTATTGTTGAGAGTGCTGCTATGAACATTGGGGTACAAGTGCCCCTATGCATCAGCTCTCCTGTATCCCTTGGGTAAATTCCTAGCAGTGCTATTGCTGGGTCATAGGGTAGGTCTATTTTTAAATTTCTGAGGAACCTCCACACTGCTTTCCAGAGTGGCTGCACCCATTTGCATTCCCACCAACAGTGCAAGAGGGTTCCCGTTTCTCCACATCCTTTCCAGCATCTATATCCTCCTGATTTGTTCATTTTGACCACTCTGACTGGCGTGAGGTGATACCTGAGTGTGGTTTTGATTTGTATTTCCCTGATAAGGAGCGACGCTGAACTTCTTTTCATGTGCCTGTTGGTCATCCGGACGTCTTCTTTACAGAAGTGTCTATTCATGTTTTCTGCCCATTTCTTCACTGGCTTATTTGTTTTTTTGGGTCTGGAGTTTGGTGAGCTCTTTATAGATTTTGTATACTAGCCCTTTGTCTGATATGTCATTTGCAAATATCTTTTCCCATTCCGTTGGTTGCCTTTTAGTTTTGTTGGTTGTTTCCTTTGCTGTTCAGAAGATTTTTATCTTCATAAGGTCCCAGTAATTCACTTTTGCTTTTAATTCCCTTGCCTTTGGGGATGTGTCGAGTAAGAGATTGCTACGGTTGAGGTCAGAGAGGTCTTTTCCTGCTTTCTCCTCTAAGGTTTGATGGTTTCCTGTCTCACATTCAGGTCCTTTATCCAGTTTGAGTTTATTTTTGTGAATGGTGTGAGAAAGTGGTCTAGTTTCAACCTTCTGCATGTTGCTGTCCAGTTCTCTCAGCACCATTTGTTAAAGAGACTGTCTTTTTTCCATTGGATGTTCTTTCCTGCTTTGTCAAAGATGAGTTGGCCATACATTTGTGGGTCTAGTTCTGGGGTTTCTATTCTATTCCATTGGTCTATGTGTCTGTTTTTGTGCCAATACCATGCTGTCTTGTTGATTACAGCTTTGTAGTAGAGGCTAAAATCTGGTATTGTGATGCCTCCTGCTTTGGTCTTCTTCTTCAAAATTCCTTTGGCTATTCGAGGCCTTTTGTGTTTCCATATGAATTTTAGGATTGCTTGTTCTAGTTTCGAGAAGAATGCTGGTGCAATTTTGATTGGGATTGCATTGAATGTGTAGATAGCTTTGGGTAGTATTGACATTTTGACAATAGTTATTTTTCAAATCCATGAGCAGGGAATGTCTTTCCATTTCTTTAAATCTTCTTCAATAACCTTCATAAGCTTTCTATAGTTTTCAGCATACAGATCCTTTACATCTTTGGTTACATATATTCCTAGGGATTTTATGCTTCTTGGTGCAATTGTGAACGGGATCAGTTTCTTTATTTGTCTTTCTGTTGCTTCATTGTTAGTGTATAAGAATGCAACTGATTTCTGGACATTGATTTTGTATCCTGCAACTTTGCTGAATTCATGTATCAGTTTTTGCAGACTTTTGGTGGAGTCTATCGGATTTTCCATGTATAATATCATGTCATCTGCAAAAAGCGAAAGCTTGACTTCATATTTGCCAAGTTTGATGCCTTTGATTTCCTTTTGTTGTCTGATTGCTGATGCTAGAACTTCCAGCACTATGTTAAACAACAGCGGTGAGAGTGGGCATCCCTGTCGTGTTCCTGATCAGGGGAAAAGCTCTCAGTTTGTCCCCGTTGAGGATGATGTTAGCTGTGGGCTTTTCATAAATGGCTTTTATGATCTTTAAGTATGTTCCTTCTATCCCGACTTTCTCAAGGGTTTTTATTAAGAAAGGGTGCTGGATTTTGTCAAAGGCCTTTTCTGCATCGATTGACAGGATCGTATGTTTCTTCTCTCTTTTTTTTTTTTTTTTTTTTTGTTAATGTGATGTATCACGTTGATTGATTTGCGAATGTTGAACCAGCCCTGCATCCCAGGAATGAATCTCACTTGATCATGGTGAATAATTCTTTTTATATGCCGTTGAATTCGATTTGCTAGTATCTTATTGAGAATTTTGGCATCCATATTCATCAGGGATATTGGCCTGTAGTTCTCTTTTTTTACTGGGTCTCTGTCTGGTTTAGGAATCAAAGTAATACTGGCTTCATAGAATGAGTCTGGAAGTTTTCCCTCCTTCTCTATTTCTTGGAATAGCTTGAGAAGGATAGGTATTATCTCTGCTTTAAACGTCTGGTAGAACTCCCCTGGGAAGCCATCTGGTCCTGGACTCTTATTTCTTGGGAGATTTTTGATAACCGATTCAATTTCTTCGCTGGTTAAGGGTCTGTTCAAGCTTTCTATTTCCTCCAGATTGAGTTTGGAAGAGTGTGGGTGTTCAGGAATTTCTCCATTTCTTCCAGGTTGTCCAGTTTTTTGGCGTATAATTTTTCATAGTATTCCCTGATAATTGTTTGTATCTCTGAGGGATTGGTTGTAATTATTCCATTTTCATTCATGATTTTATCTATTTGGGTCATCTCCCTTTTCTTTTTGAGAAGCCTGGCTAGAGGTTTGTCAATTTTGTTTGTTTTTTCAAAAAACCAACTCTTAGTTTCGTTGATCTGCTCTACAGTTTTTTTAGATTCTATATTGTTCATTTCTGCTCTGATCTTTATTATTTCTCTTCTTCTGCTGGGTTTAGGCTGCCTTTGCTGTTCTGCTTCTATTTCCTTTAGGAGCGCTGTTAGATTTTGTATTTGGGAGTTTTCTTGTTTCTTGAGATAGGCCTGGATTGCAATGTATTTTCCTCTCAGGACTGCCTTTGCTGCGTCCCAAAGCGTTTGGATTGTTGTATTTTCATTTTCGTTTGTTTCCATATATTTTTTAATTTCTCCTCTAATTGCCTGGTTGACCCACTCATTCGTTAGTAGGGTGTTCTTTAACCTCCACGCCTTTGGAGGTTTTCCAGACTTTTTTTTGTGGTTGATTTCAAGCTTCATAACATTGTGGCCTGAAGGTATGCATGGTATAATTTCAATTCTTGTAAGCTTATGAAGGGCTGTTTTGTAACCCAGTATATGATCTATCTTGGGGAATGGTCCATGTGCACTCGAGAAGAATGTATATTCTGTTGCTTTGGGATGCAGAGTTCTAAATATATGTGTCAAGTCCATCTGATCCAATGTCTCATTCAAGTCCCTTGTTTCTTTATTGACCGTGTGTCTAGATGATCTATCCATTTCTGTAAGTGGGGTGTTAAAGTCCCCTGCAATTACCACATTCTTATCAATAAGGTTGCTTATGTTTATGAGTAATTGCTTTATATATTTGGGGGCTCTGGTATTCGGCACATAGACATTTGTAATTGTTAGCTCTTCCTGATGGATAGACCCTGTCACTATTATATAATGTCCTTTTTCATCTCCTGTTACAGTCTTTAATTGAAAGTCTAGTTTGTCTGATAGAAGTATGGCTACTCCAGCTTTCTTTTGGCTTCCAGTAGCATGATAAATAGTTCTCCATCCCCTCACTCTCAATCTAAAGGTGTCCTCAGGTCTAAAATGAGTCTCCTGTAGACAGCAAATAGATGGGTCTTGTTTTTTTATCCATTCTGATACCCTATGTCTTCTGATTGGCGCATTTAATCCATTTACATTCAGTGTTATTATAGAAAGATACGGGTTTAGAGTCACTGTGATGTCTGTATGTTTTATGCTTGTAGTGATGTCTCTGGTACTTTGTCTCACAGGGTGCCCCTTAGGATCTCTTGTAGGGCTGGTTTAGTGGTGACAAATTCCTTCAGTTTTTGTTTGTTTGGGAAGACCTTTATCTCTCCTTCTATTCTAAATGACAGACTTGCTGGAGAAAGGATTCTTGGCTGCATATTTTTTTCTGTCTAGCACACTGAAAATCTCGTGCCAATTCTTTCTGGTCTGCCAAGTTTCAAAAGAGAGATCAGTCACGAGTCTTATAGGTCTCCCTTTATATGTGAGGGCACGTTTACCCCTTGCTGCTTTCAGAATTTTCTCTTTATCCTTGTATTTTGCCAGTTTCTCTATGATATGTCGTGCAGAAGATCGATTCAAGTTACGTCTGAAGGGAGTTCTCTGTGCCTCTTGGATTTCAATGCTTTTTCCTTCCCCAGATCCGGGAAGTTCTCAGCTCTTATTTATTCGAGTACCCCTTCAACACCTTTCGCTCTCTCTTCCTCCTCTGGGATACCAATTATGTGTATATTATTTCTTTTTAGTGTATCACTTAGTTCTCTAATTTTCCCCTCATACTCCTGGATTTTTTTATCTCTCTTTTTCTCAGCTTCCTCTTTTTCCATAACTTTATCTTCTAGTTCACCTATTCTCTCCTCTGCCTCTTCAATCCGAGCCCTGATGTTTTCCATTTCATTATGCATTTCGTATAAAGCGTTTTTCAGCTCCTCGTGACTGTTCCTTAGTCCCTTGATCTCTGTAGCAAGAGATTCTCTGCTGTCCTCTATACTGTTTTCAAGCCCAGCGATTAATTTTATGACTATTATTCTAAATTCACTTCCTGTATATTATTTAAATCCTTTTTGATCAGCTCATTAGCTGTTGTTATTTCCTGGAGATTCTTCTGGGGGGAATTCTTCTGCTTGGTCATTTTGGATAGTCCCTGGCATGGTGGGGACCTGCAGGGCACTTCCCCTGTGCTGTGGTGTATAACTGGAGTTGGTGGGTGGAGCCGCAGTCAGACCTGACCACTGCTCCCAGCCCACGGCTGGGGCCACAGTCAGACTGGTGTGTGCCTTCTCTTCCCCTCAACTAGGGGAGGGATTCACTGTAGAGTGGCATGGCCTGTCTGGGCTACTTGCACACTGCCAGGCTTGTGATGCTGGGTTTCTGGCATATTAGCTGGAGTGGGTAGACAAGGTGCACAGGGGCAGGAGGGGCAGGATTAGCTCGCTTCTCCTTAGGTGATCCACTTCAGGAGGGGCCCTGTGGCAGCGGGAGGGAGTCAGATCCACTGCCAGAGGTTTGGCTCTGCAGAAGCACAGAGTTGGGTGTTTGCGCTGAGCTAGCAAGTTCCCTGGCAGGAACTGGTTCCCTTTGGGATTTTGGCTGGGGAATGGGTGGGGGAGATGGCGCTGGCGAGCGCCTTTGTTCCCTACCAAACTGAGCTCTGTCATCCGGGGGCTCAGCATCTCTCCCTTCCTTTGTCCTCCAGCCTTCCTGCTTTCCGAGCAGAGCTGTTAACTTATGACCTCCCAGAAGGTAAGTCGCGCTTGCTGTCGGAACACAGTCCGTCAGGCCCCTCCGCTTTTGCAAGCCAGACTCAGGGGCTCTGCTTGGCCAGCGAGCCGCCTGTCCGCCCGGCTCCCTCCCGCCAGTTCCTGGAGCGCGCACCGCCTCGCTGACCTTCCAACCCTTTTCCATGGGCCTCTCGTCTACACTTGGCTCTGGCGACTCCACTCTGCTAATCCTCTGGCGGTTTTCTGGGTTATTTAGGCAGGTGTGGGTGGAATCTAAGTGATCAGCAGGACGCGCGGTGATTCCAGTGTCCTCCTACGCCACCATCTTCCCTCTGTTCTCCTGGGGAGAGTTGACACATAATAATTAAAATGTCAAGGTTTAAAATTGATAAAGAATTTCCAAAGTTTTAAGAGAGAAGCAAAAGTTACCTATGATTTGAAAAACAGATCTCAACAAACAAACACCTAAAGTTGTCAGCTGATTTTTCAGCAGAAAGTTGGCATGCTGGGAAAGAGTGACAAGGTATCTTCAAAGGCCTGAAAGGATAATCCCACGACCAAGAAAACTTTACCTGGAAAGATTATCATTAACATTTGAAAAAAAAAGAGATAAAGAGTTTCTCAAACAGAAGATAAAGAAGTTTATCACCACTAATCAGCAATGCAAGAATTGTTCACTGGGAAAATCATAATTAGATATTACAGAATTATGAATAAAAAGATGTAAATAATGACAACATACACATAAAATATGGAGGAGGGACTTTAAAAAGTCAGTTCGTATTTTATTTTACTAAAAAATATATGTTTTATTTCATGTTTGAGAGAGAGAGAGAGAGAGAGACAGAGTGTTAACAGGGAGGGACAGAGAGTGGGGGAGGCAGAGAATCTGAAGCAGGCTCCAGGCTCTGAGGTGTCAGCACAGAGTCCAACATGCGGTTCAAACTCACGTATTGTGAGATCATGACCTGAGCTCGAAATCGCACACTTAACTGACTGCTCCACCCAGTTGCCCCAAAGGTTAGTCTTCTTAAATTTCTCGAATGTGTGTATATTTAAGAGACCACCAAAATAACATAGACTGCTGTTCCTTGGGATGTTATATGTAAGCCTTGTGATAACAAACTCAAAACACAAAATACATGAAAAATAAGGAAAAAGAAACCCAAGTAAAGCACAACAACAATTAATCTATGAGAAAGAAAGAGAGTACGGAAAAAAAGAAACAGAGAACTACAAAAGCAACCGGAAAACAAAGAACAAAATTACAATTAGTACATAACGGTCAACAATTACTTTAAATATAAACGGCTGAAGTGCTCCAGTCAAAATATATAGGGTAACAGGATGGATAAAAAACAACACTCATCCATATGCTCCCTAGCACAGACCCACTTCAGACCTAGACACATACAGACTGAAAGTGAAGGGATGGAGATACATTTCCCATGCAAATGAAAGCAAACAACAACAAGGACAACAAAAATAACATCAAACAACAACAACAACTCAGAACCAGGTAGCAACACCTATATCAAACCAAATAGACTTTAAATTCCTCAATAAAATATTACCAAACTCCACTCAACAACACACTAAAATTATTACGTGGCTTTTATTCCAGGGAAAAAAAGATGGCTCATCAAATCAATCAACATAATATCCCACCTCAACAAAACGAAGGGTAAATATCATATGATTATACCAATAAATGCAGAAAAAGCATATGACAAAATTTTTTTTTTTAATTTTTTTTTCAACGCGTTTATTTATTTTGGGGACAGAGAGAGACAGAGCATGAATGGGGGAGGGGCAGAGAGAGAGGGAGACACAGAATCGGAAACAGGCTCCAGGCTCCGAGCCACCAACCCAGAGCCCGACGCGGGGCTCGAACTCACGGACCGCGAGATCGTGACCTGGCTGAAGTCGGACGCTTAACCGACTGCGCCACCCAGGCGCCCGCAAACATATGACAAAATTTAACATGTATGCATGGTAAAAGTCTCAACAAAGTCGGGGGGGGGGCGGACATGCCTCAATACATGAAAATATTATTTTTATATTGTTTATATTAAAAAGTTCACACCTAACATCTCAATGGTGAAAAACTGAGAGCTTTCCATCTAAGATCAAGAACAAGATAAATATGTCTACTTTTGCCACTCTTGTTTCATATAACACTAGAAGTCCTAGTCACAGGAATCAGATAAGAGAAAAGAAATTAAAGTCATCTACATTTGTAAACAAGCTAAACTGTCACTATCCGCAGATGACATAAGAATATGCATAGAAAACCCTAAAACTTACCCCCAAAACCAGAAGAAGTAATAAAGGAATTCAGGAAAGTTGCAGATACGGAACTGATACACAGAAATTGGTAGGGTTTTTATAATAATAATGAAGTCACAGAAAGAGAAATTAAGAAAACAACACCGTTCATAATTGCACCAAAAAGAGAAGGAGAGTAAAATAGCTACAATTCAACTTATCCAAAGAAGTGAAAGACCTGTAGTGTGAAAACTATAAGTCAATGATGAAATTGAAGATGACACAAACAAATGGAAAGATATCCCATGATCATGCACTGGAAGAATTAATATCATTACAATGTCCATATTACTCATAACTATCTACAGTTTCAATGCAATCGCTATCAAGATACCAAAGGCACTTTTCACAGAACTGAAACAACTAATACTACAATTTGTATGGGACCACAAAAGACCCTGAATCGTGAAAATATTCTTGAAGGACAAAAACATAGATGGAGGTATCAAAATCCCAGATTTCAAGATGTACTACACAGCTTCAAGTAAACCAATTAGTATGGGTAGTGACACAGAAACCGCCACATAGGTCGATTGGACAGAATAGAAAGCCCAGAAATAAACCCATGCTTATGTGGTAAATTAACCTATAACAAAGGAGGCAAGAATAAACAATGGGGGAAAGACAGTCTCTTCAACAAATGGTATTGGGAAACCAGGAAATCTACATGCAGGTAGCTGGGACCTAACCTTAACGCTGGCCTGGGCTCTGGCCCTAAAGGCACCTAGCATGGACGTCTAAAAGAAATAACGGATTGGGGCCAATTACCATTGGGGAAAATCCTGAGTGGAAGTCACACTCTCTCCATGACATTTCCACTTCCGTGATGGAGTTGGAGGAAGAGATCCAGAGCCAGTTTCAGTCTGGCCCACACATATGTTTGGCTCCGCCCTTCCAACGCTAGCCCTGACCCATAAGGGCACATGGGCCCTCATTTCAGTCCTGGAGGGAAATCACATCACTGTGGGTGGTTGGACCGAAGGTACTTCCGGGGAACCAACCTACCCCTACCCAATGCTCTGCCTCTAAGCGGGATCAACCTCTAAGGCTGAGAAAAGAAGCGGTGGGACATGGATTCCTCCTTTTTCTACCCTGTGTTCTCTTCGGGACCTCAGGATATTGAATGCTGCCCACACTCACTGGGGACGATAGTGCTTTACTGAGTCCACCAAATCAAACGCTAATCTCACCCAGAAACACTCTACAAATACCCCGAGAAAAAATGTTTAGTCTTGGGCACCCCACGGCCAACTCAAGTAGACACGTAATAATAACCATCACAGGGTTATTCTTGTTTTTCTTCCCTTCCCTCATTCACCTCCTATTGCTAACTTTCAAGTTCTGAAGTCGTTGCTTTTTATATTCTGACCAGTGTATAGCGTTAAGAGAAATTCGAGGAAAGGTGTCTTGTGCAGGGACTAGTGTTTCAGGTAATATGAAAATGTTTTCGGTAAGGTAAGGGAAAACGATCTTAGCTAGGACACCAACATACTCCATGTTACTTTATCAGAGGTGGCTTTCCAAACCCTTAACACGCTCATGGGAAGGCAGTGTAACATGGGTGAGAGCATGCATGTTGGCATAGGAGCAGAGTTGGTGCCCATCCCAGCCACCCCACTCGTGTGTGTGTTATCTTGGACCAATTACTTAACATAACTGGAACTCAGTTGCCTAATTTATAAAATGGAAATAATAAGAAAGGGTCAAAAAGATTAAATGACACTATTGGCAAGGTGCTTAATCCAACACCTGACAACACGGAACACGTGCTCCACAGATGATAGCCATCATTATCCTCATTTGAACAGCTAAGACAGGCTAAAAGTCTGTCTGGGGTCAGATACCTACGGGGGAATCTCAGGTCTTCTGACACTGATTCTTCAATTTGGAGGCAGCCCAGGGCCAGGATGGCTGAAAGAGTACAAGGAGGTAGACCAGTAAGCCAGTCCTCTATCCACCTCTTATTTGATAGTCCAGTTGTATATTCATCTCTTTCCTTCCACTGAAAAAAAAATGCAAATCCCTCCCTCTAGAATAAATAATACACAGACCCTTGCATGTAATATTAAGTGTTAGGCTCTGTAAAACTGGCACATGCCTCATCTCATTTAATCTCACAATGGCCCTTCATATGGCAGTCCTTATTCCAATTTACAGGTGAGGAAATTGAGACCTAGGAAAGTCAAGTGCCTTCCCCATAACTTGTTTATGACGGTGTTAGACAACAACCCTAGACTCCTCCTCCATGTCCAGTGTGTTTTCTTCTGTGCCACAGTTTATCTTGAAAGGCGAACACTGCTAAAGAAACATTGGAAGAAAGCAGTAAAAAAAAAATCATTTAAAATGTCTAGTTTTCACCCAAGCACTGATTTCTGGGTGACATTGGTGTGTTTTCTCTCTGAGAAACAAAGGTGAGAAATTCCAAACCTCGGCCTTTGTTACGGAGTTATGAAGACTAGTAAAAATTAGTAAAGCTCACTGGCAGATTAAGGTTTCCAAGTCGAAAACATTATTTTCAATTCTCATATTATGTCTGTTAAAGTGGGCGCTGGGATTTCACATGGCTTTGACAATCGCCATCAATTCCTTTCTTCAAGATTTGACTGCATATTCTCTTTCTTTCCTTTTTTTCTCTTTTCTAACTATACTTCCAATCTGCCAGCTCATCCCTAGTTTCTCCCTATGTCTAGCAATGGCCATTCTCCATATGTCCACATTAAATCTATCATCAAAGGAGAATAAAAAGATAAAAGAACAAAGCCAGAGAAGTTAGACTCAATACTAAAATGTAAATTGGTGTTAACACTTCTACTTCCAGCCAAATGTAATAACAAACACTAGATTTATACTCCTATGGAAGCAGCTAAAAGCGTAGACAAAATATATAAGAAGCTGTTCTCAAAATATCAGAGATGAGGCAGTGAAGGGCAGTGATCCCTGATATTGGGAAATAAGTGAAATGGTTCCTATAGTGCCCTAGCTTATTGACTAGGCTGGGTTTTGAGTCTGTGGTATAGAGAGGAGATAGCTGGCATAGCCCAACATTTTCCCTGCATTGTGGAGGGGGTAGTTACAGATTCAGGAAGACTGCTATATTTCACAGAGCAGAGTACCAAAGAAGAGAAAGTTGTTCACAGAGAGAACTCGAGAGATCAACACTGGTCTGCCTTGGTATTCAATGGAATATTGATAAACTCTTGTGTTTGAGGACACTGAGACCAGGGGAAGGAATAATACCCACTGCCATACAGGGTCAGGAATAATGCCTGACAGCCAGTGTGGAAGACCTCACAATGTACATGCCATTTGTAAAATACTTGAAATTTGTGTCAGTACTGGACAAAAATTATCGCTAAACTAAGTGCTGCCTGTGCCTTGCCCAAAATATCTTTAAAGAAAGACCTGAAAGGATCAAGCTATTTGTAAGTAACTAAATTATGTCCAAAACAAGAACCAAGGATATTTTTAGGAATCTAAAAGTATCCAGCAACTGACAGGCTTAAACTGACCATGTTTGGCAACCCATAAAAAATTCTGGGGTATGCAAAGAAGCAGGAAAATAAGACACGTAAGGAAGGGGAACTCAACTGACACTGACCCAGAAATTACACAA
This sequence comes from Puma concolor, assembly GCF_028749965.1. NCBI lineage: Eukaryota > Metazoa > Chordata > Mammalia > Carnivora > Felidae > Puma > Puma concolor. The sequence continues at coordinate 2,079,875 of NW_028240236.1, read as the reverse complement.
ATGATATAATTTATACATCCGAACACTCAAATAGTTATTATAACTATTATCAGTATATCGAAGAAATTATAGAGCAGAATGAGCATGTTAAATAGAGACATGCAAGTGGTATGTAACACCTAAACCAAACTTCGCATGACAAAAGCAATGACTAAAATAAGAAATCTGGTCTATGATTACTGAATGGAATTAAAGGCATATAGACAGTGCAGAAAAAAAAAAGGTTGATGAACCTAAAGACATAGCAATGGAAATCGTCTGAAATGAAACACACAGACAAAATATGCCTGCAAGCCATCCAACATACATGTAATTGTATCTCCAAGGAACACAGACAAGAAAACTAATTTGAGTAAATAATGAAACGAATTTGAATTTATAGTTGTTAAGGTTGATGCAAACTAAAAATATATAGTTCCAATAAGGTCAATGAACCTCAAGGACAGGAAATATGAGGAAGATTACACCAAGGCACCCCACAATCAAATTGCTTTCATCCAGGGAAAGGGAGGGAAATGATTTCTCATCAGAACCCATGCAATCTAGAATACAGTAGGATAACATTTTTAAAGTACCTAAAGTAGGAAACCATTATGACCTGGGCTTAGGCAAACATTTCGTAGCTACACCACCAACAATATGATTCATTACAAGAAAAACATATGATTGGATTTTATCACACTAAAACTTTTGCTTTTCCACGAACAAAGACTTTGAAATCACAAGACTGAGACTGGGAGAATATATTTACCAATCATCTATGTGAAATGGGACTTTTATCTAGAACATATGGGCAATCCGCAAAATTCAATAATCTGAAGGGAAATAATCCAAAAAAAGGCAAAAGATTTGAGAAGACACATTACCAAAAAAGATATATGTACAGCAGATACACACATGAAAATGTGTTCGGGGGGCGCTTGGGTGGCGCAGTCAGTTAAGCGTCCGACTTCAGCCAGGTCACCATCTCGCGTTCTGTGAGTTCGAGCCCCGCGTCAGGCTCTGGGCTGATGGCTCAGAGCCTGGAGCCTGTTTCTGATTCTGTGTCTCCCTCTCTCTCTGCCCCTCCCCCGTTCATGCTCTGTCTCTCTCTGTCCCAAAAATAAATAAATGTTGAAAAAAAAATTAAAAAAAAAAAAAAAAAAGAAAATGTGTTCGGCATCATGAGGGGAAATGCAAATATAAACTACAATGAGATAAATGAGATACAATGAGATAAACTACTACTTCATGCCTACAAGATGTCTAAAATCAAAAGACAGGGCTCTGAAGTGTTAGCTAGGATATGAAAGAACTGGAATTCTCACACACTGCTGATGAGAATGTAAAAGTGATAAAACTACCCGGGCAAACAGTTTGACAGTATCCTAAAACGCTGAACATGCAACCTATTCTATGACTCAGCCAAATCTACTCTCAAATATTTTCCCTAGAGCGATCAAAGTATACGATCGTACAAAAAATAAATAAATAAAATAAAGAACAGAGAAGAAAAGAAATGAAAACAAAAGAAACAAAAAGGAAAGAAAAGAAATAATGAATGTTTATAGAAGCTTTGTTTTCAATAGGCTAAGGAGCACCTGGTGCCTCAGTTGGTAGATTTCTTGATTTCTGCTTGGGTCATTATCCCAGGGCCGTGATATTGAGACTCACATGGAGCTCCACACTAAGCATGGAGGCTGCTTAAGATTCTTTTTCTCTTTCCCTCTACTCTCTCTTTCTCTTTCTCTCTCCCTCCCCCTCTGCCTCTCCCTCTCTATCTCCCTCTCTCTCTCCCTCTCCTTTTCCCTATCTCTCCCCCACCTCTCCTTCCACACTCCCCTCTCCTTCTCACTCCCTCTCTCTCACTCTCTCTCTCTCAGAAAAAGAAATAAATACGCCACATTTGGAAATAATACAAATGTCCACTGACATGTGAACGGATAAACAAAGTAGTAACAGACTATTGATACACACAACACTATGGATAATCTTCAAAATACTAAGTAAAAGAAGTCAACTCCCCACTCCTAAATAATAAGGATTATGTCTTATATAATTTTATTTGTATAGTATTCTAGAAAATGCAAGATAATATGTAGGGACAGAAAACAGAGCAGAGATTGCCTAGGAATGGGAATCCGGAAGACGTGGGGGATGGAGGGATATCTAAGGGATACAAGGACATTTTTAGTGGTGACAGACATATTCTTTTCCTTGTTATGTATACATTGGTTGATATGTGACCAAAATTTACCATATTATGCAATTGTATTTATTAGTATTAGTATTAATTATTAATTAAATAATTTATTTATTAGGGCCTTTTTTTTCAGAGACAGAGAGGAAGCCTTCATATCTGGGGTAGAGAGGCAAGGGAGAAAGAGAGAATCTTAAGCAGACTCCATGCTTAGCATGGAGCCCAATAAAGGGCTTAATCGAACCTGGGATCGTGACCTGAGCCAAAATCAAGAGTCTCATGCTCAAATGACAGCCATCCAGGTGCTCCACCAACTACGTACTTTAAATATGTACAGTTTGTGTATATCAGTTAAACATTAATGAAGTTGTTAAAAAATAACAAACATGATTGGATATTGTGTCTTTTGACCTCTGGGGCTGCTATTTCAAACCTGGTCCACCAGCATCTACTGATTCTCGGAATCGCCAGTATCTTTCATACACTCACATAAGTTCTTCAAAATAAATGTAAGTTGGGAAAAGGGGAAATACCCTGGCAGTTATCACGTGTATCAATTATAAATGTCACAACACTTAGAACTATGATCCATACATGAGATGGGTGATATAGCATATGTTTGCTTTCGACAACTTGGAGCTGGTTGAGTCCCAGCACCCCATTACCCTTGTGCACTTGTTCATTACTTGTTTACCAGTTCATGGTCCTCTACCTCCTTATACTGTATACGAAGGGACTTGGTCTGTCTTGCTCACTTCTGTGTTTATAATGATCCAGAACCAGGCTGGAACGCTGGTGGAAAAACCAAATGGCGCTCGGAGATCTTCTTTGGATTGTAGATCTTGGTGGAACGGCGGGCTCAGAGGACCCTGTTTCTCCAAACGTCTGAGCGCTGAATGCAAGTGGGGCAGGAAATTTACAGTCATCAGCTGCCATATCTGTGATGGTTTTCCTGCACACAGGAATCAAAGGAAGAAGAACCAGGAGGTGGGGTCTCTAAGACAGAGACCAGAGTTCATTTTAGTCCCAGCGGCCATCATTGGTGCAGTATTTTATTCACTTCTCCAACATTATCCCATTTTATGCCTTTTAAGAAACCTTTTTAGTAGGTATCACCTTTCAGTTTTTTAGGTTGGTACCCTCAGAAGGCTAAGATGCCTGCAGTAGTTTGGCGAGCAACAGTGTTTTCAATAAAATGTATTATGTTATTCAGTATACAGGGGCCAAAGAGTACAAGTAAAATTATGAAGAAGAGGGGCCCTGCCAGGGCAGGAAGCCAGGATCCCAATCCGTGAGATCTCATTTGTTCCATTGATTGATACTTTCCTGTTGTCTATGTTGAATTATTATTATTATTATTATTATTATTATTATTATTATTATTATTATTATTATTATTATTATTTTCTGTTTTAGTTCCTTAACCTTAGTTGTGAGTATTTCTGACGGTTTCAAAATAGCAACATTCCTCCCCCGAAAATTTGCAAGTCCCTCCATTTTCTGAAGTGAGGAGGTTGGGGGCTTTTGTATTTTGGGGGATTACTGCCACCAGAGAGTTTATTTGGTTTTGTAAATTTACCAGAAAATTGGCCACCCGTTCCATGTCTTCATTTAGCTCTTGAGATAGTCTATGGTACAGTCCTATGCATAAAACTATGCCCCCTTATCCAGTTCCTATTCCTGTCACAATTTCTGACCCTATCAGAATGGGTAGCAGGACTGCCCGTTTAGCCTGAGACTTGGGGCTAAAGGTTGTTAGCAACTGATCTTCAGTGTATACAAAGATCTCTGGGGTCCGGAAGATGGAATAACATTTCGGAGTCCAGTTGGCTTCTAAGCATCGATAGGCCGAATTAGAACACAGATAGAACACCCCAAGGGTGCAACATAGGGTTGTAGTCCTCATTAAGGTTCTATCTCTTCCTCCTAGAGAGGGAATTCAGGGACTGTATGGATTAGATTGTCGGCATTGGCACCCCTAGTGCCCAGGGGTCCAATTAAGACAGAGGTGTTGGTTTTGAGGTTTTCAGGAGATTCCTAGGTCAAACGGATTGGAGTAGCTAAGTAAGTCCTCTGGCTGAGGGGCAAGCACATCCAGCAGGTTTGCATGTGATTATCTATCTTATGGAGGACTAGTAGAGCAGTGTCGGCCCAATGCTGGAGTAGGGAATTGGTAGGCATCTGATTGACGGCTGAAGTTTCAAACGTTGGTAGGCTTCTGGCAGAGTGGTCGCCTTTATGGCTTGTATTACCCTATCCTGGGTATGCTTTATAACTTTTTGAAGGGCCCTGTAGTGCATCCCTCCCCTGTGCGAGATTCCCCATTGAGAAAGGTAAGTGTAGCAAGTTTGCTTCCCTCTCTGCAGGCCCTTGTTGTGACATGGGTTAGTGATAGTTTTGATTATATCCTCGGTCCAATACTTAGCACTTGGGGCACCAGGTGACTGATACAGAGTGGGTGTTTTTTCCCGTGTAGCAATCTTTGTGGAGGGAGGGAAATGTACTGAACACCCTGGACACCCTTATTGTCCTAAAACAATTGTGGGGGCAAAGTGGATAAGTTGCAGTTGTGAGGGTGAGAGCGGTTATCATAATATACAGGCAATACTTGGAACCCTCCCATCCAGAGGAGGTACGTGAGGCTCAGGATGCATCTTTTGCACCATGTGCAGCTTGTTGGCGGAGTCTCTATCAGCCCAACAGTAAGAAGTAAGACCAGGCTTATGACACCAGTAAGGCGCAAGTGTTGCCAGAGTTGCATTCAAATCCCTGGGCTTGGTTCATGCATTTGTTCCTCAAGCTTCTGCTGTGTGCAGACCAGTCATCTCCCATGGTGTGGCTGGAGCACGGCTGGACACGTCAGGGGTCAGTTCCCTTTTGAGGGAAGGTTAAGCGTGATGACTGGATCTGGATCACTTCGCCAGGTTGTGGGTTCTTCTGAGTTGGACTTCTTAACTGTGGAGTGATGGACCCATGGGGTGATACCTGAAGTTTTGGGGGCTGTAGGAGTTGTTAGAATAACAGTGTGAGGCCCAGTCCACCATGGTATAAGAGGTTCCTTCTTCCAATCTTTGACCCACACAGAGTCTTCTGGCTGAAAGAAGTGAACGGGGGTCCCTAAGGAAATGGTGACCCTCTCTATGGTGTATCTCTAACTTGTTTAGGACTGCCCCCAAGTTCTGGACCTGTTATCTTATTTCCTTGCGTGCAATCTGGTGTACATCTCCTGGGAGCTTTCCTAAATGTGTGTGTGTACGTAGGGGTCGGGTGGAGGATCGCCCATATAATAACTCAAAAGGGGAGAATCCCAGTGCCCCAGGCGGGCATTGGGCACACAGGAGGACCAGCCGAATCAAATCTGACCATGGGGGCTAGTCTCTTGGTGGAACTTGGCCAGGGTTTCCTTGAGGGTGCAGTTCATCTGCTCTACCTTTCCCTGATCCCTGGGGGCGTTAAGCAGTGTGCAGTTTCCAGGCAATGTTAAGGGACTTTGTTAGGGTTCGTATAATGTCCGCTCCAAACGCAGGTCCATTAATACTGTGTGTGGTTAAGCCCAATCTCCCATAGAAGACCTTTGGCCACCTCGTGAATTCATCCCATTCTGGTCTGGAAAGCTTGGACGCATCCCAAATTGGTGCAGATTATTACAAGGAGGTACCTCAACCCTTTATTTGGTTGTATGTTGGTAAAGTCCACCCCTAAGTCCATCCTTTGTGAACCAGACAGGGGCCGTGGGGCCGAGCAAGCATTGTTTTTGGCACACATTACACATTATTCACTGACAGCCTGGCATAATGCTGGCAGTTGGCTGATACCGTAGTTCTTTTTGAAGAGGACCTCTAGAGCAGTTCCCTAAGAGGGTGAGTTAGTTATCTTCCTTCACTAGCTGCTTTCACATAGATGATGGGACAAGACTCACCATCCGTGTTTGCTTAGTGTGTCCCCTTCTGTGGAAGCCCAACTTCTTTCTTCACTTGTGTCCATGGGTGGGGAGGCTTCCTTCTGGGGCGCAAGAGTCAGAGTGTAGGTAGGAGCTTCACCTAGGTCACCTCATGCAGCCACTCTGGCTGTTTTGTCGGCCTGGTGATTTCCTTGATTTATGGGGTCATCTCATTTCTGAGGTCCCTTACAGTGTAGGATAGCTACTTTGACTGGTAGCCATATGGTCTCAAGAAGCTTTAGTATTTCTTCCTCGTTTTTGATAGTTTTCTCTGAAGCGGTAAGGAGGCCTTTTTCTCTATAGATGGCCCCATGTACATCACAGTAGCAAAGCCATACATGGAATTGATGTAGATGTTAACTCATTTACTTTTTAAGGATGATGTCTCAGGTTAAGGCGTACTGAGTCCAGCCCATTGTGCCGACCATCCTTCCGACAAGGCCTTAGCTTCCTGAACTTCCGTGGTAGTGATGACCGCATACCCTGCTCTTTGGCTGCACTCCTCTAAAAACCTGCTCCCATCGCTGAACAGGGTGATCCCTGGGCTTGTTATACCCTGGTCTTGGAAGTCTGGGAAGCTGGCGTAGACTTCATCCACTACTCCAGAACAGTCATGGTCAGGTTCTCCCTCCTCTGTGGGAAGGAAGGTGGCCAGGTTTAGTGTTCTTACACTGTTTTGAGAGTGAGCCTTGGGTTCTCATAGAGAAGGCCTTGGGATTGTGTCAGCTGAGAAATGGAGAGGAAATGATATCCTTGGTTGCTTGTGAGCCACACGACCATGTGTGGGACGTTAACATTAAATGTTTGGCCCAGTGTGAGCTTGTCTGCAAACTTGATGAGCAGGACTGTGGCTCTGAAGTCTGAGGCAAAGGGGCCATCCTCCAGCCACAGGATCAATTTTTTTTTTTTGACAGTTAGAACACTAGCCATTGCCGAGGCACCATGCTCTGAGTGAGCACGCCTTTTCGTGTGTGAAGAAGTTAAAGGGTCTGTCTATGTCAGGCAAACCAAGGGCTGGGGCTTCTCCCAGAGCCAACTTTATTTCTGTGAAAGCAGCCCTCACCTCCTCAGTCCATGCGAGGAGCTCCCAGTTTGGTCCTTCCAAAAGGTCATAGAGGGAACTCACTATGGCTGAGCATCTGAGGATTCCCAATGCGACAGAACCCCCTGGCCCCTAAACATTCACACAAGCCTCGTTTTGTTTGGGGCTGTGGCAGTGTGGTGCCACACTTTCTTCCTTTCCGGTCCTCGTTCTCTTTTTCCTTTTGTGAGGAGGGAGACTAAGTATTGGACCTGCTGCTGACGAATCTGTGCCTTTTTCCAAGAGGCCTGGTACCCAAAGTAGGATCAGAGCTGTAGGAGGGCCTGTGTACCTTTCATACAGTCTTCCTGGGTGTCACTGGAAAGGAGGTCTTCTATATATTGGAGAAGGGCATATCCTGCGGTTACCTTCAGAATGTCAGCGAGATCTGAACCTAGGGCTTCCCCCAGAATAATGGGCGAGTTGTTGAAACCTTGGGAAAGTAGTGTCCAGGTCAGCTGCATCTGGCACTCTGTAACGGGCTCAGTCCATTCAAAGGCAAACAATGATTGCCTTTGTGGAGCCAGGCAGAGGCAGTAGAAAGCATCCTTCTGGTCGAAGCACGCAACCCTTCTGGCTGACCATGGAATTTGGCTGAGGAGAGTATACTGAGGGTTCGGAATGACTGGGTGTAAGGAAAGAGTCACTTTGCTAATGGCCCTCAAATCCTGTACTAGTTGGTGTCCTCCTCCTGGCTTCTTGCTTGGCAAGAGTGAGGTATTCCAAACTGATTGACACTCAGTTAGAATACCTCTTTCTCTGAGCTTGGTCAGGTGCTCTTGTATGCCCATTCTGGCCTCTAGTGGATGGGGGTACTGCCTTGGTGTCTGAGGTTGCACTGCAGGGATCAGGTCAAAAATGATTGGGACCCGTTTCATAGCTATTTCAGGCGGGTTATCATCATCCCATAGGGAGGGGAACGTAAGCCTGAATTCTTAGGGGCGACAAGGTAAGACCTGGGCACAGAACCGTCTCCATTCTTCTTCCCTTGGCAGTGGTATAGCCAAGACCAGGGTTTCCTTCTGCCTTGGGTTTAATTGGAGGCTAGTGTGTCCAGTGGGTTCAAAAGGTATCTGGGCCCCAAGTTTGGAGAGTAGATCGCGGCCCAGGAGAGGATCGGCCAGTCAAGTAAGTAGAGGAACTCATGCCGGGCCTTGTGACCCCCAAGTGCACCTTGTTGATCTTGATAGAAGGGCTGTTTAATTACCTGTTTCCCAGTCGCAACAAGTATGCTTGCTGTCTTTTGGCCTATGGGCGCTACCAGGGAAGTAACCAAGGAGTATTCAGCCCCAGTTGAAGAGATTTTCAGCCATGACAGTTATTGTTCAGCCCTCCACCTCATTTCAGCTGTGGGTTCATGGGGGCCAAGAAAGAAAGAGTCCGGTCCCCCTCAGTCCATTTCTACCCCGGCCAGATCAAGAAGGTTCTCACCTCGAGGTTCCTCCAGATATTGGCTGGGTTTTGAGGTCCCCATCCAATTCGGACATTCTTACAGTTTCCCTTGCCTTTGCAGTATGCACACTGGTCCCTTGCGAAGGGGGCTATGGGCTTCCCCCCTTTTTGTGGTTGGGGTTTTTCGATGCTGCTAAAAAACAGCAGCATCTGTGCTTTAGTTCTGCTGTGAGAAAGGTGGCCTTCTTTTTTAATATTCCCTTCTCTTTCAGCTGCAAATTTCTGTTCATGAAAACTGCATTGACGACCTCTAACAGCTGAGTGATATTCATCTGGCAAAGCCCTCCAACCTCTGGAGATTTCGTCGGGTATCTGGGGCAGACTGTGCCACTAAAGAGGTATTTGCCATCTGTTGACTATTTGGTGCCACGGGGTCAAACGGGACGTATACACGGTTCGCCTCACAGAATCTTTCATAGTGGTCTCCGGGAGACTCCCCAGGGTGCTGTGTGACTGATGATATTTTAGTCATGTTCATGGGATTGTTGACTCCAGCTCAGACTCCCTGAAGGAGGGCTTTCTGGTATCCTCAGACGTGGTCCTGTCCTCCTTCTGTGGTGAAATACCATGTTGGGTGTTCTTCAGGCATGCACCTTGAGCCCAGATATAGGGTCATTGATTCCTGGAGATGTGTGATCTTCTAGGTACTGTCATGTTTCTGTCATCCTTATTTTTAATTCAACAAAGTATGGGGTAACTGTTGACAATCTTCCCAAGTCTGTCAGTAGGTCTGGAAGAGGGACTCCATCAAGTCAACCATTGCTTGTGCCTTTTCGGAGTATGGTGGAGTGTTGTGTTTCCAATTGAGGAGGTCGGTTGTAGAGAAAGGTAGATAACACATCATGGAATGGCTGGTCTGGACTGGTCCATCCTGATTCTGTCTTTCAGGCTCTCTCGTCTCCGTTACATACATTTGGAGAGTTTTAGGTCTGGGTCTGGGGCGCAGTCTGGCTGATAGCCCATGTGGGGTGGGTTATCTGAGAGCTGCGGGGAGATGTGCGGCACTGACTGCGGTGGCAACGCACTGACTCTGGCTGTGGCTGGAGAGACAGATGCAGGAGGTGTCTCAAGTTCCGGGGGAGGGGGGAGGGAGCTTGAAGAGTCATGAGGAGGTGGAAAGACAATATCTTCCTCCATAACTCCTTCAAATATTAGAGCAGTAGTGGGTCGCTTCTTTGGCTCCCTGGGGGAGCCTCCACATAAGGTGGCTAAACCTTTGCCTGGCTCTGCTTGCTAATGATGATCACCTTCAAGGCAGTAGATTTGGGGCAATTTCAAGCCAGGAGTTGATGTACGGAAATTGATCAGGGTGGCCTGGTTTCCCAGTGTCTATTAGCCAAACCTGCTGCAGTATTTGAGCATCTAACATACCCTCTGGAGGCCATCCTACATTGAATGTGCGCCATTCTAGTTCACAAAATTTCCTTAACTTCTTGGGTGTCGTTGTCACCCCATGGTAACCTGAAAACCCCTTTTAACAATTTTTGATCACGACCTCTAAAATCCTAGGCTTACTCTGTTTTCATCCCATTATTAATTTCTTTCTCATATTTGGTGTCACAAAGACGGACAAAGTTAGGATATACCGCCAGATGAGAGGACTATTCAGATACTCCTCTGGTCGCATTCCTGAGGGAAAGTTTAGGAGAGGTTTGACTATAGTGGACTCGGCTTTGTGACTTGTGAAGGGAATCTGATCCGATACCGCCCTTGACTTTATACTCTCACAATAACACAGGGGAGCCCATTCAGACTCCATAGACTTTTGGGGTCCTTAAGGGTGTCCGTCCATGAAGCCACAAACTCTAACTCGACTGGCAACCCTGGCTTAGCTGCACATCCTCTCTCTCTCTCTCTCTCTCTCTCTCTCTCTCTCTCTCTCTCTCTCTCTCTCTCTCACACACACACACACACAAACACACACACACACACACATACACACCAGAGTCCATTACATTTCCTTCCACAAAATTTTCTACCTGGTACACCTATTAAGTCCTCTGGGGATTGATCATGTCCCCCTTCCGCTCTTTTGGGTATGCCTGACACTTCGGGGCCCCGGCCTTACCAGTTCCATGGAGCAGGACCTGCCTAAGACAACGGAGAAGTAGGCTGAGGAAATTCAGGCAGAACATGCACTTTCTCCCTTTCGAGCCTTTGCTTTGCCACCACCTCGCCGTTCTCCCAAACCGGGGGCAACAATGGGCCAGTGCGGTTGGGTTTCCTGGTCAGCAATCTAGTATGTTTTCGAAACAGGCTGGAACACTGGAGGAAAAACCAAGTGGCACTCAGAGAGTTTGGTCAGAGAGTTTGGCTCACCAAACGTCTGAGCACAGAGTCAAGTGGGGAGGGTAATTTATAGTCGTCAGCTTCCTTATGTGTGGGGGTTTTCGCACATGCACCAAACAAAGGAAGAAGAACCCAGAAGCGAGGTCTCTAAGCTAGAGACCAGAGTCTGTTTGAGCCCCGTTGATCATCTTTGGAGTACTTTATTCACTTCTCCTACAAGAGTAGAGCTCTAAATACCACATAGTATATGCTCATTAAATCTATATTAAGTGAATGAGTTCTATTGCTTCTGTATCGGACATATAACAAGATTTTTGACAATCTATATGGTAAGAGTCCCCAGACCATCACATTATAGGGATTTCAAGGTTGTCTAGTCTCCACACAATATTAAGGTTTGGTTACAACCACCATAAGCTAACCCTACAACCTCACATCCTGGATCATATAATGCCCCTGTCTCCTCCTCATTCACAATCTTTTGCAACTGAGTGCAGACAATTCCATCATGTGGTCTTGGTTCAGAAAGCCAAATTCCTCCGTTTCTCTCAGTCAGACAGAATGAAATCTGACTGTGAACGTCTGCCAGTAATGTTGCAATAGAGATGAAGAAGATCAATTCAAGTGGACTCCCTGAGCTGATCCCTAGAATCTCTTTAGGGCATGAGTACAGTTAAATAGAAATGCTGTGCTCAGAAATATGTCTGCTGCTTATCCAAGGAACAAAAAGCAAGCATTTAAAAAAGTAAGCCGTTTCCCTGCAGAACAGCTTAATCAGGGAGAGTGAGTGGTGCAAAGTGGGTGAATTCTTCTCTAGGGCCTTCACTATTGTAGAGACACAGTTCAACCTATGGGGGTGTATAACAGAAACATGAAACCTGAGAGCTGCCATTGTTGGGTAACAATGTTCTCTAACTGTGCCTTATGCATTGACATGATAATCCAAGGGAGACAAGCACTAAATATAAGTGGCATAGAAGTGGACAATTTCTACATGCTTCAACACCTCTTTGTAATAATTAGTCCTGTCTTCTCTTTGCACATAAACATTCCGTTGTTGGTCATTTTCCCCAAGAAAGAAATGGTCCCCTGTGTTTTAGTGGGCTTGTAAACTTAGCCTTCCTGAATAGGGTTGGAGACATCCAAAGGGCATCTCTTGGTACCTGTTGTTTCATTTTGTTCGATAGTTATGGACCTATCCCGATAAAAGGATTCAGAATTTTCTTAGTATGTCTTAAGACTGAATTGGAAGCCCATTTTCTGTATTCCATTCAACTTAACAAAGAGAGTATTGCATGTCAGACATTGTGAAACATATAACTGAAGGAAATTACTTCCCAAAGATTGACCCTCAAAATCAGTACATCTTATTAATGGTGCCTTGTTTTTTGGAAGGTCATGAAGGTGTGGCTCAAGGGAGGAATGGATTAAAATAAATAGAACCAAAAAGAAAATATAAAAGTACATTTACCCTTAGTACGGATAACCAATAATTCATGAAATGTTGTTTATTTCATTTATTTATATGTATGTGTATGTGTATGTGTATGCTTATACTGGGCTGTGGCGAAATATGTGTTCCTTACAGTAGATTGGGGTTAAATATTTGAAAGACGCTGTGCTAATGCACCTTATCAAGCTGCCTGGTGCCTCTGTAGCTTGGGTTCTTGATAGGGCTTAGGTGCATCCGCTTCATGCGCTTGCATGAAATTTGGAAGATATGATGGTTAATTTCATGTGTCAACTTTACTGGGCCACAGAGGTCCAGATGCTTGGTGAAACGTTTTTCTGGTGTTTTGTGATGGGAAATACTTGAGTCTGTACAGTGAGTAAAACAGATTGTTTTCCTAATGTAAGTGGGCCTTATGTAATCAGTGAGAAGGCCTGAATACAATAAGGATGATTCTCCCAGGGATACTAGGGAATTACTCTTGCCTGCCTGAATGTCTTTCAACTGGGTCATTGGTCTCTTCCCTAGATTCAGACTGAAACAGCAGCTCTACCTGAGATTCAAGCCTGCCAGCCATTGACAAGAACAATGCCATCAGATCTCGTGGGTTTCCACCTAGGCAACACATCCTGAAGATCTTGGGACTTGTCAGCGTCCATATTTATGGGAGCCAATTTCTTATAAGAAATAAATAAATAAATAAACCAACAAATAAATAAATAAATAAATAAATAAATAAATAAATAAATAAATAAATAAATAAATAAATAAATAAATAAATAAATAAATTTTCATAAATATATAAATATACTTATATTAATACATTCATATTTTATATGAATGTATAAATATAAATATAAATAAATATAAATATATATATAAATATATTGTATATTATAATATATATTATATATATATATGAGAAAGAGAATTTTTCTCTGTTGAATCTTACTAATTGAGAAGGTGAAAAGTACTATCTATTGGTTCTACAGCTGTTTTTTTTTTTTTTAAACAGAATGTGGTAGACATTATTCTAAAAAAAAAAAAAAATAGTCCCAAACGTTCCATACCTTAAAGCTGCCAACCCATGAATATGAAGAGAGATCATTTCTATAGTCGTGTTGTATTATACAGAGAGATTTTCTGGATCAACCTAGTATCATCATGAACCCATGCATCATAAACCCATAGAAAGCAGAGAGTTTTCTCCGGCTGGCCATCCCACAATCTGAAAATGAAGACCTCAGTTGTATAACTGCAAGGAACTTAATTGTCCGAAACCCAAATAATCTCAGAATTAGATTTCTCCAGATAAGAACCCAACCTACCGACACTTGACTCTTACCTAGTGATACCCTAGGCCCAGAACACCAGTGAGTCTGCCTGGACAGACCAGTGAGTCTGCTGGGGTTATTCTGGCAAGACAATTCTGCAGGGTTGTCTTTGGATTCTGGGAGTGCAGTGTACACCCCACTTAACTAACACTTCTCCTGATGGTTTGAACACACAATTGCTCATATTAAGTCACTGCTTGGATATAAGGTAATTTCTGCCATATGCTACTGAAATTTGACTATTTTATTTCCACATACCTCGTACTTGGTAAATGCGATGATACCTGTATCTTATTTCAAACACAAGTAAACCAAACACAAAACTCTAAAGAACGGACCACACCTTACCTCTTGAAAATACCTCTTCTTTTGTTTTTGATAACATTTGACTCTCCTGGTTTCTCTTATATATTCCCTCTACTAATTTTCATTCTATTCTCCTGCCTCGTTTCCATTCATCAAGCATGCATTGAGCACGGACTAGGTTGTAGGCACTGTATGCAAAGAACAGAGGTCTTACCTAGAACTAATAATGGACTTGGTATCCAGGGATTTGCCACTGTGTAAACAAATTAACTATACTGAGTTGATAACATCTGTAATAGAGGTGTATAAATGTACTATGGAATTGCAAAGAAGAAAACACATGATTCTCTAGGGCACCCAGGGAGTGCTTTAAAAAATGAGAGTCACTTGAAGTGAGTCTTCTAGAGAAGACATATTTCAAATCAACAGAGTAAGGAAGGGCATTGCAGGCAAGAAAAAAAAAGAGGGAGAGAGAGAGAGCAACACATGGAAGATTGAAAATGTGACACATTAAAGGAGTAGCAAAGTTTCCTTTGAATGGATTTCATGTGGGATTGGGAGATTAGTAAAGAGTGAGGATTAATGTAGAAGGTGACATATGAATTGGATCCTAGAAACAGTTAACAGGAGATAGTTATTTTGCCCGAATGACGTTGATGACTACCCATTGTATTCAAATAAACCTGAAGACACTTCTTGGCTTAGTTAGAATGTTGCTCATCATCTGATTAATTCTATAAGGTTAATCTAATCTTATGTTCCTCTTCTCTACCAACCATTCACTCATTAACTCATTTATTTCTTTAGTCAGAGAGGGCATGTGTGGGGTGCATATCATGAAGAATGTGAAAGTCATTATAAGGACTTTGACTTTTATTTTCGATGAGATGGAAAGTCAGTTGAGTAGTCTGACCAAATTCACATTTGAGTTTGTTTTATCTATCTATCTATCTATCTATCTATCTATCTATCTATCTATCTATCTATCTATCTATCTATCTATCTATCTATTTAATTTAATGAGAGTGCCCACAGGGGTTTAGAGGGAGAGAGAGAGAGAGACAGAGAGAGAGAGAAAGAGAGAGAGAGAGAAAATCTCAAACAGGCTTCATGCCTAATTGATGCCTAGCACAGATCCTAATGCAGGTTCTGACCCCATGACATCATGATTTCTGGATCATGACCTGAGCCAAAATCAAGAGTCAGATGGCTAACCACCTGAGCCACCCAGGGGACCCTAATTTGTAGGTTAAACAAATCACTCTGACTATTGTCTGGGGAGCAGGATGGAGTGGGAAGCAAGCATACAAGCAACAACAGCAACAAAATAAGGAGGTTACTATACTAATCCTGAAATAACTTCCATCCTGAATAAGGATGGAAAAAGGGCACATAGTGAGAAAATTATGATCATGTGTATACTATAAATGTGGATATAATAGGATTGCTTGTGGTTCGAATATAAGGTATGAGAAAAACAGATATAAAAGATGACACCAAGTTTGTTTTTTTGTTGTTGTTGTTGTTGTGTTTCTTTGTTCTTTTGTTCTCGTTTTTGTTTTTGTATTTGTTTTTTTGGGCTGGACCACATGTTGGTGGTAATTTTAAGTTGTCTGTTAGGGATGATGGGTTTTAGGGGAAACATCAGGACTTGCTCTTTTAACATGGTGATTTTGAGATGCTTATCAGACATCCACGCTGCCTTTTTGTGAATGTAGTTAGATATAGGCATCTGGAGTTTAAACTAAGAAGTTTAGTGTGGACTGTAGGCTGGATTACTTAGCATGCGATCGCATGAGATCAGCTAGGGAGTGAGAATGGATGAGCGAGAAGACATGCAAGGACTGGGCTCTGGGGTCTCTAACTCTTAAAGTACTGCAAGATGTGGAAAACCTAGCGAAGGAAACTAGACACAGTTACCACTGAAGGAATAGGCGAGACATGAGGAGGCTCTCGAGTCCAGGAAGCCTGGTAAGGAATGTGTTTCAAGGAAGGAGGTATCAAATTGGTCAAGTGCTGATGGCAAGTCAAATAGGATGAGGTCAAATAAATGATCATCAGGGTCACATGGGGGGGTCACTTGGTTAAATGTCTGACTCTTGGTTTCACCTCAGGTCATGATCTCATGGTTTGTGGGTTCAAGCCCCAGGTCGGGCTCCATGCTGACAGTGTGGAGTCTGCTTAGGATTCTCTCTATGCCTCCATCTGTCTCATATCCTCCCCTGCTCACTCTCCATTTCTTTCAAAATGAATACATACACTTGAAAAATTATTAAAATATAAATAATCACTGTGTTTTGCAAAGTGGATGTCATTGACATGTGATGAGAACCATTTCAGTAGCTCGGGGAAAAGCCGAATGGGAGTGGATTCAAAAGAGAATTGGAGGAGAATGACTGTAGACAGGGAGTAAGGCAATTCTTTCAAGGAGCGTTGTGACAAAATGAGGGAGAAAAGTGAGGCAGCAGTGGGAAGGGAAGGGAGCAGGGTCAAGAAAGGGCTTTGCTTTTCCTTTCTAAAATTTGAGAAATAAAAGCATTTTTGTAATTTCCATATTGCTGATGGAAATGATGATATGGCAGAGTGGGGGATAACTGTTGACAGAAATGTTCTTAACAGGGCAAGAGTGACTTTGGTCTAGTGTCCAAAAGATAATTGGCTCAGAGAGGAATGAACAGATCCTTCATATGAATGTTGGTGAAAGCAGAGCACAAGGAAAGAGATGTAGATGGAATGGTAGATGCGATAGGTGATTTTGCAAATTGTCTTTTCACTGACCTGGTTTTCTCAGTGCGGTAATAGGCAAAGTTATAAGACCAGAGTGAAGAAGGGTTGGGAACAGTTGGAAGTTTGCGGAGAAGGAAGTTGTGAACTAGAGGTCTAGGGGTGTGAGGAAGTAGCCTTCTGACCTCACTTTTGTCAGTGGCCATCAAGTAAGTTTTGTGCTGCTTTCCTCCAATTATATAGGATGTTGCTATGTGCAGGAAGTAGATTGAACGTCCTGCGGTTCCCCACTTCTTTCCCTTGGCATAGGTAAGTTTGCATCTGCCTGAGAAGCCCTCTCTACCCTCATCAATCATATTTCAACTTTGCGTCAACCATTACGTACTTAATCCCACCAGGCAGAGTTAATTAGTCAATTCTTGGAACTCTTGTGGTAACATGTGCAGTGCCCTGTACTGTACTTTTTGCCATATTGTAATAATTTGCGTGCCTGTCTCCCTAGATAATTTGGCCACTCCTTGAGGGGGTCAATTTGGTCATTGCAGTTCCTAGTATGCAGTTTGACTTATGGGTAGCCCTTGTTAATTGCCAATTGAATTGAGTTGAATTGAGTTAATTGAATGGAGTTGAATTGAATCGAATGTACTGAATTGAATTGAATTGAATTGAATTGAATTGAATTGAATTGAATTGAATTGAATTGAATTGAATTGAATTGAATTGAATTGAAGTGAATTGAATGGAGAGAATTAGTAGAAAGAATTGGCAGGTAGGATAGGCAGAGCCTCGAAACAGGGGTGACATTTAGAACAAGACTTGTCTGATCTATAAGGAGGGGAACTCCTGCTCATGAGAGTGGGAAAGGTAACTGTTTCCTCACCTGTAGTGGTGGAGTGAATGGAGCCGAAACCCCAAATGAACTTCTGTAAATTGTGTCAACAATTCTTACTTCTAAAGTGTTTGCTTTGAGGACCAAAAGAGTTCATGTATGCAGAAGGATTTTGTACATAAAAATGTGCTGCATAATGTAAGTTACTCTTTCTCACAACACTCTGTGCCAAGATAAAAGAAATGTGTTGATTTTATAGATTTTACTAAAGGGTAGCCTGTATAACAGAGGAAGAGAAGGACGGGTTAAAAAAAAAAAAACCACTGATGATAGTTATACTCGTCTTGTTGACCTTTCTACTCTTCAAAGTGTCTTTAGAAGATATCATCATGGTCTCTTTCAGTTACAGATGCCACTTATTGTCTCTGAGACAATAGCCCTAATATGATCTAATTTGCTAAGCCAGGTGGTGTGGAAGACAGATAAAACTGCCAGCTCATTCTGCAGGAAGCAGCATATAAGGAGCCCTCTGATCTGACAGGCTGGTGTCACAATGCACAAGTTTGGGAATTGCCAAGGCTCAGAAAAGGCCAGTTTTTCGCAACAGTGTAAAACTCAAGAGAACTCTCTAACACAGAGGCGATGTTCACAGTTCCACAGAAATAACATGTCTGATTCTTGATGCTGACTAGAAGTCAACCAGTTATTTTAACACAGTTTTTAACTCTTATTGGTTTCACTTCACTTTCCCTTACGTTTCAGGTTTCTTAAGGACAGGGACCATGTTCTGGGCTTCCTAACCTCTGCCCACACATGTCTACCATGGTATTTCATGGGCGCTCCATTATCATATGTTATTAATTGCGTTTTTTAGTAGGTGTCAGGCAGCTTTCATGGTGACCACGTTATTGGCAGAGCATAAAGAGAGTGGCAATAGTGGAGCTTTCCCTACCATATGAACCACATGTTACTATCTTAAAATTCCTGGAATATATATATGATGTCCTGTATGAATGATTGTGAATTTATGACACTCATATTCTACTCCTTTTTCCCAACAGTTTAACATACCTTTATGGCAGTTTACCTTCCTTTCCTTCCCTAACTTAAAATAATTTACTTCTTTGGCTTTGGACTACCTGCCTACCTGCTAAAAGATGCATCACTAGAAAACATGTTTGCATTTTGATGTGTTCTTAGCAGGCTGCCTTACTTGCCAAGTCTGCTGGGTGGCTTGGGTACCACTGTTATTTCTGGGAGGATCATCTAATATACAAGTATATTTCTTGGGCAAAGTAGCATGTTGAGTCCATCATCATTTGGAGTGAAACTCAGTCTACGTCCAGTAGACTTGGTCCCATTGGTCACATAAAGGAATGAAAAACAGGCCATATTCGTTTTGATGTCATAACATTCTGGGACATGTAGTGATGCCCATGAAAAAAAAAAAAAAAGAATCACACTGGGGACTCCATTTAAGAGATGTCTCAGCAAACAGAATCAAGATGCCAGAATGAGGAACAAAGATAAATGCCGTGTAGGTTCTAGAGGTTGGAGACATTGCTCCAGTAGAGAGAAAATTCCTTCAGGATTAAGGAAGAGGCTGGATAGTGATCTACAGGCCCCTTGTTACCACCTCCAGACCATGATGTTTCTACTCCCCTGAAATTCCTGCCTTCACCTCCTTAGTCCATCTATTCAATCCCAGAGTGCCACCCTTTTCTTCATGGAAATTTCTGGAGTCCCTTCCTACTCTTCTTTCTTCTCATGTTGCTCCTACCTCTGTTGTGGGCAATTTCAGAATCCTGGTAAAATTGCTCTAGCAATGTAGCTTCAGGGTTCTTTAAACTTTCTGGCTCCCACAACCATAAGAGTCACTTTCCTCCAGTAGCTAACTTCCGTGATGGTATTTGAGCTCTATGATCATCCAGATGTCTCTTGCTAGAATGTCAAACTCAACGTGCCAATATCTGAGAAGATAACCTTCCCTAACCAGGTGTCTTACTACTTGACTTCACAACTTCTCTTCTTCAGCCCGATAGAGACTTGTGGTCACTCCTTCCTCCGTCTCATTTCCCTGCATATCATCCCTTGTGGCTCCACTTCCCTACCAAATGCAGTGTATACACCTCAGTATGTCACTTTGTGCTGGAACGTCCTAGTCCTCTGCTGCATCTGCTTTGGTGGCCTTGAAGCTTGGATGAGTCCGCCACTCTGTCAGCCCATCCTCTGTGTCACTCAGCCCAGTGAACTGTTACAGGGACTCACAGTCACTAGGGTCACTCACTCAAATTTTATGGTTGCGGATGTCAACATACCCCCAGAGCTTCTTGCCAATCTTAAGCGGTCTTCTCCCCACAGCAGCTATTCCATACCTCCATCATTTCCCTCAACCTATCTTTTTCACCTTTCCCTGGGAAATGGCTCTTTTCTCATAGATAGAACGTAGATTGTAGACACCTTCAAACTCTCACTCAGACCTCATAATGACACCTTTCAACACAACTTTCAACCCCAACCGCAGTATGAGAGACAAGAATGTTCCTCTTCCCACTCTAGATTCATTATCTCATTCGGCAATCACTGAGAGCCAACTGAGTCCTACGAAGCACTGTGCTATATGCTTGGGACATTAGAGATGAGGGGGTAGACCCTAACACAAGGCGCTTACAATCACAAGGAGCTTACAATCATGTAGGGGAGACAGATATTATGGTGTAATGGTCCAAAGATGCATGGAGCATGTGGAGAGTGTGAAGGGAAAATCCATGTAACTCAGCCTTCAGAGGAAGGAGATGAAGTGTTGAAAGGGACTTTTCAGATGGGTTGGTATCTTGAACTAATCCTTAAAGAGTGAGTAG
Organism: Puma concolor; assembly: GCF_028749965.1. Lineage (NCBI taxonomy): Eukaryota > Metazoa > Chordata > Mammalia > Carnivora > Felidae > Puma > Puma concolor. The sequence goes on along the minus strand of NW_028240236.1, from coordinate 2,059,430 downwards.
GTATTAACTAGGCAAGGTTGGAGTAGGAAGGAGACAAGAGGTTCAGGCATTAAATAGTAGAGTAAAATCACACTGAATATAGGGATAGGGTATAAGTAAAAATTGGACATTGAGTCATTCCAATTCTTGTCTGTGTCCTACGCTTTGTGAAGACGTCATCTCACAAAGAACCTCAAACGAGCACATGTTCCCAAAATTTCCTTCTCCATTTTTTATTCTTTATCCTAGTGTAATTCCTCTCATTTCCTCACCAGTATGATTCAATTAGTAGCTCACTTCTGTGGATACTATGGCAACCACATTTCCTCTATGCCGCACCCCTCCGTATTTTGCCTGGCATCAGTGGAGCCTCATGATGGAGCTCATATCTCTACTCCCCTTAGAGTGGACTTTGTAACATGCAAAAGTTATTCCATCACTGCCTTCCAAGCTGTGGTTCCCCCACACTGCAGCATGAGAGAAAACACCTTTCCAATCACACCCTGCCCCCACCTTTGCATTCTTACTGGTCCTGGGCCAATTGTTCATTTCCTTAGACTCCCTCATGATCAACTATCAGCAAATTCCTTAATATGCCCTATTTATACCTATTTATACCTATTTATAATATGTTTTATACCTAGATGTATAATATGTATACATATATATGTATACATATACATATATATATATGTATACATACATATACATATGTATACCTAGATGTATAATATGTATACATATATATGTATACATATAATATGTATAATATGTATACCTAGATGTATAATATGTATACATGTATAATATGCCCTATTTATACCTATTTATACCTATTTATAATATGTTTTATACCTAGATGTCTTCCCCATCACCATGGGTATGTTTAGATGCAGCATCTTAATTGGTACGTATTTTAAGGCAGGCTAAAATAATTATCAAATCTCTAACCTATTCTCTTTTTTTTTATTTCCCAGATAACAACGGTAATAGATGCTCTTTTTTTTCATTTTTAATTTTCTATTATTGAAGTATAGATTACATACAGTGTTATTTTAGTTTCAGGTGTATAAAATAGCGATTTGATAATTCTATACATTATTCAGTGCTCTCCGTGGTAAATGTAGTCACCATTTTTCACCATATCGTGTTGTTATAATATCAACTATATTTTCTGTGCTGTACTTTTCATCTCTGTAAGTTATGTAATTTATGACAGGAAGTTTGTAACTCTTAGTCACCTTTCCCTATATTACACACCCCACCCACTTCTCCTCTTGTAACGAAGTTTGTCCTCTGTATTGAAGAATCTGTCTGTTTCTTTTTCTGTTTTGTATTTTAGCTTCTACATAAAAGTGAAATTATATGGTATTTCCTTTTATCGGAATAATCCCACGTAGCATAATACCCTCTAGGTTCACACATGTTGTTGCAAACGGCAAGGTTTTATTCCTTTTTTTAAAAAAATTAAATTATATTCCATTATATGGACACTACATTTCTTTATGAATTCATCTGTTGCCAGACTCTTGGGATGCTTCCATATCTGGGCTATCATAAATAATGCTTTAGTAAACACAGGGGTGCATGCCTCTTTTCAAATTGGGGTTTACCTTTTCTTTGGGTAAATACCCAGTAGTGGAATTATTGGATGACATAGTATTTCTGAGTTAATGTTTTGAGTAACCTGCATTCTGTTTCCTAGAGTGGCTGCACCTATTTACATTCCCACCAAGAGTGCATTGGTGTTACTTTTTCTCTTACCTTCTCACCAATACTTGTTATTTCTTGTCTTGCTGATACGAGGCATTCTGTCAGGTGTGAATTGCTGCGTCTTTGTGGTTTTGATTCAGGTTTCTCTGATTAGTGATGTTGAGCATCTTTAATGTGTCTGGTGATGTAGTAGACACTCTTAATTCAACCCTTTCCCCTTCCCTTTTGATTCTTTCCAGGGTGATGATGACACTGATGATGTTATCTGACAGCTTAACTCACCATTATAATCTTCTATCAAAGGTCATACATTACTTCAAGGGTCCTGCTTTCCTGCGTTAAGTTACGTTGTTTCCAATGCGTTACATGACGTCCCTTTCACGAGTCTTCCTAGGGCACACCGACTCACCTTTTATTACTACCCACCGTCAATCATACTCTTAGAAAGTTGCTCTAGTTACTTATCCTGATCCAACACTCTCTTTCTATGCCCGGACTCAAACTCTATACACACTTCAATTGACACCTCTTACACATAATTTTTTTCCTAATGTTTATTTATTTATTTATTTATTTATTTATTTATTTATTTATTTATTTATTTATTTTTATTTTTGGAGGAGAGAGAGACAGAGCATCAGTGGGTGAGAGGCAGAGAGACAAGGAGGTGTAGAATCCGAAGCAGCCTCCAGCTCTCAGCTGTCAGCACAGAGTCCTACATGGATCTTGAACTCACAAGCTGTGAGATAATGGCCCAAGCTGAAGTCGGCCCCTTAACCAACTGAGCCACCCAGGTGCCCCAACACATCTTACACTTTCATGTCTCCAATAGGACTTAATATTTCTGTGGACCAGGACTATCCATTCATTAAGTTCTAGCACCTCCTACAGTTTGGGAATAAAATAGACACTCAATAAATTGATGCTCAATTGAGAAATAAAGGAAGGAATGGGTCCGAAGACAAAGGGTCAATAAAGACTTTTGTTCCTATGAATTCAACCCAGAGTAACACTAGAGCATTTGAATTCAACTGGAGAGTCCTTTAGCCAATCGTGGGAGAATTTACCATATTCTAAGAGTTGTCAGCTGAGAGTAAGATTTTTTTGAAGAAATATGAAAGGTAGTTTAATTTCCTAAGAGGCCAAGCCTTGAAAGCTTAGCTATAAGAACTATATAATGTAAGATGATTCTGGATCATGATGAACCTCAAGTGCAGTGAGAGCCGTGACAACTTGGGGAACACACAGCAAGGACCACAGTAGTCCCGGAAGTGCTGTCCTGTGTGAGAAAAGAGAGTTTAGTGACCCTGTATGGAGGGAGAGGAAAAGGGGGGGCAGAGTAGGGAGGGGATGAAGTTGGGATCCAAACTGCAATATTGAAATATCAGAGGAGTGTTATTGTCATATTCATAAACTTCCCTATATGTATCCTAAGGAAACCTTTTTTTTCCTTTAACGAGCTTTTTAAAGGTAATATACACATGGTAAAAATTCATATAGTAGCAAAACAAGTTGTTCAATGAAAGTAAATCTATGTCTTCACTAGGCCTCCATTATTCTTCCCCAGAAGAAGACCACTTTTAACAGTTTGTAGGGTTTTTTTCCAGAATCTCAAAGTATATAATATGCGTATCTCACATGAAAAAAAAATATATATATATATAGCTGGTAGCAAGATATTATATACACCTCTCTATTTTATAGGTACATGATTTTTGTGATTGTGAAAAGGTTTGACATGAGATTTGCCCTGTTAAAAATTAAAGTGTCAGGTCCAATGGGACATTATTTTTTAAATATTCTTCATGGTATTTCCTACCCTGTTTGCATTAGAGGTATTTAATGTGTCCCTTGTTTATGTGTATTTAATTTGTTTGTAGTCTACGACTATAGAAAACAATGCTGCCGTGAAAGTCCTTGTACATATGTTTGCCTGCCAGAGTCCAGCAGAGTGTGAGTGGTGCCTTGAAAAACTTATCTGGAAAGAGTTTAATGGAGAAACTATGAACACAGGTGCTGGTGAGAAAAACTGGCTCCAAACTAAGTGGTTGAGTCCTTGGGGACGAGCAAGAGAAGACGTCACCTCTCCCAGGCACCAGGGGACAAGGAAAGGACAAGTGTTACTAGAAGCCAATGAGCCCACGGCTGGGAGAGAAGCCACCTAACAGGAGATGTGGCCATAGACTGAGGAATAAGCCACTGCCAAAATTCCAGAGTTCAGAGTACATATAATGACTGCTTTTCTTTTGCTCTCTGGCTACCTATTCGTATACCTGCCAACTATGGATGGAAGCCAGAGGACAAGAAAGCTTCAACGATGCAGTCCATGGACGTGAGCTTACTGGCAGGCATAGGATGATCAAAAATATATCTGCAAGGATGAATGGAGGATTAGCAGTCCCTGGCTTAATATTGTTTGACTTCTAGTTATTGGACCTTACAATGGTGTGAAAATGATAGCATTGTTTAGAAATTGTCCTTGAAGAGCACCTGGCTGGCTCAGTGGTGTAAGCATCTGACTTTAGTTCATGTCAAGATCTCACGGCTCCTGAGTTCAAGTCTGCCTCAGGCTATGCTGACAACTTGCATCCTGGGGCTGACTTGAGATTCTGCGTCTGTGTGCCTCTCTCTCTGTCCCTCCCCTGCTCGCACTCTTTCTGTCTCTCTTTCTCTCCAAAACTTGAATAAACATTAAACGTTTTCAAAGATAAATTGTACTTCAAATTTAAGTTTTTGACCTCTCCCAGTGGTAATGAGAGGCGATACGACCCTCTCCTGTGATGCCTGGCAGAGCAGCCAGCCACAGCTCCCAGTCCACCACATGATCATGGTGGTGAACAATCTATATGCTTACAGCCATTCTGTACTCACACAACCGTTGTGTTTATGCTTTCAACACAGTATTCACTGAAATACATGAGACAGTTAAACTTTAATGGAACATAGGCTGTGTGTTAGATGATGTCTCATAATTTCAGCTCATGCAACTATTCTGAACACACATAATAGAGGCTAGACTAAACTATGATATTCAGCACATTACGCGTGTTAAATGCATTTTTGGCTTAGAATAACTTCCACTCACACTGGTTTTATCTAGAGGTGACTCCATCCTAAATCAAGGAAGATTTGTAATGTAAAAATCTTGGGAAATTTCCTAGAACTGGAATTGTGGTATCAGTAGGACAGAAAGAACCTCTTCCACATCCATTCCTCCACCTCCTTCCCTTGCAGGTTATTACCAGCGTTGAGCTGTGCCTACGGACACTCAGAATTAGGACTACATACCCCAGCTTCCCTGGCAGCCAAAGCAATATAAGAGGAAGTGTCATGTGGCAGCTTCTGAGAAAGTTGAGACAGCTGTGGGCCTTGTGTCCTTTATTTTTTCTTTGATGTCATTCACATGTTGCCTTGGATCATGTACTCTAGGGCCAAACCGTTTGGATGGAAAGTGAACTGAGATTCTTCCAGCAAGAGCTGGTAGGAACTAGATTTCTATGCACTTCATAGAATACAGCTGCCCAATCAGACTTGAGCTGTATACCTCCAAAGTTCATTGATTTGGGAGAGACATCCACTTTTACCCTGTTAAAACCATAGTCCTTCCTTGTTCTGTGTGGTAGGGAAAAACCTAACCCCCATGAAGGTGTACATATAACAGGTATAAATATGTTGAGTTTTTATGGATATTGTCAAGTTTGGTATTTTAAACTGAATTTTTAGTACTGAGTTTGAATTCAGCTACTCCATTCACAGCACATGTCTTAATCTTCTTGTGCCTCTGATTTCTCAGAGGGGTAGTAATATAAACCACTTCATTTGGTTGTTATGAGGAATAATTAAATTAAACTATGTGAAATAGATCAGTGTCTGTCCAACATGCCAAACACTCAATAAATGTTATTACTGTTATTTTTACCATTATCATGTTAAACTGTCTTCCAAAGAAGAGGTACCATTTCGCCAATTACATTTCTGAAATGCCTCTTTCCTCTTCCGTTTTCTATAGTGTGCATTACCAATGTTTTTGTCCAATAGAAGAGTAGTAGTATTTCATTTTTATTTGCAATTGCTTTCTAAAATTGTGGTTGTTCGTCTTTACAGTTTTTAAAAGTCATTTATGCTTGTTTTCTGATGAACTTCCTTTTTCTTTCCTCTATACCTTCTATTGGATTTTTGTTTTGTTTAACAGTGTGGCTTAAAAAAAAGCAATACAAGCATTATGGGAATTTGTCTTCTGTGTTTCTATTGGTGGTGCAAATATTTCCACTAATTTTCATTTGTCTGTATTTTATTTTTTTAATTTTTTTAACTTAATGTTTATTTATTTGTGAGAGAGAGAGAGAGTGCGAGCAGGGAAGGAGAAGAGAGAGAGTGAGACACAGAATCTGAAACAGACTCCTGACTCTGAGCTTTCAGCAAAGAGCTAGATGCAGGCCTCAAACCCACAAACCATGAGATCGTGACCGAGTCGAATTTGGACGCTTAACCTACCAAGCTACCCAGGCACCTCACTTTATTTTTTCTTTTCCTTTTTTTTTTTGGCTTTGTTTTTTCTTTACAAAATTAAAAAAATATATATGTTCAATATAATAAAAATGATCCTTCTCTACTATCGTTACATTTGAGTGTAATGTCCACCCCTATTTTAGAAAGATCATTGTCATTCTGGATTATAAGAATAATTCCCCCATATTTTCTCCTAGGACGTCATAGATTGTCTTACATAAAAAAATATCTTCTCCATTTGTAATAAAACTGGGGAAGGCAGTGAGATAAGATTTAAAGTGATTCTGCAGATGACTGTGTTGGAGCGTTGGCAAAAATGAATGCTTTGACACATAAATCTTACCTAAGAAAGTTATAGTTTCCTTTGATCCACATAAAAGACACTTCTTAAACAACATGTGGGAAGCCATCCTCCTTGCAGGTATGGGGTAAGCTTGCCTCCTGGGCTTTTGTGTTGTTTGTTTGTTTGTTTGTTTGTTTTGTTTTGTTTTACTCTTAGGGGGAAACGCATAGGTTGTGTATAATGAAATTTTGTATTTCCAGGTTAAGGTGCTGCCAGGTACAGCATACAAATTTACCAGTTTATAAGACTGCCTCTCACACATCGCTTCCTGGTGGTAGGCAATATTTCTTTCTCTGCAACCAGGGCCATACTGCCACTTGTTCACAGGTTAAGTAATGATGCCAAGACATTTTTATGCCTATGCTAACAATGACTCACCTGTGGACAAGTGCAGGCAGATACTGCCGACCTGTTAAGGCCAAGGAGGGATTGAGCCCATGGCCTTCCACTGGGCTCCGCCATTGTTTCTGCTCTTTCTGGTGTATGTCAGTTGTTATCATCACGTTTGAGAACACACGATCTAGAGTAAAACTATCTAGGTACTCCATCTTGAGCTATAGGGAAACAAATAAAGTCCCCTTACCTTTTTTGTTCTTTGCTTTCTCTTTTGTGAAATGGGCATTATCACAGTGTGGAAATTCAATAATTAAATAAATAAATACGTAAGTGCCTAAAATTTCTTAGCAACAAATGCTCAGTATATATTAAGAAGGCTTTTCCCAATAGACAAGAAAAATAACTTTCTTGTTTTCTCCTAGGATTTTATAGATGCATTTTTATAAGAAAACATATAACATTAATAATATGACATAATGCAAATTAAGACATTTATAAGAAAAGTATTGAAACTTCATGAATAGTATCTTTGTTACTATTATTCGAACAATGCATTTGCTTTGAAAGGTTCACTTAGTTATATACTAAATTTGCATATGCTTTGAACCTACTTCTGGATTCTCTATGACGTTTCATTCATTCAGCTGAACCACAATTGCTTTATCACATAATTTATTATCTGGTAGAACTCGCCTAATTCATATGCTACCTTTTCAGCAAAAATTTCTGGATCAGCTTGAATATTGATATTTATACAAAAATCTTAGAACCAGCTGATCTGATTTTAAAAAATCCATATTTTATTGGGCTTGCAACAAATTTCCATAGTAATTTAGAGATAGTTGGCATTCTTACAATAATAACTTTTCCTATTCCAACACAAGGAATGTTTATAATTAAGCTTTTTTTTTTAAATATCTCTCACATGGGTTTAAAGTTTTCTGAAAGGCTTATTTATATACTTTCTTCGTGTTTCTTGTTAAGTTCCTCCCTCCCTTCCTTCCTTCCTCTTCCTTCCTTCCTTCCTTCCTTCCTTCCTTCCTTCCTTCCTTCCTTCCTTCCTTCCTTCCTTCCTTCCTTCCTTCCTTCCTTCCTTCCCTCCCTCCCTCCCTCCCTCCCTCCCTCCCTCCCTCCTTTCCTTCCTTCCTTCCTTCCTTCCTCCTTCCTTCCTTCCTTCCTTCCTTCCTTCCTTCCTTCCTTCCTTCCTTCCTCCCTTCCTTCCTTCCTTCCTTCCTTCCTTCCTTCCTTCCTTCCTTCCTTCCTTCCTTCCTTCCTTCCTTCCTTCCCTCCCTCCCTCCCTCCCTCCCTCCTTTCCTTCCTTCCTTCCTTCCTTCCTTCCTTCCTTCCTTCCTTCCTTCCTTCCTTCCTTCCTTCCTTCCTTCCACTTCCTTCTCCTTTTACTTCTGTTATGGCAAATGGCGCCAATTCTCTGACTATATTTCTAATTATTTCTTGTTTGTATGAGAGAATGCTAAATTGTTACCTTGTGAGCCTGGATCGTGTAATTTCATCAGGAAGATTCATGAAAAATCTGATCTCCCTTCCTTCATCGCAGTTATTTATAATTGACACTTGTTGGAAGGAGATAAACAGAGTCAAGAGAATTTCAGTCTTAGAAGAGAAGCCCCCGAGGTGAGAGTAGCCCGAGAGAGCAATTGGAGAGGGAACAAATGTGACCCAACTTGAAAGTGTTAGATGTTTTCCTTGTATATCTTGTACTTCTTGTATTTCCTTGTATTCTTGTATTTAACCAAGAAATTTAAAAGTTAACCAATTTACCAAGTCACTAAAATTAAACTTTTTTTCTTGTAAACAGAAAATTCAAGGAAATCAAATTATTAAAGTTAAACATGGTAACATTATAGAGCTTTTGGTTATTAAAAACTCCTATGTACACATGCCAATAAAACAGACAATGAATGTTTTGGACACAATGTAAAGGACTACAACTGGTTTAAGAAAAAGCAGCAAGAGAATGAAAGCGATGCAAGTCATTTCTTTGAAAAACTAGCATAACCCCATAACTCTAACACTGGAGCAAATGAGTAAGACTTGGGGACCAGCTAGCCTGGCTGGGATGTTTCTTGCCAACACTTACTTAGTTCTTACTCATACCAGGTGAGGTTCTGAACATTTCACAAGTACTTCCTGTCATTCTCCTTAGGGCCCTATGAGGGAGGGGTTACTATTAACCTCCTTTTACATATCATCAAATTGAAGAAGTTCAGAGGTTAAGGAACTTGTCTGCTCGCAAGGTCAACACAGGTGGCATGTGATGGAACTGAGAGGTGGCATGAAATAGTGTCCTCTAGTGTCAACTAACCCAAGTTTACATCCTGTCTCACCAGTACTAGGTGTGTGATCATCGGCACAGATTTTTTTAATGATTTGTGCTTTCGTTCTCATATATGTAAGACCAAGAGATGAATATAATGATCATCTAAAGAGTTTAGAACAATATCTGAACATAGCAAACACCCCTTATATAGAATCCTATTATTATTGTCATTATTATTATTATTATTATTATTATTATTATTATTATTATTATTATTATTATTATTATTATTATCATTAAAACAGGACGGGACAGAGAATACCTAAAAAGAGATAATAACACATATTCAAACAAATGAATTTCCTGAAACCTAAAATATCAGAAAATCCAGTAACTTAATTAGGTGCTCTAAATGTTTTTTTTTTCTTTTTCTGATAAACTGAATTTATTTTTAAATATTTTATGGTTTTGAAACAATATCTTATTTCTTTCTGAGAGAATGCAAGCAGGGTCAGAGAGAGAGGAATAGCATATCTGAAGTGGGCGTGATGCCTAAAGCAGTGAGCCCAATGTAGGTCTTGAATCCATGAACTGCGAGATCATGACCTGAGCCAAAGTTGGATGGCCAACCAACTGAGCCACAAGGATGCCTCTTTTTTTTTCACATATAGTGTTATATTAGATTCAGATGTACAATATACTGATTCAGCAATTCCTTACAATACCCAGTACTCATGGCAACAAATGCACTCCTTAATCCCCATCACATATTTCACTCACTACATCTGCACCCCCCCACACACACACACACACTGGTAACCAGCATGTTGTTATCTATAATTAAGTGTATGTTTCTTGATTTGTCTATTACTCTGTTTCCCCAACATTTGATCATTTGTTTAGTTTCTTAAATTTCACATATGAATGAAGTCATATGGTATCTGTCGCTGACCGACTTATTTTGCCTAGCATTATATTCTCTAGCTCCATTCATGTTGTTGCAGATGGCAAGATTTCATTATTTTACGTGGCTGAGTACTATTCCCCTGTGTGTGGGTATTATACATAAGATACCACATCATATAATTATGTGTGTATAATAGCACATTATAATACCACATCATGTATACATACTAAATCTTTATCCATTCATCATTTGATGGACACGTGGCTGTTCCATAATGCTGCCATAATTATCAGGGTTCTTCTCTCTCTTTGAATTATCGTTTCTGGATTCTTTGGGTAAATACAGTAGTGTGATTGCTGCAGTTGTAGTTTTCACGTTCTGAGGAACCCACTATGTTTTCCACAGTGACTGCACCAGTTTGCATTCCCATCAACAGTGCAAAAGTTCTTTTTCCGAATCCTCATCAACACCTGTTGTTCATTGTGTTGCTGATTTTAGCTATTCCAAAGAGTGTGAGGTGGTATCTCATTGTCCTTTTGACTTGCAATTTCCTGATGGTAAGTGATGATAAACATATTTTCAAGTGTCTGTTGGCCATCTGGATGTCTTCATGCAGGAGTGTCTGTTAAGGACTTCTGCCCATTTTGTAATTGGATAATTTCGTTTTTCAGTATTGAGTTTTGTAAGTTCTTTATATAGTGGATACTAATCCGTTACTGGATATGTCATTTGCAAATAGCTTCTCCCATTCTGTAGGTTGCCCTTCATTTTATTGGAGTTTTTCCTTAGCTGTGCAGAAGCTTTTTATTTGGATGCAATCCCAATAGTTTATTTTGCTTTTGTTTTTGTATTTTTGCTTTTGTCTCAGGAGATATACCTAGAAAACGTTTCTTTGGCTAATGTCAAAAAATTACTGCCTGTGTTCTCTTCTAGGATTTTTATCTCTAATCCATTTTGGATTTATTTTCATGTGTTTTGTAAGAAAGTGGTCCAGTTTCGTTCTTTTCCACATTTCTGTTCAGTTTTCCAACACCATTTGCTGAAGAGAATACCTTTTTCCCATTTTATATGCTTTCTTGCTCTGTCAAAGATGAATAGACCGGATACTTGTGGGTTTATTTCTAGGTATTCTGTTCTGTTCCTTTGGTCTACGTTCCAATTTGTGCCAGCACCATGCAGTTTTGATAACTACAGCTTTGCAGTATAACTTGATATCTGGAGTTTGTGATGCCTCCAGTGTTTCTTTGTTTGTCTGTCTGTTTGTTTGCTTGTTTGTTTGTTTGTTTGATTGTTTGTTTAAGATTGCTTTGCTCTTCAGGTTCTTTGGTGGTCCCATATAAAGTTTAGGACTGTTTGTTCTAGTTCTGTGAGAAATGCCGTTGGTGATTTCATCGGGGTTACATTAAATATGTAGATCGCTTTGGTAACATAGACATTTTAACATTATTTGCCCTTTCAATCCATGAGCATGGAATTATCCATTTCTTGCTGTTGACTTCAGTTTCTTTCAACCTTATTTAATAGGTTTCAGAGTATAGGTTATCCACCTCTTTGTATATGTTTACCCCTAGATATCTTATTTTTTGGGTCCAATTATAAATGGGATTGTTTTCTTAATCTGTCTTTCTGCGGCTTCATTATTAGTGTATACAAATGCAACAGATTTCTGTATGTTGATTGTACCCTATGAATTTACTGAATTAGTTCTTCAGTTCTCACACTTTTGTCCGTGGAATCTTTCAGGTTTTCTACAGTAGAGTATCATGTCCTCAATAAATCGAGAACATTTTTCTTCTTCTTTATTGATTCCATTGCCTTTTCCTTCTTTTTAGTGTCTAATTGCTGTGGCTAGGAGTTCTAGTACTGTGCTGAATCAAAAAGTGGTGGGAGTGTACATCCTAGTCTTGTTCCTAAGCTTATGGGAAAAGCTTTCAGGTTTTCCCCATTGAAAAAGATTTTAGCTATGGGTTTTTCATAGATGGCCTTTATTATGTTGAGGTATTTTTCCTCTAAACCTAATTTGCCTAGGGTGTTTATCATGAATGCATGTTGTACTTGTTCAAATGCTTTTCCTGCATCTGTTGAAATGATGATGTGGCTCTTCTTCTTTATCTCATTGGTGTAGTGTAACATGTTAATTGATTTGTGAATATTGGACTATACTTGCAAACTAGGAAAAAATCTCCCTCAATTCTGCTGAATACGTTTTTTATAAAGTATTATTAGAGTCAGTGTGCAAGTATTTTCTTGAGAATATTTGCATCTATGTTCATTAAACATATGGGCTTGTCCTTCTTTTCTTAGTGGACTAGTTTTCAGATTTTGATATCAAGTTAATGCTAGTCTTATAGAATGAAGTTGAAATTCCTTTGAGAAGAACAGGGAGTAACTCTTCTTTAAGTTTATACTAGAATTGATCTGGTCCTGGGCTTTTGTTTCTTCAGAGCTTTTGGTTTACTAATTCACGATTGAGATTCTATCTCACCATCTCTGTGCCCCTCCTCTGAACTCTCCCTCTCTCTCTCTCTCTCGATGTCTCTTTATCTCTCTCTCTCTCAAAATAAATAACTTTTAAAAAGATAAGTTGAGACATTTTAAAATCAAATAAAATATCAACAATTTGGGCAATATTGTCAGATGGAATGAATTTGAGAGGCTTTTTAATATTGACTTCAAACTTGTCATCCCAATTTTCAATACATAAAAATTTAAGAGGTGTTCCAGATTGAAAATCAAATCATATTTTGAAGGAGTTTTTAAGAAATCATATAATAAAGCATAACAAATTTGGAATGAATGTTGAAAATAAAATTGTGAACAAAACGAAATACCTAATTTTTTCATCAACCAATTTGATCACACACTCACACCCACAAGACTCCTGAAGGAGTCCTAGTACTGATGCCCTTGTGTGAACTTCGCTGTTTCTGAAATGACCTCAGGTTACTAATGGGTGGCCCAGATTGCAAGCCAACATAGGGGAGGTTCACGGGGAGGTGGGGCTCTCAAAGGCCACGGACATGTCATCCTCTCCCATGTGCCCGCTGCCCTCTCATCATCAGCCGTGATGAGTCGGGTGCAGTTCTTCCTCTGGGTCCAAAGGCTTATGCCACGTGTCCCACACCCCACGTGAGACTTGTGAGAAGACTCCCAAGGGCAAACACCAGCAGGCCCTCAGGGAGGTCGCCTCGTCCCAGGCGGCCTGCGTTCCTTGGCCTGAGTGTCTGGACAAAGGCTGCCTCGGCCACATAGGGAACGATGGACTTGTGCAGCCTTAGCATTCTGTGCAGAGGTCCTGTGCAGGCCTGGAGCTTAGAAAGGACTGGGATGAGCCTCACCTAGGAAGAGGTGAGTACTGGGGTACTCCTTCCACAGCAGATGGCTGCTTGCCAGAGATGTCTGTGCTAGGGATGGGGCAAATCTCCACCGTGCTAGCAGTGCAGTAGACAGAGTTCAGCCCTGTCCATCGCAGGCTCTTCTCTATCCCCAAGTTACACGGCCCTAGTACAGCGTGCCTGAGACTGATATCCCCACACTAATCTTCCTGTCTCCCAAGCTGCCCAAGCCCGCCAGGATCCCCACTGCAGTACTCTGAAGCACAAGAGTCTTCCCTGCAGTGGCTCTATTCCAGAGAAGGCTTTGGCAGTCCCAATGCATGGAGGCTTCTTGCCCCTACCAATATGCAGACAACATGGTCAGCGGGGTGTCAGCACGCTGTGGAGTCCGGATTTGTACGCCCAAGCCTTACCTCTTCCAGGGCGGAGGCTGTCGCACTCTCTAGAAGGGATGGCAGGTCTTTTTCTCGCTGCTGTCTGCACACTGGCTGGAGAAGCACGTCTTCTCAGCTGATTGATGTGTAAATGTCGGGGTACCCTGGAAGAGCTCCCTGTGCTGGCCCATGTCTTTGGGTATGAACATCCAAAGAAAGTATGGCCCATGATTCTGCAGTGGGAATACGGCCTCAGTGGTCATGATGCTGGGCCCTTTGGGGCATCTTTCTGCACAAGCAGGCCGTTACTTGATAGGTCTTGCCGAGCAGGAACACTTTACTGGAAAGGGGAAGACAGGGTCCCCCACATGTTCATATCTCCCGCCAATACCTGCTGAGGGGCCAGGTGACTTTTCCCCCCGGCCTGTCCCAAAGAGAATGTACGGGCAAGGTGTGGGTGTGGAATGCCCTCACGGCTCCCAGAGCCAAACCCTCAAGTGTGGACACTTGTGTCCAGGGACCGTGGTCAGAGGCCTGGGTGCTCTGTGTCCGAGGGATTACAGCCCTCAGGATGTCCTGAGGGTGTCCTCCCGTAGCCGCAGCACTCCCTGGGGAGCCCCAGGGTCCAGGAGTTGCTAAACCCCCTGCACAACTGTATGTGCTGCCTAGCGGCCTCTTCCACCACAACACCAGCGTGTGTGGGCTCCAGAGTGCTGTCCCTCGACAGGGGACACCCTCTGCAATTCAGGAGCCTTCTGACTTCCCTATCTCTGAAGCACACCCGTCTCTCATTGGCCTGTTGGGACCGTCCTGCTGTTCTCTGTGTACAGGAAATGTCTTGCATTGCCTGTGCTCCTCTGTCTCCCTGAGTGAGCCCTGGCGTGTCTGTGTCCTTTCCTGGCTTTGCCTGTGCCAACGCCTCTCTGGTGATGCCTGCTTGCCTGGCCCAAGTGGGCACAGGTGTACCCGTGTAACCGCCTTCGTTTCTGCACACCTGCGTGTTGTGTCAGCTGTGGCTCTGATGGCCTGTCTTGCCTTTTGTGTATGCTTCTGCGCTTGAGTGTGTTTCCCTCTGAATTCAACCCCTTTCTTCCACTGACAGATCCAATTGCTGTCCTGCTGTCAGGTGGAGGGGCTTCTGCGTGTTCTCTTATATGTTCCCGGAGCCAGAAATCCTTCCGTGCCCATAGGACCTTCGTCAGAGGATTGGCCATGCACTCACTGCCAGCCAGTTAATGTCCCCAAATGCAGCTGCCCTGCTGTGACCATTAAGTCACACATCTATTTTCCGTTCTTCTGTTTTCAAACCCTTTGTACCCTAGGGGCTCAAACGTCACTGGCTTGCACGTTTCAGATGCAGGCGTAAAGTGTGAAAGGTGGTCTAGCAACATTTTCCCACTTCCTCCTTTGCCATGTGGCATGTTCCTGGCTGGGAGAGACTTACCCTGCCAGCGTGTGTCTCGTTTCTGTGTGCCTCCTGTGTGTTCTGTTCCCTCATTTGTCCATTACTTCCTACCTGGGAGTGTGATTCATGTTTGCTGAACCATGCAGAGACCATGCAGAATTCCTGTGTGTGGCGGTTCAGTCAACATGACTGAGGATGTCACCATGCGGGATTCTGGGGGCACCATCATGGACATCATCAAACCCTGAGTATTGGACATCCCTGGCCTGTGCTGGCCTCTCCATTTCCTTGAATTTCCTCATTTTCACAGGAAAGATATGAACCTGGGCGCTGGCCTTTCTCTCAGGTTTGTGCCCTGTCCTCCCTCACTCAACTCTCCATTGGTTCAATCTTACTGACCTCACATGCAATCCCAATGTGTGACCCATCCCTAAAGACAATGTCCTACGTCCCGCCCTTTCTTGGAACTCCAATGTGCAGGCATAGAACACTTACACCTCTGGACAGTCGCATGTATACATGGACACGCCCGAGAGCGTACCTGAGCCGAAAACACACACAAAGACTTCATGCTGTTTATCACCCATTCTATATTTCTTCAAATGTACTGGACCCCCACCCTGTGCCACGTGTCACCACGAGCCTTGACCTTATTTCGTGGGCAGGAGAATCTTGTGGACCATCGGTGAGCGTCGGAGGCTTTCCACTAGGGTCCATGAAGTGCGATGCTCCTTATAGTCTTCTCAAGATTGTGCATATCCCTGGGATATAAGGGTACACACAGACAGAGACACACAGACACAACCCCAACCCCCCCCACACACACACACAGGACAGGTGAGAGTCTTATCTTGGCCCTGTTTAAGGTTGCTTGCATGTTTCCAAACGGAAAGTAGAATGGGAGGGTGTGATAAGCTGTGCCAAAGCTGACAAGTGGCTCCAGAAGCCAGACAACATGTGGGATGGTGGTAGGACGCCTGAGGGTGGGGTTCATGGTCCTGGAATGACAGTTGTTACCATGCTAACTCATGAGCCAGCTTTGGATGTCCCGATTTGCTCATTCTTGTTGTCTAGCCCACTGCCCACCTTCAGCCTCCCCAAAGGGGCAAAGCCTCTTTGACACGTTACTTCTTAAGACTCCCTGTCTCAGGCCGATGTCCTTTTGACCTGGTGTCACCTTCTGTGCCACTGTGAGTCTCGGTGCCTCCATGCAGAAGAGAATTGTGCCATGGGCCCCACGGCACACATTTCAGTGCCCACACCCTTGGCTGCTCACCTCTTTCCCTCTCAGTTCTCTCTCCTGGGGCCTCCTTCATCTTGAAATACGGCAGGGGATTGTGCCAAAGATCCTCTATGATTATCTGGTAGGGGAGACAGGCCAGGCCTCAGGTAGCTATCCCACGCAGTGGGGGAACCCATGAAAATCACCTCCCTTCCTTGGTACAGGGTCCCACCTCAGCAATCCTGCTAGAGCCGGCAAAGCTGTGGTCAGAGAACCAGGTGAAGAAGTTGAGGCTGCTGTTGTCATGCCTGCGTCTGTAGGCCTCCTGTCTGTACCTTGGGTACCACTGGATGGGACTGGAATGAGACGCCCTATACCCTGCAGGAAGACCAGTATGTGAGAAGGCGCCAGAGAACTAATCACATTCAACCCTCCACCCACTGCCGCCCATGCATCAGTGGACACTTACCAGCAAGGCCAAGGACCTACTCCTTCGTAACAACTTCATTCTGGAAGTAGGAGTTCTTGCCAAAAAACAGCAGGATCTTCCGGCATTCCCTGGGAAACTTGTGTTGCTCCACCTGCCGTGGTAGAAATGTGGGGCAGAAATGTGAAATCTTGTTCCAGGAGACCCGCCCTCCCCTGAGAAAGGAACACACCACTTCTCCCCACCACCTTCCCCACCCACACAGCCACCCACCCACACCACCTCCCACTCCCAGGCCGACCTTCAAATTGGTCATGTGGCGAAGCATGCTTTCATCGTGCTTACTAATCAGGGCTGACATCTGAGGGTGGTTCACAAACTGCTGCAGGTCAAAGAGCCTTCAGGTGCTGGGCGTGAGAGACCTCGACCCAGAGAACCAGTGTGGACCGCATCCTGGCGTCCTCCCCCAGGCACTGGCATCCTCCCCCAGGGCCTCACGCCCTCCCCACAGGCTGCATCCAGGCCCACGGGGTCTCAGGATTCCGCAGGGATCTGCTAGACATGCACAGGAGGCTGTGCATGCCCAGACGCCCGCATCCACGCCTAGCCTTGTGTGCTCATGAGGACACTGAGGACGCTTACTTCCACACAGCCACACAGCCACACAGCCACACAGCACACATCCAGTCTCGCGCCGACCAGTGGGCATACGCATCGCTTTCCCCGCAGCAAGATGCTTAGCGGGACCCATAACGTGCCCCCACGCGGCTTTGCATGGGAAGAAGCCCTCGGTCATTTCCCAGTCCTGGCCTCGACCTCCACCGCCACTCCGCACTCTCTCAGCGCTGTTTCCGTGCCAGGTGTGACATAAAGCACAGGTGCCTCCACCACCCCAGCACTGCCCTCCATCCACACTCATTGCAGAGCCAGGACCACTGGATGGGATCATGTTTGCACCTTCCCGGCCACTGGAGCGTGGCTTAGCTCCAGTCCCTGTCCTGGGTTCCTCTAAATGTCACCTCCCTTTCCTTCCTCTTGTGCAAGCCCAGCCCCCTCTAGACCCTCCACAGGCAGCAGGAAGGACACAGCCTTGGCCCAGATACCACGGATACCCTGGATAAGGGCACTTCTCTGTTCCAGATGATGCCGCCGCCTCTGCCACATCCTGAGTTTGAGTCGAGCGTGCTCCCGGCTGGCTTGTTTATTCACGGGCTGTACCTCTATCTGAAGGGCCTCCAGAGCCTCCAGTGGGGAAGGGCAATGACTGAGGCCTGTCTCGAACTGCCTCTTCTTATCCTGCTTCACCTGCAGATGCTGGGCTTCTTCCACCCATCGACCTTCCTGCTCACTCGGGTTCTGTTCCACCTCCTCCCGCTCCTCCTTGTCCTCCTTTCCTTCCACCTCCTCCTGACCCTGCTGCTCCTCCTCCAGCGCTCCCTTCTCCTGCTCCTCTTCCTCCTCAGTTTGCAATTCGGCTCTCCCTTTAATGGCTCCCACGCCTTCCTTTCCTCCTCCTGCTCCTCCTCCTGGTCCTCTTCCCCTGCCACCGCCGCCACCACCGCCGCCACTGCCCCCTCTTGTATACCCCGTTGCTCCTGCTCCTCCCCTTCCATTTCCACCAACTCCTCCTCCTTCCGCTCTTCCTTCTTCTGCTTGGGCTTCTGCTTCTCCTCCTCCTTCTATTATTTTACTCCTGCTGCCTCTCCCCCTCTTCTTCCTCCTCCTCCTCCTTCTGCTCTTCTATTCCTGCTGCTCCCCCTCGTCCTTCACGTCCTCCTCCTCGTGAACCTGGACCTTCTCCTTCCCCGGCTCCTGCTCCTCGTCCTCCTCCCCCTTCTTCCTCTGGTCATGCCCCTCTTCCCCAGGCGCGTCCTCTTCCGCGGCCGCCACCTCAACCTCCTTCTACACCAGACCCCACAGCGCCTCCACCGCCTCTATGCCATGCCCCAGCGGCACTGATATCTCACTGGGGCCGCCCACCTGCCCCTCGGGTCGGGCCTGGCCTTCCTGCACAGGCTGTTCGCTGGTGGCCTGCAAGCCTTCGGCCTGCGGCACCTCCGGCCCTGCCGGAGACCCACTGTCCCCACGGGCCCTCGTCTCTCGACCGCCCCCTTCCTGGTCGAAGGCGGCATAGGGACACCGGGCATCCCCAATGTTTCGGAAACACGAGTTGCGCATCATGCGGCCCCGGCCCGAGACACGAACTGTGGCTGCTATCGACGACGAAGCGGGAGGTGAGAGCACAGCCCCCTCCCCAGACCCAGTCAGTGGAGACCTGAGGGCAATGTCTGGCAACTCGCTCCCCCCTTCCTCCCAGAGCCCAAACGTCGAGGGGTCGCATGCGCATGGTGCTGTACCCAGGATGCCTCGCGGTGGCTAGCGCTATGCTGCTGCCGCCTAGGAGACCTTTGTGGTGAGAGGTGCGCCTGTGGCTTTGAGGCTGAGGGAACTCCAAGCCACGCCCAGGCTGCTTCACTGCCTTCAGGACCAATCATAGGGAGGGTGGTGTGCGTGGCTTCGGCGGTCCCGCCCCTAGGTCACCCGGAAACTGGGGCGCTTCTGTTGCCTAGTCAGGAAGGCTCTGGGCCCCATGCAGTGCAACTCCTCCCGGGGGCTTGCAGCAGGCCCTGCGTGCCCTCTGGGTGTCCTGTTTGGCTTCTGGGCATGCGAAAGTGACCTTTGCATTCCACGGTGCTTTGGGCACGCGGCTCTACACACACGGGTAAAGGGGATCTCCATGCTTTTCCCATTTACACCGCCACCTTTGTTCATTGTGCCACTAGTCCAACAACTCCACTGAGCGGATCACCCTGGCTGTCTGGGAGAAGCATTTCAGCTGTGCGCCTGCTGTCTGTGCCCCCTGGTTTTCCATCTGCTCAGCCTCCTTTGCATACTCTCTACGTCCATCCTTGCTCCAAGGAGACATGTATGCCATGACAGCAGTCTAGCAGTGCACTGGCTCGGGAAGGTCGGTGACAAGAGGTGTGTGACGTGGGGAGGACGCCACACTAGGGGAGGCTGCGTAGCATGCGCGCTGCTCTTGCTGTTTGTCCCCGTTGCCTGGAAAGTGACACGCTGGCACGCACACACCGCCCCCCTCATGATCGGCTGCCCATTCCTCCCGTGTGTGGCCGTGCACAGGAAAGACCCGTGACCATGGGACCTGGGACTCCTGGAGCTTGTGCCTGTCTCACGGACAGCGGTCCCCTTCCTCCCACAGTGCTTGGCCATCTTCTCACAGGGACCCTCCCCAGGTCTTCGTTGGCTGTATGTCTGTTCATCCTGGTCCCATTTCCTTTACCACTCACTTAGGCGGCAGGCTGCCTTGAGTGTGGGCGCTGACTCAAAACACTGTCCCCCTGTGCCACAGACAGCATGATTTCAAGGGCCTCTGAAAGGTATCAGGGGGTTGGGGGATGTAGCTTTGGGACGCAAGTGAGGGACACACCCCAGGGTCTACACGAAGCCACGTTACCAGTTTGGGGAACCAATAAGCTGCAGAAGGTGTGAAGCGAGGGCAGTGATGTGGTCTCCCTCCCTGTCAGGGCAGTGGTGATGTGGACTCCCTGCCTGTCTCCTTCAGACAGCAGCAGCTACACACACACACACCACAGAGACACTGCAGGATTGGAGGCTCGAGATGCATTGCCTGGCCAGGCAACACACTCATGCATTGCCTTTTCCCTTTGGTGGAATGCACTGTTCCCCTCCCTCTTTAGGGGACCAGGAGGCTGCCAGGCAGGCGGGAGATTCTAGGATTGCCAAATTGGTGTGCCGGGACCCCTGGCCAACATGTTGCTTCTGTGACACAGAAGAGGTTCCTCCAGACTCGCTGGACCATGTCAGGATACGTACGGGGTACAGAAATGCTCTAGGGTGGCTGTGATATATGAGGCAGCACACCACAGCTTCAGGTGACAGCAAAGCATAGAAACGCAGGTGGATGGGGAGAGGCTGAACAGGTGGTAGGGGGCTGAGAGGGGGTGGCCACTGTGACAGACAGAGAGGCAAACATTTACCCAGAAAGGGAGACGAACAGGTCCAGTGGTGAGCCCTCAAGCTGCCCTCAGCAGAGGATGTAGGGGGTGGGCAAGACAGGAAAGCAGGCCCAGACCCTGGTGCACCTGACTTATGCAACTCACTCCCTCCAGAGAAATGTGTCCTGTCAAACTCCCATGCATCGCTGGGAGACCCCGTGGCAGGAACGTGGGAGCAAATCTGGGTCCCAGGTGCAGGGACTGCCTGGGACAAGAAGGCAATGCCTTTCAGTTTGAACAACACCTTCCACAATATTGGGGCCCAGGGGCCGGGCCCCAACTTCGCAAGGGGCCCTAGACCAGCCAGGCCTGTCTCTGCAGGGTCATCCAGGAGGACGTTCACCGAGACCCATACCCTGGCTGGGACCACAAGACTTTGCGATGATCCCCCTAGGCCGGTCCAGGAGCAGGTCCAGACTTACTCATGCTATCTGCTGCCTCCCGCCACTAATCCCCGCTTCCTTGCAGGGAACGTTGTTCCTCCTCCGCTGGGCCATGGAAGGCCCAACTCCAACTTGCCCCTGGCCAAGGCAACACAAGACGAGCGGACCCAGGCAAAGTCCAGGCTTTCCTCCCGTCATGAAAGGTGATCAGGTAGCTCCGTGTCGATCCCAGGAGCGAAGGGATTACACTCGCTGGACTTGGGCACTTGAGCCTCCCCCTTACCCACCAAGTCAGGAAAGCCCCCAGTCTCTTTCCTTCCCTTGCCAACGGCCTACACACACTCACTCAGGCACAAAGATGCACGGCCACGCGGCACGTGGACACAGACACGCACACGCTGCCAGCACAAACGCTAGGTCTCAGGCAAAAGTACTCACAGGCGCCAGCCACAATACACTCACAGACACTCTACTGGACCTCTGCACTCACGCATGCCCTCTGCCACATCCCACTCACGAGGCTAGCTCCTCCCCACGACCCACACTTGCTTTCCCTCCTCACACCCCACACGCATTTGTCCTGGGGCCCAAACCTGGCTGAAAACTAGGGCAGATTCTGGACTTCCATTGGGTCACGGGAGCTTGCGTTGAGATGCCGAGGAAAGGGAGCCACAACTGATACCAACCTTCCAGTACCAATGGCACTGGAACATGGCATGTGGAGAAACACCAGCCGCGACTAGGTTCCCAGCCTCCTCGGCCCCTGCCCTTTCTTCACACCCTCTAAACACTGGGGAGTCCCTTGGGTTTCAGTACCTCCCAGCTGGCTGCAACCTACAGGGCAAAGGCCAAGGGACTGACCTTTCACAGTTCACATGTATATCCAGTTTGTGTGGGCTGCCTGGAGGCAGTCACGGCTTAGGAGGTCTGGATGTGCTCTGACCCCTGTTACTTACGCGTCCCTTTGTGTGTTCCCTTGCAGCCCTGTCCATCAGCAGCCTACTATGTCCATATGGGCATGCACAGCACACGGAAACCCAGATGCAATGAGACTGTCCAGGGACAGGACAGAGACAGAGAAAGAGAGATAGAGGTGTGGGAGGAAGAAAGCGTTCCCTAGAGAAAATGATCACGGGGACTCAGAGACAGACAGAGACCAGAGGGACATGGAAGGAGGCAGAGGAAGGAGAGTAAGTCACAACTAGAGATAGCCACAGAGGGGGAGTGTGTGTGTGTGTGCCTGTGCCTGTGTGTATTCATGTGTATGAATGTGGGAAATTGTCTGGGACTGAGACAGGGGTGTGGCCACGATTCCTGGACTCTCGAACGCCCTCTTCCAGCAGAATGGAGGCCCGGTATTCTCAGGAATCTCCGCGTTTTCCAGAACATGATTCATTTGCTTTGGGGCCCTAGCCCATCCTCAGGCTAGGAGGGCCATAGAGCACAAAGAGTGGGAACTTGAGGCATGAGGCTCCAGATAGTCTGGCCCAGCAGGTGGAGCGTCGAGGCCCAAGGTTTTTAAATGCCTGCTGCCTCCTTCTGGAGCCCACCAGCATTTGGGAGGCACGCCCATGGCCCCGTGGGCCTCCGCACACTGCAGTGGCTGTGGCTGTGGCTGTGGCTGTGGCTGTGGCTGTGGCTGTGGTGGAGGTGGGGCAGAGGCAGGGCAGTGAACTTTTTGACCGTGGGTCCTTGGGGTGAAGGATCTCCAGACCAGACCCAGACAGTTGGCTGCTGTTCAGGAACAATCAGCAGGAAGGGAAGTGGGCGTGGCTCCAGCATTTGAGCCCCTCCCTCCCCTTCCCGTGTCTGGAGCCAGTTCTCTGCCTCCCCCTCCAGGGTTGCCTCCCTGTTTGGCCCATGTCCTTTTCCGCTTTGTCATCGACCACCACTGTCCTGTGGGATATCTCATATCGGAGAACTGGTGCTACAGATCTCACCTCCCTGGGGAGGAGCCAAGATGGCAGACAGCATGGAAGTTTCTTAAGTGTCTCGTGTGCATGAAATACAGCCAGACCAACACTAAACCATCCTACCCACCCAGGAAACTGACAGGAGGATTAGCACAGCAATCTGCATATCCTGAACCACAGACTTCAACAGGTACCTGGCATGGAGAAGTGAACTTGGAGAGCGAGGAGGCTCAGGAAGGGAGGTGCTTCTGTGCCCGGAGAGGCGAAGGAGACTGCACAGGTGGAAATTTTACTAATTTTCTTTAATATGCTTCTACATTATTCTTTCCTTTCGTGTCTATATTCACAAATTCTATTTTACTCCCATATTCTCCTTTTAGTCTATTTCAGTGTTTTGATTTTTCAAATTCTCACATTTCCCGTTGTAATATTTTTTACTTTCTAAATTTTTCTCCACTCCCACTCTTTTTTCTCTCGTGTCAAACCCCTTTCAACACCCAGATGAAACATGCCTAGAATCTAGCATCATTCATTCCCTTTTTTACGTGTGTGTTTTTAATTTTTTACTTTTAACATTTTATACTTTGAATAGTTCATTTGCATTTTCTACCTCATGAGTTCCTTTTCTCCCTTCAAAATGACGAAAGGAAGGAATTCACCCAGAGAGAAAGAGCATGAAGCAACGAGAGCCAGGGATTCAACCAACACAGATACAAGCAAGATGACTGAAGCAGCATGTAGAAGCATGATGATAAGAATACTAGCTGCGGTCCAATGTAGATTAGAGTCCCTTTGTGCAGAGAAAACATGAAGTAAAAGCTGTCCAGAATGAAATTAAAAATGATATAACTGAGCTGCAATGACGGATGGATGCAGCGGTGTCAAGGATGTATGAGACAAAACAGAGAATCAGCGATACGGAGGACAAACTGATGGAGAATATGGAAGCAGGAAAATCGAGGGAGATTAAGGAAAAGAGCACGGTTGAGCAATTAGAGAAATCAGTGACTCATGCAGAAGGAACATCATCAGAATCATAGAGGTCCCGAAGAGGGAGAGAGAGAAATAGGGGTAGCAGGGGTATGTGAGCAAATCATAGTGGAAATTTTTGCTAACCTGGGGAAAGACACAGCCATCAAAATCCAGGAAGCACCAAGGACCCCCATTAGATTCAACAAAAACTGACCCTCAGCAAGGCAGCAAGGCATATCATATTCAAGCTCACAAAGTACTCAGGCAGAGAATCATGAAGGCAGCAAGGGGAAACAAGTCCCTAAACTACAAGAGAAGATAGATCAGGTTTGCAGCAGACCTGGCCAGAGAAACTTGGCAGGCCTGAAGGGAGGGGTAGGATTTGTTCAAAGTGCTGAATTAGAAACTTACGCAGCCAAGAATTCTTTATCCAGCAAGGCTGTCATTCAAAATAGAAGGAGAGAGAAAAAGGTTCCCAGACAAACAAAATGTAAAGGAGTTTGTGACCGCTGAATCACTCCTGCATGCTATTTTAAGGGGGGACACTAAGAGGGGAGAAATGATTATCTATCTGTCTATCATCTATCTATCTATCTATCTATCTATCTATCTATCTATCTATCTATCTATCTATCTATCTATCTATCATCTATCTATCTATCTATCTATCTATCTATCTATCTATCTATCTATCTATCTATCTATCTATCTATTTCTCTATCTATCTACCTATCATCATCTATCATCTCTCAATGTATATGTGTATGTATATGTATACTTATAATTATATTTTTATTTATTTTTATTTATTTATATTTATAGATAGAAATATATATTTAGATATATAGAGATATATAAATATATATATGTAGATGTAGATATAGATATGAAGATATATAGATTTTTTTTCTCCAACTCTTCAAAGAAGATAATGGCCATAAATTCATATCTTTCAGTAGTCACTTTAAATGTCAGTGGAGGGGCGCCTGGGTGGCCCAGTCGGTTAAGCGTCCGACTTCAGCCAGGTCACGATCTCGCGGTCCGTGAGTTCGAGCCCCGCGTCGGGCTCTGGGCTGATGGCTCAGAGCCTGGAGCCTGTTTCCGATTCTGTGTCTCCCTCTCTCTCTGCCCCTCCCCTGTTCATGCTCTGTCTCTCTCTGTCCCAAGAGTAAATAAACGTTGAAAAAAATGTTTTAAAAAATAAATGTCAGTGGAGTCAATGCTCCAATCAAAAGACATAGGGGAACAGAATGGATGAGAGAACAAGCACCATCGATATGCTGTTTACAAGACACCCACTTTAGGTGTAAACACAAGTTCAGAGTGAAAATAAGAGGATGGAGAATCATCTGTCATGCTAACCGTCAACAAAACAAAGCCAAAGCAGCCATACTTCTATGAGACACTCTAGACTTTAATGTAAAGACTGTGTCAAGTGATGCACAAGGGCATGATGTCATACTCAAGGGGTCTATCCACCAAGAAGACCTAGCAATTGAAAACATTTATGTGGCGTATTTGAGAGCAACCAAATACACAAATCAATTAATCACAAACATAAGGAACCTCATTCTTAGTCATGCCATCAGAGGGGGAGACTTCAACACCCCACTCGCTGCAATAGACAGATCATCTAAACCAAAAATCCACAAGCAAACGGGGGCTTGGAATGACACACTGGACAAGATGGGCTTCACAGAGATCTTCAGAACATTTCATCATAAAGCAGCAGAATATACGTTCTTCTCCAGTGCTCATGGAATATTCTCCTCTATAGATCATATCCTGGGGAAAGTAGTCAACCCTAAGGAAGTTCAAAGAGATCGAGGTCACACCGTGCATATTTTCAGACCACAACACTACGAGACTCGAAATCAACTACAAGAAACATTTTGCAAAGGTAACAAATACTGGGAGACTGAAGAACATCCTACTAAAGAATGAAAGGGCAAACCAAGGGTTTAAAGAGGGTATAAAAAGTATATGCAAGTTAATGAAAACGTATATGGAAGTCAGTGATAACACCACAACCCAAAACCTCTGGGACGCACCAGAGTCGGTAATAAGAGGACCTATCTAGCAAGTCAGGTCTTCCTAAAGGAGAAAGAAAGATCTCAGAGACACAACCTCACCTTACGCCTTAAGAGGCTGTGAAAAGAACACCCTATGAAACGCTAAACATTCAGAAGACAGGAAATAACAATGATTAGAGCGGAAATTAATGCTATGGAAACCAAAAGTCAAACAAAACAAAAACAAAAACAACCTCAAACAAACAAACAAACAAACAAACCAAAATAGGAGAACAGATCAATGAGCCCAGAAGCTGCTTCTTTGAAGGAATTAACAAAATTGATAAGCCAGTCATCAGTTTGATGAAAAAGAAAAAGGAAAGGGCCCAAATAAATAAACTCAAGAATGAAAGAGGAGAGATCACAAGCAACACATCAGAAAGGCAAACAATAATAAGAGAACATTAGGAGCAATTATTTGCCAATGAAATGGGCAATCTGGGAGAAATGGACAAATTCCTAGACACATATACACTACCAAAGCTGAAAGAGGAAGAAGAGGAAAATTGGAACAGACCCATAGCCGGTAAAGAAATCAAATTCCTAATCAAAAACCTGCCGAAGGAAGAAGACTGCAGGGCCAGATGGCTTTCCAGGGGAGTGCCAGCAAACATTTCAGGAAGCGTTAACACTTATTCTCTTGAAGCTGTTCCCAAAATAGAAATGGAAGGAAAACTTCCAAACTCTTTCTATGAAGCCAGCGTTACCTTGATTCCAAAACCAGAAAGAGACCCCACTAAAAAGGAGAAGTATAGACCAATTTCCCTGATGCACATGGATGCCAAACTCCTCAACAAGATGTTAGACACTCGGATCCAACAATACATTAAGATGTTATTCACCATGACCCAGTGGGATTTGTACCTGGGAGGCAGGGCTGGTTCAACATCCACAAAACAATTCACGTGATTCATCACATCAATAAAAGAAAGGACGAGAACCACAGGATCCTCTCAATCGATGCAGACAGAGGGTTGACAAAATACAGCATCCTTTCCTGGTAAAAACCCGCAAGAAAGTAGGGATAGAAGGAGCACACATGGAGATCATAAAGCCACCTATGGACGACCCGACCTTACTGTCATCTCAATGAGCAAAAGCTCTCAGCTCAAGTCACCAACGAGACAGGAATGTCCACCCTCTCCACTGTTATTCAACATAGCATTGGAAGTCTTAGCCTCAGCCTCTTCATCCTTCTGCTCCCCCTCTTCAGCTACTGCTCTTCCAGCCCTGGCTCTACCTTTTCTCCTCATTCTTCCCTCTGCTCACGTCCTCCTCAATTTCCTCCCCCAGCTGCTCCTGCTCTTCGACTCGTGCTCCTCCTCTTCATCCTCCCGGACTTCCTCCTCCTCCACTTCTTCCCTCGCCTGCATCCGATCATTCACTCTTCCTCCTCGTCGTCCTTCTCCTCCTCCTCCCGTAACTCCTCCCAATCCTCCTCCTCCATCTGATCCTCCACCTCCTCCTCCTCCTCCAACTCTTCCTCCTAGGCATCTTCCTCCTTCTCCAGGTCCTCTCCTGCTACTGCCCTTCCTGCCCTACCTCTGACTTTTGACCTCCTCTTCTTCCCTCTGCTCTCGTCCTCCCCAAATCCCTCCTCCAGCTGCCCCTGCTCCTTTGGCTCGTGATCCTCCTCTTCCTCATGCTGGACATCATCCTCTTCCATTTGTCCTTCTCCTGTACCCAGTCATTCACTCCCCCTCCTCCTCCTCCACTTCTTCTTCTAACCCCTCCCAATCCTTTTCCTCCAGCTCCTCCCGTTCCTCCTCTTCCTCCTCGGTCTCTTCCTCCTTCTGCTCCTACACTTCTGCTCACGCTATTCCAACCCTGGCTCTACCTTTTCTCCTCATCCTCTTCCCTCTAATCTCGTCCTCCTCAACTTCCTCCCCCAGCTGCTCTTCCTCTTTGGCTCGTGCTCCTCCTCATCCTGGACATCCTCCTCCTCCACTTGTTCCCTCTCCTGCACCCAATCATTCACTCCTTCTCCTCCTGCTCTAAGGCCTCCCAATCCTCTTCCTCCAACTCCTCCTTATCCCCCTCCTCCTCCTGCTCCTCGTCCTTCTCCACCTCCTCCTCCTCCTCCTCCTCCAATGCTTCCTCTGGTCATTCTTCTCTTCCCCAGGCACATGTTTGTCCCTTAAGACCACCACAATCTCCTCTAAGAATGGGAGCCAAAGCTCTCGCAATGCCCCCAGGACATCCGCAATGAGCACCGGACCCTGGGGCATGGGCCCTCACAAGCCATCGTGTCCCTGCAAAAGGAGGCTGGCAACATCCCAGGCCTCCAGGGGGACCTGGTAGTGGGAACCTGGGAGCAGCGACAGGGTCCCCGGTGCAGCGATACCCAAGGGACGATCATATCATGCTCTGTCTTTTCAACAACACCTATAGCAGTATCGGATCTAGAGGCCAGGCCCCAACGGGCCTCACATGCGACCCCTGACCAGCCAGCCCTGTGTAGGCAGCACCATCCAGGAGGAAGCTCACCGACACACATGCCATGTCTGGGACCCCAAGGTGTTTCGATCACCCCCTTGGCAGATAAGGTCAGGGCTAGGTTACTCCATGGGACCTGATGCATCCCTACAGTCGTCCCCAATCCTTGTAGGACAGGTCGGACTTCCTGGGCCATGGGGTCTCCATGCTGTCAAGCTGGCAGCAGCCAACACATGACCAGTGGTACTTGGACACTGTCCAGCCTTTCCTCTCATGCTGGACGGTGGCCGCGTCTTTACCGAAAGCCCTGTATGGGGGCAAAGGGCTGTGGGGAAGGCAGATAGGCGGGTAGCCAGGCACAGATGAGACCACCCGCTGTGATCCCGCAGGGTCACTGGGACTTCACTTCCATCTGGCCCACCCGCAAATGCTAGGGATGGGGCTTTGGGGGCAGTGCGGACGCCTTGCAGCTTCAGCGTCAAGGAGCTGGGCACACACACCTGTGGGCACAGCCGGCAACAGACTGGGGCCAGTGTTCCTACCTAGGCCCCCTTGACCCTCCCCCACCTGAGAAGAATACGGGGGGTGGGCTGTAAGGCTTTAGACTCCCCAAAGCGCACACACAGTGGGCCACGTGCTGCCCGCTGCGGTTTGGGGTGGGGCGGGTGGAGCACGGTCGGGATCCCTGACTCCAATGTCCACAGCATCCTCCGTGGACATGCAACCGCTGAGACACTGAGAAAGGAACCCAGTTCCCCATGTTACATGAGGCCAGGAATCGACAGAGCCTGAGTCTAATCAGGGTCGCCCGCACAGGGACTGAGAGGCTCATGCTGGCACCACTGACGTGCAGGGGGAACAGAGTTCTGGGACACACCTTGACATGTCCCGAGCCCAGCTGCAGCGGCAGGGGTGATCTTTGCTGCGGGGAGAAGTGTTGCTGGCAACGAACTGTCCCCTAAGAGAGCAGCTGGCAGGCTGCTCACCTGCTATCCACACACGGATCCCCACACACCACACTGCTATGGCACTCCACGGGGATGCAAGTCACCTGAGGTCTGGGGTCCAAGCTCCTCCATTTGCCTGGGCCTGGTGCACAGGAAGCAGAGAGGAGAGCCCCAAGGAAGAGCTGATTGGTGACAAAACATGGCACGTCTGCCTAGAGCAGAGATTTTTCCTGGACGCCTCCCTCCAGCGAATTACCTACGCCCTCTGCACACAACGTAGCCTGATAGCTTGGGTTCCTTAGCTACACTGTGCACTAGGCCTGGGCACAAATTGTAGCCCCTCCGTATTTGCTACTGTAGGCCACCAGGGCAATTCAACACACACACACACACACACACACACACACACACACACACACTCACTCATTCACTCTCACATAGATACACACTAACACACACACAAGCACACTCACACACAAGTGGTCCACTGGCCACTGGGCACAGGCTTTCCTCCCCTCGGTGCCCGTCTTGACCTTGCACCAATTTCCTTTTTGCATCCTGACTTGAGTCCCCTGGAAGAGCAACAGTTGCACCCATCCCAGCGATTACCATCAGGACTCAGGAGGGAAGGGACTGCACTCTTGTATTGTGGCACCTGACCGTCCCACATAAGCACCTCATCCACAGAGACCCCTGTGTCCCTCCTTGTCTCGCCAGCGGCCTACACATCCACTCCCGCACACACAGACACACGGCTATGCAATCGCACGAACATATGCACGCACACACTGCCGACACCACCACGGATCTCAGGCCCAGTTTGCCACAGACGCCTACACATACTCACCGGAACTCACGCTGGGTCTCCGCCCTCGCGCGTACTCTCTCCATGAAATCCCACTCATAAGCCTCGCTGCTGCCCACAACCCACACCTGCCTCTTCCTCTCACACATCCCATCCTAAGCCACTGTTTCAGGACAGGGCTCGCGGTCCAAAGCACCCCGGGTGTGGGAGGCAGCAGCAAGGTATACGGGCATCGACTGTGAGAAGCCTGCCTACTCCTGAGTTCTCCGGGGACACGGGGACTTAGCTCTGATCCTCACTGGAGGCGTTGCTCACTGGATTCTCTCTCACCAAGGAGACGACACCCCTCTGGGAGAAAGGGTCCTGGCTGAATCTCCCCAAGTCCTGGCCACACTGTACCTGGACCCAATGGACAAATTTGGTCCCGCTGTGCAATCCCCTTCCCTGCCTTTCGGCTCTGGCCTATACAACAAGTCTCCACGTAACAGGTCTGTCTCTTCCTCCTCCTCCTTCCAGACTCTGGCTGCCCAGGAAGGCAGGCCTCTGTGCACATGGCAACACCTGCCCCACACCAGTACTGCACCTCTCCTGCACACACAGAATCACCTTGGCAGTGGCTAGGACAGTACACTCAGGTCCCGTCCTCTTCGTCCCTCCTCGGGTCACCCATAAACACACACACACACACACACACACACACACACACACACACACACACACACACAGAAACAGAAGGGTTTTTAGCTTCCTGTATGTGTCCACATAAACATCGTGGCAACTCTCCAAGGCTGCCACATGTGATCACTTCCCCAATTGTCTCCGGGGCTCATAGAAGACAGGAGACGCTTTATATACACAATGGAGTACTACGTGGCAATGAGAAAAAATGAAATATGGCCTTTTGTAGCAACGTGGATGGAACTGGAGAGTGTGATGCTAAGTGAAATAAGCCATACAGAGAAAGACAGATACCATATGATTTCACTCTTATGTGGATCCTGAGAAACTTAAGAGAAACCCATGGGGGAGGGGAACAAAAAAAAAAAAGGGGGGTTAGAGTGGGAGAGAGCCAAAGCATAAGAGACTGTTGAGAACTGAGAACAAACTAAGGGTTGATGGGGGGTGGGAGGGAGGAGAGGGTTGGTGATGGGTACTGAGGAGGGCACCTTTTGGGATGAGCACTGGGTGTTGTATGGAAACCAATTTGACAATAAATTTCATATATAAATAAAAAAAATAAAAAAAATAAAAAGAAGACAGGAGACGCATCCACCCATCTCTTCCAGCGCTGGTCGCGTCCTCCATTGTTTCTGCGTGGGCAAACATAGAAGTTCTGTGCCTTTCACGCCCACACAGATGCAGAGCCCCTGACGCATATGGGCACACGCAGACACTTTCGCGTACACGCACACACACACACACCCCCCACGCAACAGACACCAAGAGTGATACGGGATATTTGCAAATACATCCCAGATGGTGTCACTTGTGCCTCGCCCTTTTGTGATCCCTCTTGCTTTCTCACCCAGGGATTCATTTCCAGCCCCAATGGCCTTGGACTAGTTCTAAGAATGGCGGTCACGTTGCGGGAGAACATGGCGTGGTGGGGCACAGGAAGGAAGTGCAAGATTCTCACCACAGTGGCGCCTGGGGACACGGCAACTCCAGTCCCAAAGACTGGCAGGCAAAACCAGACTGAAGGAGCAGGGGGAAGCCCGGGAGAGGGCGGACATCCACGGGGAGCATTTGTGGTGGAGAAGCATTGCTCCTCCCGAGTTGCTCTGCAAAGCCCCAGCCCACAGCACAACTGCGTTTGGTTTGCAGGCATCGACCCACTGTGTGTTTGCAGCTGAGTCCCTGCAGGTCCCTTGTCATCCTCCCACCCGCTCCCCATGCTACCTGGGTCCCAGTCTCGGGGGACCTTCCATTTCCAAGCCAATGTCTGGCCCAGGTTCCCTTGCCCATACAACACACGTGTCAACACACCGCATACTGGCATTCTCACCGACACGTGCGCACGTCAGGTCACTGTCTTCTGGTCCCTTCCACCCTCAGGTAGTACTGCAGGGGATTGGGCCACAGGTCCTCGATGATGATCTGTTAGGGGACACAGGCCGGCGCCACATTGGGCATAGCCCACTCTCCTCTCTGGCCGGGGGCCACCCACATCCCCACTGCTGACGAAGGCCTCAGGGGCCCCACCTCGGCAATCCTGTTTGTCCCTGGGCAGCTGTGCTCACACAGCCAGTTGAACAAGTGAAGGCTGGTGGGGTCATGCCTGCGACTGGGAGCTCCATGTTCATAATCGCAGAACCACTGGACTGGAGTGGCATGTGATGCCCTGTAGCCTGCAGGAAGAGAGGTTTTGAGGAACAACCTGATGGCCTCCACCGCACCCACCTCCACCTCCCCCTCTCCCTCCCCCTCCCTCATGCCCCTGATGCATGCTCCTCAGCCCCCTGCCCCGCACCATCATGGGACTCACACCCTACTAGCAAAGCTAAGCTGATACTCCTTAATGATCACTGGGTTCCGGAAGCACGGGTCTCCACAAAAAAAACATCACTCTGAAGTGGTACTTGGGATGGCCCACTTCCTCCACCTGCCGTGAGCAATGGGACAGGAGGGGGCAAGTGTCCTCCCTCGGGGTCCTGACCTCCTTGCCTGGCTGTGAGGGTGAGCACCTTTGCCTCACCCTCTCCTGCCCAAATCCCCCACCCGATGGGATGGCCCCCAGCCACAGCCTCCCCGGTCTGACCTCCAAGTCGACCAGGTAGCTGAGCACGTCTTTGTCCTGGGCACCGATCATGGCTGACAACTGGGGGTGATGCAGAATCTGTGCTGTGTCAAGGAGCTGTGCCTTCAGATGCTGTGGAAACAGACACATCCCACCCCCTCAACCCTCCCAGGCTAAGAGCAAGGGACTAGATCATGGCATGTGCAGAAAGACCAGGAAACACTAGCCCCCACACTCCTCAGCCTCTGCAAATGCATCAGACCCCATCGACACTGGGCTGTCCGTTGGCTTCCTGTACCTCCCACGCTGTCTGCACACAGCACGGAGAGACTCCACTGCCTGGACTCCTCACAGTTCCTTCATATACCTGACCTGTGTGCGTTGCCAGCAGCCCATCATAGCTTGTGATGGCGGCATGTGCTCTGACCCCTCCTCACGGCTGGGTGTCTTGGCATATTCCCGTGAAGACCAGTGTTGTCACCGGCCTTCTGAGTCCAGAAGGAATAACACGGCTTACAAGAAACCGACTGCACACTTACGATGCAAACATAGGGTGTGGGAGGGAGAAAGAAATCGAGAAGCACGGACAAGGAGGGGAGAGGAGGGGAAAGAAAGTAGACACAGTGACACAGCCAGTCAGGAGAGAAAGACATGGGTGGGACCCAGCCAGAGCCTGAGGACAGAGAGGGAAGCAGGGGAGGAGATAACAGGAGAGAATCCCGTGTGTGTGTGTGTGTGTGTGTGTGTGTGTGTGTGTGTGTGTGTGTGTGTGTGTGTGTGTGTGTGTGTTTGTGTGTGTGATGGTCTGTGGAGGCAGATTGTAGCTCGCTCGGAGTCAGTCTGAGTCGTCCCACTGTCTGGAACAGGGGGGTGGCATGGTTCCACTAAAGGCCATGAGTGTGTGTCTGAAATGCTCTCTTTTGACGGAACTGCTAGAAAACGTGCACAGCCTGTGAATGTGAAGGTGGGTGTGCGGCCTCTGTAACTCTCCCATTTGGCATCGAAACGTTTCCTTGCCTTATCTGCTCTGAGTGAAGGCTGCTTTGTGCTACCCTAGCTCTGGTAGCATGGGGACACATGCCTCACGTCCACAAATAATGTTTGAGAGCAGCCTGCAGGCCAACGCTGGCGGAGACCTAGAGGAAGCAGGTCCAAGTCCCCAAGTCCCCCCATCCCCAACAACCGCCCCTGTCCAAGGCCTTACATTGGATCCCAGACCACACAACCCAGGGCCAGGGACCACTGCCCAGCTCTCCTCCCTGGGGTCCCTCGCCCTGAAGCACCCTGCTCTCAGGGCCCAGGCCTCCTGCACTACGGCCCACGCCATTACCCAACAGCACCAAGAAGGATACCGCCTGGGCCCCGAAGCCAGGGATGTGCTTGATGATGGCCCTTCTGTGATCCAGGTAAGAAATGCGCCTCCGAAGAATCCTGCGCTTCAGCCGCCATAAGGCCCTGGAATCTTGGGCATTCCCAGCGCTGATCTCCAGCTGAAAACGCTCCAGAACTGCCAGCGGGTCCTGGGCTGAGGCAGGACGCAGCACTGGCTCTTGCTGCTGCAGCTCCTGTGAGAGCTGGGGCCCCTCCTCCGCCTCTGCATCTGCCTCAGTCTTCTCCTCTTTCTCCGGAATCTCCTTCAGCTGCTGTCTCTCCTCCTCCACCTCCTCCTGCTCAGGCATGTCCTCTGCTTTAGCCTAGGCTTCCTCAGAATTCTCCTCTCCAGCCACCTCTTCCTCGGTCGCCTCCCCGTCCTCTTCCTCCACCCCGATCACCACCTCAGCCGCCACCATTCCGTCACCCAATATCACCACCAATTCCTCCACTGGGCTTGCCACCTGTATCTCACACCCGGCCTGGGCTTCCTGCACAGGATGGGCGCTTGCCGCCCCTGAACCTGGGGACTGTGGCCAGCCCACGCCCTCCAGCGCCCCTGCATTCCCGCGGGCCAGGGACTCTCGACCTTTCTCATCCAGGACGATCAGGGCCCAGGGTCGCCGGGAATCACCGCTTTTTCTGGACCGCGACGCGCTGGCCATGACGCTCGGCCCCGGCCCCAGTGTAGCTAGGGCAGCCTCAGGACAAGGACAGGGAAATGGCAGCAGGTGGACGGAGCCTTGGCCGCAAGGCCTTGAGGTCCCTGCTGCCTCCCGCCGCAGCCCGCACAAGTGGGGCCCAGGCACACAGGCTCTGGGATTTGACGACTCTGCATTGGCTGTGGCTGCTGTGGAGGAGGGGCTGAGACAGAGGCAGTGAAGAGTGTGCGCCTGAGGTCTGGGGGCGAAGTGTTTCCAGGGCAGGTCATGCCCGCTGGCCAAGTTGGCGGAGCAATCAGTTGCAAGACAGCAAGACGGGGTGTTGGCCGCCAGTTAGCATGTGCCAGCGGCCGGTCCGGGCTCTGGAGCAAGGGACCAACCGCCAGTGTTGACCCCGTTTTGCCGCATGTCCTCTTCAGCACTGTGACCTTCCAGGCCTGACTCGCGAGGTCCCCGGTGTCACACAGTCTGTGTTCGCTTGTACACCCTTTCCCCAGAGGCCTCACTCCGGGCAGCAGAGCATTCAGCACAGGAACGTCCACAGGGTGAGCCACTGCCTGCTCCGTCCCCTTGCTCCTTTTCATGAAGCTGGGGCAAGGCCTGGAGAAGTCCTTAGGTGTCGCACCTACCGGGGCCACATGGCCGTCCGCACGGTTTCTCCTCCTTGGCCATCATGCTGAGGGCGGCGGTAAGGTGGGTGCCCACCCAGAACCAGTGACACCCCCCTTAGACCCACCCCACCGCCGTGTCCTTGCATGAAAGCAGCTCAGTAGAACTCACTGCACTGCAATTCAGAGCAAACAAAAACCCGCACAGCCCCATCTGCCACTGGTGCCCTACTGATCTCCGTACAGAGCACCAGGGAGATGGGGTAGTAGGATTTAGCAGTTTCCTCCGGTCCGGAAATCTAACCTTGCACTCAAAGGAGGACGACTCCAAGCAGGGCGCTTAGGGGCCCTTCACCGAGAATTACAAACTTGTCTGTGTCTGTCTCTGAGAAAGCCCCGTGCCTGCTGTCACTAGTACACACGAAAGCAGACGAGTTCCCTCCACATTTCCCAGGCGCCAACGAGAATTCAGAAGAAGCGTGCACCCAGACACAGAATGTCCACTGAGAGAGACAGCGAGAAAGAGACACACAGGGAGACAGAGATATAGAGGGAGAGAGAGAGACACATGCAAGCAGAGGGAGGAAGGACGAGTGGAGGGGAAGACCGGCCTGGAGAGGGAGAGTCACAGGGAGATTGGCGGGAGAGACAGGGAGGAGGAGAAAGACAAGAAGAGACAGAGGGGCACCTATTACAAGGAGACAGGTGGAGACAGGGGGAGGCATAAGTGAGGGAGAGGAGGGATACAAAGACAAAGAGACCAGGAAGGGAAGTGGGAGGGAGGGGCAGGAAGAAGACAAGGGAGGGGGAGGCAAGGGGAGGGTAAGAGGAAGGACTGCAGGGGCAGCTGAGGCAGAGACAGGTGGGCTGATTCTGACGACAGGGCAACTGCAGTGTGCAGTTTCACCTGGTGAAGTTCACCTGTGCAATTTCCACAGAGACGAATGCTGTACAGTGGTCAGCCCTCAGCACAAAAGGCACCGTTCCCACCTGGACCTTAAGGGCAGTCTGGAACGATCCCTGAACTAGAAGGAAGCTGCAGTGAGGTCACTCTGGGTGAGGAAAGGGCACCGCAGGGAAGAAAGCAAGGACCCGATCCCCACAGGGCTTCTGGAAGCCCTGTATTTACCAGCAGCAGACAGGAAACGGGACTGCCGGAAAGAGACCGCAGAGACCTAGGGACAGCACGTGTGGGAAGGAATCACGTCCTCAAGCTCGGCAAATTCAAGCAAAAGCAGAGGCTGCACATCCATGGAAGTCAATGCTTTCCGAGTGGAACCAATGAGGTTCTCACAGATGCCCAGGAAATGTGCTCCACTCTGAGGCCCCTCGCCTCTCGCAAGCTTCTCATTCAAAGCCACTCATCACAGAGAAAGGGTGCACCGTGAGCAAAAGAGCCAAGGTCTCCTTCGCATCCCCGGACGCAGACAGGTGATCCGCCCAGTAATCTCAAGCCAACGTATGGTGATAAAGGTTACATTCCACCACTGTGCTGGAGGAAACTCGCACCCGAGGGGAGGACAATGAGTGAGAACCGCATCCCAGGCTGTAAGGTAAGGACAGACCGTCAAGCTGTATTGACAGGTCACGAGATCGTGACTCAAATGTCTGTACAGACACAGAGCGTCTGCACAAGCACGAGGTCTGGATAGTTGTAAGCAGGGAGCTGGATTTCTAAGTCTGGGCTGCCCATATGATATGAAAGGCTAACACGTGCAAGCAGAGCTATGCCCATGTGATGCGGATCAGCTTCCTGAAGCGGTATTTGTACCTTGTGGAGGACCTGAGAGACCCATGCAGGCCGGCTCCTTGTGCACCTCTGCCACCGGGCACATATGTGGGAAACGTAGGGCCAAAGGGTTCCCGTTAGGCTTAGTTTGGCTCACCCTTCAGCGGGTGCATTGAGCATCAGTGCAGAAAGCACTGGGCTCCCTGAAAGAGGCCAACCCCTGACAGAAACACAGTGGTGGTGACCCCTGCTGGATGGACTCCTGAGGAGATTAAAAGGAGTTAAAGGCATGCAGTCCACTAGAGAGTAGAGAGGTGTTAAGCAGGGGAGGGTGCGATGAGGAGGTGTCGGGCCTAGGGTGTGAAGAGGCATTCATGCCATGTGCATGAGTTCTGGGGATCTAACTTGCCAGGGCAGCCGTAAGGAACGCTTCACCGCATCGTCATGTTTCTCAGAGCTAAGTGCTCTCACCACAAACATAGAAGGTTTGCTGAGAAATGTCTCGGTGAAGGTGGCTTGATGGAGCGCTTGCACGTGAAGGATACGGGCACCTCCGTGACTGCCCGTTGTGTTCCTCAGTCATGCACTAGTCCTGGTGGACTAAGCTGAGCTCAGTACCCTGCAGTCAAAGATGTCTGCATGGTTCCCGCAAACATGAATCAGACTCCCAGGGAGGAAGTAATGGACAAATGAGGGACCAGAACACACAGGCGGCACATGGAAACGAGACACACGCTGGCAGGGGGAAGTCTCTCCCAGCCAGGAACATGCCACTTGGCAAAAGAGTAAGTGGGAAAACGTTGCTAGACCGCTTTTCACACTTTAAGCCTGTATCTGCAACTTGCAAGCCAGTGACGTTTGAGCCCCTAGGGTCCTAAGGGTTTGAAAACAGAAGGACGGAAAATAGAGGTGTGACTTCATGCTCACAGCAAGGCAGCTGCATTTGGGGACATTAACTGGCTGGCAGTGAGTGCATGGCCAATCCTCTGACGAAGGTCCTATGGGTACGGAAGGATTTCTGGCTCCGGGAACATATAAGAGAACACGCAGAAGCCCCTCCACCTGACAGCAGGACAGCAATTGGATCTGTCAGTGGAAGAAAGGGGTTGAATTCAGAGGGAAACACACTCAAGCGCAGAAGCATACACCAAAGACAAGACAGGCAAGCAGAACCGCAGCTGACACAACACGCAGGTGTGCAGAGACAAAGGAGGTTACACGGGTACAGCTGTGCCCACTTAGGCCAGGCAAGGAGGCATCACCAGAGAGGCGTTGGCCCAGGCAAAGCCAGGAAAGGACACAGACATGCCAGGGCTCACTCAGGGAGACAGAGGAGCAGAGGCAATGCAAGACATTTCCTGTACACAGAGAACAACAGGACGATCCCGACAGGCTAATGAGGGACACATGTGGTTCAGAGACATGGAAGTCAGAAGGCTCCTGAGTTGCCGAGGGTGTCCCCTGTCGAGGGACAGCACTCTGGAGCTCACACATGCTGGTGTTGTGGTTGAGGAGGCTGCTAGGCAGCACATACAGTTGTGCAGTGGGTTTAGCAGGTCCTGGACCCTGGGTCTCCCCAGGGAGTGCAGCGGCTATGGGAGGACACCCGGGGCTGCAGGGTGTGCAGCATGAGGGCTGTAATCCCTTGGACACAGAACACTCAGGCCTCTGACCACGGTCCCTGGACACAAGTATCCACACTTGAGGGTTTTGCTCTGGGGGCCGTGAGGGCATTCCACACCCACGCCTTGCCCTTACTTTCTCTTTGGGACAAGCCGGGCGGAAAAGTCACCCTGGCCCCTCAGCAGGTATTGGCGCGATATATGAACACGTGGGGGACCCCGTGTTCCCCTGTCCCGTAAAGTGTTCCTGCTCGGCAAGACCTATCAAGTAACGGCCTGCTTGTGCAGAAAGATGCCCCAAAGGGCCCAGACTCATGACCACTGAGGCCGTATTCCCACTGCAGAGTCATGGGCCATACATTCTTTGGATGTTCACACCCAAAGACACGGGCCAGCACAGGGAGCTTTCCCAGGGTACCCCGACGTTTAAACATCAAGCTGCTGAGAAGTCGTGCTTCTCCAGCCAGTGTGCAGACAGCAGCGAGAGAAAGACCTGCCTTCCCTTCTAGAGAGTTCGACAGCCTCAGCCCTGGAAGAGGTAAGGCTTGGGCGTACAGATTCCCAACTCCACAGCGTGAGGAACCCCGCTGACCATGTTGTCTGCATACTGGTATGGGCGAGAAGCCTCCATGCATTGGGACTGCCAACGCCTTCTCTGGAATAGAGCCACTGCAGAGAAAGCTCTTGTACTGCAGAGCTGTGCCGTGGGGATCCTTGGGGGCTTGGGCAGCTTGGGAGACAGGAAGATTAGTGTGGGGATGTCAGTCTCAGGCACGCTGTGCTGGGGGCCGTGTAACTTGGTGATAGAGAAGAGCCTGCGATGGACAGGGCTGAACTCTGTCTATTGCACTGCTAGCACGGTGGAGCTTTTCCCCTATCCCTAGCACAGACATCTCTGGCAAGCAGCCATCTGCTGCGTAAGGAGTACCCCAGCACTCACCTCTTCCCAGGTGAGGCTCATCCCAGTCCTTTCTAACATCCAGGCCTGCCCGGGACCTCTGCACAGAATGCAAAGGCTGCACAAGTCCATCGTTCCCTTGTGGCCGAGGCAGCCTTTGTCCAGGCACTCGGGCCAAGGAACGCAGGCTGCCTGGGACGAGGCGACCTCTCTGAGTGCCTGCTGGTGTTTGCCCTTGGGAGTCTTCTCACAAGTCTCAAATGGCGTGTTGGACACACAGCATAAGCCTGTGGACCCAGAGGAAGAACAGCACCCGACTCATCACGGCTGATGATGAGAGGGCAGCGGGCACACGGGAGAGGATGGCGTATCCGTGGCCTTTAAGAGCCCCACCTCCCCGTGACCCTCCACTCTGTTGGCTTGCAATCTGGGCCACCCATTCGTAACCTGAGGTCATTTCAGAAACAGCGAAGTTCACACAAGGACATCAGTACTAGGACTCTTTCAGGAGTCTTGTGGGTGTGAGTGTGTGATCAAATTGGTTGATCAAAAAATTGGGTACTTTTTTTGTTCACAATTTTAT
Organism: Puma concolor; assembly: GCF_028749965.1. Classification (NCBI taxonomy): domain Eukaryota; kingdom Metazoa; phylum Chordata; class Mammalia; order Carnivora; family Felidae; genus Puma; species Puma concolor. The sequence goes on along the minus strand of NW_028240236.1, from coordinate 2,018,827 downwards.
TTTCAACATTCATTCTCAAATTTGTTATGCTTTAATATATGATTTTTAAAAAGCTCCTTCAAAATATGATTTGATTTTCAATCTTGCAACACCTCTTAAATTTTTATTTATTGAAAAATGGGTTGACAAGTTCAAAGTCAATATTGAAACGCTTCTCAAATTCATTCCATCTGACAATATTGCCCAAATTGCTGATATTTTATTTGATTTTATAGTGTCTAAACTTATCTTTTTAAAAGTTATTTATTTTGAAAGAGAGAGAGAGTGGGAGAGTATAGAGGAGGGGCACAGAGATGGTGAGATAGACTCTCAATCGTGAATTAGTAATCCAAAAGCTCTGAAGAAACAAAAGTTCAGGACCAGATTAATTCTACTGTAACTTAAAGAAGATTTACTCCCTGTTCTTCTCAAAGGAATTGCAACTTCATTCTATGAGACCAGCATTTACTTGATATCAAAATCAGAAAACTAGTCCACTAAGAAAAAGAAGGACAAGCCCATATGTTTAGTGAACATTGATGCAAATATTCTCAAGAAAATACTTGCACACTGACTCTAATAATACATTATAAAAAGAGGTATTCACCACAATTGAGACAGATTTATTCCTAGTTTGCAAGTATAGTCCAATATTCACAAATCAATTAACACGTTACAGTACACCAATGAGATAAAGGAGAAGAGCCACATTATCATTTCAACAGATGCAGGAAAAGCATTTGAAGAAGTACAACATCCATTCATGATAAACAACCTCGGCAAATTAGGATTAGAGGAAAATACCTCAACATAATAAAGGCCATCTATGAAAAACTCATAGCTAAAATCTTTTTGAATGGGGAAATCCTGAAAGCTTTTCCCATAAACTTAGGAACAAGACAAGGATGTCCACTCCCACCACTTTTTTATTCAGCACAGAACTAGAACTCCTAGCCACAGCAATTAGACACTAAAGAGAAGTAAAAGGCAATGGAATCAATAAAGAAGAAGAAAAATGTTCTCGATTTATAGAGGACATGATACTCTACTGTAGAAAACCTGAAAGATTCCACGGACAAAAGTGTGAGAACTGAAGAACGAATTCAGTAAAGTCATAGGATAGAATCAACATACAGAAATCTGTTGCATTTGTATACACTAATAATGAAGCCTCAGAAAGACAGATTAAGAAAACAATCCCATTTATAATTGGATCAAAAAAATAAGATCTAGGGGTAAACTCATACAAAGAGGTGAATAAACTATACTCTGAAATCTATTAAATAAGGTTGAAAGAAACTGAGGTCAACAGCAAGAAATGGATAATTCCATGCTCATGGATTGAAAGGGCAAATAATGTTAAAATGTCTATGTTACCAAAGCGATCTACATATGTAATGTAACCCCGATGAAAACACCAATGGCATTTCTCACAGAACTAGAACAAACAGTCCTAAGCGTTATATGGGACCACCAAAGAACCTGAAGAGCAATGCAATCTTAAGCAAAAAACCAAACAAACAAACAAGCAAACAAACAGACAGAGAAACAAAGAAACAGTGGAGGCATCACAAACTCCAGATATCAAGTTATACTGCAAAGCTGTAGTTATCAAAACTGCATGGTACTGGCACAAATTGGAACGTAGACCAATGGAACAGAACAGAATACCTAGAAATAAACCCACAAGTTTCTGGTCTATTCATCTTTGACAGAGCAAGAAAGCATATAAAATGGGAAAGAGGTATTCTCTTCAGCAAATGGTGTTGGAAAACTGAACAGAAATGTGGAAAAGAACGAAACTGGACCACTTTCTTACAAAACACATGAAAATAAATCCAAAATGGATTAGAGATATAAATGCCGAACCTGAAACCATAAAAATCCTAGAAGAGAACACAGGCAGTAATTTTGGACGTTAGCCAAAGAAACGTTTTCTAGGTATATCTCCTGAGACAAGGGAAACAAAAGCAAAAATAAACTATTGGGATTGCATCCAAATAAAAAGCTTCTGCACAGCTAAGGAAAAACTCCACAAAAATGAAGGGCAACCTACAGAATGGGAGAAGCTATTTGCAAATGACATATCCAGGAATGGATTAGTATCCACTATATAAAAAACTTACAAAACTCAATACTGAAAAACGAAATTATCCGATTAAAAAATGGGCAGAAGACCTTAACAGACACTCCTCCATGAAGACATCCAGATGGCCAACAGACATGTGAAAAGATGTTTATCATCACTTACCATCAGGAAATTGCAAGTCAAAAGGACAATGAGATACCACCTCACACTCTTTGGAATAGCTAAAATCAGCAACACAATGAACAACAGGTGTTGATGAGGATATGGAAAAAGAACTTTTGCACTGTTGATGGGAATGCAAACTGGTGCAGTCACTGTGGAAAACATAGTGGGTTCCTCAGAACGTGAAAACTACAACTGCAGCAATCACAGTACTGTGTATTTACCCAAAGAATCCAGAAACGATAATTCAAAGAGAGACAAGAACCCGATAATTTTGGCAGCATTATGGAACAGCCACGTGTCCATCTAGTGAGGAATGGATACAGATTTGGTATGTATATATGATGTGGTATTATAATGTGGTATTATACACACATAATTATATGATGTGGTATATTCTGTATAATACCCACACACAGGGGAATAGTACTCAGCCACGTAAAATAATGAAATCTTGCCATCTGCAACAACATGAATGGAGCTAGAGAATATAATGGTAGGCAAAATAAGTCGGTCAGAGACAGACAGATACCATATGACTTCATTCATATGTGAAATTTAAGAAACTAAACAAATGATCAAATGTTGGGGAAACAGAGTAATAGACAAATCAAGAAACATACACTTAATTATAGATAACAACATGCTGGTTACCAGTGGGGGGGGTTGCAGATGTAGTGAGTGAAATATGTGATGGGGAATAAGGAGTGCACTTGTTGCCATGAGTACTGGGTATTGTAAGGAATTGCTGAATCAGTATATCGTACATCTGAAATTAATATAACACTATAGGTGAAAAAAAAAATAGGGGCATCCTGGTGGCTCAGTTGGTTGGCCATCCAACTTTGGCTCAGGTCATGATCTCGCAGTTCGTGGGTTTAAGCCCTACATTGGGCTCACTGCTGTAGGCATCACGCCCACTTCAGATATGCTATTCCTCTCTCTCTGACCCTGCTTGCATTCTCTCAGTAAGAAATAAGATATTGTTTCAAAACCATAAAATATTTAAAAATAAATTCAATTTATAAGAAAAAGAAAAAAAAAACACTTTAGAGCACCTCATTAAATTACTGGATTTTCTGATATTTTAGGTATCAGGAAATTCATTTGTTTGCATATGTGTTATTATATCTTTTCAGGTATTCTCTCTCACGTCCTGTTTTAATAATAATACTAAGAGCAGTAATAATAGGAGTCTATATAAAGGGTGTTTGCTATGTTTCAGATATTGTTCTAAACTCTTTATGTGATCATTATATTCATCACTTGGTCTTACATATATGAGAACGAAAGCACAAAAGCATTAAAAAAAATCTGTGCCGATGATCATACACCTAGTAGTGGTGAGACAGGATGTAAACTTGGGTGAGTTGGCACTAGAGGACACTATTTCATGCCACCTCTCAGTTCCATCACATGCCACCTGTGTTGACCTTGCGAGCAGACAAGTTCCTTAACCTCGGAACTTCTTCAATTTGCTGATGTGTAAAAGGAGGTTAATAGTAACCCCTCCCTCATAGGGCCCTAAGGAGAATGACATGAAATACTTGTGAAGTGTTCAGAACCTCACCTGGTATGAGTAAGAACTAAGTAAGTGTTGGCAAGAAACATCTCAGCCAGGCTAGCTGGTCCCCAAGTCTTACTCATTTGCTCCAGTGTTAGAGTTATGGGGTTATGCTAGTTTTTCAAAGAAATGACTTGCATCGCTTTCATTCTCTTGCTGCTTTTTCTTAAACCAGTTGTAGTCCTTTACATTGTGTCCAAAACATTCATTGTCTGTTTTATTGGCATATGTACATAGGAGTTTTTAATAACCAAAAGCTCTATAATGTTACCATGTTTTACTTTAATAATTTGGTTTCCTTGAATTTTCTGTTTACAAGAAAAAAAGTTTAATTTTACTGACTTGGTAACTTGGTTAACTTTTTAATTTCTTGGTTAAATACAAAATATTTTGTATTTAAGGAAAACACCTAACACTTTCAAGTTGCCCTTGTACAGCTTTGATCATATCTGACAATTACTTTTTGGTGCTATTCCTATTCAACCTGCTTTTTGGGTGTTATCCCAATCACACTGTTCGGTGAGCTCCTTTCTGGGTCACATTTGTTCCCTCTCCAATTGCTCTCTCTCTGGCTACTCTCACCTCAGGGGCTTCTCTTCTAAGACTGAAATTCTCTTGACTCTGTTTATCTCCTTGCAACAAGTGTCAATTATACATAACTGCGATGAAGGAAGGGAGATCAGATTTTTCATGAGTCTTCCTGATGAAATTACATGATCCAGGCTCACAAGGCAACAATTTAGCATTCTCCCATACAAACAAGAAATAATTAGAAATATAGTCAGAGAATTGGCGCCATTTACCATAACAGAATTAACAGGAGAAAGAGGTGGAAGGAGGGAAGGCAGGAAGGAAGGCAGGAAGGAAGGCAGGAAGGAAGGAAGGAAGGAAGGAAGGAAGGAAGGAAGGAAGGAAGGAAGGAAGGAAGGAAGGAAGGAAGGAAGGAAGGAAGGAAGGAAGGAAGGAGGGAACTTAACAAGAAACTGAAAGAAGTATATAAATAAGCCTTTCAGAAAACTTTAAACTCATCTAAGAGATTTAAAAAAAAAAAAGCTTAAATATATACATTCCCTGTGTAGGAATAGGAAAAGTTATTATTGTAAGAATGCCAACTATCTCTAAATTTCTATGGAAATTTGTTGCAAGCCCAATAAAATATGGATTTTTAAAATCAGATCAGCTGGTTCTAAGATTTTTGTATACATATCAAAATTCAAGCTGATCCAGAAATTTTTTTCTGAAAGGTAGCATATGAATTAGGCGAGTTCTACCAGATAATAAATTATGTTATAAAGCAAATGTGGTCCAGCTGAATGAATGAATCATCATTGAGAATTCAGAAGTAGGTTCAAAGCATATGCAAATTTAGTATATAACTAAGTGAACCTTTCAAAGCAAATGCATTGTTCGAATAATAGTAACAGTGATACTATTCATGAAGTTTCAATACTTTTCTTATAAATGTCTTAATTTGCATTATGTCATATTGTTATATGCTATAATATTGTTACCAATGTTATATGTTTTCTTTAAAAATGCATCTATAAAATATAGGAGAAAACAAGAAAGTTATTTTTCTATTCTTTATTGGGAAAAGCCTTATTAATATTTACTGAGCGTTTGTTGCTAAGAAATTTTAAGCACTTAGGTATTTATTTCTTTAATTATTGAATTCCTACCTTGTGATAATGCCCGTTTCACAAAAGAGAAAGCAAAGAACAAAAAAGGTAAGGGGACTTTATTTGTTTCCCTATAGCTCAAGATGGAAGTACATAGTCAGATAGTTTTACTCTAAGCGTGTGTTCTCAAACATGATGATAACAACTGACAAACACCAGAGAGAGCAGAAACAATGGTGGAGCCCAGTGGAAGGCTGTGGGCTCAATCCCTCCTTGGCCTTAAAAGGTAGGCAGTATCTGTCTGCACTTGTCCACAGGTGGGTCATTGTTAGCATAGGCATAAAAATGTCTTGGCATCATTACTTAACCTGTGAACAAGTGGCAGTATGGCCCTGGTTGCAGAGAAAGAAATTTTGCCTACCACCAGGAAGCGATGTGTGAGAGGCAGTCTTATAAACTGGGAAATTAGTTATGCTGTACCTGACAGCACCTTAACCTGGAAATACAAAATTTCATTATAAACAACGTATGCGTTTCCCCCTAAGAGTAAAACAAACAAACAAACAAACAAATAAACAAACCAAAAAACAACACAAAAGCCCAGGAGGCAAGCTTACCCCATACCTGCAAGGAGGATGGCTTCCCACATGCTTTGTTTACGAAGTGTGTTTTAAGTGGATCAAAGGAAACTATAACTTTCTTAGGTCAGATTTATGTGTCAAAGCATTCATTTTTGCCAACGCTCCAACACAGTCATCTGCAGAATCACTTTAAATCTTATCTCACTGCCTCCCCCAGTTTTATTACAAATGGAGAAGATATGTTTTTATGTAAGTCAATCTATGAAGTCCTAGGAGAAAACATGGGGGAATTATTCTTATAATCCAGAATGACAATGATCTTTCTAAAATAGGGGTGGACATTAAGCTCAGATGTAACGATAGTAGAGAAGGATCATTTTTATTATATTGTACATATATTTTTTTAATTTTGTAAAGAAAAAACAAAGCCAAAAAAAAAAGGAAAAGAAAAAATAAAGTGAGGTGCCTGGGTGGCTTGGTAGGTTAAGCCTCCAAATTCGACTCAGGTCACGATCTCATGGTTTGTGGGTTTGAGCCCTGCATGTAGCTCTTTCCTGAATGCTCAGAGTCGGGAGTCTGTTTCAGATTCTGTGTCTCCCTCTCTCTCTTCTCCTTCCCTGCTCTCACTCTCACTCTCTCTCTCTCTCTCACAAAATAAATACACATTAAGTGAAAAAAAATAAAAAAATTAAAAAAAGGCAAATGAAAATTAGTGGATATATTTGCACCACCAATAGAAACACAGAAGACAAATTCCCATAATGCTTGTATTGCTTTTTTTTAAGCCACACTGTAAAACAAAACAAAAATCCAATAGAAGGAATAGAGGAAAGAAAAAGGAAGTTAACCAGAAAACAAGCATAAATAACTTTTAAAAACTATAAGAGGTACAACCACAATTTTAGAAAGGAATTGCAAATAAAAATGAAATACTACTATCTTTTGGACAAAAACATTGGTAATGCACACTATGGAAAACGGAAGAGGAAAGAGGCATTTCAGAAATGTAATTGGCGAACTGGTACCTCTTTTTTGGAGGACAGTTTAACATGATAATGGTAAAAATAACAGTAAGAACATTTATTGAGTATTTAGCATGTTGGACAGACACTGATTTATTTCACATATTTTAATTTAATTATTCCTCATAACAACCAAATGAAGTGCTTTATATTACTACCCCTCTGAGAAATCAGAGGCACAAGAAGATTAAGACATGTGCTGTGAATGGAGTAGCTGAATTCAAACTCAGTACTAAAAATTCACTTTAAAATACCAAACTTGACAATATCCATAAAAACTCAAAATATTTATACCTGTTATCTGTACACCTTCATGAGGGTTAGGTTTTTCCCTACGACACAGACAAAGGAAGAACTATGGTTTTAACAGGGTAAAAGTGGATTTCTCTCCCAAATCAATGAACTTTGGAGGTATACAGCTCAAGTCTGATTGGGCAGCTGTATTCTATGAAGTGCATAGAACTCTAGTTCCTACCAGCTCTTGCTGGAAGAATCTCAGTTCACTTTCCATCCAAATAGTTTGGCCTAGAGTTCAGGATCCAAGACAGCATGTGAATGATATCAAAGAAAAAATAAAGGACACAAGGCACACAGCTGTCTGAACTTTCTCAGAAGGTGTCACATGACACTTCCTCTCATATTGCTTTGGCTGCAAGGGAAGCTGGGGTATGTAGTCCTAATTCTGAGTGCCTGTAGGCACAGCTCAGCGCTGGTAATAACCTGCAAGGGAAGGAGGTGGAGGAATGGATGTGGAAGAGGTTCTTTCTGTTCTACTGATACCACAATTCCAGTTCTAGGAAATTTCCCAAGATTTTTACATTACAAATCTTCCTTGATTTAGGATGGACTCACCTCTAGGTAAAACCAGTGTGAGTGGAAATTATTCTAAGCCAAAAATGCTTGTAACACACGTAATGTGCTGAATATCATAGTTTAGTCTAGCCTCTATAATGTCTGTTCAGAATAGTTGCATGAGCTGAAATTATGAGACATCATCTAACACACAGCCTATGTTATATTAAAGTTTAACTGTCTCATGTATTTCAGTGAATACTGTGTTGAAAGCATAAAAACAACGGTTGTGTGAGTACAGAATGGCTGTAAGCATATAGATTGTTCACCACCATGATCATGTGGTGGACTGGGAGCTGTGGCTGGATGCTCTGCCAGGCATCACAGGAGAGGGTCGTATCGCCTCTCATTAGCACTGGGAGAGGTCAAAATCTTCAATTTGAAGTACAATTTATCTTTGAAAACGTTTAATGTTTATTCAAGTTTTGGAGAGAAAGAGAGACAGAAAGAGTGCGAGCAGGGCAGGGGCAGAGAGAGAGAGACACACACACAGAATCTCAAGTCAGCCCCAGGATGCAAGTTGTCAGCATAGCCTGAGGCAGGCTTGGACTCACGAGCCGTGAAATCTTGACATGAACTAAAGTCAGATGCTTACACCACTGAGCAAGCCAGGTGCTTTTCAAAGGACAATTTGTAAACAATGCTATCATTTTCACACTATTGTAAGGTCTAACCATATTAAGCCAGGGACTGCTAATCCTCAATTCATGCTTGCAGATATATTTTTGATCATCCAATGCCTGCCAGTAAACTCACGTCCATGGACTGCATCGTTTAGGCTTTCTTGTCCTCTGGCTTCCGTCCATAGTTGGCAGGTATACTAATAGGTAGGCAGAGAGCAAAAGAAAAGCAGTCATTATATGTACTCTGAACTCTGGAATTTTGGCAGTGGCTTATTCCTCAGTCTATGGCCACATCTCCTGTTAGGTGGCTTCTCTCCCAGCCGTGGGCTCATTGGCTTCTAGTAACACTTGCCCTTTCCTTGTCCCTTGGTGCCTGGGAGAGGTGAAGTCTTCTCTTGCTAGTCCCCAAGGACTGAACCACTAGTTTGGAGCCGGTTTATCTCACCAGCACCTGTGTTCATAGTTTCTCCATTAAACTCTTTCCAGTTAAGATTTTCGAGCCACCACCCACAGTCTGCTGGACTCTGGCAGGCAAATATGTGTACAAGGACTTTCATGGCAGCATTGTTTTCTATACTCGTAGACTACAAACAAATTAAATACACATAAACAGGGGACAGATTACATACCTCTAATGAAGCCAGGGTAGGATATATACCATGAAGTCTATTTAAAAAATAATGTCCCATTGGACCAGACACTTTAATTTTTAAGAGGGCAAATCTCATGTCATACCTTTTCACAATCACAAAAATCATGTATCTATAAAATGGAGAGCTGTACATAATATCTTGGTACCAGCTATATATATATATTTTTTTTCTCATGTGAGATATGCATATTATATACTTTGAGATTCTGGAAAAAAAACCCTACAAACTGTTAAAAGTGGTCTTCTTCTGGGGAAGAATAATGGAGGCCTACCGAAGACATAGATTTACTTTCATTGAATAACTTTTTTTGCTACTATATGAATTTTTACCATGTGTATATTACCTTTAAAAAGCTCGTTAAAGGAAAAAAAATGTTTTCCTTAGGATATATATAGGGAAGTTTATGAATATGACAATAACACTCCTCTGATATTTCAATATTGCAGTTTGGATCCCAACTTCCCCCCCTCCCTACTCTGCCCACCGTTTACCCTCTCCCTCCATACAGGGTCACTAAACTCTCTTTTCTCATACAGGACAGCACTTCCGGGACTACTGTGGTCCTTACTGTGTGTTCCCCATGTTGTCACGGCTCTCACTGCACTTGAGTTTCATCATGATCCAGAATCATCTTACATTATATAGTTCTTATAGATAAGCTTTCAAGGCTTGGCCTCTTAGGAAATTAAACTACCTTTCATATTTCTTCAAAAAAATCTTACTCTCTCAGCTGACAACTCTTAGAATATAGTAAATTCTCCCACCGTTGGCTAAAGGACCCTCCAGTTGAATTCAAATGCTCTAGTGTTAATCTGGGTTGAATTCATAGGAACAAAAGTCTTTATTGAGCCCTTTGTCTTTGGACCCATTCCTTCCTTTATTTGTCAATTGAGCATCAAATAATTGAGTGTCTATTTTTTCCCAAACTGTAGGAGGTGCTAGAACTTAATGAATGGATAGTCCTGGTCCACAGAAATATTAAGTCCTATTGGAGACATGAAAGTGTAAGATGTGTTGGGGCACCTGGGTGGCTCAGTTGGGAAAGGGGCCGACTTCAACTTGGGCCATTATCTCACAGCTTGTGAGTTCAAGATCCATGTAGGATTCTGTGCTGACAGCTGAGAGCTGGAGGCTGCTTCGGATTCTACACCTCCTTGTCTCTCTGCCTCTCACCCACTGATGCTCTGTCTCTCTCTCCTCCAATAATAAAAATAAATAAATGAATAAATAAACATTAGCAAAAAAATTAAGTGTATCAGGTGTCAATTGAAGTGTGTATAGAGATTAGAGTCGGGCATAGAAAGAGAATGTTGGATCAGGACAAGTAACTAGAGTAACTTTCTAAGAGTATGAGTGACAGTGGGTAGTAATAAAAGGTGAGTCAGAGTGCCCTAGGAGGACTAGTGGAATGGACGTCATGTAATGCATTGGAAACATCGTAACTTGAAGCAGGAAAGCAGGACACTTGAAGTAATGTATGAACTTGATAGAAGATTAAAATGGTGACTTAAGCTGTCAGATGACATCATCAGTGTCATCATCACCCTGGAAAGAAACAAAAGGGAAGGGGAAAGGGATGAATTAAGAGTGTCTACTACATCACCAGACATATTAAAGATGCTCAACATCACTAATCAGAGAAACCTGAATCAAAACCACAATGACACATCAATTCACACCTGACAGAATGCCTAGTATCAGCAAGACAAGCAATAACAAGTATTGGTGAGAAGGTAAGAGAAAAAGTAACACCAATGCACTCTTGGTGGGAATGTAAATAGGTGCAGCCACTCTAGGAAACAGAATGCAGGTTCGTCAAGAAATTAATTCAGAAATACTATATCATCCAATAATTCCACTCCTGGGTATATACCCAAAGAAAAGGTAAACCCCAATTTGGAAAGAGGCATGCACCTCTGTGTTTATTAAAGCATTATTTATGATAGCCCAGCTATGGAAGCAGCCCAAGAGTCTGTCAATAGATGAATTCATAAAGAAATGTAGTGTCCATATAATGGAATATAATTTAATTTAAAAAAAAGGAATAAAACCTTGCCGTTTGCAACAACATGTGTGAACCTACAGGGTATTATGCTACGTGGGATTATTCCGATAAAAGGAAATATCATATAATTTCACTTTTATGTAGAAGCTAAAAAACAAAACAGAAAAAGAAACAGACAGATTCTTCAATACAGAGAACAAACTTGTAGATACAAGAATAGAAGTGGGTGGGGTATGTGAGATAGGGAAAGGTGACTAAGAGTTACAAACTTCCTGTCATAAAATACATAACTGACAGAGATGAAAAGTACACCACAGGAAATATAGTTGATATTATAATAACACGATATGGTGAAAAATGGTGATTACACTTACCACGGAGAGCACTGAATAATGTATAGAATTATCAAATCGCTATTTTATACACCTGAAACTAAAATAGCACTGTATGTAATCTATACTTCAATAATAGAAAATGAAAAATAAAAAAAAGATCATCTATTACCATTGTTATCTGGGAAATAAAGAAAAGAGAATATGTTAGATACTTGATAATTATTTTAGCCTGCCTTAAAATACGTACGAATTAAGATGCTGCATCAAAACATACCCATGGTGATGGGGAAGACAACTTGGCATAAAACAATAGGGCATATTAAGGAATTTGCTGATAGTTGATCATGAGGGAGTCTAAGGGCATGAACATTGGCCCAGGACCAGTAAGGATGCAAAGGTGGGGGCAGGGTGTGGATGGGAAAGGTGTTTTCTCTCATGCTGCAGTGTGGGGGAACCACAGCTTGGAAGGCAGTGATGGAATAAGTTTTGCATGTTACAAAGTCCACTCTAAGCGGAGTAGAGATATGAGCTTCATCATGAGGTTGCACTGATGCCAAGCAAAGATACAGAAGGGTGCGGCATAGAGGAAATGTGGTTGCCATAGTATCCACAGAAGTGAGTTACTAATTGAATCATACTGGTGAGGAAATGAGAGGAATTACACTAGGATAAAGAATAAAAAATGGAGAAGGAAATTTTGAGAACATGTGCTCGTTTGAGGTTTTTTGTGAGATGACCTCTTCACAAAGCGTAGGACACAGTCAAGAATTGGAATGACTCAATGTCCAATTTTTACTTATACCCTCTCCCTATATTCAGTGTGATTTTTCTCTACTGTGTAATGCCTGAACCTCTTGTCTCATTCCTACTCCAACCTTGCCTAATTAATACCTACTCACACTTTAAGGATTAGTTCAAGATACCACCCCATCTGAAAAGTCCCTTACGACACTTCTTCTCCTTCCCCTGAAGGCTGAGTTACATAGATTTTCTCTTCACACTCTCCTCATGCTCCGTGCATGTTTGGACAATTACCCCATAATATCTGTCTCCCCTACATGATTGTAAGCTCCTTGTGATTGTAAGCGCCTTGTGAGTAGGGTCTATCCCCTCATCTCTAATGTCCCAAGCATACAGCACAGTGCTTCGTAGGACTCAGTTGGCTCTCAGTGATTGCCGAATGAATTAGTGAATCTAGAGTGCGAATAGGAACATTTTTGTCTCTCATACAGGGGTTGGGGTTGAAAGTTGTGTTGAAACGTGTCATTATGAGGTCTGAGTGAGAGTTTGAAGGTGTCTACAATCTACGTTCTATCTATGAAATAAGAGCCATTTCCCAGGGAAAGGTGAAAAAGATAGGTTGAGGGAAATGATGGAGGTATGGAATAGCTACTGTGTGGAGAAGACCGCTTAAGATTGGCAAGAAACTCTCGGGGTATGTTGACATCCGCAACCATAAAATTAGAGTGAGTGACCCTAGTGACTGTGAGTCCCTGTAACAGTTCACTGGGCTGAGTGACACAGAGGATGGGCTGACAGAGTGGAGGACTCATCCAAGCTTCAAGGCCACCAAAGCAGATGCAGCAGAGGACTAGGACGTTCCAGCACAAAGTGACATACTGAGGTGTATACACTGCATTTGGAAGGGAAGTGGAGCCACAAGGGATGATATGCAGGGAAATGATAGGGAGGAAGGAGGAACCACACGTCTCTATCGGGCTGAAGAAGAGAAATTGTGAAGTCAAGTAGTGAGACACCTGGTTAGGGGAGGTTATCTTCTCAGATATTGGCACGTTAATATTGACATTCTACCAGGAGACATCTGGATGATCACAGAGCTCAGAGTACCATCACGGAAGTTAGCTACTGGAGGAAAATGACTCTTAGGTTGTGAGAGCCAGAAAATTTAAAGTACCCTGAAGCTACATTGCTAGAGCAATTTTACCAGGATTCTGAAATTGCCCACAACAGAGGTAGGAGCAACGTGAGAAGAAAGAAGTGTAGGAAGGGACTCCAGAAATTTCCATGAAGAAAAGGGTGGCACTCTGGGATTGAATAGATGGACTAAGGAGGTGAAGGCAGGAAATTCAGAGGAGCATAAAGATCATGGCCTGGAGGTGGTAACAAGGGGCCTGTAGATCACTATCCAGCCTCTCCCTTAATCCTGAAGGAATTTTCTCTCTGCTGGAGCAATGTCTCCAACCTCTAGAACCTACACAGCATTTATCTTTGTTCCTCATTCTGGCATCTTGATTCTGCTTGCTGAGATATCTCTTAAATGGAGTCCCCAGTCTGATTCTTTTTTTTTTTATGGGCATCACTATATGTCCCAGGATGTTATGACATCAAAACGAATATGGCCTGTTTTTCATTCCTTCATGTGACCAATGGGACCAAGTCTACTGGACGTAGACTGAGTTTCACTCCAAATGATGATGGACTCAACATGCTACTTTGCCCAAGAAATATACTTGTATCTTAGAAGATCCTCACAGAAATAACAGTGTTACCCAACCCACCCAGCAGACTTGTCAAGTAAGGCAGCCTGCTAAGAACACATCAAAATGCAAACATGTTTTCTCGTGCTGCATCTTTTAGCAGGTAGACAGGTAATCCAAAGCCAAAGAAGTACATTATTTTAAGTTAGGGAATGAAAGGAAGGTAAACTGCCGTAAAGGTATTTTAAACTGTTGGGAAAAAGGAGTAGAATATGAGTGTCATAAACTCACCATCATTCATACAGGACATCATACATATATTCCAGGAATTTTAAGAGAGTAACATGTGGTTAATATGGCAGAGAAAGCTCCACTATTGCCACTCTCTTTATGCTCTGCCAATAACGTGGTCACCATGAAAGCTGCCTGCCACGTACGAAAAAACCCAGTTAATAACAGATGATAACGGAGCGCCCATGAAATAGCATGGTAGACATATGTGGGCAGAGTTTAGGAAGCCCAGAACATGGTCCCTGCCTTAAGAAACCTGTAACGTAAGGAAAGTGAAGTGAAACCAATAAGAGTTAAAACCTGTGTTAAAATAACTGGTTGACTTCTAGTCAGCATCAAGAATCAAACATGTTATTTCTGTGGAACTGTGAACATCGCCTCTGTGTTAGAGAGTTCTCTTGAGTTTTACACTGTTGCGAAAAACTGGCCTTTTCTGAGCCTGGGCAATTCCCAAACTTGTGCATTGTGACACAAGCCTGTCAGATCAGTGGGCTCCTTATATGCTGCTTTCTGCAGAATGAGCTGGCAGTTTTATCTGTCTTCCACACCACCTGGCTTAGCAAATTAGATCATATTAGGGTTATTGTCTCAGAGACAATAAGAGGCATCTGTAACTGAAAGAGACCATGATGATATCTTCTAAAGAGACTTTGAAGACTAGAAAGGTCAACAAGACGAGTGTAACTATCATCATTGTTTTTTTTTTTAACCCGTCCTTTTCCTCTGTTAAACATGCTACCCTTTAGTAAAATATATAAAATCAACACATTCCTTTTTCTTGGCACAGAGTGTTGTGAGAAAGAGTAACTTACATTATGCAGCACATTTTTATGTACAAAATCCTTCTGCATATATGAACTCTTTTGGTCCTCAAAGCAAACACTATAGAAGTAAGAATTGTTGACACAATTTACAGAAGTTCATTGGGGGTTTCGGCTCCATTCACTCCACCACTACAGGTGAGGAAACAGTTACCTTTCCCACGCTCATGAGCAGGAGTTCCCCTCCTTATAGATCAGACAAGTCTCGTTCTAAATGTCACCACTCTTTCGAGGCTCTGCCTCTCCTACCTGCCAATTCTTTCTACTAATTCTCTCCATTCAATTCAATTCAATTCAATTCAATTCAATTCAATTCAATTCAATTCAATTCAATTCAATTCAATTCAATTCAATTCAGTATATTCGATTCAATTCAACTCATTTCTACTGAATTCAATTGGCAATTGACAAAGGCTACCATTAGTCAAACTGTATACTAGGAACTGCAATGACCAAACTGACCCCCTCAAGGAGTGGCCAAATTATCTAGGGAGACAGGGACGCAAATTATTACAATATGGCAAAACTTACAGTACAGGGCACTGCACATGGTACCACAAGAGTTCCAAGAAGGGACTAATTAACTCTGCCTGGTGGGATTAAGTATGTATTGGTTGAGGCAAATTTGAAATATGAGTGATTAGGGTAGATAGGGCTTCTCAGGCAGATGCAAACTTACCTATGCAGTGGTAAAGAAGTGGGGAACCGAAGGAAGTTCCATCTACTTCCTGCACATAGGAACATCCTATGTAATTGGAGGAAAGCAGCACAAAAGTTATTTGATGGCCACTGACTAGAGTGAGGTCAGAAGGCTACTTCCTCACACCCCTAGACCTCTAGTTCACAACTTCCTTCTCCGCAAACTTCCAACTGTTCCCAACCCTTCTTCACTCTGGTCTTATAACTTTGCCTATTACCGCACTGAGAAAACCAGGTCACTGAAAAGAGAATTTGAAAAATCACCTATCGCATCTACCATTCCATCTACATCTATTTCCTTGTGCTCTGCTCTCACCAACATTCATATGAAGGATCTGTTCATTCCTCTCTGAGCCAATTATCTTTTGGACACTAGACCAAAGTCACTCTTGCCCTGTTAAGAACATTTCTGTCAGCAATTCTCCCCCACTCTGCCATATCATTATTTCCAACAGCAATGTGGAAATTAAAAAAATGCTTTTATTTCTCAAATTTTAGAAAGAAAAAGCACAGCCCTCTCTTGACCCTGCTCCCTTCCCTTCCCACTGCTGCCTCATTTTTCACCCTCATTTTGTCACAATGATCCTCGAAAGAATTGCCTTACTCCCTGTCTACAGTCATTCTCCTCCAATTCTCTGTTGAATCCACTCCCATTCGGCTTTTCCTCGGTGCTACTGAAATGGTTTTCATCACATGTCAATGGCATCCACTTTGCAAAACACAGTGATTATTTATATTTTAATAATTTTTCAAGTGTATGTATTCATTTTGAAAGAAAGGGAGAGTGAGCAGGGGAGGATATGAGACAGATGGAGGCATAGAGAGAATCCTAAGCAGACTCCACACTGTCAGCATGGAGCCCGACCTGGGGCTTGAACCCACAAACCATGAGATCATGACCTGAGGTGAAACCAAGAGTCAGACCCTTAACCAAGTGACCCCCCCTTGTGACCCTGATGATCATTTATTTGACCTCATCCTATTTGACTTGCCATCAGCACTTGACCAATTTGATACCTCCTTCCTTGAAACACATTCCTTACCAGGCTTCCTGGACTCGAGAGCCTCCTCATGTCTCGCCTATTCCTTTAGTGGCCACTGTGTCTAGTTTCCTTCGCTAGGTTTTCCACATCTTGCAGTACTTTAAGAGTTAGAGACCCCAGAGCTCAGTCCTTGCATGTCTTCTCTCTCATCCATTCTCACTCCCTAGCTGATCTCATGTGATCGCATGCTAAATAATCCAGCCTACAGTCCACACTAAACTTCTTAGTTTAAACTCCAGATGCCTATATCTAACTACATTCACAAAAAGGCAGCTTGGATGTCTGATAAGCATCTCAAAATCACCATGTGAAAAGAGCAAGTCCTGATGTTTCCCGTAAAACCTATGATCTCTAACAGACAACTTAAAACTACCACCAACCTGTGGTCCAGCCCAAAAAAACAAATACAAAAACAAAAACAGAAACAAACAAAAGAAAAAAAAAACGAACTTGGTGTCATTTTTTATATCTGTTTTTCTCATACCTTATATTCAAACTACAAGCAATCTTATTATATCCACATTTATATTATACACATGATCATAATTTTCTCACTATGTCCCCTTCTTCCATCCTTATTCAGGATGGAAGTTATTTCAGGATTACTATAGTAACCTCCTTATTTTGTTGCTGTTGTTGCTTGTATGCTTGCTTCCCACTCCATCCTGCTCCGCAGATAGTAGTCAGAGTGATTTGTTTAACATACAAATTAGGGTCACCTGGGCGACTCAGGTGGTTAGCCATCTGACTCTTGATTTTGGCTCAGTTCATGATCCAGAAAGCATGACGTCATGGGGTCAGAACCTGTATTAGGATCTGTGCTAGGCATGAATTAGGCATGAAACCTGTTTGAGATTCTCTCTCTCTCTCTCCCTCTGTCTCTCTCTCTCTCTCTGTCTCTCTCTCTCGCTCCCTCCAAACCCCTGCGGGCACTCTCATTAAATTAAATAGATAGATAGATAGATAGATAGTTATATAGATAGATAGATAGATAGATAGATAGATAGATAGATAGATAGATAGATAGATAGATAGATAGATAGATAGATAGATAATTAAATAAAACTCAAATGTGAATTTGGTCAGACTACTCAACTGACTTTCCATCTCATCGAAAATAAAAGTCAAAGTCCTTATAATGACTTTCACATTCTTCATGATATGCACCCCACACATACCCTCTCTGACTAAAGAAATAAATGAGGAAATGAGTGAATGGTTGGTAGAGAAGAGGAACATGATATTAGATTAACCTTATAGAATTAATCAGATGATGAGCAACGTTCTAACTAAGCCAAGAGGTTTCTTCAGGTTTATTTGAATACAATGGTAGTCATCAAAGTCATTTGGGCACAATAACTTTCTCCTGTTAACTGTTTCTAGGATCCAATATATATGTCTTCTTCTACATTAATCCTCACTCTTTACCAATCTCCCATTCCCACATGAAATCCATCCAAAGGAAACTTTGCTACTCCTTTAATGTGTCACATTTTCAAACTTCCATGTCTCTCTCTCTCTCTCTCTCTTTTTTTTTTTCCTGCCTGCAATGCCCTTCCTTTCTCTGTTGATTTGAAATATGTCTTCTCTAGAAGACTCACTTGTAGTGACTCTCATTTGTGTAAAGCACTCCCTGGGTGCCCTAGAGAATCATGTGTTTTCTTCTTTGCAATTCCAGGGTACATTTATCCACCCCTATTACAGATGTTATGAACTCAGTATAGTTAATTTGTTTACACAGCGGCAAATCCCTGGATAACAAGGTCCATTAATAGTTCTAGATAAGACCTCTGTTCTTTGTATACAGTGCCTACAATATAGTACGTGCTCAATGCATACTTGATGAATGGAAATGAGGCAGGAGAATAGAATGAAAATTAATAGAGGGCATATATAAGAGAAACCAGGAGAGTCAAATGTTATCAAAAATAAAAGAAGAGGTATTTTCAAGAGGTAAGGAGTGGTCCATTCTTTAGAGTTTTGTGTTTGTTTTACTTGAGTTTGAAATAAGCTACAGGTATCATTGCATTTACCAAGTAGGAGGTATGTGGAAATAAAATAGTCAAATTTCAGTAGCATATGGCAGAAATTACCTTATATCCAAGCAGTGACTTAATATGAGCAATTGTGTGTTCAAACCATCAGGAGAAGTGTTAGTTAAGTGGGGTGTACACTGCACTCCCAGAATCCAAAGACAGCCCTGCAGAATTGTCTTGGCAGAATAACCCCAGCAGACTCACTGGTCTGTCCAGGCAGACTCACTGGTGTTCTGGGCCTAGGGTATCACTAGGTAAGAGTCAAGTGTCAGTAGGTTGGGTTCTTATCTGGAGAAATCTACTTCTGAGATTATTTGGGTTTTGGACAATTAAGTTCCTTGCAGTTATAAAACTGAGGTCTTCATTTTCAGATTGTGGATGGCCAGCCAGTGAAAACTGTCTGCTTTGCATGGGTTTATGATGCATGGGTTCATGATGATTCTAGGTTGATCCAGAAAATCTCTCTCTATAATACAACACGACAATAGAAATGGTCTCTCTTCATATTCATGGGTTGTCAGCTGTAAGGTATGGATCGTAGGGGGCTATTTTATTTTTCTTTAGAATAATGTCTACCACATTCTGTTTTTAAAAAAAAACAGCTGTAGAACCAATAGATAATACTTTTCACCTTCTGAATTAGTAAGATTCAACAGAGAAAAATTCTGTTTCTCATATATATATTATAATATATAATATATTTATATATTTATATTTATATTTATTTATATTTATGTAAATACATTCACATAAAATATGAATCTATTACTATAAATATATTTATATATTTATGAATGTTTTATTTATTTATTTGTTTGTTTGTTTGTTTGTTTTTTTACTTATTTATTTATTATAAGAAATTCGCTCCCATAAAGGTGGATGCTGACAAGTCCCAAGATCTTCAGGATGTGTTGGCTAGCTGGAAACCCACGAGATCTGATGGCATAGTTGTTGTCCAATGGCTGGCAGGCTTGAATCTCAGGTAGAGCTGCTGTTTCAGTCTGAATCCGGGGAAGAGGCCAATGTCCCAGTTGAAAGACATTCAGGCAGGCAAGAGTAATTCCCTAGTATCCCTGGGAGAATCATCCTTATTGTATTCAGGCCTTCTCACTGATTACATAAGGCCCACTTACATTAGGAAAATAATCTGTTTTACTCACTGTCCAGACTCAAGTATTTCCCATCACAAAACACCAGAAAAACGTTTCACCAAGCATCTGGACCTCTGTGGCCCAGTAAAGTTGACACATAAAATTAGCCATCACATCTTCCAAATTTCATGCAAGCGCATGAAGCGGATGCACCTAAGCCCTATCAAGAAACCAAGCTACTGAGGCACCAGGCCGCGTGATAAGGTGCATGAGCACAGCTCTTTCAAATATTTTATCCCCAGTCTACTGTAAGGAACACATATTTCGCCACAGCCCAGTATAAGGATACACATACACATACACATACACATACATATAAATAAATGAAATAAACAACATTTCATTAATTATTGGTTATCCGTACTAAGGTTAAATGTACATGTATATATTCTTATTGGTTCTATTTAATTTAATCCATTCTTCCCTTGATCCGCACCTTCATGACCTTCCAAACAACAAGGCATCATTAGTAAGGTGTACTGATTTTGAGGGTCAATCTTTGGGAAGTAATATTCCTTCAGTTATATGTTTCACAATGTCTGACATGCAATACTCTCTTTGTTAAGTTGAATGGAATACAGAAAATGGGCTTCCAATTCAGTCTTAAGACATACTAACAAAATTCCGAATCCTTTTATAGGGGTACGTCCATAACTATCGAACAAAATTAAACAACAGGTACCAAGAGATGCCCGTTGGATGTCTCCAACCCTATTCAGGAAGGCTAAGTTTACAAGCCCACTGAAACACAGGGGACCATTTCTTTCTTGGGGAAAATGACCAAAACGGAATGTTCACGTGCAAAGAACAGACAGGACTAATTATTACAAAGAGGTGATGAAGCATGTAGAAACTGTCCACTTCTATGCCACTTATAATTAGTGCTTGTCTCCCTTTGGTTATCATGTAAATGCATAAGGCACAGTTAGAGAACATTGTTACCCAACAATTGCAGCTCTCAGGTTTCATGTTTCTGGTAAACGCCCTCATAGGTTGAACTGTGTCTCTGCAATCATTAAGGCCCTAGAGAAGAATTCACCCACTTTGCACCACTCACTCTCCCTGATTAAGCTGTTCTGCAGGGAAACGGCTTACTTTTTTAAATGATTGCTTTTTGTTCCTTGGATAAGCAGCAGACACATTTCTGAGTGCAGCATTTCTATTTAACTGTACTCATGCCCTAAAGAGATTCTAGGGATCAGCTCAGGGAGTCCACTTGAATTGATCTTCTTCATCTCTATTGCAACATTACTGGCAGACGTTCACAGTCAGATTTCATTCTGTGTGACTGAGAGAAACGGAGGAATTTGGCTTTCTGAACCAAGACCACATGATGGAATGGTCTGCACTCAGTTGCAACAGATTGTGAATGAGGAGGAGACAGGGACATTATATGATCCAGGATGTGAGGTTGTAGGGTTAGCTTATGGTGGTTGTAACCAAACCTTAATATTGTGTGGAGACTAGACAACCTTGAAATCCCTATAATGTGATGGTCTGGGGACTCTTACCATATAGATTGTCAAAATTCTTGTTATATGTCCGATACAGAAAGAATAGAACTATTCACTTAATATAGATTTAATGAGCATATACTATGTGGTATTTAGAGCTCTACTCTTGTTGGAGAAGTGAATAAAGTACTCCCACTTTATTGGAGTACGGGATGGTCAACGGGGCTCAAACAGACTCTGGTTTCTAGCTTAGAGACCTCGCTTCTGGGTTCTTCTTCCTTTGTTTGGTGCATGTGCGAAAACCCCCACAGATATGGAAGCTGACGACTATACCTTACCCTCCCCACTTGACTCCATGCTCAGACGTTTGGTGACTCAAACGCTCTGACCAAACTCTCTGAGTGCCACTTGGTTTTTCCTCCAGGGTTCCAGCCTGGTTCCATAACATACTAGATTGCTGACCAGGAACCCCAACTGCACTGGTCCATTGTTGCCACCGGTTTGGGAGAAAGGCGAGGTGGTGGCAAAGCAAAGGATCACAAAGGAGAAAGTGCATGCTCTGCCTGAATTTCAGCAGCCTCCTTCTCCGTTGTCTTGGGCAGGTTCTGCTCCATGGAACAGGTAAGGCCGGGCCCCGAAGAAGTCAAGCATACCCAAAAGAGTGGAAGGGGGACATGATCAATCCCCAGAGGACTTAATAGGTGTCCCAGGTAGAAAATTTTGTAGAAAATCTTCCCGCCACTCTCATACCCAGATAACCCACCCCAACATGGTCCAGCAGCCAGACTGCGCCTCAGACCCAGACCTAAGACTCTCCGAATGCATGTAAAGGAGACGAGAGAGCCTGAAAGACACAATGAGGATGGATCAGTCCAGACCAGCCATTCCATGATGTGTTATGTACCTTTCTCTACAACAGACCTCCTCAATTGGAAACACAACACTCCACCATACTCCGAAAAGCCACAAGCAATGGTTGACGTGATGGAGTCCCTCTTCCAGACCTACAACAGACTTGGAAAGATTGTCAACAGTTACTCCATACATTGTTGAATTAAAAATAAGGATGACAGAAACATGACAGTACCTAGAAGATCACACATCTCCAGGAATCAATGACCCTACTGTCTGGGCTCAAGCTGCATGCCTGAAGAACACCCAACATGGGATTTCACCACATAAGGAGGACAGGGTCACGTCTGAGGATACCAGGAAGCCCTCCTTCAGGGAGTTAACAATCCCATGAAAATGACTAAAATATCATCAGTCACACAGCACCCTAGGGAGGTCCGGGAGACTACTATGAAAGATTCGGTGAAGCGTACCCTGTGTACGTCCCGTTTGACCCCGTGGCACTAGAAAGTCAACATATGGTAAATCCCTCTTTTGTGGCACAGGCTGCCCCACATATCCGACGAAAACTTCAGAAGTTGGAAGGCTTTACCAGATGAATATCACTCACTTGTTAGAGGTCGTCAATACAGTTTTTCAGGAACAGAAATTTGCAGCTGAAAGGAAGTGAAGACTAAAAAAGAAGACCACCTTTCTCACAGCAGAACTAAAGAACAGATGCTACTGTTTTTTAGCAGCATCGAAAAACTCCAACCACAAAAAGGGGGGAAGCCCATAGCCCCTTTAGCTAGGGACCAGTGTGCATACTGCAAAGGCAAGGGAAACTGTAAGAATGTCCGAATTGGATGGGGACCTCAAAACGCAGCCAATATCTGGAGGAACCTCGAGGTGAGAACCTTCTTTATCTGGCCGGGGTAGAATTGGACTGAGGGGGACCGGACTCTTTCTTTCTCGGCCCCCATTAATCCACGGCTGAAATGAGGTGGAGGGCTGAACAATAACTTTCATGGTTGAAATACTTTTCAACTGGGGCTGAATACTCCTTGGTTACTTCCCTGGTAGTGCCCATAGGCGAAAAGACAGCAACCATACTTGGGGCTACTGGGACACAGGCAATGCAACAGCTCTTCTGTCAGGCTCAACAAGGTGCACTTGGGGGTCACAAGGTCCGGCATGAGTTCCTCTACTTACTTGACTGCCCTATTCCTCTCCTGGGCCGCGATCTATTCTCCAAACTTGGGGCCCAGATACCTTTTGAACCCACTGGACACACTAGCTTCCAATTAAACCCAAAGCAGAAGGAAACCCTGGTCTTGGCGATACCGCTGCCAAGGGAAGAAGAATGGAGACTGTTGGGTGCCCAGGCCTTACCTTGTCACCCCTTAGAATTCAGGCTTACATTCCACTCCTTATGGTCTGATGATAACCCGCCTGAAATAGCTTGGAATTGGGTCCCAATCATTGTGGGCCTGATCCCTGCAGCTCAACCGCAGACACCAAGGTAGTACCACCTTCCACTAGAGGCTAAAATGGGCATACAAGAGCACCTGACCAAGCTCAGAGAAACAGGTATTCTAACTGAGTGCCAATCAGTTTGGAATACCTCATTCTTGCCAGGCAAGAAGCCAGGAGGAGGACACCAACCAGTACAGGATTTGAGGGCCTTTGGCAAAGTGACTGTTTCCTTACACCCAGTCATTCCGAACCCTCAGTATACTCTCCTCAGCCAAATTCCGTGGTCAGCTGGAAGGGTTATGTGCTTCCACCTAAAAGATGCTTTCTTCTGCTTCTGCCTGGCTCCGCAAAGGCAATCATTGTTTGCCTTTGAATGGACTGAGCCCGTTACAGAGCGCCAGATGCAGCTGACCTGGACACTACTTTCCCAAGGATTCAACAATTCGCCCATTCTTCTGGGGGAAGCCCTAGGTTCAGATCTCGCTGACTTTCCGAAGGAAACCTCAGGGTATGTCCTTCTCCAATACATAGAAGACCTCCTTTCCAGTGACACCCAGGAAGACTGTATGAAAGGTACACAGGCCTTCTTAAAGCTCTGATCCTACTTGGGGTACCAGGCCTCTTGGAAAAAGGCACAGATTCGTCAGCAGCAGGTCCAATACTTAGGCTCCCTCCTCACAAAAGGAAAAGGAGAACGAGGACCAGAAAAGAAGAAAGTGTGGCACCACACTGCCACAGCCCCAAACAAAACGAGGCTTGTGTGAATGTTTAGGGGCCAGGGGGTTCTGTCGCATTGGGAATCCTCAGATGCTCAGCCATAGTGAGGTCCCTCTATGACCTGTTGGGAGGACCAAACTGGGAGCCCCTCGCATGGACTGAGGAGGAGAGGGCCGCTTTCACAGAAATAAAGTTGGCTCTGGGAAAAGCCCCAGCCCTTGGTTTGCCTGACATAGACAGACCCTTTAACTTCCTCACACACGAAAAGGAGTGCTCACTCAGAGCATGGTGCCTCGGCAAGGGCCAGTGTTCCGTCAAAAAAAAAAAAAAAAAAAACTTGATCCTGTGGCTGGAGGATGGCCACTGTGCCTAAAACCTCAGAGCCACAGTCCTGCTCATCAAGGTTGCAGACAAGCTCACACTGGGCCAAACATTTAATGTTAAGGTCACACACACGGTTGTGTGGCTCACAAGCACCCAAGGATATCATTTCCTCTCCATTTCTCAGCTGACACAATCCCAAGGCCTTCTCTATGAGAACCCAAGGCTCACTCTCAAAACAGTGTAAGAACACTAAACCTGGCCCCTTCCTTCCCACAGAGGAGGGAGAACCTGACCATGACTGTTCTGGAGTAGTGGATGAAGTCTACGCCAGCTTCCCAGACTTCCAAGACCAGGGTATAACAAGCCCAGGGATCACCCTGTTCAGCGATGGGAGCAGGTTTTTAGAGGAGTGCAGCCAAAGAGCAGGGTATGCGGTCATCACTACCACGGAAGTTCAGGAAGCTAAGGCCTTGTCGGAAGGATGGTCGGCACAATGGGCTGGACTCAGTACGCCTTAACTTGAGCCATCATCCTTACAAAAGTAAATGAGTTAACATCTACATCAATTCCATGTATGGCTTTGCTACTGTGATGTACATGGGGCCATCTATAGAGAAAAAGGCCTCCTTACCGCTTCAGAGAAAACTATCAAAAACGAGGAAGAAATACTAAAGCTTCTTGAGACCATATGGCTACCAGTCAAAGTAGCTATCCTACACTGTAAGGGACCTCAGAAATGAGATGACCCCATAAATCAAGGAAATCACCAGGCCGACAAAACAGCCAGAGTGGCTGCATGAGGTGACCTAGGTGAAGCTCCTACCTACACTCTGACTCTTGCGCCCCAGAAGGAAGCCTCCCCACCCATGGACACAAGTGAAGAAAGAAGTTGGGCTTCCCCAGAAGGGGACACACTAAGCAAACACGGATGGTGAGTCTTGTCCCATCATCTATGTGAAAGCAGCTAGTGAAGGAAGATAACTAACTCACCCTCTTAGGGAACTGCTCTAGAGGTCCTCTTCAAAAAGAACTACGGTATCAGCCAACTGCCAGCATTATGCCAGGCTGTCAGTGAATAATGTGTAATGTGTGCCAAAAACAATGCTTGCTCGGCCCCACGGACCCTGCCTGGTTCACAAAAGATGGACATAGGGGTGGACTTTACCAGCATACAACCAAATAAAGGGTTGAGGTACCTTCTTGTAATAATCTGCACCAATTTGGGATGCGTCCAAGCTTTCCAGACCAGAATGGGATGAATTCACGAGGTGGCCAAAGGTCTTCTATGGGAGATTGGGCTTAACCACACACAGTAATAATGGACCTGCGTTTGGAGCGGACATTATACGAACCCTAACAAAGTCCCTTAACATTGCCTGGAAACTGCACACTGCTTAACGCCCCCAGGGCTCAGGGAAAGGTAGAGCAGATGAACTGCACCCTCAAGGAAACCCTGGCCAAGTTCCACCAAGAGACTAACCCCCCATGGCCAGATTTGATTCGGCTGGTCCTCCTGTGTGCCCAATGCCCGCCTGGGGCACTGGGATTCTCCCCTTTTGAGTTATTATATGGGCGATCCTCCCCCCCCCCCCCACGCACACACACACATTTAGGAAAGCTCCCAGGAGACCTAAACCATATTGGAGACAAAGAAATAAGATAACAGGTCCAGAAATTGGGGGCAGTCCTAAACAAGTTAGAGATACACCATAGAGAGGGTCACAATTTCCTTAGGGACCCCGTTCACTTCTTTCAGCCAGAAGACACTGTGTGGGTCAAAGATTGGAAGAAGGAACCTCTTATTCCATGGTGGATTGGGCCTCTCACTGTTATTCTAACAACTCCTATAGCCCCCAGAACTTCAAGTATCACCCCATGGGTCCATCACTCCACAGTTAAGAAGTCCACTCAGAAGAACCCACAACCTGGTGAAGTGATCCAGATCCAGTCATCCCCTTAAACCTACCCTCAAAAGGGAACTGACCCCTGAGGTGTCCAGCCCTGCTCCAGCCACACCATGGGAGATGGCTGGCCTGCACACAGCAGGAGCTTGAGGAATCAATGCGTGAACCAAGCCCAGGGGTTTGAATGCAACTTTGCCAACCCTTGCCCCTTACTGGTGTCATAAGCCTGGACTTACTTCTTACTGTTGGGCTGATAGAGACTGCGCCAACAATCTGGATATGGTGCAAAAGATGTATCCTGGGCCTCACATACCTCCTCTGGATGGGAGGGTTACCAAGTATTGCCTGTATATTATGATAACCGTTCTCACCCTCACAACTGCCGCTTATCAAATTTGCCCCCACAATTGTCATAGGACAATAAGGGCGTCCAGGGTGTTCAGCACATTTCCCTCCCTCCACAAAGATTGCTACATGGGAAAAACACCCACTCTCTGTCAGTCACCTGGTGCCCGAAGTGCTAAGTATTGGACCGAGGATATAACCAAACTATCAGTAACCCATGTCACAACAAGGGCCTCCAGACACGGAAGCGAGCTTGCTACACTTACCTTCCTCAATGGGGAATCTCAAACAGGGGAGAGCTGCACTACAGGCCCTTCAAAAAGTTATAAAGCATATACCCAGGAGGGGGTAATTCAAGCCATAAAGGCGACCACTCTGCCAGCAGCCTACCAACCTTTGAAACTTCAGCCGTCAATCAGATGCCTACCAATTCCCCACTCCAGCATTGGGCCGACACAGCATTGGGCCGACACGACAGCATTGGGCCGTCACGTTTGGTGACTCAAACGCTCTGACCAAACTCTCTGAGTGCCACTTGGTTTTTCCTCCAGGGTTCCAGCCTGGTTCCATAACATACTAGATTGCTGACCAGGAACCCCAACTGCACTGGTCCATTGTTGCCACCGGTTTGGGAGAAAGGCGAGGTGGTGGCAAAGCAAAGGATCACAAAGGAGAAAGTGCATGCTCTGCCTGAATTTCAGCAGCCTCCTTCTCCGTTGTCTTGGGCAGGTTCTGCTCCATGGAACAGGTAAGGCCGGGCCCCGAAGAAGTCAAGCATACCCAAAAGAGTGGAAGGGGGACATGATCAATCCCCAGAGGACTTAATAGGTGTCCCAGGTAGAAAATTTTGTAGAAAATCTTCCCGCCACTCTCATACCCAGATAACCCACCCCAACATGGTCCAGCAGCCAGACTGCGCCTCAGACCCAGACCTAAGACTCTCCGAATGCATGTAAAGGAGACGAGAGAGCCTGAAAGACACAATGAGGATGGATCAGTCCAGACCAGCCATTCCATGATGTGTTATGTACCTTTCTCTACAACAGACCTCCTCAATTGGAAACACAACACTCCACCATACTCCGAAAAGCCACAAGCAATGGTTGACGTGATGGAGTCCCTCTTCCAGACCTACAACAGACTTGGAAAGATTGTCAACAGTTACTCCATACATTGTTGAATTAAAAATAAGGATGACAGAAACATGACAGTACCTAGAAGATCACACATCTCCAGGAATCAATGACCCTACTGTCTGGGCTCAAGCTGCATGCCTGAAGAACACCCAACATGGGATTTCACCACATAAGGAGGACAGGGTCACGTCTGAGGATACCAGGAAGCCCTCCTTCAGGGAGTTAACAATCCCATGAAAATGACTAAAATATCATCAGTCACACAGCACCCTAGGGAGGTCCGGGAGACTACTATGAAAGATTCGGTGAAGCGTACCCTGTGTACGTCCCGTTTGACCCCGTGGCACTAGAAAGTCAACATATGGTAAATCCCTCTTTTGTGGCACAGGCTGCCCCACATATCCGACGAAAACTTCAGAAGTTGGAAGGCTTTACCAGATGAATATCACTCACTTGTTAGAGGTCGTCAATACAGTTTTTCAGGAACAGAAATTTGCAGCTGAAAGGAAGTGAAGACTAAAAAAGAAGACCACCTTTCTCACAGCAGAACTAAAGAACAGATGCTACTGTTTTTTAGCAGCATCGAAAAACTCCAACCACAAAAAGGGGGGAAGCCCATAGCCCCTTTAGCTAGGGACCAGTGTGCATACTGCAAAGGCAAGGGAAACTGTAAGAATGTCCGAATTGGATGGGGACCTCAAAACGCAGCCAATATCTGGAGGAACCTCGAGGTGAGAACCTTCTTTATCTGGCCGGGGTAGAATTGGACTGAGGGGGACCGGACTCTTTCTTTCTCGGCCCCCATTAATCCACGGCTGAAATGAGGTGGAGGGCTGAACAATAACTTTCATGGTTGAAATACTTTTCAACTGGGGCTGAATACTCCTTGGTTACTTCCCTGGTAGTGCCCATAGGCGAAAAGACAGCAACCATACTTGGGGCTACTGGGACACAGGCAATGCAACAGCTCTTCTGTCAGGCTCAACAAGGTGCACTTGGGGGTCACAAGGTCCGGCATGAGTTCCTCTACTTACTTGACTGCCCTATTCCTCTCCTGGGCCGCGATCTATTCTCCAAACTTGGGGCCCAGATACCTTTTGAACCCACTGGACACACTAGCTTCCAATTAAACCCAAAGCAGAAGGAAACCCTGGTCTTGGCGATACCGCTGCCAAGGGAAGAAGAATGGAGACTGTTGGGTGCCCAGGCCTTACCTTGTCACCCCTTAGAATTCAGGCTTACATTCCACTCCTTATGGTCTGATGATAACCCGCCTGAAATAGCTTGGAATTGGGTCCCAATCATTGTGGGCCTGATCCCTGCAGCTCAACCGCAGACACCAAGGTAGTACCACCTTCCACTAGAGGCTAAAATGGGCATACAAGAGCACCTGACCAAGCTCAGAGAAACAGGTATTCTAACTGAGTGCCAATCAGTTTGGAATACCTCATTCTTGCCAGGCAAGAAGCCAGGAGGAGGACACCAACCAGTACAGGATTTGAGGGCCTTTGGCAAAGTGACTGTTTCCTTACACCCAGTCATTCCGAACCCTCAGTATACTCTCCTCAGCCAAATTCCGTGGTCAGCTGGAAGGGTTATGTGCTTCCACCTAAAAGATGCTTTCTTCTGCTTCTGCCTGGCTCCGCAAAGGCAATCATTGTTTGCCTTTGAATGGACTGAGCCCGTTACAGAGCGCCAGATGCAGCTGACCTGGACACTACTTTCCCAAGGATTCAACAATTCGCCCATTCTTCTGGGGGAAGCCCTAGGTTCAGATCTCGCTGACTTTCCGAAGGAAACCTCAGGGTATGTCCTTCTCCAATACATAGAAGACCTCCTTTCCAGTGACACCCAGGAAGACTGTATGAAAGGTACACAGGCCTTCTTAAAGCTCTGATCCTACTTGGGGTACCAGGCCTCTTGGAAAAAGGCACAGATTCGTCAGCAGCAGGTCCAATACTTAGGCTCCCTCCTCACAAAAGGAAAAGGAGAACGAGGACCAGAAAAGAAGAAAGTGTGGCACCACACTGCCACAGCCCCAAACAAAACGAGGCTTGTGTGAATGTTTAGGGGCCAGGGGGTTCTGTCGCATTGGGAATCCTCAGATGCTCAGCCATAGTGAGGTCCCTCTATGACCTGTTGGGAGGACCAAACTGGGAGCCCCTCGCATGGACTGAGGAGGAGAGGGCCGCTTTCACAGAAATAAAGTTGGCTCTGGGAAAAGCCCCAGCCCTTGGTTTGCCTGACATAGACAGACCCTTTAACTTCCTCACACACGAAAAGGAGTGCTCACTCAGAGCATGGTGCCTCGGCAAGGGCCAGTGTTCCGTCAAAAAAAAAAAAAAAAAAAACTTGATCCTGTGGCTGGAGGATGGCCACTGTGCCTAAAACCTCAGAGCCACAGTCCTGCTCATCAAGGTTGCAGACAAGCTCACACTGGGCCAAACATTTAATGTTAAGGTCACACACACGGTTGTGTGGCTCACAAGCACCCAAGGATATCATTTCCTCTCCATTTCTCAGCTGACACAATCCCAAGGCCTTCTCTATGAGAACCCAAGGCTCACTCTCAAAACAGTGTAAGAACACTAAACCTGGCCCCTTCCTTCCCACAGAGGAGGGAGAACCTGACCATGACTGTTCTGGAGTAGTGGATGAAGTCTACGCCAGCTTCCCAGACTTCCAAGACCAGGGTATAACAAGCCCAGGGATCACCCTGTTCAGCGATGGGAGCAGGTTTTTAGAGGAGTGCAGCCAAAGAGCAGGGTATGCGGTCATCACTACCACGGAAGTTCAGGAAGCTAAGGCCTTGTCGGAAGGATGGTCGGCACAATGGGCTGGACTCAGTACGCCTTAACTTGAGCCATCATCCTTACAAAAGTAAATGAGTTAACATCTACATCAATTCCATGTATGGCTTTGCTACTGTGATGTACATGGGGCCATCTATAGAGAAAAAGGCCTCCTTACCGCTTCAGAGAAAACTATCAAAAACGAGGAAGAAATACTAAAGCTTCTTGAGACCATATGGCTACCAGTCAAAGTAGCTATCCTACACTG
Source organism: Puma concolor (assembly GCF_028749965.1). Taxonomy (NCBI): domain Eukaryota; kingdom Metazoa; phylum Chordata; class Mammalia; order Carnivora; family Felidae; genus Puma; species Puma concolor. Next base: position 1,987,617 of record NW_028240236.1, on the reverse strand, counting down.
TAAGGGACCTCAGAAATGAGATGACCCCATAAATCAAGGAAATCACCAGGCCGACAAAACAGCCAGAGTGGCTGCATGAGGTGACCTAGGTGAAGCTCCTACCTACACTCTGACTCTTGCGCCCCAGAAGGAAGCCTCCCCACCCATGGACACAAGTGAAGAAAGAAGTTGGGCTTCCCCAGAAGGGGACACACTAAGCAAACACGGATGGTGAGTCTTGTCCCATCATCTATGTGAAAGCAGCTAGTGAAGGAAGATAACTAACTCACCCTCTTAGGGAACTGCTCTAGAGGTCCTCTTCAAAAAGAACTACGGTATCAGCCAACTGCCAGCATTATGCCAGGCTGTCAGTGAATAATGTGTAATGTGTGCCAAAAACAATGCTTGCTCGGCCCCACGGACCCTGCCTGGTTCACAAAAGATGGACATAGGGGTGGACTTTACCAGCATACAACCAAATAAAGGGTTGAGGTACCTTCTTGTAATAATCTGCACCAATTTGGGATGCGTCCAAGCTTTCCAGACCAGAATGGGATGAATTCACGAGGTGGCCAAAGGTCTTCTATGGGAGATTGGGCTTAACCACACACAGTAATAATGGACCTGCGTTTGGAGCGGACATTATACGAACCCTAACAAAGTCCCTTAACATTGCCTGGAAACTGCACACTGCTTAACGCTCCCAGGGCTCAGGGAAAGGTAGAGCAGATGAACTGCACCCTCAAGGAAACCCTGGCCAAGTTCCACCAAGAGACTAACCCCCCATGGCCAGATTTGATTCGGCTGGTCCTCCTGTGTGCCCAATGCCCGCCTGGGGCACTGGGATTCTCCCCTTTTGAGTTATTATATGGGCGATCCTCCCCCCCCCCCCCACGCACACACACACATTTAGGAAAGCTCCCAGGAGACCTAAACCATATTGGAGACAAAGAAATAAGATAACAGGTCCAGAAATTGGGGGCAGTCCTAAACAAGTTAGAGATACACCATAGAGAGGGTCACAATTTCCTTAGGGACCCCGTTCACTTCTTTCAGCCAGAAGACACTGTGTGGGTCAAAGATTGGAAGAAGGAACCTCTTATTCCATGGTGGATTGGGCCTCTCACTGTTATTCTAACAACTCCTATAGCCCCCAGAACTTCAAGTATCACCCCATGGGTCCATCACTCCACAGTTAAGAAGTCCACTCAGAAGAACCCACAACCTGGTGAAGTGATCCAGATCCAGTCATCCCCTTAAACCTACCCTCAAAAGGGAACTGACCCCTGAGGTGTCCAGCCCTGCTCCAGCCACACCATGGGAGATGGCTGGCCTGCACACAGCAGGAGCTTGAGGAATCAATGCGTGAACCAAGCCCAGGGGTTTGAATGCAACTTTGCCAACCCTTGCCCCTTACTGGTGTCATAAGCCTGGACTTACTTCTTACTGTTGGGCTGATAGAGACTGCGCCAACAATCTGGATATGGTGCAAAAGATGTATCCTGGGCCTCACATACCTCCTCTGGATGGGAGGGTTACCAAGTATTGCCTGTATATTATGATAACCGTTCTCACCCTCACAACTGCCGCTTATCAAATTTGCCCCCACAATTGTCATAGGACAATAAGGGCGTCCAGGGTGTTCAGCACATTTCCCTCCCTCCACAAAGATTGCTACATGGGAAAAACACCCACTCTCTGTCAGTCACCTGGTGCCCGAAGTGCTAAGTATTGGACCGAGGATATAACCAAACTATCAGTAACCCATGTCACAACAAGGGCCTCCAGACACGGAAGCGAGCTTGCTACACTTACCTTCCTCAATGGGGAATCTCAAACAGGGGAGAGCTGCACTACAGGCCCTTCAAAAAGTTATAAAGCATATACCCAGGAGGGGGTAATTCAAGCCATAAAGGCGACCACTCTGCCAGCAGCCTACCAACCTTTGAAACTTCAGCCGTCAATCAGATGCCTACCAATTCCCCACTCCAGCATTGGGCCGACACTGCTCTACTAGTCCTCCATAAGATAGATAATCACATGCAAACCTGCTGGATGTGCTTGCCCCTCAACCAGAGGACTCACTTAGCTACTCCGATCCGTTTGACCTAGGAAGCTCCTGAAAACCTCAAAACCAACACCCCTGTCTGAATTGGACCCCTGGTCACTAGGGTCCATCTCCCAATGCCAACAACCTCATCCATACAGTCCCTAAATGCCCTCTGTATGAGGAAGAGATAGAACATTAATGAGGACTACAACCCTATGTTGCACCCTTGGGGTGTTCTATCTGTGTACTAATTCGGCCTATCGATGCTTAGAGGCCAACTGGACTCCGAAATGTTATTCCATCTTCCGGACCCCAGAGATATTTGTATACACTGAAGATCAGTTCCTAACAACCTTTAGCCCCAAGTCTCAGGCTAAACGGGCAGTCCTGCTACCCATTCTGATAGGCTCAGAAATTGTGACAGGAATAAGAACTGGATAAGGCGGCATAGGTTTATGCATAGGACTGTACCATGGACTATCTCAAGAGCTAAATGAAGACATGGAACAGGTGGCTGATTCTCTGGTAAATTTACAGAACCAAATAAACTCTCTGGTGACAGTAATCCCTCAAAATAGACAAGCCCCAGACCTCCTCACTTCAGAAAATGGAGGGACTTGAAAACTTTCGGAGGAGGAATGTTGCTATTTTTTAAACCAGTCAGAAATACTCAGAACTAAGGTTAAGGAATTAAAAAATAAAATAATAATAATAATAATAATAATAATAATAATAATAATAATAATAATAATAATAAGAAATAATAATTCAAGATAGACAACAGGAAAGTACCAATCAATGGAATAAATGAGATCTCAGGGATTGGGATCCTGGCTTCCTGCCCTGGCAGGGCCCCTCTTCTTCATAATTTTACTTGTTCCCATTGGCCCCTCACACTGAATACCATAATATATTTTATTGAAAACACTGTTGCTCGCCAAACTACTGCAGGCTTCTTAGCCTTCTGAGGGTACCAACCTAAAAAACTGAAAGGTGATACCTACTGAAAAGGTTTCTTAAAAGGAATAAAATGGGATAATGTTGGAGAAGTGAATAAAATACTGCACCAAAAATGGCGGGTGGGACTAAAACGAACTCTGGTCTCTATCTTAGAGACCCCTCCCCCTGGTTCTTCTTCCTTTGTTTTCTGTGTGCAGGAAAACCCCCACAGATATGGCAGCTGATGACTGTAAATATCCTGCCCCACTTGCATTCCGCGCTCAGGCGTTTGGAGAAACAGGGTCCTCTGAGCCCGCCGTTCCACCAAGTTCTGCAATCCAAAGAAGATCTCCGAGTGCCATTTGGTTTTTCCGCCAGCATTCCAGCCTTGTTCTGTAACATTATAAACACAGAAGTGAGCAAGACAGACCAAGTCCCTTCTTATACAGTATAAGGAGACAGAGGACCATTAACTGGTAAACTAGTAATTAACAAGTGTACAAGGGTAATGGGGTGCTGGGACTCAAACAGCTCCAAGTTGTCGAAAGCAAACATGTGCTATATCACCCATCTCATGTATGGATCATAGTTCTAAGTGATGTGACACTTATAATTGATACACGTGATAACTGCCAGGGGATTCCCCCTTTTCCCAACTTACATTTATTTTGAAGAACTTAAGTGAGTTAATGAAAGATACTGGGGATTCCGAGAATCAGTAGATGCTGGTGGACCAGGTTTGAAATAGCAGCCCCAGAGGTCAAAAGACACAATATACAATCATGTTTTGTGTGTTTGTTTGTTTGTTTGTTTGTTTTTAAGAACTTCATTAATGTTTAACTGATATACACAAACTGTACCTATTTAAAGTACATAATTGGTGGAGCACCTGGATGGCTGTCACTTGAGCATCAGACTCTTGATTTTGGCTCAGGTCATGATCCCAGGTTCAATTAAGCCCTTTATTGGGCTCCATGCTAAGCATGCAGTCTGCTTAAGATTCTCTATTTCTCCCTTGCCTCTCTCCCCCACTTATGAACGCTTCATTTCTGTCTCTGTAAAAAAGCCCTAATAAATAAATTACTTAATTAATAATTAATATTAATACTAATACTAATAAATACAATTACATAATTTGGTAAATTTTGGTCACATATCCACCAATGTATACATAACAAGGAAAAGAATATGTCTGTCACCACTAAAAATGTCCTTTTATCCCTTAGATATCCCTCCGTCCCCCACATCTTCCCGATTCCCATTCCTAGGCAAGCTCTGGTCTGTTTTCTGTTCCTGCATATTATCTTGCATTTTCTAGAATACTATAAAAATAATATTATATAAGACATACTCCTTATTATTTAGAGGTGTGGAGTTGACCTCTCTCACTTAGTATTTTGAGGATTATCCATAGTGTTGTCTGTATCTTACTACTTTTTTATCCGTTCACATGTCAGTGGACATTTGTATTATTTCCACATTTGGCGTATTTATTTCTTTTTATGACAGAGAGTGAGAGAGAGAGAGAGAGACAGAGTGAGAGAGAGAGAGTGAGTGAGAAGGAGAGGGGAGGGGGGAAGTAGAGGTGGGGGAGAGATAGGAAAAGGGAGATGGAGAGGGAGAGGGAGATAGAGAGGGGGAGGCAGAGGGGGAGGGAGAGAGAAAGAGAAAGAGAGAGCAGAGGGAAGAGAAAAAGAATCTTAAGCAGCCTCCATGCTTAGTGTGGAGCTCAATGTGAGTCTCAATATCACGACCGTGGGATAATGACCCAAGCAGAAATCAAGAAATCTACCAACTGAGGCACCAGGTGCTCCTTAGCCTATTGAAAACAAAGCTTCTATAAACATTCATTTTTTCTTTTCTTTCTTTTTGTTTCTTTTCTTTTCATTTCTTTTCTGCTCTGTTCTTTCTTTCATTTATTTATTTATTTTTTTGTATGATCGTATACATTGATCCCTCTAGGGAAAATATTTGAGAGTAGATTTGGCTGAGTCATAGAATAGGTTGCATGTTCAGCCTTTTAGGATACTGTCAAACTGTTTGCCCGGGTAGTTTTATCACTTTTACATTCTCATCAGCAGGGTGTGAGAATTCCAGTTCTTTCATATCCTAGCTAACACTTCGGAGCCCTGTCTTTTGATTTTAGACATCTTGTAGGCATGAAGTAGTAGTTGATCTCATTGTATCTCATTTATCTCATGGTAGTTTATATTTATATTTCCCTATCATGATGCTGAACACATTTTCATGTGTGTATCTGCTGTACATATAACTGTTTTGGTAATGTGTCTTCTCAAATCGTTTGCCTTTTTTTGGATTATTTAGGTTCAGAATATTGAATATTGCAGATTGCCCATATGTTCTAGATATAAGTCAAGTCACATTTCACATAGATGATTGGTATATATATTCTCCCAGTCTCAGTATTGTGATTTCAAAGTCTTTGTTCTTTGAAACGCAAAAGTTTTAGTGTGATAAAATCCAACCATATGTTTTTATTGTAAAGAATCATATTGTTGGTGGTGTAGCTAAGAAATGTTTGCCTAAGCCCAGATCATAATGGTTTCCTACTTTAGGTTCTTTAAAAATGTTATCCTACTGTATTCTAGATTGCATTGGTTCTGATGAGAAATATTTTCCCTCCCTTTCCCTGGATTAAAGCAATTTGATTGTGGGGTACCTTGGTGTAGTATTCCTCATATTTCCTGTCGTTGAGGTTCATTGACCTTATTGGAACTATATATTTTTAGTTTGCATCAACATTAACAACTATAAATTCAAATTAGTTTCATTATTTACTCAAATTAGTTTTCTTGTCTGTGTTCCTTGGAGATACAATGACATGTATATTGGATGGTTTGCAGGCATAATTTGTCTGTGTGTTTCATTTCAGACGATTTCCATTGCTATGTCTTTAGGTTCATCAACCTTTTTTTCTGCACTGTCTACATGCCTTTAATTCCATTCAGTAATCATAGACCAGATTTCTTATTTTAGTCATTGCTTTTGTCATGCGAAGTTCGGTTTAGGTCTTACATACCACTTGCATGTCTCCATTTAACATGCTCATTCTGCCCTATAATTTCTTGGATATACTGATAATAGTTATAATAACTATTTGAATGTTCGGATGTATAAATTATATCATTTGTGTAATTTCTGGGTCAGTGTCAGTTGAGTTCCCCTTCCTTACGTGTCTTATTTTCCTGCTTCTTTGCATGCCTGATAATAATTTATGGGTTGCCAAACATGGTCAGTTTTAGCCTGTCAGATGCTGGATACTTTTAGATTCCTAAAAATATCCTTGCCTCTGATTTGGGACAGGGTTTAGTTACTTACAAATAGCTTGATCCTTTCAGGTCTTTCATTAAAGATATTTTGGGCAAGGCACAGGCAGCACTTAGTTTAGGGATAATTTTTGTCCAGTAACTGACACAAAAATCAAGTATTCTCCAAATGGCATGTACATTGTGAGGTCATCCACACTGGCTGTCAGGCATTATTCCTGACCCTGTATGGCAGTGGGTTTTGTTCCTTCCCCTGGTCTCAGTGTCCTCATACACAAGAGTTTATCAATATTCCATTGAATACTCAAGGCAGACCATCTGTTGATCTCTGGGGTTCTCTCTGTGAACAACTTTCTCTTCTTTGGTCCTCTGCTCTGTGAAATATAGCAGTCTTCCTGAATCAGTGACTAACCCTTCCACAATTCAGGGAATATGTTGGGCTATGCCAGCTTCCTCCTCTCTATAGCACAGACTCAAAACCCAGCCTAGTCAATAAGCTAGGGCACTATAGGAACCATGTCACTTATTTCCCAATATCAGGGATCACTGCCCTTCACTGCCTCATGTCTGATGTTTTGAGAACAGCTTCTTATATATTTTGTCTACGCTTTTAGCTGTTTCCATAAGGATTATAAATCTGGTTTTCGTTATTACATTTGCCTGGAAGTAGACGTGTTATCACCAATTTACATTTTAGTATTGAGTCTTACTTCTCTGGCTTTGTTCTTTTATCTTTTTATTCTCCTTTGATGATAGATTTAATGTGGACATATGGAGAATGGCCATTGCTAGACATAGGGAGAAACTAGGGATGAGCTGCAGATTGGAAGTATAGCTAGAAAAGAGAAAAAAAAGGAAAGAATGAGAATATGCAGTCAAATCTTGAAGAAAGGAATTGATGGCGATTGTCAAAGCCATGTGAAATCCCAGCTCCCACTTTAACACACATAATGTGAGAATTGAAACTAATCTCTTCGACTTGGAAAGCTTAATCTTCCAGTGAGCTTTACTAATTTTTACTGGTCTTCATAACTCCATAACAAAGGCCGAGGTTTGGAATTTCTCACCTTTGTTTCTCAGAGAGAAAACACCAATGTCACCCAGAAAGCAGTGCTTGGGTGAAAACTAGACGTTTTAAATGATTTTTTTCCTGCTTTGTTCCAATGATTCTTTAGCAGTGTTCGCCTTGGATGAGAACAAACTGTGGCACCGAAGAAACATACTGGACATGGAGTAGGAGTCTAGGGTTGTTGTCTAACACGGTCATAAACAAGTTATGGGGGAGGCACTTGACTTTCCTAGGTCTCAATTTCCTCACCTGGAAATTGGAATAAGGACCCCCATATGAAGGGCCATTGTGAGATTAAATGAGATGATGCGTGTGCCAGTTTTACAGAGCCTAACACTTAATATTACATGAAAGCCTCTGTGTAGTATTTCTTCTAGAGGGAGGGATTTGCACTTTTTTCATTGGAAGGAAAGAGATGAATATACAACTGGACTATCAAATAAGAGGTGGATAGAGGACTGGCTTACTGGTCTATCTCCTTGTACTCTTTCAGCCATCCTGGTCCTGGGCTCCCTCCAAATTGAAGAATCAGTGTCAGAAGACCTGAGATTCCTCTGTAGGTATCTGACCCCAGACAGAATATTAGCCTGTCTTAGCTGTTCAAATGAGGATAATGATGGCTATCATCTGTGGAACACTTGTTCCGTGTTGTCAGGTGTTGGATTAAGCACCTTGCCAATAGTGTCATTTAATTTTTTGACCCTTTGTTATTATTTCCATTTTATAAATTAGGCAACTGAGTTTCAGATATGTTAAGTAATTGGTCCAAGATAACACAAACACTAGTGGTGTGGCTGGGATGGGCACCAACTCTGCTCCTATGCCAACATGCATGCTCTCACCCATGTTACACTGCCTTCCCATGAGCGTGTTAAGGGTTTGGAAAGCCACCCCTGATAAAGTAACATGGAGTATGTTCGTGCCCTAGCTAAGATCTCTTTCCCTTACCTTGCCGAAAAGTTTTCATATTAACTGAAACACTAGTCCATGCACAAGACAACTTTCCTCGAATTTATCTTAACGCTATACACTGGTCAGAATATAAAAAGCAACGGCTTCAGAACTTGAAAGTTAGCAATAGGAGGTGAATGAGGGAAGGGAAGCAAAACAAGAATGACCCTGTGATGGTTATTATTACGTGTCTACCTGAGTTGGTCGTGGGGTGCCCAAGGTTAAACATTTTTTCTCGGGATATTTGTAGAGTGTTTCTGGGTGAGATTAGCGTTTGATTTGGTGGACTCAGTAAAGCACTATCGTCCCCAGTGAGTGTGGGCAGCATTCAATCTCCTGAGGTCCCAAAGAGAACACAGGGTAGAAAAAGGAGGAATCCATGTCCCACCGTTTCTTTTCTCAGCCTTAGAAGGTGATCCCGCTTAGAGGCAGAGCAGTGGGTAGGGGTAGGGTTGGTTCCCCGGAAGTGCCTTTGGTCCAACCACCCACAGTGATGTGATTTCCCTCCAGGACTGAAATGAGGGCCCATATGCTCTTATGTTTCAGGGCTACCGTTGGAAGGGCGGAGCCAAACGTATGCGTGGGACAGACTGAAACTGTCTCGGGATCTCCTCCTCTATCTCCATCACGGCTGTGGAAATGTCATGGAGAGAGTGTGACTTCCACACAGGATTTTCCCCAATGGTAATTGGCCCCAATCCGTTATTTCTTTTAGACGTCCATGCTAGGTGCCTTTAAAGCCAGAGCCCAGGCCAGCGTTAGGGTTAGGTCCTCGCTACCTGCATGTAGATTTCCTGGTATCCCAATACCTTTTGTTGAAGAGACGGTCTTTCCCTCATTGTTTATTCTTGCCTCTTTGTTATAGGTTAATTTACCACATAAGCCTGGGTTTATTTCTGGGCTTTCTATTCTGTCCAATCGACCTATGCGTCTGTTTTTGTGTCACTACCCATACTAATTGGTTTACTTGAAGCTTTGTAGTACATCTTGAAATCTGGGATTTTGATACCTCCAGCTATGTTTTTGTCTTTCAAGAATATTTTCACGATTCAGGGTCTTTTGCGGTCCCATACAGATTTTAGTATTAGTTTTTTCAAATCTGTGAAAAGTGCCTTTGGTATCTTGATAGGGATTGCATTGAAACTGTAGAGAGTTATGAGTAATATGGACATTGTAATGATATTAATTCTTCCAATCCATGATCATGGGATATCTTTCCATTTGTTTGTGTCATCTTCAATTTCATCACTGACTTATGGTTTTCACACTACAGGTCTTTCACTTCTTTGGATAAGTTGAGTCGTATCTATTTTACTCTCTCTTTTTTTTTGGTGCAATTATGAATGCGTGTTGCTTTCTTAATTTCTCTTTCTGTGACTTCATTATTATTCTATAGAAACCCTACTAATTTTTGTGTATCAGTTCCGTATCTACAATTTTCCTGAATTCGTTTATTACTTCTAGTAGTTTTGGGGGGAAAGTTTAGGGTTTTCTGTGCATATTCTTACGTCATCTGCGGATAGTACAGTTCAGGTTGTTTACAAACATAGATGAATAATTTCTTTTTTCTTATCTGATTCCTGTGGCTAGGACTTCTAGTGTTATATGAAACAAGAGTGGCAAAAGTAGTCATATTTATCTTGTTCTTGTTCTTAGAGGGAAATCTCTCAGTTTTTCACCATTGAGATGTTAGGTGTGAACTTTTTAATATAAACAATATATAAAATAATATTTTCATGTGTTGAGGCATGTCCGTCCCCCCGACTTTGTTGAGAACTTTTACCATGAATACATGTTCAATTTTGTCAAATGTTTTTTCTCCCTTTATTGGTATAATCATATGATGTTTACCCTCCGTTTTGTTGAGGTGGGATATTATGTTGATTGATTTGTTGAGCCACCTTTGTTTCCCTGGAATAAAAGCCACGTAATCATTTTAGCGTGTTGTTGAGTGGAGTTTGATAATATTTTATTGAGGATTTTAAAGTCTATTTGGTTTGATATAGGTGTTGCTACCTGGTTCTGAGTTGTTGTTGTTGTTTGATGTTATTTTTGTTGTCCTTGTTGTTGTTTGCTTTCATTTGCATGGGAAATGTATCTCCATCCCCTCACTTTCAGTCTCTATGTGTCTAGATCTGAAGTGAGTCTGTGCTAGGCAGCATATGGATGAGTGTTGTTTTTTATCCATCCTGTTACCCTATGTATTTTGACTGGAGCACTTCAGCCGTTTATATTTAAAGTAAATGTTGATCATTATGTACTAATTGTAATTTTGTTCTTTTTTTTGTAGCTTATTTATTTATTTATTTATTTATTTATTTATTTATTTATTTATTTTTCTTATTTTTATTTTTTTTTGGGTAAGCCTAAATATATTTTATTTTATATTTTTTATTTATATATGAAATTTATTGTCAAATTGGTTTCCATACAACACCCAGTGCTCATCCCAAAAGGTGCCCTCCTCAATACCCATCACCCACCCTCTCCTCCCTCCCACCCCCCATCAACCCTCAGTTTGTTCTCAGTTCTCAACAGTCTCTTATGCTTTGGCTCTCTCCCACTCTAACCTCTTTTTTTTTTCCTTCCCCTCCCCCATGTGTCCTGCTAAGCCTCTCAGGATCCACATAAGTGTGAAACCATATGGTATCTGTCTTTCTCTGTATGGGTTATTTCACTTAGCATCACACTATCCAGTTCCATCCACGTTGCAACAAAAGGCCATATTTCATTTTTTCTCACTGCCACGTAGTATTCCATTGTGTATATAAACCACAATTTCTTTATCCATTCATCAGTTGATGGACATTTAGGCCCTTTCCATAATTTGGCTATTGTTGAGAGTGCTGCTATGAACATTGGGGTACAAGTGCCCCTATGCATCACTACTCCTGTGTCCCTTGGATAAATTCCTAGCAGTGCTATTGCTGGGTCATAGGGTAGGTCTATTTTTAATTTTCTGAGGAACCTCCACACTGCTTTCCAGAGCGGCTGCACCAATTTACATTCCCACCAACAGTGCAAGAGGGTTCCCGTTTCTCCACATTCTCTCCAGCATCTATAGTCTCCTGATTTGTTCATTTTGGCCACTCTGACTGGCGTGAGGGGGATACCTGAGTGTGGTTTTGATTTGTATTTCCCTGATAAGGAGCAACGCTGAACATCTTTTCATGTGCCTGTTGGCCATCCGGATGTCTTCTTTAGAGAAGTGTCTATTCATGTTTTCTGCCCATTTCTTCACTGGGTTATTTGCTTTTCGGGTGTGGAGTTTGGTGAGCTCTTTATAGATTTTGGACACTAGCACTTTGTCCGATATGTCATTTGCAAATATCTTTTCCCATTCCGTTGGTTGCCTTTTAGTTTTGTTGGTTGTTTCCTTTGCTGTGCAGAAGCTTTTTATCTTCATAAGGTCCCAGTAATTCACTTTTGCTTTTAATTCCCTTGCCTTTGGGGATGTGTCAAGTAAAGAGATTGCTACGGCTGAGGTCAGAGAGGTCTTTTCCTGCTTTCTCCTCTAAGGTTTTGATGGTTTCCTGTCTCACATTCAGGCCCTTTATCCATTTTGAGTTTATTTTTGGGAATGGTGTGAGAAAGTGGTCTAGTTTCAACCTTCTGCATGTTGCTGTCCAGTTCTCACAGCACCATTTGTTAAAGAGACTGTCTTTTTTCCATTGGATGTTCTTTCCTGCTTTGTCAAAGATGAGTTGGCCATACGTTTGTGGGTCCAGTTCTGGGGTTTCTATTCTATTCCATTGGTCGACGTCTGATTTTGTGCCAATACCATGCTGTCTTGATGATGACAGCTTTGTAGTAGAGGCTAAAGTCTGGGATTGTGATGCCTCCTGCTTTGGTCTTCTTCTTCAAAATTGCTTTGGCTTTTCGGGGCCTTTTGTGGTTCCATATGAATTTTAGGATTGCTTGTTCTAGTTTCGAGAAGAATGCTGGTGCAATTTTGATTGGGATTGCATTGAATGTGTAGATAGCTTTGGGTAGTATTGACATTTTGACAATATTTATTCTTCCAATCCATGAGCAGGGATTATCTTTCCATTTCTTTAAATCTTCTTCAATTACCTTCATAAGCTTTCTATAGTTTTCAGCATACATATCCTTTACATCTTTGGTTAGATTTATTCCTAGGTATTTTATTCTTCTTGGTGTAATTGTGAATGGGATCAGTTTCTTTATTTGTCTTTCTGTTGCTTCATTGTTAGTGTATAAGAATGCATCTGATTTCTGGACATTGATTTTGTATCCTGCAACTTTGCTGAAATCATGTATCAGTTCTAGCAGACTTTTGGTGGAGTCTATCGGATTTTCCATGTATAATATCATGTCATCTGCAAAAAGCGAAAGCTTGACTTCATCTTTGCCAATTTTGATGCCTTTGATTTCCTTTTGTTGTCTGATTGCTGATGCTAGAACTTCCAGCACTATGTTAAACAACAGCGGTGAGAGGGGGCATCCCTGTCGTGTTCCTGATCTCAGGGAAAAAGCTCTCAGTTTTTCCCCGTTGAGGATGATGTTAGCTGTGGGCTTTTCATAAATGGCTTTTATGATCTTTAAGTATGTTCCTTCTATCCCGACTTTCTCAAGGGTTTTTCTTAAGAAAGGGTGCTGGATTTTGTCAAAGGCCTTTTCTGCATCGATTGACAGGATCATATGGTTTTTCTCTTTTTTTTTGTTAATGTGATGTATCACGTTGATTGATTTGCGAGTGTTGAACCAGCCCTGCATCCCAGGAATGCTTATGTTTACGAGTAATTGTTTTATATATTTGGGCGCTCCGGTATTCGGCGCATAGGCATTTATAATTGTTAGCTCTTCCTGATGGATAGACCCTGTCACTATTATATAATGTCCTTCTTCATCTCTTGTTACAGCCTTTAATTGAAAGTCTAGTTTGTCTGATAGAAGTATGGCTACTCCAGCTATCTTTTGGCTTCCAGTAGCATGATAAATAGTTCTCCATCCCCTCACTCTCAATCTAAAGGTGTCCCCAGGTCTAAAATGAGTCTCTTGTAGACAGCAAATAGATGGGTCTTGTTTTTTTATCCATTCTGATACCCTATGTCTTTTGGTTGGCGCATTTAATCCATTTACATTCAGTGTTATTATAGAAAGATATGGGGTTAGAGTCATTGTGATGTCTGTATGTTTTATGCTTTTAGTGATGTCTCTGGTACTTTGTCTCACAGGGTCCCCTTTAGGATCTCTTGTAGGGCTGGTTTAGTGGTGAGAAATTCCTTCAGTTTTTGTTTGTTTGGGAAGACCTTTATCTCTCCTTCTATTCTAAATGACAGACTTGCTGGAGAAAGGATTCTCGGCTGCATATTTTTTCTGTCTAGCACACTGAAAACCTCGTGCCAATTCTTTCTGGCCTGCCAAGTTTCAAAAGAGAGATCATTCACGAGTCTTATAGGTCTCCCTTTATATGTGAGGGCACGTTTACCCCTTGCTGCTTTCAGAATTTTCTCTTTATCCTTGTATTTTGCCAGTTTCACTATGATATGTCGTGTAGAAGATCGATTCAAGTTACGTCTGAAGGGAGTTCTCTGTGCCTCTTGGCTTTCAATGCCTTTTTCCTTCCCCACTTCAGGGAAGTTCTCAGCTATTATTTCTTCAAGTACCCCTTCAGCACCTTTCCCTCTCTCTTCCTCCTCTGGGATACCAATTATGCGTAGATTATTTCTTTTTAGGGTATCACTTAGTTCTCTAATTTTCCCCTCATACTCCTGGATTCTTTTATCTCTCTTTTTCTCAGCTTCCTCTTTTTCCATAACTTTATCTTCTAGTTCACCTATTCTCTCCTCTGCCTCTTCAATCCGAGCCGTGGTGGTTTCCATTTTGTTATGCATTTCGTTTAAAGCGTTTTTCAGCTCCTCGTGACTGTTCCTTAGTCCCTTGATCTCTGTAGCAAGAGATTCTCTGCTGTCAGCCATACTGTTTTCAAGCCCAGGGATTAATTTTATGACTATTATTCCAAATTCACTTTCTGTTATATTATTTAAATCCTTTTTGAACAGGTCATTAGCTGTTGTTATTTCCTGGAGATTCTTCTGAGGGGAATTCTTCCGCTTGGTCATTTTGGATAGTCCCTGGCGTGGTGAGGACCTGCAGGGCACTTTCCCTGTGCTGTGGTGTATAACTGGAGTTGGTGGGCGGAGCCGCAGTCAGACCTGATGTCTGCCCCCAGCCCACTGCTGTGTCCACAGTCAGACTGGTGTGTGCCTTGTCTTCCCCTCTCATAGGGGCGAGATTCACTGTGGGGTGTGGTGGCCTTTCTGGGCTACTTGCACACTGCCAGGCTTGTGATGCTGGGGATCTGGCGTCTTTGCTGGGGTGGGTAGGCAAGGTGCACAGGGGCAGGAGGGGCAGGCTTAGCTCGCTTCTCCTTACGTGATCCACTTCAGGAGGGGCCCTGTGGCAGCGGGAGGGAGTCAGATCCACTGCCGGAGGTTTGGCTCCGCAGAAGCACAGAGTTGGGTGTTTGCGCGGAGCGAGCAATTTCCCTGGCAGGAACTGGGTCTCTTTGGGATTTTGGCTGGGGGATGGGCGGGGGAGATGGCGCTGGCGAGGGCCTTTGTTCCCCACCAAACTGAGCTCTGTCGTCAGGGGGCTCAGCAGCTCTCCTTCCCTTTGTCCTCCAGCCTTCCCGCTTTCTGAGCAGAGCTGTTAACTTATGACCTCCCAGACGCTAAGTCGCGCTTGCTGTCGGAACACAGTCCATCAGGCCCTCCGCTTTTTGCAAGCCAGACTCGGGGGCTCTGCTTGGCCGGCGAGCCGCCCCTCCGCCCTGGCTCCCTCCCACCAGTTCGTGGAGCGTGCACCACCTCGCCGCCTTTTCTACCCTCTTCCGTGGGTCTCTCGTCTGCGCTTGGTTCCGGCGACTCCGTTCTGCTATTCCTCTGGCGGTTTTCTGGGTTATTTAGGCAGGTGTAGGTGGAATCTAAGTGGTCAGCAGGACGCGCGGTGAGCCCAGCGTCCTCCTACGCCGCCATCTCTCCTCTCCTGAACTGTTTTTTCAAGAACCATTAAAATCACACCAAACATTGAAATACTTACATTTAAGTCTAACAACCATGCACAGGATTTGTACGTGAAAAGCCACAGAAGGCTGATTGGGTAAATCAAGGAAGATATAAATAAATGGAGAGATATGCCATATCTAGCTAAGTAATTAATATTTTACTCAATCATTTCATTGATTAATTAATTAAGTAAAAGAAGCCTTGACCTAAAATCATCACTTATAGAAACATTCACTCAAATGGATCATAGATGTAAGTGTAAAGTACAAAATTATAAAACATTCTTAAGAAAGAAGGAGTGTTGTTGATTCATTGAATCATTCAATAAATACTTTTGGAGCATTTAGAATGAGACAACACAGTCTACGCCCTGAGGATCCACTAGGGAACCAAAGGAGCAAGGATCACTGCACTCTTGGTGCTCAAGAGTCCAGTGGGGGAGACTGACAAACATAATGGAACTAGAAACTACGGTAGAGAATAATGAATGGGGAAAGAACAAGTAAATACATCTTGGAGAGGATATAAGCATTGGGGGAGGGGGTGTGAAATACTCGACACAGAGGGCCCTACTGTAAAGGTGTCAGTTGAATAAATACCTCACGGAAATGAGAGAAATACCTGCTGACAGGAAGGTGATCTAGGCAGAAGGACCCATGAATTCCCCAAGGCAGGAGAGTGAACGTGTGTACTGATGGGAAGTAAGGAGGCCAGCATAGACAGAGAAACGAGGATGAGAAGAAGGAGGAATAAAGAGGGGGAGGTTGTGGGTCAAGGAGGAGAAAAAGAGGATGAGGGAGAGAAGGCTGTAAAGACTGCCAGCAATAGACAAGGTGAAGCGAAATCTGGTCATACCTGTTCCTCCGCCTCACATTACAGGCTGCAGTTCTTTTTATTTTTTAACTGACATTTACTAAACTGTGTCTACACCATGAAAAGCTAATTCTACTTGTAGCAACTATTCGAAGCAAGAAAATGGAACATCCTAAATGATCAATAGCCATGTTTAAATAAGTTATGGCATGGGGCACCTGGATGGCTCAGTCGGTTTGGCGTCCGACTTCAGCTCGAGTCATGATCTCATGATCCGTGAGTTCGAGCCCCGCGTTGGGCTCTGTGCTGACAGCTCAGAGCCTGGATCCTGCTTCGGATTCTGTGTCTCCCTCTCTCTCTGACCCTCCCCCGTTCATGCTCTGTCTCTCTCTGTCTCAAAAATAAATAAACATTAAAAAAAATTTTAAATAAGTTATGGCATGCTATGAGACCTTTACAATTCATAGCCCTGGAGAACATTTGTGACCTAGCGAAATGCTCGTATCACTAGAGGATCAAAAATGGGATTCACAGCTACATAGCAAATTTTGGTTAATGCATGTACATAGACCTCTTCCGTGACGATTATACCACAGTGTTAGAGGTGCTTACCTCCAGGGGCGCCTGAATGGCTCAGTCGGTTAAGCATCTGACTCTTGATTCCAGCTCAGTTATGATTCCACTGTGTGTGCGATTAAGCTCCACATTGAGGTCTGCACTGACAACGTTGAGCCTGCTTATGATTCTCTCTATCTCTCTCTCTCCTCCCATCCCCCACTCTTGCTCATCTCTCTCTCGTTCTCTCTCTGTGCCAAAAATACATAAACATAAAAAACGTGTTTACATATGCTTATCTCCAGGTGTTTGACTTATGACCATTTTTCTTTCTTTCTTGTTTATTTTCTAAATTTTCTGCAATAAACTTTAAGACCGCCGTAATCATAAAGTAACGTTTCAAATAAATGATTTAGTCTAGTATCAGTTAAATAAATAAAATGTGTCAATTCATAAATTTATTAGGTCCATTCAACATATCAAGGATAGTTTCAAACAATCCAGTGTTATTCCTTCAGCAGACACCCTCCCATCTGATTTGACGTTGACTCAACCACTTCACCAAGAAAGATTTCTAAACTTTGACCATGTTTGAGTGTCTATAAAAGTTTCTGAAAGCATGCAAGACCGCATCCTTGCCTTCAAGAAACTTTCAATATTTGAGGGTACAAAAAACCCAAACACCATACAAAGCACAGTGAGACTTCAAGGTCAAGTTTCATGTAGCAGGAGAAGTCCACTGAGCCGAGTTGATCAGTAAAGGCGTCTCGGAGGCATAGCACAAAGAATCTTAAAGGATGACCAAATTTCTAGTTGGCAGGCAGAAAGGAGGAGGACAAAGGAGACAAAAGCAAATGTGCAGGAATAAAGGAGGGGCAGGCATTCCGAGAACAGTGAGAACAAACCTGTTGGACCTTGAGGTTCTTCTACAACAGTGGCCATTATGTATTTGTGACGACGACAAAGACTGGGTAGAAGATGATGGACCTACATAACCCATCATGTCCATACTCTTATGTAAGAAGGTCTTGGAGACAGCGAAGAATTGGAGAACATCCGTTAGAACCTCAAGATGGTAATAACGAAACAAGTTGTAGAAACAAAACAATGAAAAGATAAAATTCTAAGCAAAAGTCTCTAAGCATATGAATTAATACCCAATCAACAACCAATTGAAATCCATGACCAACTTAAGACCCCTCTTGTGTTTCTCTCTTAATGGGGCATTGTCTTCAGCTGCTCAAGAGGGAAAGAGGCTCATTGTCAGTCCTCCCATCCTCAACGTCTTTTCTGTGATCCACTCAGCAGCAGGGGCTCTCAACTCCACCTCCAACTTATGCCAAGCCAGCTAGTTTCTCACCACCTTCCGCCTACTCTCCATTTTCGTTGTTAGCCCCATGCTGCCTTTCCCTTCCCACCAAAATCCCAGTTCATTCTTTTCACTGCATCTGGAATGCAATCCAAGACTCCTGAATCTGAGCAGTTCATTCCTCTGCTTACGACAACCCTCTAGTCTCCACTGTACTCAAAATGACACATAGAATCTGTAATGTGACCACCAGACGTTGGCAGTCCTGCCTTGTCACCCCTCTAATGCCATCTTTCCTGATTCTCCTTTCATTAGGTGACCGGGACGGTCTCTTCTCCTGGTTGCTCAAATTAGACCCATGTAGGTTCCGCTTAGAATGCATTTTGTGGTCGCTAGTTTCCTTACCAGTTCTTGCTACGGGTCCAGTTTGAAAAGGACTTTTCTCCCCAAGAAACCTTTGTTGGCCAATCCTGTAATCTACACTTTGTCCCCTGTGCCATTCCTTCTCATAAAATTTAGTGTTCTATTTAACAGCATTTGCCACACGTTGTAATTACACCTGTACTATTTGTAGCTAAGTTTTGAAACATCCTGAATATATGGAGCGTGCATGTTGGATTCTCACTGTGTACTTGAACCTAATAACACCTGACACCTAAGGTGTTCAATATGTGTATCCACGATGCCTGAAATAGGGGATTTTTAACTATCTCCCGGCGAGCTAGACTGCAATATACATTCAAGTCTTCAATGATCTCTACCACCAAATTTAGTATACATATGCAAAAAAGGGAAGGGTCACGTCCTCACGCATAGGAGAAACATTTTGCCTCGTTGATAGCTTCTATGGTGTAGCTTACATTTTGACCTACATAAGACCCCACCCTGGAGGTACAGTTTGTATGGATGTAGTGACAACTATGAGGAAATCAAAACAAAATACAGTGTTTATGGAGTGTAATGTGCCAGGAGTTTTTCCACACGTTTTACAGGCATTACCTATAATCTCACCACTATACCGGACATAGGCGTTATACTTCCCCTTTACAAATTGGAGAAGCAAACTCGGAGGTATCATTTGCCTACAATCTAAGATCTGGCTGGTAGAAGAAATAGATGTGGCCAGGTAATGTACAAAATCCACAATTTTGCCCAAGGTAGCCTCTGGGAAATCAGAAAATGAGCAGCTTTCATAAGTGCAGCTGCCTAGAGCTTTTCAGAGGAGCTGTCTGTGTGGCGCCGGGGCTTTGGCGCCATCACATCTCCAGGATCTCACTACCAGGAGTAACCCCCATTGTTGGGAAGGGCAAGAACACCCATCCGTGGCAACTTAAGGTGTTTTAACCCCTGTCAAGATAGTGCAAGCCTCCAATTACTTCATTTGGTACTTCAAGGAACACATCAAAGCACACCTCGTGGGATTTTCAAAAATCACTCTGAGATGAGAACTCAAACACAAAAGTCATAGCAACACGAAGCAAGTAACACTTTCCAAAACACACGTCCTGAAGGGCTAGGCCATGGAGACGGTATGAGCCCACTTTAAAGTAGCAGTGCTCTCAGGTGCATAGCACATAAAACAAAACAAAACAAAACAAAACAACAACAACAACAACGTTAAAACACAAAAGGGATAGAAAACTATCCAAAATGATGAAACGCAAGAATTCCCCTCAGACGAAATTCCAGCAAGAAGTGACCTCTAAAGAATTGATCAAAATAGATAAAAGCAGTATAACAACAAGAATGTAGAATCATAGGCATAAGATTAATCACTGGGCTTCAAAAAAGGTATAGAAGACGACAGAGAATTTATCATTGCAGTGATAAAAGACCTAAAACATAGCCAGGGTTAATTGAAAAGTCAATGACATAGAGATTGATTTTCATCACTGATACAAAAACAGATAAGCTGGAACGTTGGATGTCCATTACCCAAGTTAGTAGTTATGCGATTGTAGCAAAAGCTAATTCTAGAAAAAAACGATTAAATAATGAAAACAAGAGAGCTAAAATATGTCAAGTTTAAATACCTTGCATGAACTGTGTAGCTGTATAGTTGTTTAAAATTCTAGGATATCAAATAATATTATGTGATAGCCATTGTAACACATGCAAAGTTCACCATGTCGACCTTTGCTCTTCTCAATGTGGAGTAATAAGTTATTAGGCCTTATAGACTAACTGAAAAAATGAATATTAAAAAGTTTTTGAAAGTATATGTTTCTAGTGAGTTTGGTCATGTCAAATAAAGTGTGTCATTTCCAACACCTATTCACGTGCACTCTTAGTATGGCTAGAGTCCATAAAAAGTTATTGCACCATTGCAATAAACAGGATTACCAGTGCAATCTATTTTTTTAATTCCATTTGTTCATTTATTTGAAAGCCAGAATAGTGCATGGAGAATGTACCCTGTAGGTTCTGGATTCTCTCCTTGATTCCAAATGTCTTATTGGGCCTCTACCAAAAAGATGGTAAAACAATATTATCTGTACCATGAACATGTAAAATTTGGAACACCTCACGAGTATTACAATTTTGCTGTTTAGCATATGTGTTTACAAATACACACGTGTGCACTGGGTGAAGTTAGATGTTTCATACTTCTATCCATATCATGAGGGATTCAATAAGTTTTAAAGAGTTAGATTCCAGTTACCAATTCTAATGTGGGATAACATGCCCAGTTCTTGCTTATTTGTCACTTATGATGCAATTATGAAGTTAACTTAGAACCTAAAGGGTAAATTCTTTTTAACTACACTTGACTGAACATGTATCATTGAAAGTCAAGCTTTGGCCTTTCAAAGATGACATGAGAGTGAACGCGGAGAACCCAAAAGACTCCATGAAAATGCTGCTAGATCTGATACATGCATGGACCAAACTCACAGGATACAAAATCCGTGTAAAGAAACTGATTGCATTTCTATACACCAATAAGGAAGCAACCGAAAGAGAAGTCAAGAAATCAATGCCAGTTACAATTTCACCAAGAACCGTAAAATACCTAGCAAGAAAACTAACCAAAGATGTAAAAGATCTGTACAGTGAAAAGTATAGAAAATGTATGAAGGAAAATGATGAAGACACATCAAATACAGAAAAAAAAAACAAAACAAAACAATCCATGCCAAAGAGTGGAAGAATGAATACTGTTAAAATGTCAATAGTACCGAAAGCAATCTACACATTAATGCAATACCAATCAAAATTGTACCAACATTCTTCTCCAGACTAGGGCAAGCAATCTGAAACTTTGCACAGAACAACCAAAGAACCTGAGTAGTCAAAGTTAACTTTAAAAAAGAAAGCCAAAGTGGGAGGCAGCCCAGACTTTCGCCTCTCCTATGAAGCTGTAATCGTTAAGATAGTATGACTTTGGCACAAAAACAGGCACATGAACCAACGAAACAGCATAGAGAACCCAGAAGGGGCCCCACAAATGTATGGTGAACTAATCTTTGACAAAACTGCAAAGACAATCCAATGGAGAGAAGACAGCCTCTTTACAAAGGGTGCTGGGAGAACGAAACAGTAACATGATGAAGAATAACCTAGATGACTTTCTTCCAACGTGCACAAAAATAAAGGCAAAATGGATGAAAACCTTAAATGTGAGACAGGAAACCATCAAAACACTAGAGGAGAAAAGAGGAAAAAAAACCCTTTGACCTCAACTGCAGCAATTTCTTCCTTAGCATGTCTCAAAAGACAAGGGAATGAAAAGCAAAACTGAATGATCAGGACCGGGTCAGGATACAAATCTTCGGCACTGCAAAGGAAACAATCAGCAAAATTAAAAGGCAACCGATGGAAGGAGTGAAGATGTTTGCGAGTGACATATTGGATAAAGGGTTACTACACAAAATGTATAAAGAACTTACCCAAGTCACACCTGGAAAATGTAGTACAGTGAAACAATGGGCAGAAGACATGAATAGACACTTTTCCAAAAGAGACATCCAGATGGCCCCAAAACACATGAAAGGATGCTCAACATCACTCATCATCAGGAAAATACACATCAAAGCCACACTGAGATACCACCTCACACTAGTCAGTGTGGCTAAAATGAGCAACTTAGGAAACCACAGATGCTGGTGAGGATATGGAGAAAGAGTAACCCTCTCTCACTGTTGGTGGGAAAGGAAACTGGTGCACCACGGCAAGCATGAAACCTGCAGACATCACAATGACTCTAAGCGCATAACTTTCCATAATAATACTGAATTTCAATGGACTAAATGCTCCAACCAAACAACATAGTGTATCAGAATGGATGGAAAAAACAAAAACAAAAAACAGAACAAGACCCATCTATTTGCTGTCTACAAGAGACTGCTTATAGACATGAGGACACCTTCAGGTTGAAATTGAGGGGATGGAGAACTATCTATCATGCTACTGGAGGTCAAAAGAAACCTGGAGTAGCCAAATTGTATCATACAAAGTAGAGTTTAAATTAAAGGCTGTATCAAAAGATGACGAAGGGCTTTCTATATTAATTCCAGGGTCTCTCCATCAGGAGGAGCTACAAATTTTAAATGTCTACACACCAAATTCGGAGACACACAAATATATAAACAATTAATTAAAAACATACAGAACCTTGTTGATAAGAATGTGGTAATTGCAGGGGACATTAAATTAAACACAGAAAAAAAGATGGAAAATCTCCAAAAGCATGGAGGTTAAAAAACATCCCACCAACGAATAAATGGGTCAACCAGGCAACATGAGAAGAAATTAAAAGATATAAGGAAACAAATGAAAATGAAATACAACAATGCAAACCCTTCGGGATGCAGCAAGGGCAGTCCAGACAGGGAACAACAAAAACAAAACAAAACAAAACAAAACAAAACACAACAACAACAACAACGACGACGACGACAAGAAACATTGCTATCCAGGCCTATCTCAAGAAACAAGAAAAATCCCCAATACAAAATCTAACAACACACCTAAAGGAACTAGAAGCAGGACAGAAAAGACACCCCAAAGCGAGCAGAGGAAGAAAAATTATAAAGATCAGAGCAGAAATAAACAATGTGGAGTCTAAAGGAAAACAGTACAGCACATCAATGAAACCAAGAGTTGTGTTTCTGAGAAAATACACAAAATTGATAAACGTCTAGCCTGGCTTCTCAAAAAGAAAAGAGAGGGGACCCAAATAGGTCAAATCACGAATGAAAAGGGAATTATTACAAAGAATCTCTCAGAAATTCAAGCATTCATCAGGAAACACTATAAAATCTTCTATGCCAACAAACTGGACAACCTGGAAGAAATGGACAAATGCCTCCATACCCACACACTTCCAAAGCTCAAACGGGAAGAAATAGAAAATGTGAACGGACCCATAACTAGTGAGGAAATTGAATCAGTTATCAAAAATCTCCCAATAAATAAGAGTCCTGGTCCAGGTGGCTTCCCTGGCGATTTCTAGCAGACATTTAAAGCAGAGATAATAGCCATCCTTCCCAAGCTGTTCCAAAATATGGAAATGAAAGGAAAACTACCAGACTCATTTTATGAAGCCAGCAAACGGTGATTCCCAAACCAGACAGAGACACAAAAAAAAGGAGAATTACAGGCCAATATCCCTGATGAATACGGGTGCAGAAATTCTCAACAAGATACTAGCAAATCACATTCAATAGCATATAGAAAGTATTATTCAACACGATCAAGTGGGATTCATTCCTGGCCTGCAGGGCTAGTGCCATATTCACAAATCAAACATTGTGCTACATCACATTAATAAAAGAAAAGATAAAAACCATAGTACACTGTCAATAGATTCAGAAAAAAAGTATTTGAGAAAATACCACATCCGTACTTAATACAAACCCTCAAGACATTTGGGATAGAAGGAAACTACTTTAAACATCATAAAAGCCATTTATCAGAAGCTCACAGTAAATATCGTCCTCAATGGGGAAAAACTGAGAGCAATCCCCCTGAGATCAGGTACAAGACAGAGATGTCCACTCTCACCCCGGTTGTTGAACATAGTGTTGGAAGTCTTGGCATCAGTAATCAGACAGCACATGAAATTAAAGGTATCATCATTTGATTTGCAACGATGAAGTCAAACTTCCACTTTTTGCAGATGGCATGACACTATACATGGAATTTCGGACAGACCCCATCAAAAGTCCTCTATCACTGATACATGAATTCAGCAATGTTGCAGGGTAGAAAATCAATGTACAGAAATTGGTTGCGTTTTATAAGCCAATAATGAAGCAACAGAAAGAGAAATAAAGAAACGGATCCCATTTACAATGCACCAAGAGTCATAACGTACCTAGGAATGAAGCTAACCAAAGAGGTAAAAGATCTGTATGCTGAAAACTATAGAAGGCTTGTGAAGGAAATTGAAGAAGATACAGAGAAAGCAAAACACATTCCATGCTCGTGGATTGGAAGAATAAATATTGGCGAAATGTCAATACGACCCAACGCAGTCCTCACTTTATAGGCAGCACCAATCACATTGCACCAGCACTCTTCTCCAAGCTGGAACAAACAATCATAAAATGTGTATGGAAACACAAAAGACCCTGAATAGCCAAAGTAATACTGAAGAAGAAAACCAAAGTGTGAGGCACCACAATGCCAGACTTTAGCCTCTACCGCAAAGCTATAACCATCAAGACAGCATGGTACTGGCACAGAAACAGATACATAGACTTAATGGCATAGAATAGAGACCCCAGAATTGGACCCACATACGTATGACCAACTAATCTTTGACAAAGCAGGAAAGAATATCCAATGGAAAAAAAGACAGTCTCTTTAACAAATGGTGCTAAGAGAAGTGGACAGCAACATGCAGAAGAATGAAACTAGACCAGTTTCTTACACCACTCACAAAAATAAACTCACAATGGATGAAGGACGTGAATGTGAGACAGGAAACCATCAAACCCTGGAGGAGAAAGCAGGAAACATCCTCTTTGACCTCAGCGTCAGCAAGTTCTTAGCTGACACATCTCCAAAGGCAAGGGAATTAAAAGCAAAATGAACTATTGGGATCTCATGAACATATAAATCTTTTCCACAATGAAGGAAACAATCAACAAAACTAAAAGGCAACCGAACGAATGGGAAAAGATGAGTGCAAAAGTCATACTGGATAATTGGCTAGTACCCTAAACCTGAAAAATGAACTCACCAACTCCACACCCGGAAATCAAATAATCCAGTGAAGAAACGGGCAGAAGACTTGAACAGACACTGTTCTAAAAAAGACATCCAGATTGTCAAGAGACACATGAAAGGTGCTCAACAGCACCCCTCGTTCAGGGAAATCCAAAGCAAACCCACACTGAGATACCACCTCATGCCAGTCAGAGTGGCTACAATGAGCAAATTAGAAGACTATAGATGCTGGTGAGGATGCGGAGAAACAGGAACCCTCTTGCACTGTTGGTGGGAATGCATCCTGGTGCAGCCGCTCTGGAAAACAGTGTGGAGTTCCTCAAATCATTAAAAATAGATCTACCCTAAGACCCAGCAATAGCACTGCTAGGAATTTACCCAAGGGGTACAGGAGTGCTGAGACATAGGGGCGCATGTACCCCAATGTTTATAGCACTACTTTCAACAACAGGCAGACTATGGAAAGAGCCTAGCTGTCCATCAACTGACAAGTGGATAAAGAAGTTGTGGTTGATGTATACCACGGAATACTACTTGGCAATGAGAAAGAACGAAATCTGGCCATTTGTAGCAACGTGGATGGAACTGGGGGGTATTATGCTATGTGAAATAAGTCAGGCGGAGAAAGACAGATACCATTTGTTTTAATCCATGTGTGGGTCCTGAGAAACTTAGCAGAAGACCATGGGGGAGGTGATGCGGGGAAAAAGGTATAGAGAGGGAGGGAGGCAAACCATAAGAGACTCTTAAATACGGACAACAGACTGAGGGTTGACGTAGGGTTGGGGGAAAGTGGGTGACGGGCATTGAGGAGGGCACCTGTTGGGATGAACACTGGGTGTTGCGTGGAAACCAATTTGAAAATAAATTACATTTAATGAACAAGGAAATCCAGGGGTTGCTCTTACTGAATATGAGAATAGCTTTCCATTTTCAGCACTTTCTGAACGTGAGGTAGTACTGGCTTAAGGTGCGTAGAGGAAAGTTTGGTTTGTGTGTTTAAGAAAAGGAGTTGAGTAAAGACAGAGGCCTCTGACATGTATCACGTTGACCTTGGCAAGTGTCTCTTCTGATTGTTACCATGACTTATCCCTTTTCTTGATTCACATAGTTTGGTGTCATCCTTTCATGAGGAAGTGGATTTCAATTGACCATGGTAGGTGGTCCTTGTAATATTTTGTGAATTATTTGTGTATGTGGTGATGCTGGATGGACCATGCTGGTTGCTTTCAAAAGCACTTACACGGACGGTGTAACACGTTTTCTACCCTTGGAATCCCATACGGTCTTTTACTACCTTGTGTATGACTTACCTGAAATATCATGAATTGGTAGGTACCGAATAGGTTTTAGTGGCACTGAATGCCCTCATGGCCACTCACGCAGAATTCGTTGACGCTTTGCTCTTAAGCACACAATGACTCGGTCTTCCCTAAGCTGCGTGAAAGTGAGCATGCACACTAACTAGGCAAACTGTTTGCTGCTGCTGTGAAGAACAGCTTCCTGAACTGTGAGCTATAGCAACACACATATGGAACCCTAAGCAAGGCACAATATATCTGTATTCTTTGAAAGAGTAGAGTAGTTACTTCAATTTGGCTTTCAGTGCATTGCATGACAAGGCATTTAATTAGCTAAAACCCTCTTACAGTCATGTTTGATTACAAGTTGTGTGTACTCTCCACCGCGAAGTGTCATCTCATGTTGGATGGAATTAATGGAGGCTGAGGCACCAGTGCATTCACGTCGAGGACAACCCTCTTGAACTCATCAAGAACTATGGGCCTTCTCAGGTAAGATTACGTGCAGGTCTTTCTCAAGGGCATAATCTTAAACACAGCCCAACCTAAGGCAGCTTTGGGCAGCAGGCAGTGATAGGATAGGCAGACATTGTGACCTCACAAAGCGCCTGGTCTCCTAGCAACTGCGGTGTAACTCTCACAGCCTGCCGCCTGATTTGGCTTCATGGTAGGAAATTCATCAGTGCCCTGCGGCGGCGGCGAGACCTGGCAAGCGCGGGAGGCCCCTCGGGACCTCACATCCTGAGCCGCATGAAGAGGCGGCGGCGCAGGCCCCGGGAGGCCCTGGCCCCGGCCGCCCGGGGAGGAGCCTCTAGCGCTGCAGGAGGGGCCGCGCTGGAGGCGCCTGAGGAGAAAGTGCTGTACACGCGGTGGCAACCGTCGCCACTGTCGCTGGCCAACAGCAGCAAGGCGCTGATCGATGCTTTCCAGTTATTCGTGCCCCGCAGCACGGAGTTCATGAGCTCAGACGCGGAGCTCTGGAGCTACCTCTGCAGCCTCAAGCACCAGTTCTCCCCCCGCATCCTGCGCAGCAAGGACGTCTATGGCTACTCTTCCCTCCTGGCCCAGGTCCCGGACCCCTGGCACCAGCCCCCCGAGGCCCGCCTCCAGACGCGCCGGCCGGCTGCCAGGAGGAGGCGCCACGGAGCCCGGAAGGTCGCCGCCGGCCAGAGGAAGGTGCCGCCCCCGCCGCCGCCGTCCCGCGAGGACAGCACCCCCCGCAAGCCCACGGCCCCCGGGCCCAGCTCCGGGGGCCGCACCCTGGAGGAGAGTGGGAGGGCGGCCACCCCAACGCTGACCACCTTGCCAAGCATCCGCGTAGTCGGCGACGTGTGGGTCGAGAGCAGCGTGGCAGAAGCGCGGCGCCAAGCGCGCCAAGTCCTGGGAGTGAACCTGGAACCCGTGGTGAGACTCCGCCGCGTCCCAGTGCCTGGGCGTGAGATGCGGGCCACAGCCGCGCGACCTCCCAGCCCCGGGACGGGTTGTGCTTGGAGGGATGAACCAGTGAGAGCCGGGCCCGCATCCCCTAGTGCACTTTACCGGCGAAGAAGCACCAGACGGTCCCGGCCCGCGCCCCAGGGATGCGGCGCCGCCTTCTGGGACTCTGGGGCAGCTGTGCCCTCTACTGCCTCCCAGCACCGGGTCTGCGGAGGGAGGCGACCCCTGGACCGCAAGGGAGGTCCCCTTTCTTCCTAACCCCAGATTGAGAGGTCTCCAGGACTGTAGGGGCAGATCCATGATCTCTCTTGTTCCCTCATTGCTCTGAAGTCGTCAGAAGAAGCCATTCCACCCCCACCCTCTCCAAAGGAATTTGCTTCCATGCTTGTGTAATAAAGCTAGAGTTTCTCTGCCGTTCACGCACCACCCGGCTCCTCCCGCCAATTTCTTTCTTTCTTTGTGTGCATGTGTATGTATATATATCTTCTAGGATGATTTAAAGTACATATTCTTTAAATGTTTAGAAGAGCAGTAGAGAAAAAAGGGTGGGACATAGGAGTCTGCACTCAGATTAAAATAAGGTTACTGAAGTATAGTATACATTCAAAAGGACATATGTTATTTTTTTCATGTTTGTTTATTTTTGAGAGAGACACCGTGTGAGCAGGGGAGGGCCAGATAGGGAGCCACAGGATCCAAGCAGGCTGCAGGCTCTGAGCTGTCAGCACAGAACCTGATGTGGGGCTCGAACTCACAAACCATGGGATCATGACCTGAGCCAAAGTTGGACACTTAAGTGACTAGCCACTAGCACGCAAAAAAGAACATTTATTATTAAAAGCATTCTGAGCACAGCTTGATGCAATTCAGTTCAATATACTTGAGGAATCAGCACTCATTAAAAAAGGTACCAGGACCCCAAGGGACCACCTGTGCCTCTTTCAGTCACGGTCTATCCCTCCTTTGGGACGGCAATTATTCTGACTTCTTACAGAATCTACAACTTTTGCTTGTTTTTGGACTATATAGAAATGGAATTATGTGTCCTACACCTAGCTTCTTTCACTCAAACTTATGTTAGTGATAGTCATGTTATTGTATGTATAGATCCTTTCTGCTCATTGGTGTATAGAATTTCATTATATGAATAGTTTACAATATTTCTGCAACTCTTGGTGGACATTTAGGTAGGTTCTGGCTTAGGGAAATTATGAATAAAGCTTCAGTGAACATTATAGGACACGTCCTTTGGTGAACATTTTTTACAATAGTATTTATTTATCTAGGAGAGAATTTGCTGGGTCACATGTCATCCAACTTATCAGCTTTGGTAAGGTTCCTCCAAAGTGTTTCCAAAATGGTTATACCAATTTACACAAACTTCTTTCTATAGTAGTGCCTGCGTAATGCCTGTGAGCTCTGAATACTTGATAGCCTTGCCAACACTTGCTAATATTATCTTTTTCATGTTATCTATTCTGGCAGGTGTACAGATTTTTTTTTATTTGAGAAATATCAATCCAAGTATTGTATGCAAATAAAAAAAAAACACAACATCTAAATTGCAGATCAGGGCTTGCAATAAAAAATCAAAAGCTTTGTTTCCCCCATGAACACCTCTTCCCCAGAGGCAACACTTTCTTTTGTTTTCTTTTTTTTTTTTTCAATCAGGGTTTTTTTCAACAGACCATTTTTTAAGGACAATTTTAGATTTAGAGACAAATTGCACACAAAATACAGGTTCCTCATCCCCAGTAGTTTCTATAGTACCTTGCCCTAATGTGGATACATTAGTTATAAGTGGTGGATGAGCCATTCTTGACTGACACTTTATCATTAGACACATTATCATTTACTAACAGTTAGGGTTTATTTTGTGTTATATAGATTCATAACTTTTGAGAAATGTATAAAGGTATGTATCTACTATTGCAGTATCATACAGAATAGTTACACCACCCTAAAGTGCCCTGTTCTCCGCCTATTACCACTTCCTCTCTCCCCCTAAACCCTAATACCACTGGTCTTTTTACCGTCTCCGAAGGTGTTTTGCTGTTGTTGTTGTTGTTGTTGTTGTTGTTGTTGTTGTCGTCATTGTCCTTGTTTTGTTTTCTTTTGTTTTGTTTTTCCAGAACGTTATCATAGTTGGACACGTAAAGCAAATGGCTTTTTCGTATTGGATCCCTTCACTTAGTAATCCACACTTAAGTTTCTTCCATGACTTTTAAGTAGCTCCCTTTCTCCCTCTTTCCTTCCCTCCTCTTCGGTCTCTCTGCCTCCCTTTCATTGAGGGAGTTTATTTTCTAAAACAGCTTTTAAAAAGCTGGTTAACAGAAAAAGACTGGAAAGTGCAGAGTTCCCCTGTTCTCCCTCCTACCCCCAAAAACATAGTTCTCCCTATTGTAAACTTCTTGTGTCAGTGTAGTGCATTTGATACAACGGATGAGCCCATATGAAAACTATTACTAACTAAAGTCCGAAGTGTACCTTAGCATTCACTGTGGTGTGCAGTTCGGTGAGTTTTGACAAACGCACAATGCCATGATCCAAAGCATTTCACTGTCTTACAAGATGTTTCACTGCCGTAAATATTCCCTGTGCTTCATCGATTATTCATCTCTCCCTTCCCCCCTGAGTCCCTGGCAACCACAGGTCTCTTTACTGTCTCCATTATTTGAGGCAACACTTTTAACTGTTCCAGGTTTATATTCTTTTGTTAGGAATTTTCATGAAGATAAGTAGTATAGTATACTGCTGCTTATTGATTTGTCAGTTTTAAGCACCGTCTACTGACTTCCTATGTGACGTTGACGTATAGGTCGCTTAAGCCACCTGTCTTCTCTCTCCTCACCTTCCGATATATTCCCTAACTTCTATCTGTATACTGTTTCAGTCAGGTCCAGCCAGCCGGTGAGTCACTATAGGTATTTTAAACAGTTACACACGTGATGGGAAATCCCAGAAGCCAAACAAAGGATGGCGAAGCAATCAGGAATTAGTATCATCAGAAAGCTGTATCCACCCGCAGAGCTAGAGAAATTCAGAACCATACCTAGCAGGAACTGAGATCATGGGAGAAGAGGCTCTTGGAAAGAAGCTAGAATTTGGAGGAGATAAAATCACTGGTAGGAAGTGGAGCGGGAGAGAGAAAAACCTCTGGGCTTATACCTTCCTCCCTTTCTCCCATCAAACACCCATTGGTCAAACCCCTCTGGAAGCCAGTTGGCAAGGAACCAGGAAACACAGTCTATAGGAGAAGTGCAGGAACTGGATCTGAGGGCAAAAAGACATAACGGATGAAGTTACATATAGGTACTAGTTAGGGTTCTCCAGAGGCTCAGTATCAATGGGAATTGGTTCACAGGATTCCGGAGGCTGAGAAGGGCAGACCCAGGAGATCGAGTAGTTCAGTTCCAGGCAGACTCCCAAAGCCTAAGAATCAGGAGAGCTGATGATGTATGTTCCATTCCAAGTCTGAGCCTGAAGTCAGGAGACCAATATCGCAGCTTGAAGACAGTCAGATAGACACAGTGGATTCTCTCTTACTCCGCCTTTTGTTCTATTCAGGTCTTCAATCGATTAGTTGTGGCCACCCAGTGTTTGGCAAGGCAATATGTTTTGCTTAGTCTACTGATATACAGATGTTAAGTGTACTAAGAAATGTCCTCACTGACTCACTAGAAATACTGTTTAGCCATATATCTGCGTACCCTGTGGCTTAGCCCATTTAAAACATGAAATTGACCATCACACGATATAATTCTATGTTTATATGTATGTATGTATGTACATATGTATGTATGAAAGTATGTTATTTGAGAGAGAGAGGGAGAGAGAGAGTATGCTCAAGCAGGATAGGGGCAGAGAGAGAGAATTCTGAGATGTCAGTGCAGAACCTAATGCTCATCTTAGTCTTATGAACTGTCAGATCATCATCTGAGCCAAAATCAAGAGTGGATTGTGAACTCACCGAGCCACTCAGGTACCCCATGAGATGTAATTTTAAAATAGAGACCTAGTTCCCTTAACTGTACTATCATTTTTCATTCCTTACATTGTACGAGAAAGGTCTTCCTTAAACTTGCTGCACTGTTTCTCCGTCTCCCATCAGCTTTGGGCTTCTGTTTGTCATTGTTGTTAACACTGCTGTTATGCTCTGCAATCAAGTCTCTTTAGAGGGTTCAAGGTTGATTCTAAAACTTGAAAACTAATAAATGGTTTAAATTATTGTGATTATTAAATAATATGCAAACATTTGAATTACTACTCTTTTGCTGGAGTCTTTGCACCTGCTGAACGAGGACATCTCTAGCATCAAGGTGAAATGGATCCTTTCTCTTTGTATTCCTAGGTGCTTTAAACCATGCTATGTTTCACTTGGCTCATTCAGACTAAGGCCGTCTTATGGATATTTTCTGGTTCTCCTTAATTTTCTAATTGCACTTCTTTGTTTTATTGCACTCTTTCAGTGTTCTCAAATCATGCCACTTATGACATCTTCCTGCTAACCTCTTAGCGGTCTCTCACTGGAACCTTCTCTTTTCCTGCCTCATTTAGGTGGTGTCTCAGTAGGTCTGCTTCATAGCTTCCTTCCTGTGATTTTCCTCTGCTACGCTCCCAGTTTGTTTCCATGGTTTCATGGTAATATGGCTATCTGGGAAGTTAGGGAACATTTAAAAGCCTGGACTCTTGAGCCAGACGGCCTGGGGTTAGACTTTACTGGTTCCACTTACCAACTGTGTAAGTTGGATGTTGGATGAGGTATTTGCCTTCCTTATAACCCTGTTTCCTCCTCTCGAAGATAAGAATGGTAACTGTATATACTGTATAAGTTTGTTGTGTGGTTCATATGTAATAATATGTGAAAATAACCCATAACAGTGTCTGGAACAAAAATAAACACTCTGTTAATGTTGCCTATTATTAAGTATAATTTTTCTTTATTTTTTCTCTCCTTGTTTTGCTGGAGTACACCTTCAGATAACTTCCTAATGAAGAATGAGTGGAATCGAATGTTCTGTGTCTTTGCACGTCTGAAGATAATGAGTCCACTCTCAAATTTAATTGATAATTTTGATAGTGTAGAATTCTAGCTTCTTTTTGTAATTGATTTATTTTTTTACTTTTTTAAAGTTTACCTCCTACTTAGTTAGCATGTAGTGCAACAATGATTTCAGGAGTAGATTCCTCAGTGCCCCTTACCCATTTAGCCCATCCCCCCTCCCACAACCCCTCCAGTGACCCTCAGTTTCTTCTCCATACGTATGAGTCTCTTCTGTTTTTCCCCCTCCCTGATTTTACATAATTTTTGTTTCTCTTCGCTTATGTTCATCTCTTCCACTCATAGATTCCTAGCGTCTAATGGCCAGTGGCCCCTTCCGTCGATTTTCCCCTAATCACAACCCCATTGGAACTACAATATCTGCTCTTTAGAGTGTTTTTAACTCACTATCACTTCCACTTTCTTCTAGTTTTCAAAATCATTCAGTACGTCTGGCCTATGCTTAAGGAAAAGGGAATGGAGGTCCCCCTTTTGAAGGGTTTAAAAGAGAATTTATGAACATATTTTAGACTAGCACAGCCTGTCTGCAGGCCTCCTATTATTCACTCTCATCCTGCATGAAAAATATCCTCACCCTACCTCAAGAATCCTCCCTCTTAAAGACCCAACCCTTGTAACATCAACTCAAAGTCCAGGATATTGTTATGTAAATTAGGTCCCAGTGTGAATGAGTCTCCTGGGGCGAACTCATCCTCCACTACACTTTCAATCTGAAGACCTATGAATGAAGACCTATGAATTCAGCATACAACCAACAGGGGCATGTGGTAACCAGAAATCACACACACAAAACACTCACACACACACACACACACACACACACACACACACACACACACAGAAAAACAAACAAACAAACAAACACACCAACAAAACACAAACATTGCTGTTCCAAAAGAAAGGAAGGAGGTAATCATGAATGAGTCCCTGGTCCATAGCAATTCTGAAGTTCAGCTGGTACAGGTAGGCAGTCCTTTCATTGGGTCTTAAGACCTGGGAATGATTTTCCATGGCCCTAGCTCCTCTGGGGTTCTGGCTTTCAACCTCCAAGTCATTCTTCCCTTCTCATGAAAGGT
The DNA here is from genome assembly GCF_028749965.1 of Puma concolor. Taxonomy (NCBI): domain Eukaryota; kingdom Metazoa; phylum Chordata; class Mammalia; order Carnivora; family Felidae; genus Puma; species Puma concolor. The sequence continues at coordinate 1,953,582 of NW_028240236.1, read as the reverse complement.
AGCCTGTGTCTACAGCCTTATGGTTGTCTCGACCTACGTACTGATTGGAGGAGTTTGTGGGTCCAAAGCCTTCTTTCATTTTACTCTCTGGGATTAAGGAAACCCTTCTCTACCATGGACTCTTCCAAACATTTATAAGGAAAAACACTCCTAAACTTCAAGTGATATTGTAACAGAGAGAACCCTGTGCCCACAGTTTACTCTGCGAGGGTGTGCTTATGAGATAGAACGCTGGTATTCTCCAAGACCCTTCTTCATTTAGGAAACATTTCTAGCATCTTTTCCCCAAGGTCATCTGCTGCGGGATGTTGGTAATAATTTCACCTTCAATAAGAGTGACAACATTGATGTTATCTGTGCTAACAAAACATGAAATTGTATTTGAATGGCATTGAGTAAGTGCAAGTAGTATCGGTTAGGGACGTGTTCAGCTGTCACAGAAAGGGTGCCGCCAGTGACATAATCAAAGAGAGTTTTACTCACAAGGAGGCTGTAGGCTGTGCTCCATTAAGGCAGCAATGTCATCGGCAGCAGGCTGCATGGAATGGCAGAGCTGCCAATTTCTTTATGACCTCCTACAAAATTTTGGAAAAAAGGGTAGCAGCCATTAATATAATACTACCAATGTCTTTACCACTTACCGTCTTCAAGATGCAGCACATGTGTGAGCATTTCAAGCTCACAGCACATCTGTGAGGTACAATTGTTGATGTCTTTTGGAGGTCATTCGGTTTCTTCTTAAGTCAAAAATTAGCTGTCATATGTCTAGGGCATGTGGCTTCACCAAATCCCCTCCTAGGTTTCCTTGGCTTATCAATGCATCAAGCAAACTCATAGGAATTCTAGAATTTAATCCTTGTGGGCCATGGAGAAACCAGTTCTGCCTTATCACATCACATCACATTACATACTCAGGCCATTCAGTATACTCTCAGATGAACCCTTGGAAGGTGCTCCTGTATTAGCGTTGTATTTCTGTTGGCAAGAACCTTACCACGTTTCCTTGTTTTAATTCTTAGCATCATATACCAATTGCAGTATCTTCACGGAACAATGGTGGCCTCGAATGTAGCATCATCAGCTCTGGAAACTTCAGATATGGCCACGGTAACAGTTAAGGTGGACTCCAACCAGTTCTTGGCCACTTGGACTTGTCTGATTCTCTCTGTTTATCTACCTCCCACCCCACACTCCCAGCCCCAGCAGCAGTGAGAATCTGGTCAGTCAGGGAATCTCCAGCAGATACAGATGCAGATGCAGATCATTTCTCTGGATAATCTTTATGGTTGACTGTGGCCTGGGTGGCAGGACTGGTTCAGACAGAAACACCTGATTTGGGTGCCATCAAGCCGTCTCTGTGCCCTCCCTGAGAAATGGGACAGTATGCATTTCAAACACTTCAAGTCTCCACTTCTCCCTGCACACTTCTGTGTTTTGTTGCTTTCATCCACCTACAAAAGCAACCCAAACTTTATGCTAAAGAGAGTGGGGCTCGTGTGTTCTTTGCAGATTGGAATGCTGTTACTAGTTTGGGTTATCTTAACAAAAACTGACACATTACCTAAAAATGTAGAATTAGGTGTGAATTCAGAATCCATACATGTAGTAAGCCCTCCATGATTCCGTTGATTAGGGAGAGGCATCGACCATACTGTAAGAAACCCTGCCATCGAATGCTACAGCGCTATGGACTTTCAAAGCACTATTTTTAACCTGGTTATCCAAAGTCGTTAAATCTTTGTGAGTATACATTCAGAACTTTTTTAAGATCTGGATCGTAGTCTCCAATTTTTTCATGGCCTTCCTAACCCATTGATTCCCAGAGTTCTCTTTATTTTTGAATCGTTCTCTTGGGCATTTGACCAAACGTGTCAAATAAAAAAATGTCCTCAATTTGAATATATGAACATTTAAGAGCAGTCCCGTGTTCAGTGCCCAAATATTTTATTATTTCTGTTAAGAGTTTATTCTGTCTGTGGACGGTGAAGAAACAAATGCCTGTTTTTTGTTTGTTTTGTTTGTTTGTTTGTTTGTTTTTCATTTTCCCCACATAAGTAAGTAGATGTGCAAGGCAGAATGCTAGGTACCTGTCAAGGGTAATAGGACGTTCAGGAGTGTAAATGAGATTTCTGTCATCAAAAAAAAAAAATATTTGATGAACTAAGATAAGCTAAGCTTTAAAAATGAAAGGAAAATAGCCATGAACTCAGATAAAAGTTAGGCAATGAAGTACTTTTCCCTAGGGCAGCAAGGAGTTATGAGAAATACCATAATCTGTAGAGTTTGTACTACAAAGCTCTACTGACACGATGATAAAGCTCACCTTTAAATCTTGCTTTGTGTACTGATATTATTCCTTTCTTCTTGAAATCTAAAGAAGCTTTTTCTCTTTGGCTGTTAACATGAAATGAAAAGACACTTTCCCCCTATCTTTTTTTCTGCCGTATTTAAGCTGAGCTTCTTACAAAAGTCTTTTATGTATTCGTTGCTTTTTATCTTCATCCTTTGTCCAAAACAAGCCTTGAGATTGGGAATGATGTGGACTATTTCTAACCCAAGCTCACAGGACTTAACTTCTCATAACACCCATAATTTGAGGAGGCAATGAACTCGTATCATGGAGTTCCTTGTGCAGCCCATGGGCAGGATTCCACTGAAAGAATCGATAGCATCGTGGAGATCCTGTCTCTGGAAGGAACTAACAACAAATAAGCATTTGACCTTATAGGCTGATTTTCCTAGGAATCTAGGAATCAAGAGGGCCAGAAGTGGGATGGTGGGAGAGGGACACTGGAGAAGGGCTGAATACCCAGGTTCACTTGAAGCCAACTGAGCAGAGGAAGGTTCTGTCCTGGAGGAGCTTGGCTCAGCAGGGATCAGCTCCCAATTGTTACAGACTTAGTGAAAATACACTCATGAGAGCCTACAAGAAGGATGCTTCCAGAACTCTAAGAGGTTTCGTTCCTTTCTTATGTCTTTCTTTATGGAAAATGTCTTGGGGTTGCTTACTTCCCCTTTGTGTATCCACAGTTCTTCTTCCCACTAGTTGTGTTGTCATGAACCTCCTTGCGTAGTCCTTGCTCCCCTCCTAGGCCATGTGTTCCTCATGGGCAGGACTCACCTTAGCCATCCGTGTGTCGTTACTACAGTGCCAGCCATGGGCAAAGGGCCCTGTCCATACTGAATGAATGCAATGTGTTTATGGAGTTTCAGTTCCCTTTTGTTACAGAAGAACTAGCTGTCTCACTTCAATTTGATGTGTAACAGCAGCAGTCTATACGGGGTGTCTCTCTCACATTCTCTCTTTTTACAAACACCTGCATCATCAACTTTTGATTAACTCTTACCCTTTTGTCATCAGATGAATTGGGTGGAACCTTTGCCATCTCTTACGATCTTATTTGCAACCCAACACCACTTAAATTCCCTATCCTACAGTAAATTCTTGCTTACCAAGAAGCAATATAGTTCAGTGAGTAAGAGGGTGCCCCCTGGAGCCAGGCTGCCTGGGATCTCAAATCTTATTTTGCTCTATTTCTAGCAGCAGACCTTTGGACAACTTACTTTTTCGCTTTGCTACTCAGTTTTCTCAGCTGTAAAATCAGGCACAACCTAGCACCTTCACCATAGAGCTCTGAAATGAATTCAGTGGGGGTAACAACGGTAAAACACTTAGAATAATGCATGGAACCCCCTTCACTGTGAGTCAGTAAACACTCGCCTCTATCAGTGATGTAATTACGGTTTTGACAAAGTCGCTGCTTGCTTACTTAAAACCTTCACGTTGGCTGTGTTGAATGTACAGAACAGGTGAACTATGGAAGGCACCATGTCAGAGTCAGGCTTCCTTGGTAGAATGAGGCCCAATTCCCTGATGCTGGGGATTGCAAGAAGATACTCAAGGGCACAGAGAGGCACAGAGAGGCACAAGGCCCTCGGGACAAACCCATAAGGAGATGATCAGAAAGCCATAGGAAAACAGAGGGAACAAACTAATTTCACTTTAATTCCCACCATACACCAGTACAGTTCTCTGCAATTCACATATGTTTCCCTCTCAAGCAAACATAACAGGCCTGTGGGAAAGTTATTATTATTCCCACTTTACAGGCAACTAGGTTAATGCTTAGAAAGTTTAAATAACTTGCCAAATATCACATCTATGTTGCAGAGCTAGGATTTGAACCAGCGTCGGTCACAACCCACTGCCTCTGCCAATCTTTAGAAACATCTTTGGAAGAAGTGAAATACGTTAATCCTAATCATGCCCCGAATCACATAGGACTGGATACTATAGGCCCATGAAATCACAAGGCGGAAAAAAAAATAATTTACGAAGGCTATTTTGCTTACTGTTATATTCCTCAGAGTGCACCGCGTAAGTGTTCGCTATTTGCGAAATGACTGAGTTTATGAGGGAATGGACAGAAGTGTGAATACCTATGCTCATACGATTACACCATGTAGTTTGGTTGAGGATCTTCGGACACTCTGCCTTACATCTAAACTCATCAGAGTAAGGGGAACGTTAGGGCTGTCATAGCACGTGAAAGAGAAGGTTACTTATGATACCACTAGTCCCAAATTCCTTGTAGACCAGTTTACAAAGCAGCACACAAACATAAGACAGTGAGAGACAGCCAGGAAAGCTTAGAGAGAGGGAGAGAGAGAATGCCAAGCAGGTTCTACGCTGTCCACACAAAGCCTGATGCAGAACTGGAGCTCGCAAACCATGAGATCATGACCTGAGTCGAAAGCAATACAGTCACATGCCTAACTGACTGAGCCATCCAGGAGCTCTCACCTTTGTTCAGAAAGTAATTCCCAGGTTTTTACGTAGATAAATGACAGACCTCACAAACAAGAACAAAACAGATTAGAACGATGGTTCAAAACCAAGGATTGCAAGATTGCAGTAAGGACGTAATATGTGGGAGTAATCGGGGTGGGTGGGAGGAAGAAAGGGCCAGGGGGCAGATGGAGGGTCTGTAAATGGACGTTGGCATTCTAGCAAAGGTGGAGAGTTGTTACTTCCACTCCTTTCCTCCAGAACTTGTCCCAAGCATGTGGTGTCCACTGACCATATGCTTCAGAGCTGGAGGATGGATAAGCTGCCCATTGTAATCAGGGGAAAACATTCCACCCACAGAATTCACTAATTCGCCTGTTCCGTAATGTTTACCCTCTCACTGGCATTGCTAAAAGCACCTACTTTCTCTACACCACCATAGAACAGGTGGATTTTCCCTTGTCAGCCTTTGCTCGCTTACTTGTCCGTTTATTGGTCCACCTGTGGCTTTATTCACCACTCACCGAAATCTGACTGAGAGACTCTGTGTGCCAGGCTCTGTTCTCGAGGTATACCCCTGCCTCCGTGGTGGTTGTGGGTAATTCTTGACTTCTGGGCTTCCAGCTACTACATCACGTGTGGCTCTCCATCACCCTCTGTTGCTTTTTCATTGTCATTGGGCAGGTGTCTGTCTGCTTCTTCTCTCTAATTATGTACACGGTAGAAATCAGTGCCTTGAGGGTATGGATGACTGCAGTGAACAGACTCTTGGACGTGTCTTTTACCTTGGGGAATTGTGCATATTTGTGTTTCAAAATCTAGTTTACCCTAGAGGCAGACATTTGAAACAAAGCAAACACAGTCCAGACGGGGCTCAAGAAACAAAATCGTTGGATGTGTCCCCGAGCCTGGTAGCAATGCAGGTGGGCTAGAGGCCTACAGATGTGGAGCTAGACTGTTGTTGGATGACAGCTTCACTGTGCATCTTCAGCTAGGAAGTGGTACAGCTGGAATGAGAATTCTCCTAGTGTGATTCTTGGCCAGTGTTTTCCTGCTCACTCATCGGCCTGGGAGGGCTGAGACCTTTTGGAACTTTGTTGCGTTTTGCTGCAGAATCAAACACTAGCTAGGTTTCTCAGGTACGTATAGAATGGGCTGTGACAGCAAGGTGGGGTGGGGGTCAGGGAGACCTGGCAGGAGGGAGGAAAGTGAACAGGCAGGAGAGGGGGACTGACAGAGGCTGTTTCTTCCATTTTGTTCTGGGAAGACCTTAGTGAGGATGTCTAGTCCTGAGTACTGGTGAAGTTTATGTACTGGCTGTGGAGTGGGCGGGCACCCTAGAGAGAGTCCTGACAGTCTGAGGGAAGTGTGTGTGTGTGTGTGTGTGTGTGTGTGTGTGTGTGTGTGTGTGTGTGTGTCAGAAAGAGAGAGAGAGAGAGAGAGAGAGAGAGAAAGAGAAAGAGAGACAGAGAGAGGGAGAGACAGAGAGAGGGAGAGAGAGAGAGAGAGAGAGAGAGAGAAAGAGAGAGAGAGAGAGAGAGGGATAGAGAGAGATGGAGAGAGAGAAGTCCCAGTAAGGGAATGTGATATTTATTCGGATTGCCTCTTCAATTCATTTTCAAAGGATTCAAATCACAGGGAATTTTTCTTAAAACTGAAAGTATGTACTGAGATTAATCCTAATAACATGAATAAGAAAATAAGATCTAGAATTCGATGTCCATCAATTTATAAATAAATCCTTCTGGGGCAGAGGGGTCACCATGGGGGAGAAGTCGGAGGATCTGTACATCCCATGTCTCTCAAACAAAGTGCTGAAGCCAAAGCATTTTGAACCCCAAAAGTCTGCGAGGAAATCAGACTGAATTCTCCCTGAAGGAAATGAGACACCTTGAGAGATGACAGGTGGCTGCTTGTGAACTGGGGTACATAAATTGGGCCAAGAAGGAATGGAGGGAAGAGATCCCCTTCTGCGGAGAGACAAAAGTAAGAGAAAGAGTGGCTGCGGAAGTGTAGGGCTGTATGTGGATAAGAGGAGAACCTCGGACTGGGACTGACAGGGATCTTATCTCTAACTGTGGGGCTTTCTTGGGTCTGGGGCTAGGCTCCCTGTATGTGCACCTGGGGAGGAGAGGAGCCAGCATTGGTTTCAGGGGTAGAGCAGGGGCACAGTCCACAGGAGACAGTAGCCCCTCCCTGGTGGGCTGTGCAATAGAGCAAAGCCTGCCCGCATCCACCACCCCCCCCCCGGGTCAGTGGCTGGGTCTAGGGCGCAGTCTGCAGTAGGAGAAAGTGGCCCCCTCCCTGGGGGCGTCGCTGTGGGACAAAACAACGCCTGCCTGCATCCACCATGCCCAAGCTCAGCAGTGAGGTCAGCAGCGCAGTCCACAGCAGGAAAAGGCGGGGCTCCCTGAAGCACAGCAGCACAAACAAAGCCAGGAAGACATTTGGAGCAGCACAGAGAGGCACTGCCCCAGTGCCAGAGCACACGGAACGGGTCTGTGAACCCTCGACAAGCGCTGTGCCAAAGGAGTCAGCGGAGCAAGAAGGACCACCCTGCGTGTGCTCTCGGCACAATGAGGACAACTGGAACGGAGTACACCAGGTCATGAAGAAGAGGCTGGGCATCACCATTTCCCCCCTGCCACCACCACCAAAGCGGGGCCTCAGGGATCAGTCCCAGGGTCCAGAGTGGAGGTGGGACCAGCCTACCCCAAACCACGCCCCTCTGTGCTGGGTACCTGCTTGTCTGATGGAGCAGGATAGGCGCTGTGGAACCAGGCAGCTCCGTCTTCCGGACCGGTGATGCTGCCTAGACTGGAGTAATTCCGGGACAATTCTTGTTCTTAGACGTATTCTCCCTTCCTATCTCTTCCCTCCTTTAGGTTGATAACTCTGCTTGTTGGTTCGTTTAAGCAGACATTTATAATCCATTCCCTTGATACATTTCCTACCTATACTTGTATACTTGCCTTTCTCTCTCTCTGAGATAATCAAGCCATCTAGTTTCTCTGTCTGGCTAAACTTATCTTCCTTTTGTTCCCCCACCTCCTTCCTTATTTTCCTTTCTCTCTGTCTGCATGAAGCCACTTCGCCTCCAAGCCTGGTCAATATATATATGTTTTTCCTTTTCCCCACTCCTGTCATTTCTCTCTTTATATGTGTTCTTCCAACAGCAACGCCTCTATCTTGTTCTTTACTTGTAGCTGGTGTTTCTGGTCTGTTTGTTTGTTTTGTTTTGTTTTTTGATTTCAGACTGTTTTTCTGTGAGTGTGTGAGCGTGTGTGTGTCCATTTATTTCTTTTATTTGCACGTTGCCTTACATGTCTCTGTTTCCTGTTTGTTGGTTTGTTTGTTTTCCTTTCCAGGGCTACTTCAAGGAACAAATAAAACGACAACTTGTGGAGGGTCAAACACATCATTACGAGTAGAGAACTCAAAGAGCCAATGTCACAACAACAGAGAGCAAGTAACACTCTCCAAGAAACACTACCTGCAGGGCTAGAACCTGCAGAGGGCGTGAGCCCCCTTTCCTATAGCAATTCTTGCAGGTGCAGAGCAAATAACAAGCTTGTAAACCTCCTAAGAGAGAGAAAACTAGCCAAAATAATGACACAGAAGAATTCCCCTCAAAAGAAATTCCGGGAAGAAGTGGACAGCTAACGACTTGATCAAAACAGATATAAGCTACATATCAGAATTTAGCATAACAGTCCAAAGATTAATCGTTGGGATTGGCAAAGCCATAGAAGACAGCATGGAATCAATTATTGCGGAGATCAAGGAAATAAAAAGTAGTCGTGATGAATTCGAATGCTATAAATGAGGTGCAAATTAAAATGGAGGCAGCCACAGCGCGGATTGAAGAGACAGAGGGGAGACTAAATGAATCAGAAGTTAAAATTATGGGGGAAAGGAGGTGAGAAAAAGATAGAGAAAAAAATGAGGATCGAGAGGGGAGAATTAGAGAACTAAGTGATGAAATCAAATGGAACAATATCCATATCACAGGATTTCCAGAAGAGACAGAAAAGGGGTGTGAAGATGACCTTGAACAAATCATAGCTGAGAACTTCCACAAGCTGGGGGAGGACACCGGCATTGAAACCCAACGGGCACAGAGAACTCCCTTCAGATGTAACCTGAGTTCATCTTCTGCACAACATAGCATGGGGAAACTGGCAAAATACAAGCATGAAGAGAGAATTCTGAAAGCAGCTAGGGATGAATGGACCTTCACATACACAGGTAGAGAAGTATTGGGATAGGAGCAGACCCATCTACTGAAATCAGACAAGCCATAAAGGAATAGGGTAATCTTCAATGTGATGAACAGGAAAAATATACAACCAAGAATCCTTTATCCACCCAAGCTGCCATTCAGAATCGAAGGAGAGGTAAAGGTCTTCCCAAACAAACCAAAACTGAAGGAATTCACCACCGCTAAACCATCCCTACAAGAGATCCTAAGAGGGATTCCTTGAGGGAAATGTCGCAAGTATCACAAAGTACCACAGACACCAGTACAAGCATGAAAACTACAGACATCACAATGCCTCGGAACCATCGCTTTCCATAACAACAGTGCTTGGAAGTGGAATAAATGCTCCAACCAAAAGACACAGGGTATCAGAATGGATAATACAAAACAAGACCCATCTGTTTGCTGTCGTACAGGAGACTCATTTCAGACCTGAGGACACCTTACTCTTGAAAGTGGGGGGATGGAGAACTACCTTTCATGCTACTGGGAGTCAAAAGGAAGCTGTAGTAGCCATACTTCTATCAGACACACTTGACCTTAAATTAAAGTTGGCAGCAAGAGATGTTTACGGGCATTATTAAATAATTACAGTGTCTGTCCATCAGGAAGAGCTAACAATTATAATGACTATGCACTGAATTCTGAAGCACACAAATATTTAAAACATTTAATCACAAACATAAACAATCTTATTGATAAGAATTTGGCAATTGCAGGGGGCTTTAATACTCAACTTACAACAATGGACAGAAAATCTAGACAGAATCAGGAAGGAAAGAAACAATGGTCCTGAATGATACATTGGACCAGAAGGACGTGACAGATAATTTAGGACTCTACATCCCAGAGCAGCAGAGCATACTTTCTTCTGGAGTGCACGTGGAACATTCTCCAAGAGAGACCACATACTGGGTCGCAAAAAGCCTTCAATAAATATAACAGCACTGAGATGACACCATGCACACTTTGAGATCACAATGTTTGGAGCTTGACATAAAGTACAGGAAAAAGTCTGCTCAACCTCTAAAAGCATGCAGGTTAAAAAACATCCTAGTAAAGAACGAATGAGTCAACCAGACAATTAGAGAAGAAATTAAAAGACATAAGGAAACAAATAAAAATGAAAAGACAACAATCAACGCTTTTTGAAAAAAAATTTAATTAAATAGATGGAAAAAGGGTTACTGAAGCTGAGTTTTGCATATTTGAGACAGCATGTTATGCACTAAGGAGTCCGAGTGCTTGGGGTAAAGGCCATTTCCATATCTTTCTTAGTTCTGTGACCTTGAGCAATTATAACATCTCCTTCAGCCTCAATTCCTCCCTCTGTACACAGGGTCAATTGAGATGCTTTATGAGGTAACGTGCCTGCCACAGGGAAGTGATTGGTAGCTGTAAGTTCATTGCTCTGCCCCTCGTATTCCCAGGACTCCTGCCAGGGAGCCTGGAGGCCTGCGTGCTGGCCTGAATCTGAAGCATTTTCAGGCAAATTGTTCACTTTGTGATTAAGGCTTCCCGTTTCACTGAGCCCTTGATTCACCCCATGTGTTCTGGCAGCTGCTGCCCTGCGTGGGTTCCCTCTTCCTTTTTAAGACCCTTACTTGGTGTGGTGGGATACAGTGATCACACCACCTGAGCATCAGTTATTAGCAATAAGCGTGACTCCTCTGAGTACCTATGGTATTCCGATTATTCCCACATAAAGCTAGTGTTCTGCAGCTCTGATTATCTGCTAAATTATACCAAGGCATAGTTTAGAAGATTCTTTTGTTGTTGCTGCTGTTGTTGTTGCTGCTGTTGTTGTTGCTGCTACTGCTGCTGCTGCTGCTGCTGCTGCTGCTGCTGCTTTTGTTGTTTAGAAATCATTTGCTTCAGGTTCATCTAGTCTATCCAGTAACACCTGCAATAACAATGAGATAAACTTTGGTTTTACCTTTTTTCACTTTTTACCGCCAGTGGATTTTGTTTTTGTTTTTGTTTTTCAGCCTCCCTTTGGGAAGTTCTATTTCTTCCATCTTCTCGCTCATGTGTCCTAAATAGACAACTGATTGTTTACTAGTTGCTGTCTCTGGGAGGTTGTTGCTGTTTGCCAGGTGTTAGTATTGACATGCCAGGTCTGGGGTGTTCATTCTTTCCCACTTTACCACTGAGGTATCTTCGAAGGAACTTTTTATTTATTTATTTATTTATTTATTTATTTATTTATTTATTTATTTATTTATTTATTTATTTATTTATTTATTTATTTATTTATTTATTGCAAGGCAGATCTACTAGTGATAAAGTCCTTCCTTTTTTGTTTCACAACGTATGACTTGTTTTAGGATTGTTGTTGTTGTTGTTTACAAAGGTGAGGGATTGTAAAATTCAGATTCTTTGGGGAATATGTTTTTTTTTTCTGTTTTTTGTTTTTGTTTTTTCCATCCATTCTGATACACTATGTTGTTTGGTTGGAGCATTTAGTCCATTGAAATTCAGTATTATTATGGAAAGTTATGCGCTTAGAGTCATTGTGATGTCTGCAGGTTTCATGCTTGCCGTGGTGCACCAGTTTCCTTTCCCACCAACAGTGAGAGAGGGTTACTCTTTCTCCATATCCTCACCAGCATCTGTGGTTTCCTAAGTTGCTCATTTTAGCCACACTGACTAGTGTGAGGTGGTATCTCAGTGTGGCTTTGATGTGTATTTTCCTGATGATGAGTGATGTTGAGCATCCTTTCATGTGTTTTGGGGCCATCTGGATGTCTCTTTTGGAAAAGTGTCTATTCATGTCTTCTGCCCATTGTTTCACTGTACTACATTTTCCAGGTGTGACTTGGGTAAGTTCTTTATACATTTTGTGTAGTAACCCTTTATCCAATATGTCACTCGCAAACATCTTCACTCCTTCCATCGGTTGCCTTTTAATTTTGCTGATTGTTTCCTTTGCAGTGCCGAAGATTTGTATCCTGACCCGGTCCTGATCATTCAGTTTTGCTTTTCATTCCCTTGTCTTTTGAGACATGCTAAGGAAGAAATTGCTGCAGTTGAGGTCAAAGGGTTTTTTTTCCTCTTTTCTCCTCTAGTGTTTTGATGGTTTCCTGTCTCACATTTAAGGTTTTCATCCATTTTGCCTTTATTTTTGTGCACGTTGGAAGAAAGTCATCTAGGTTATTCTTCATCATGTTACTGTTTCGTTCTCCCAGCACCCTTTGTAAAGAGGCTGTCTTCTCTCCATTGGATTGTCTTTGCAGTTTTGTCAAAGATTAGTTCACCATACATTTGTGGGGCCCCTTCTGGGTTCTCTATGCTGTTTCGTTGGTTCATGTGCCTGTTTTTGTGCCAAAGTCATACTATCTTAACGATTACAGCTTCATAGGAGAGGCGAAAGTCTGGGCTGCCTCCCACTTTGGCTTTCTTTTTTAAAGTTAACTTTGACTACTCAGGTTCTTTGGTTGTTCTGTGCAAAGTTTCAGATTGCTTGCCCTAGTCTGGAGAAGAATGTTGGTACAATTTTGATTGGTATTGCATTAATGTGTAGATTGCTTTCGGTACTATTGACATTTTAACAGTATTCATTCTTCCACTCTTTGGCATGGATTGTTTTGTTTTGTTTTTTTTTTTCTGTATTTGATGTGTCTTCATCATTTTCCTTCATACATTTTCTATACTTTTCACTGTACAGATCTTTTACATCTTTGGTTAGTTTTCTTGCTAGGTATTTTACGGTTCTTGGTGAAATTGTAACTGGCATTGATTTCTTGACTTCTCTTTCGGTTGCTTCCTTATTGGTGTATAGAAATGCAATCAGTTTCTTTACACGGATTTTGTATCCTGTGAGTTTGGTCCATGCATGTATCAGATCTAGCAGCATTTTCATGGAGTCTTTTGGGTTCTCCGCGTTCACTCTCATGTCATCTTTGAAAGGCCAAAGCTTGACTTTCAATGATACATGTTCAGTCAAGTGTAGTTAAAAAGAATTTACCCTTTAGGTTCTAAGTTAACTTCATAATTGCATCATAAGTGACAAATAAGCAAGAACTGGGCATGTTATCCCACATTAGAATTGGTAACTGGAATCTAACTCTTTAAAACTTATTGAATCCCTCATGATATGGATAGAAGTATGAAACATCTAACTTCACCCAGTGCACACGTGTGTATTTGTAAACACATATGCTAAACAGCAAAATTGTAATACTCGTGAGGTGTTCCAAATTTTACATGTTCATGGTACAGATAATATTGTTTTACCATCTTTTTGGTAGAGGCCCAATAAGACATTTGGAATCAAGGAGAGAATCCAGAACCTACAGGGTACATTCTCCATGCACTATTCTGGCTTTCAAATAAATGAACAAATGGAATTAAAAAAATAGATTGCACTGGTAATCCTGTTTATTGCAATGGTGCAATAACTTTTTATGGACTCTAGCCATACTAAGAGTGCACGTGAATAGGTGTTGGAAATGACACACTTTATTTGACATGACCAAACTCACTAGAAACATATACTTTCAAAAACTTTTTAATATTCATTTTTTCAGTTAGTCTATAAGGCCTAATAACTTATTACTCCACATTGAGAAGAGCAAAGGTCGACATGGTGAACTTTGCATGTGTTACAATGGCTATCACATAATATTATTTGATATCCTAGAATTTTAAACAACTATACAGCTACACAGTTCATGCAAGGTATTTAAACTTGACATATTTTAGCTCTCTTGTTTTCATTATTTAATCGTTTTTTTCTAGAATTAGCTTTTGCTACAATCGCATAACTACTAACTTGGGTAATGGACATCCAACGTTCCAGCTTATCTGTTTTTGTATCAGTGATGAAAATCAATCTCTATGTCATTGACTTTTCAATTAACCCTGGCTATGTTTTAGGTCTTTTATCACTGCAATGATAAATTCTCTGTCGTCTTCTATACCTTTTTTGAAGCCCAGTGATTAATCTTATGCCTATGATTCTACATTCTTGTTGTTATACTGCTTTTATCTATTTTGATCAATTCTTTAGAGGTCACTTCTTGCTGGAATTTCGTCTGAGGGGAATTCTTGCGTTTCATCATTTTGGATAGTTTTCTATCCCTTTTGTGTTTTAACGTTGTTGTTGTTGTTGTTTTGTTTTGTTTTGTTTTGTTTTATGTGCTATGCACCTGAGAGCACTGCTACTTTAAAGTGGGCTCATACCGTCTCCATGGCCTAGCCCTTCAGGACGTGTGTTTTGGAAAGTGTTACTTGCTTCGTGTTGCTATGACTTTTGTGTTTGAGTTCTCATCTCAGAGTGATTTTTGAAAATCCCACGAGGTGTGCTTTGATGTGTTCCTTGAAGTACCAAATGAAGTAATTGGAGGCTTGCACTATCTTGACAGGGGTTAAAACACCTTAAGTTGCCACGGATGGGTGTTCTTGCCCTTCCCAACAATGGGGGTTACTCCTGGTAGTGAGATCCTGGAGATGTGATGGCGCCAAAGCCCCGGCGCCACACAGACAGCTCCTCTGAAAAGCTCTAGGCAGCTGCACTTATGAAAGCTGCTCATTTTCTGATTTCCCAGAGGCTACCTTGGGCAAAATTGTGGATTTTGTACATTACCTGGCCACATCTATTTCTTCTACCAGCCAGATCTTAGATTGTAGGCAAATGATACCTCCGAGTTTGCTTCTCCAATTTGTAAAGGGGAAGTATAACGCCTATGTCCGGTATAGTGGTGAGATTATAGGTAATGCCTGTAAAACGTGTGGAAAAACTCCTGGCACATTACACTCCATAAACACTGTATTTTGTTTTGATTTCCTCATAGTTGTCACTACATCCATACAAACTGTACCTCCAGGGTGGGGTCTTATGTAGGTCAAAATGTAAGCTACACCATAGAAGCTATCAACGAGGCAAAATGTTTCTCCTATGCGTGAGGACGTGACCCTTCCCTTTTTTGCATATGTATACTAAATTTGGTGGTAGAGATCATTGAAGACTTGAATGTATATTGCAGTCTAGCTCGCCGGGAGATAGTTAAAAATCCCCTATTTCAGGCATCGTGGATACACATATTGAACACCTTAGGTGTCAGGTGTTATTAGGTTCAAGTACACAGTGAGAATCCAACATGCACGCTCCATATATTCAGGATGTTTCAAAACTTAGCTACAAATAGTACAGGTGTAATTACAACGTGTGGCAAATGCTGTTAAATAGAACACTAAATTTTATGAGAAGGAATGGCACAGGGGACAAAGTGTAGATTACAGGATTGGCCAACAAAGGTTTCTTGGGGAGAAAAGTCCTTTTCAAACTGGACCCGTAGCAAGAACTGGTAAGGAAACTAGCGACCACAAAATGCATTCTAAGCGGAACCTACATGGGTCTAATTTGAGCAACCAGGAGAAGAGACCGTCCCGGTCACCTAATGAAAGGAGAATCAGGAAAGATGGCATTAGAGGGGTGACAAGGCAGGACTGCCAACGTCTGGTGGTCACATTACAGATTCTATGTGTCATTTTGAGTACAGTGGAGACTAGAGGGTTGTCGTAAGCAGAGGAATGAACTGCTCAGATTCAGGAGTCTTGGATTGCATTCCAGATGCAGTGAAAAGAATGAACTGGGATTTTGGTGGGAAGGGAAAGGCAGCATGGGGCTAACAACGAAAATGGAGAGTAGGCGGAAGGTGGTGAGAAACTAGCTGGCTTGGCATAAGTTGGAGGTGGAGTTGAGAGCCCCTGCTGCTGAGTGGATCACAGAAAAGACGTTGAGGATGGGAGGACTGACAATGAGCCTCTTTCCCTCTTGAGCAGCTGAAGACAATGCCCCATTAAGAGAGAAACACAAGAGGGGTCTTAAGTTGGTCATGGATTTCAATTGGTTGTTGATTGGGTATTAATTCATATGCTTAGAGACTTTTGCTTAGAATTTTATCTTTTCATTGTTTTGTTTCTACAACTTGTTTCGTTATTACCATCTTGAGGTTCTAACGGATGTTCTCCAATTCTTCGCTGTCTCCAAGACCTTCTTACATAAGAGTATGGACATGATGGGTTATGTAGGTCCATCATCTTCTACCCAGTCTTTGTCGTCGTCACAAATACATAATGGCCACTGTTGTAGAAGAACCTCAAGGTCCAACAGGTTTGTTCTCACTGTTCTCGGAATGCCTGCCCCTCCTTTATTCCTGCACATTTGCTTTTGTCTCCTTTGTCCTCCTCCTTTCTGCCTGCCAACTAGAAATTTGGTCATCCTTTAAGATTCTTTGTGCTATGCCTCCGAGACGCCTTTACTGATCAACTCGGCTCAGTGGACTTCTCCTGCTACATGAAACTTGACCTTGAAGTCTCACTGTGCTTTGTATGGT
Organism: Puma concolor; assembly: GCF_028749965.1. Classification (NCBI taxonomy): domain Eukaryota; kingdom Metazoa; phylum Chordata; class Mammalia; order Carnivora; family Felidae; genus Puma; species Puma concolor. The sequence goes on along the minus strand of NW_028240236.1, from coordinate 1,937,192 downwards.
GTTTGGGTTTTTTGTACCCTCAAATATTGAAAGTTTCTTGAAGGCAAGGATGCGGTCTTGCATGCTTTCAGAAACTTTTATAGACACTCAAACATGGTCAAAGTTTAGAAATCTTTCTTGGTGAAGTGGTTGAGTCAACGTCAAATCAGATGGGAGGGTGTCTGCTGAAGGAATAACACTGGATTGTTTGAAACTATCCTTGATGTGTTGAATGGACCTAATAAATTTATGAATTGACACATTTTATTTATTTAACTGATACTAGACTAAATCATTTATTTGAAACGTTACTTTATGATTACGGCGGTCTTAAAGTTTATTGCAGAAAATTTAGAAAATAAACAAGAAAGAAAGAAAAATGGTCATAAGTCAAACACCTGGAGATAAGCATATGTAAACACGTTTTTTATGTTTATGTATTTTTGGCACAGAGAGAGAACGAGAGAGAGATGAGCAAGAGTGGGGGATGGGAGGAGAGAGAGAGATAGAGAGAATCATAAGCAGGCTCAACGTTGTCAGTGCAGACCTCAATGTGGAGCTTAATCGCACACACAGTGGAATCATAACTGAGCTGGAATCAAGAGTCAGATGCTTAACCGACTGAGCCATTCAGGCGCCCCTGGAGGTAAGCACCTCTAACACTGTGGTATAATCGTCACGGAAGAGGTATATGTACATGCATTAACCAAAATTTGCTATGTAGCTGTGAATCCCATTTTTGATCCTCTAGTGATACGAGCATTTCGCTAGGTCACAAATGTTCTCCAGGGCTATGAATTGTAAAGGTCTCATAGCATGCCATAACTTATTTAAAATTTTTTTTAATGTTTATTTATTTTTGAGACAGAGAGAGACAGAGCATGAACGGGGGAGGGTCAGAGAGAGAGGGAGACACAGAATCCGAAGCAGGATCCAGGCTCTGAGCTGTCAGCACAGAGCCCAACGCGGGGCTCGAACTCACGGATCATGAGATCATGACTCGAGCTGAAGTCGGACGCCAAACCGACTGAGCCATCCAGGTGCCCCATGCCATAACTTATTTAAACATGGCTATTGATCATTTAGGATGTTCCATTTTCTTGCTTCGAATAGTTGCTACAAGTAGAATTAGCTTTTCATGGTGTAGACACAGTTTAGTAAATGTCAGTTAAAAAATAAAAAGAACTGCAGCCTGTAATGTGAGGCGGAGGAACAGGTATGACCAGATTTCGCTTCACCTTGTCTATTGCTGGCAGTCTTTACAGCCTTCTCTCCCTCATCCTCTTTTTCTCCTCCTTGACCCACAACCTCCCCCTCTTTATTCCTCCTTCTTCTCATCCTCGTTTCTCTGTCTATGCTGGCCTCCTTACTTCCCATCAGTACACACGTTCACTCTCCTGCCTTGGGGAATTCATGGGTCCTTCTGCCTAGATCACCTTCCTGTCAGCAGGTATTTCTCTCATTTCCGTGAGGTATTTATTCAACTGACACCTTTACAGTAGGGCCCTCTGTGTCGAGTATTTCACACCCCCTCCCCCAATGCTTATATCCTCTCCAAGATGTATTTACTTGTTCTTTCCCCATTCATTATTCTCTACCGTAGTTTCTAGTTCCATTATGTTTGTCAGTCTCCCCCACTGGACTCTTGAGCACCAAGAGTGCAGTGATCCTTGCTCCTTTGGTTCCCTAGTGGATCCTCAGGGCGTAGACTGTGTTGTCTCATTCTAAATGCTCCAAAAGTATTTATTGAATGATTCAATGAATCAACAACACTCCTTCTTTCTTAAGAATGTTTTATAATTTTGTACTTTACACTTACATCTATGATCCATTTGAGTGAATGTTTCTATAAGTGATGATTTTAGGTCAAGGCTTCTTTTACTTAATTAATTAATCAATGAAATGATTGAGTAAAATATTAATTACTTAGCTAGATATGGCATATCTCTCCATTTATTTATATCTTCCTTGATTTACCCAATCAGCCTTCTGTGGCTTTTCACGTACAAATCCTGTGCATGGTTGTTAGACTTAAATGTAAGTATTTCAATGTTTGGTGTGATTTTAATGGTTCTTGAAAAAACAGTTCAGGAGAGGAGAGATGGCGGCGTAGGAGGACGCTGGGCTCACCGCGCGTCCTGCTGACCACTTAGATTCCACCTACACCTGCCTAAATAACCCAGAAAACCGCCAGAGGAATAGCAGAACGGAGTCGCCGGAACCAAGCGCAGACGAGAGACCCACGGAAGAGGGTAGAAAAGGCGGCGAGGTGGTGCACGCTCCACGAACTGGTGGGAGGGAGCCAGGGCGGAGGGGCGGCTCGCCGGCCAAGCAGAGCCCCCGAGTCTGGCTTGCAAAAAGCGGAGGGCCTGATGGACTGTGTTCCGACAGCAAGCGCGACTTAGCGTCTGGGAGGTCATAAGTTAACAGCTCTGCTCAGAAAGCGGGAAGGCTGGAGGACAAAGGGAAGGAGAGCTGCTGAGCCCCCTGACGACAGAGCTCAGTTTGGTGGGGAACAAAGGCCCTCGCCAGCGCCATCTCCCCCGCCCATCCCCCAGCCAAAATCCCAAAGAGACCCAGTTCCTGCCAGGGAAATTGCTCGCTCCGCGCAAACACCCAACTCTGTGCTTCTGCGGAGCCAAACCTCCGGCAGTGGATCTGACTCCCTCCCGCTGCCACAGGGCCCCTCCTGAAGTGGATCACGTAAGGAGAAGCGAGCTAAGCCTGCCCCTCCTGCCCCTGTGCACCTTGCCTACCCACCCCAGCAAAGACGCCAGATCCCCAGCATCACAAGCCTGGCAGTGTGCAAGTAGCCCAGAAAGGCCACCACACCCCACAGTGAATCTCGCCCCTATGAGAGGGGAAGACAAGGCACACACCAGTCTGACTGTGGACACAGCAGTGGGCTGGGGGCAGACATCAGGTCTGACTGCGGCTCCGCCCACCAACTCCAGTTATACACCACAGCACAGGGAAAGTGCCCTGCAGGTCCTCACCACGCCAGGGACTATCCAAAATGACCAAGCGGAAGAATTCCCCTCAGAAGAATCTCCAGGAAATAACAACAGCTAATGACCTGTTCAAAAAGGATTTAAATAATATAACAGAAAGTGAATTTGGAATAATAGTCATAAAATTAATCCCTGGGCTTGAAAACAGTATGGCTGACAGCAGAGAATCTCTTGCTACAGAGATCAAGGGACTAAGGAACAGTCACGAGGAGCTGAAAAACGCTTTAAACGAAATGCATAACAAAATGGAAACCACCACGGCTCGGATTGAAGAGGCAGAGGAGAGAATAGGTGAACTAGAAGATAAAGTTATGGAAAAAGAGGAAGCTGAGAAAAAGAGAGATAAAAGAATCCAGGAGTATGAGGGGAAAATTAGAGAACTAAGTGATACCCTAAAAAGAAATAATCTACGCATAATTGGTATCCCAGAGGAGGAAGAGAGAGGGAAAGGTGCTGAAGGGGTACTTGAAGAAATAATAGCTGAGAACTTCCCTGAAGTGGGGAAGGAAAAAGGCATTGAAAGCCAAGAGGCACAGAGAACTCCCTTCAGACGTAACTTGAATCGATCTTCTACACGACATATCATAGTGAAACTGGCAAAATACAAGGATAAAGAGAAAATTCTGAAAGCAGCAAGGGGTAAACGTGCCCTCACATATAAAGGGAGACCTATAAGACTCGTGAATGATCTCTCTTTTGAAACTTGGCAGGCCAGAAAGAATTGGCACGAGGTTTTCAGTGTGCTAGACAGAAAAAATATGCAGCCGAGAATCCTTTCTCCAGCAAGTCTGTCATTTAGAATAGAAGGAGAGATAAAGGTCTTCCCAAACAAACAAAAACTGAAGGAATTTCTCACCACTAAACCAGCCCTACAAGAGATCCTAAAGGGGACCCTGTGAGACAAAGTACCAGAGACATCACTAAAAGCATAAAACATACAGACATCACAATGACTCTAACCCCATATCTTTCTATAATAACACTGAATGTAAATGGATTAAATGCGCCAACCAAAAGACATAGGGTATCAGAATGGATAAAAAAACAAGACCCATCTATTTGCTGTCTACAAGAGACTCATTTTAGACCTGGGGACACCTTTAGATTGAGAGTGAGGGGATGGAGAACTATTTATCATGCTACTGGAAGCCAAAAGATAGCTGGAGTAGCCATACTTCTATCAGACAAACTAGACTTTCAATTAAAGGCTGTAACAAGAGATGAAGAAGGACATTATATAATAGTGACAGGGTCTATCCATCAGGAAGAGCTAACAATTATAAATGCCTATGCGCCGAATACCGGAGCGCCCAAATATATAAAACAATTACTCGTAAACATAAGCATTCCTGGGATGCAGGGCTGGTTCAACACTCGCAAATCAATCAACGTGATACATCACATTAACAAAAAAAAAGAGAAAAACCATATGATCCTGTCAATCGATGCAGAAAAGGCCTTTGACAAAATCCAGCACCCTTTCTTAAGAAAAACCCTTGAGAAAGTCGGGATAGAAGGAACATACTTAAAGATCATAAAAGCCATTTATGAAAAGCCCACAGCTAACATCATCCTCAACGGGGAAAAACTGAGAGCTTTTTCCCTGAGATCAGGAACACGACAGGGATGCCCCCTCTCACCGCTGTTGTTTAACATAGTGCTGGAAGTTCTAGCATCAGCAATCAGACAACAAAAGGAAATCAAAGGCATCAAAATTGGCAAAGATGAAGTCAAGCTTTCGCTTTTTGCAGATGACATGATATTATACATGGAAAATCCGATAGACTCCACCAAAAGTCTGCTAGAACTGATACATGATTTCAGCAAAGTTGCAGGATACAAAATCAATGTCCAGAAATCAGATGCATTCTTATACACTAACAATGAAGCAACAGAAAGACAAATAAAGAAACTGATCCCATTCACAATTACACCAAGAAGAATAAAATACCTAGGAATAAATCTAACCAAAGATGTAAAGGATATGTATGCTGAAAACTATAGAAAGCTTATGAAGGTAATTGAAGAAGATTTAAAGAAATGGAAAGATAATCCCTGCTCATGGATTGGAAGAATAAATATTGTCAAAATGTCAATACTACCCAAAGCTATCTACACATTCAATGCAATCCCAATCAAAATTGCACCAGCATTCTTCTCGAAACTAGAACAAGCAATCCTAAAATTCATATGGAACCACAAAAGGCCCCGAAAAGCCAAAGCAATTTTGAAGAAGAAGACCAAAGCAGGAGGCATCACAATCCCAGACTTTAGCCTCTACTACAAAGCTGTCATCATCAAGACAGCATGGTATTGGCACAAAATCAGACGTCGACCAATGGAATAGAATAGAAACCCCAGAACTGGACCCACAAACGTATGGCCAACTCATCTTTGACAAAGCAGGAAAGAACATCCAATGGAAAAAAGACAGTCTCTTTAACAAATGGTGCTGTGAGAACTGGACAGCAACATGCAGAAGGTTGAAACTAGACCACTTTCTCACACCATTCCCAAAAATAAACTCAAAATGGATAAAGGGCCTGAATGTGAGACAGGAAACCATCAAAACCTTAGAGGAGAAAGCAGGAAAAGACCTCTCTGACCTCAGCCGTAGCAATCTCTTTACTTGACACATCCCCAAAGGCAAGGGAATTAAAAGCAAAAGTGAATTACTGGGACCTTATGAAGATAAAAAGCTTCTGCACAGCAAAGGAAACAACCAACAAAACTAAAAGGCAACCAACGGAATGGGAAAAGATATTTGCAAATGACATATCGGACAAAGTGCTAGTGTCCAAAATCTATAAAGAGCTCACCAAACTCCACACCCGAAAAGCAAATAACCCAGTGAAGAAATGGGCAGAAAACATGAATAGACACTTCTCTAAAGAAGACATCCGGATGGCCAACAGGCACATGAAAAGATGTTCAGCGTTGCTCCTTATCAGGGAAATACAAATCAAAACCACACTCAGGTATCCCCCTCACGCCAGTCAGAGTGGCCAAAATGAACAAATCAGGAGACTATAGATGCTGGAGAGAATGTGGAGAAACGGGAACCCTCTTGCACTGTTGGTGGGAATGTAAATTGGTGCAGCCGCTCTGGAAAGCAGTGTGGAGGTTCCTCAGAAAATTAAAAATAGACCTACCCTATGACCCAGCAATAGCACTGCTAGGAATTTATCCAAGGGACACAGGAGTAGTGATGCATAGGGGCACTTGTACCCCAATGTTCATAGCAGCACTCTCAACAATAGCCAAATTATGGAAAGGGCCTAAATGTCCATCAACTGATGAATGGATAAAGAAATTGTGGTTTATATACACAATGGAATACTACGTGGCAGTGAGAAAAAATGAAATATGGCCTTTTGTTGCAACGTGGATGGAACTGGATAGTGTGATGCTAAGTGAAATAACCCATACAGAGAAAGACAGATACCATATGGTTTCACACTTATGTGGATCCTGAGAGGCTTAGCAGGACACATGGGGGAGGGGAAGGAAAAAAAAAAGAGGTTAGAGTGGGAGAGAGCCAAAGCATAAGAGACTGTTGAGAACTGAGAACAAACTGAGGGTTGATGGGGGGTGGGAGGGAGGAGAGGGTGGGTGATGGGTATTGAGGAGGGCACCTTTTGGGATGAGCACTGGGTGTTGTATGGAAACCAATTTGACAATAAATTTCATATATAAATAAAAAATATAAAATAAAATATATTTAGGCTTACCCAAAAAAAAATAAAAATAAGAAAAATAAATAAATAAATAAATAAATAAATAAATAAATAAATAAATAAATAAATAAGCTACAAAAAAAAGAACAAAATTACAATTAGTACATAATGATCAACATTTACTTTAAATATAAACGGCTGAAGTGCTCCAGTCAAAATACATAGGGTAACAGGATGGATAAAAAACAACACTCATCCATATGCTGCCTAGCACAGACTCACTTCAGATCTAGACACATAGAGACTGAAAGTGAGGGGATGGAGATACATTTCCCATGCAAATGAAAGCAAACAACAACAAGGACAACAAAAATAACATCAAACAACAACAACAACTCAGAACCAGGTAGCAACACCTATATCAAACCAAATAGACTTTAAAATCCTCAATAAAATATTATCAAACTCCACTCAACAACACGCTAAAATGATTACGTGGCTTTTATTCCAGGGAAACAAAGGTGGCTCAACAAATCAATCAACATAATATCCCACCTCAACAAAACGGAGGGTAAACATCATATGATTATACCAATAAAGGGAGAAAAAACATTTGACAAAATTGAACATGTATTCATGGTAAAAGTTCTCAACAAAGTCGGGGGGACGGACATGCCTCAACACATGAAAATATTATTTTATATATTGTTTATATTAAAAAGTTCACACCTAACATCTCAATGGTGAAAAACTGAGAGATTTCCCTCTAAGAACAAGAACAAGATAAATATGACTACTTTTGCCACTCTTGTTTCATATAACACTAGAAGTCCTAGCCACAGGAATCAGATAAGAAAAAAGAAATTATTCATCTATGTTTGTAAACAACCTGAACTGTACTATCCGCAGATGACGTAAGAATATGCACAGAAAACCCTAAACTTTCCCCCCAAAACTACTAGAAGTAATAAACGAATTCAGGAAAATTGTAGATACGGAACTGATACACAAAAATTAGTAGGGTTTCTATAGAATAATAATGAAGTCACAGAAAGAGAAATTAAGAAAGCAACACGCATTCATAATTGCACCAAAAAAAAAGAGAGAGTAAAATAGATACGACTCAACTTATCCAAAGAAGTGAAAGACCTGTAGTGTGAAAACCATAAGTCAGTGATGAAATTGAAGATGACACAAACAAATGGAAAGATATCCCATGATCATGGATTGGAAGAATTAATATCATTACAATGTCCATATTACTCATAACTCTCTACAGTTTCAATGCAATCCCTATCAAGATACCAAAGGCACTTTTCACAGATTTGAAAAAACTAATACTAAAATCTGTATGGGACCGCAAAAGACCCTGAATCGTGAAAATATTCTTGAAAGACAAAAACATAGCTGGAGGTATCAAAATCCCAGATTTCAAGATGTACTACAAAGCTTCAAGTAAACCAATTAGTATGGGTAGTGACACAAAAACAGACGCATAGGTCGATTGGACAGAATAGAAAGCCCAGAAATAAACCCAGGCTTATGTGGTAAATTAACCTATAACAAAGAGGCAAGAATAAACAATGAGGGAAAGACCGTCTCTTCAACAAAAGGTATTGGGATACCAGGAAATCTACATGCAGGTAGCGAGGACCTAACCCTAACGCTGGCCTGGGCTCTGGCTTTAAAGGCACCTAGCATGGACGTCTAAAAGAAATAACGGATTGGGGCCAATTACCATTGGGGAAAATCCTGTGTGGAAGTCACACTCTCTCCATGACATTTCCACAGCCGTGATGGAGATAGAGGAGGAGATCCCGAGACAGTTTCAGTCTGTCCCACGCATACGTTTGGCTCCGCCCTTCCAACGGTAGCCCTGAAACATAAGAGCATATGGGCCCTCATTTCAGTCCTGGAGGGAAATCACATCACTGTGGGTGGTTGGACCAAAGGCACTTCCGGGGAACCAACCCTACCCCTACCCACTGCTCTGCCTCTAAGCGGGATCACCTTCTAAGGCTGAGAAAAGAAACGGTGGGACATGGATTCCTCCTTTTTCTACCCTGTGTTCTCTTTGGGACCTCAGGAGATTGAATGCTGCCCACACTCACTGGGGACGATAGTGCTTTACTGAGTCCACCAAATCAAACGCTAATCTCACCCAGAAACACTCTACAAATATCCCGAGAAAAAATGTTTAACCTTGGGCACCCCACGACCAACTCAGGTAGACACGTAATAATAACCATCACAGGGTCATTCTTGTTTTGCTTCCCTTCCCTCATTCACCTCCTATTGCTAACTTTCAAGTTCTGAAGCCGTTGCTTTTTATATTCTGACCAGTGTATAGCGTTAAGATAAATTCGAGGAAAGTTGTCTTGTGCATGGACTAGTGTTTCAGTTAATATGAAAACTTTTCGGCAAGGTAAGGGAAAGAGATCTTAGCTAGGGCACGAACATACTCCATGTTACTTTATCAGGGGTGGCTTTCCAAACCCTTAACACGCTCATGGGAAGGCAGTGTAACATGGGTGAGAGCATGCATGTTGGCATAGGAGCAGAGTTGGTGCCCATCCCAGCCACACCACTAGTGTTTGTGTTATCTTGGACCAATTACTTAACATATCTGAAACTCAGTTGCCTAATTTATAAAATGGAAATAATAACAAAGGGTCAAAAAATTAAATGACACTATTGGCAAGGTGCTTAATCCAACACCTGACAACACGGAACAAGTGTTCCACAGATGATAGCCATCATTATCCTCATTTGAACAGCTAAGACAGGCTAATATTCTGTCTGGGGTCAGATACCTACAGAGGAATCTCAGGTCTTCTGACACTGATTCTTCAATTTGGAGGGAGCCCAGGACCAGGATGGCTGAAAGAGTACAAGGAGATAGACCAGTAAGCCAGTCCTCTATCCACCTCTTATTTGATAGTCCAGTTGTATATTCATCTCTTTCCTTCCAATGAAAAAAGTGCAAATCCCTCCCTCTAGAAGAAATACTACACAGAGGCTTTCATGTAATATTAAGTGTTAGGCTCTGTAAAACTGGCACACGCATCATCTCATTTAATCTCACAATGGCCCTTCATATGGGGGTCCTTATTCCAATTTCCAGGTGAGGAAATTGAGACCTAGGAAAGTCAAGTGCCTCCCCCATAACTTGTTTATGACCGTGTTAGACAACAACCCTAGACTCCTACTCCATGTCCAGTATGTTTCTTCGGTGCCACAGTTTGTTCTCATCCAAGGCGAACACTGCTAAAGAATCATTGGAACAAAGCAGGAAAAAAATCATTTAAAACGTCTAGTTTTCACCCAAGCACTGCTTTCTGGGTGACATTGGTGTTTTCTCTCTGAGAAACAAAGGTGAGAAATTCCAAACCTCGGCCTTTGTTATGGAGTTATGAAGACCAGTAAAAATTAGTAAAGCTCACTGGAAGATTAAGCTTTCCAAGTCGAAGAGATTAGTTTCAATTCTCACATTATGTGTGTTAAAGTGGGAGCTGGGATTTCACATGGCTTTGACAATCGCCATCAATTCCTTTCTTCAAGATTTGACTGCATATTCTCATTCTTTCCTTTTTTTTCTCTTTTCTAGCTATACTTCCAATCTGCAGCTCATCCCTAGTTTCTCCCTATGTCTAGCAATGGCCATTCTCCATATGTCCACATTAAATCTATCATAAAAGGAGAATAAAAAGATAAAAGAACAAAGCCAGAGAAGTAAGACTCAATACTAAAATGTAAATTGGTGATAACACGTCTACTTCCAGGCAAATGTAATAACGAAAACCAGATTTATAATCCTTATGGAAACAGCTAAAAGCGTAGACAAAATATATAAGAAGCTGTTCTCAAAACATCAGACATGAGGCAGTGAAGGGCAGTGATCCCTGATATTGGGAAATAAGTGACATGGTTCCTATAGTGCCCTAGCTTATTGACTAGGCTGGGTTTTGAGTCTGTGCTATAGAGAGGAGGAAGCTGGCATAGCCCAACATATTCCCTGAATTGTGGAAGGGTTAGTCACTGATTCAGGAAGACTGCTATATTTCACAGAGCAGAGGACCAAAGAAGAGAAAGTTGTTCACAGAGAGAACCCCAGAGATCAACAGATGGTCTGCCTTGAGTATTCAATGGAATATTGATAAACTCTTGTGTATGAGGACACTGAGACCAGGGGAAGGAACAAAACCCACTGCCATACAGGGTCAGGAATAATGCCTGACAGCCAGTGTGGATGACCTCACAATGTACATGCCATTTGGAGAATACTTGATTTTTGTGTCAGTTACTGGACAAAAATTATCCCTAAACTAAGTGCTGCCTGTGCCTTGCCCAAAATATCTTTAATGAAAGACCTGAAAGGATCAAGCTATTTGTAAGTAACTAAACCCTGTCCCAAATCAGAGGCAAGGATATTTTTAGGAATCTAAAAGTATCCAGCATCTGACAGGCTAAAACTGACCATGTTTGGCAACCCATAAATTATTATCAGGCATGCAAAGAAGCAGGAAAATAAGACACGTAAGGAAGGGGAACTCAACTGACACTGACCCAGAAATTACACAAATGATATAATTTATACATCCGAACATTCAAATAGTTATTATAACTATTATCAGTATATGCAAGAAATTATAGGGCAGAATGAGCATGTTAAATAGAGACATGCAAGTGGTATGTAAGACCTAAACCGAACTTCGCATGACAAAAGCAATGACTAAAATAAGAAATCTGGTCTATGATTACTGAATGGAATTAAAGGCATGTAGACAGTGCAGAAAAAAAGGTTGATGAACCTAAAGACATAGCAATGGAAATCGTCTGAAATGAAACACACAGACAAATTATGCCTGCAAACCATCCAATATACATGTCATTGTATCTCCAAGGAACACAGACAAGAAAACTAATTTGAGTAAATAATGAAACTAATTTGAATTTATAGTTGTTAATGTTGATGCAAACTAAAAATATATAGTTCCAATGAGGTCAATGAACCTCAACGACAGGAAATATGAGGAATACTACACCAAGGTACCCCACAATCAAATTGCTTTAATCCAGGGAAAGGGAGGGAAAATATTTCTCATCAGAACCAATGCAATCTAGAATACAGTAGGATAACATTTTTAAAGAACCTAAAGTAGGAAACCATTATGATCTGGGCTTAGGCAAACATTTCTTAGCTACACCACCAACAATATGATTCTTTACAATAAAAACATATGGTTGGATTTTATCACACTAAAACTTTTGCGTTTCAAAGAACAAAGACTTTGAAATCACAATACTGAGACTGGGAGAATATATATACCAATCATCTATGTGAAATGTGACTTGACTTATATCTAGAACATATGGGCAATCTGCAATATTCAATATTCTGAACCTAAATAATCCAAAAAAAGGCAAACGATTTGAGAAGACACATTACCAAAACAGTTATATGTACAGCAGATACACACATGAAAATGTGTTCAGCATCATGATAGGGAAATATAAATATAAACTACCATGAGATAAATGAGATACAATGAGATCAACTACTACTTCATGCCTACAAGATGTCTAAAATCAAAAGACAGGGCTCCGAAGTGTTAGCTAGGATATGAAAGAACTGGAATTCTCACACCCTGCTGATGAGAATGTAAAAGTGATAAAACTACCCGGGCAAACAGTTTGACAGTATCCTAAAAGGCTGAACATGCAACCTATTCTATGACTCAGCCAAATCTACTCTCAAATATTTTCCCTAGAGGGATCAATGTATACGATCATACAAAAAAATAAATAAATAAATGAAAGAAAGAACAGAGCAGAAAAGAAATGAAAAGAAAAGAAACAAAAAGAAAGAAAAGAAAAAATGAATGTTTATAGAAGCTTTGTTTTCAATAGGCTAAGGAGCACCTGGTGCCTCAGTTGGTAGATTTCTTGATTTCTGCTTGGGTCATTATCCCACGGTCGTGATATTGAGACTCACATTGAGCTCCACACTAAGCATGGAGGCTGCTTAAGATTCTTTTTCTCTTCCCTCTGCTCTCTCTTTCTCTTTCTCTCTCCCTCCCCCTCTGCCTCTCCCTCTCTATCTCCCTCTCCCTCTCCATCTCCCTTTTCCTATCTCTCCCCCACCTCTACTTCCCCCCTCCCCTCTCCTTCTCACTCACTCTCTCTCTCTCACTCTGTCTCTCTCTCTCTCTCTCACTCTGTCATAAAAAGAAATAAATACGCCAAATGTGGAAATAATACAAATGTCCACTGACATGTGAACGGATAAAAAAGTAGTAAGATACAGACAACACTATGGATAATCTTCAAAATACTAAGTGAGAGAGGTCAACTCCACACCTCTAAATAATAAGGAGTATGTCTTATATAATTTTATTTTTATAGTATTCTAGAAAATGCAAGATAATATGCAGGAACAGAAAACAGACCAGAGCTTGCCTAGGAATGGGAATCGGGAAGATGTGGGGGACGGAGGGATATCTAAGGGATAAAAGGACATTTTTAGTGGTGACAGACATATTCTTTTCCTTGTTATGTATACATTGGTGGATATGTGACCAAAATTTACCAAATTATGTAATTGTATTTATTAGTATTAGTATTAATATTAATTATTAATTAAGTAATTTATTTACTAGGGCTTTTTTACAGAGACAGAAATGAAGCGTTCATAAGTGGGGGAGAGAGGCAAGGGAGAAATAGAGAATCTTAAGCAGACTGCATGCTTAGCATGGAGCCCAATAAAGGGCTTAATTGAACCTGGGATCATGACCTGAGCCAAAATCAAGAGTCTGATGCTCAAGTGACAGCCATCCAGGTGCTCCACCAATTATGTACTTTAAATAGGTACAGTTTGTGTATATCAGTTAAACATTAATGAAGTTCTTAAAAACAAACAAACAAACAAACACACAAAACATGATTGTATATTGTGTCTTTTGACCTCTGGGGCTGCTATTTCAAACCTGGTCCACCAGCATCTACTGATTCTCGGAATCCCCAGTATCTTTCATTAACTCACTTAAGTTCTTAAAAATAAATGTAAGTTGGGAAAAGGGGGAATCCCCTGGCAGTTATCACGTGTATCAATTATAAATGTCATATCACTTAGAACTATGATCCATACAATAGCACATGTTTGCTTTCGACAACTTGGAGCTGTTTGAGTCCCAGCACCCCATTACCCTTGTACACTTGTTAATTACTAGTTTACCAGTTAATGGTCCTCTGTCTCCTTATACTGTATAAGAAGGGACTTGGTCTGTCTTGCTCACTTCTGTGTTTATAATGTTACAGAACAAGGCTGGAATGCTGGCGGAAAAACCAAATGGCACTCGGAGATCTTCTTTGGATTGCAGAACTTGGTGGAACGGCGGGCTCAGAGGACCCTGTTTCTCCAAACGCCTGAGCGCGGAATGCAAGTGGGGCAGGATATTTACAGTCATCAGCTGCCATATCTGTGGGGGTTTTCCTGCACACAGAAAACAAAGGAAGAAGAACCAGGAGGAGGGGTCTCTAAGATAGAGACCAGAGTTCGTTTTAGTCCCACCCGCCATTTCTGGTGCAGTATTTTATTCACTTCTCCAACATTATCCCATTTTATGCCTTTTAAGAAACCTTTTCAGTAGGTATCACCTTTCAGTTTTTTAGGTTGGTACCCTCAGAAGGCCAAGAAGCCTGCAGTAGTTTGGCGAGCAACAGTGTTTTCAATAAAATATATTATGGTATTCAGTGTGAGGGGCCAATGGGAACAAGTAAAATTATGGAGAAGAGGGGCCCTGCCAGGGCAGGAAGCCAGGATCCCAATCCCTGAGATCTCATTTATTCCATTGATTGGTACTTTCCTGTTGTCTATCTTGAATTATTATTATTTATTATTATTATTATTATTATTATTATTATTATTATTATTATTATTATTATTATTATTATTATTTTATTTTTTAATTCCTTAACCTTAGTTCTGAGTATTTCTGACTGGTTTAAAAAATAGCAACATTCCTCCTCCGAAAATTTTCAAGTCCCTCCATTTTCTGAAGTGAGGAGGTCGGGGGCTTGTCTATTTTGAGGGATTACTGTCACCAGAGAGTTTATTTGGTTCTGTAAATTTACCAGAGAATCGGCCACCTGTTCCATGTCTTCATTTAGCTCTTGAGATAGTCCATGGTACAGTCCTATGCATAAACCTATGCCGCCTTATCCAGTTCCTATTCCTGTCACAATTTCTGAGCCTATCAGAATGGGTAGCAGGACTGCCCGTTTAGCCTGAGACTTGGGGCTAAAGGTTGTTAGCAACTGATCTTCAGTGTATACAAATATCTCTGGGGTCCGGAAGATGGAATAACATTTCAGAGTCCAGTTGGCCTCTAAGCATCGATAGGCCGAATTACAACACAGATAGAACACCCCAAGTGTGCAACATAGGGTCGTAGTACTCATTAAGGTTCTATCTCTTCCTCCTAGAGAGGGAATTCAGGGACTGTACGGATTAGATTGTCGGCATTGGGAGATGGACCCTAGTGGCCAGGGGTCCAATTAAGACAGAGGTGTTGGTTTTGAGGTTTTCAGGAGCTTCCCAGGTCAAATGGATTGGAGTAGCTAAGTAAGTCCTCTGGCTAGGGGCAAGCACATCCAGCAGGTTTGCATGTGATTATCTATCTTATGGAGGACTAGTAGAGCAGTGTCGGCCCAATGCTGGAGTGGGGAATTGGTAGGCATCTGATTGACGGCTGAAGTTTCAAAGGTTGGTAGGCTGCTGGCAGAGTGGTCGCCTTTATGGCTTGAATTACCCCCTCCTGGGTATATGCTTTATAACTTTTTGAAGAGCCTGTAGTGCAGCTCTCCCCTGTTTGAGATTCCCCATTGAGGAAGGTAAGTGTAGCAAGCTCGCTTCCGTGTCTGGAGGCCCTTGTTGTGACATGGGTTACTGATAGTTTGGTTATATCCTCGGTCCAATACTTAGCACTTCGGGCACCAGGTGACTGACAGAGAGTGGGTGTTTTTCCCATGTAGCAATCTTTGTGGAGGGAGGGAAATGTGCTGAACACCCTGGACGCCCTTATTGTCCTATGACAATTGTGGGGGCAAATTTGATAAGCGGCAGTTGTGAGGGTGAGAACGGTTATCATAATATACAGGCAATACTTGGTAACCCTCCCATCCAGAGGAGGTATGTGAGGCCCAGGATACATCTTTTGCACCATATCCAGATTGTTGGCGCAGTCTCTATCAGCCCAACAGTAAGAAGTAAGTCCAGGCTTATGACACCAGTAAGGGGCAAGGGTTGGCAAAGTTGCATTCAAACCCCTGGGCTTGGTTCACGCATTGATTCCTCAAGCTCCTGCTGTGTGCAGGCCAGCCATCTCCCATGGTGTGGCTGGAGCAGGGCTGGACACCTCAGGGGTCAGTTCCCTTTTGAGGGTAGGTTTAAGGGGATGACTGGATCTGGATCACTTCACCAGGTTGTGGGTTCTTCTGAGTGGACTTCTTAACTGTGGAGTGATGGACCCATGGGGTGATACCTGAAGTTTTGGGGGCTGTAGGAGTTGTTAGAATAACAGTGAGAGGCCCAATCCACCATGGAATAAGAGGTTCCTTCTTCCAATCTTTGACCCACACAGTGTCTTCTGGCTGAAAGAAGTGAACGGGGTCCCTAAGGAAATTGTGACCCTCTCTATGGTGTATCTCTAACTTGTTTAGGACTGCCCCCAATTTCTGGACCTGTTATCTTATTTCTTTGTCTCCAATATGGTTTAGGTCTCCTGGGAGCTTTCCTAAATGTGTGTGTGTGCGTGGGGGGGGGGGGAGGATCGCCCATATAATAACTCAAAAGGGGAGAATCTCAGTGCCCCAGGGAGGCATTGGGCACACAGGAGGACCAGCCGAATCAAATCTGGCCATGGGGGGTTAGTCTCTTGGTGGAACTTGGCCAGGGTTTCCTTGAGGGTGCAGTTCATCTGCTCTACCTTTCCCTGAGCCCTGGGGGCGTTAAGCAGTGTGCAGTTTCCAGGCAATGTTAAGGGACTTTGTTAGGGTTCGTATAATGTCCGCTCCAAACGCAGGTCCATTATTACTGTGTGTGGTTAAGCCCAATCTCCCATAGAAGACCTTTGGCCACCTCGTGAATTCATCCCATTCTGGTCTGGAAAGCTTGGACGCATCCCAAATTGGTGCAGATTATTACAAGAAGGTACCTCAACCCTTTATTTGGTTGTATGCTGGTAAAGTCCACCCCTATGTCCATCCTTTGGGAACCAGGCAGGGGCCGTGGGGCCGAGCAAGCATTGTTTTTGGCACACATTACACATTATTCACTGACAGCCTGGCATAATGCTGGCAGTTGGCTGATACCGTAGTTCTTTTTGAAGAGGACCTCTTGAGCAGTTCCCTAAGAGGGTGAGTTAGTTATCTTCCTTCACTAGCTGCTTTCACATAGATGATGGGACAAGACTCACCATCCGTGTTTGCTTAGTGTGTCCACTTCTGTGGAAGCCCAACTTCTTTCTTCACTTGTGTCCATGGGTGGGGAGGCTTCCTTCTGGGGTGCAAGAGTCAGAGTGTAGGTAGGAGCATCACCTAGGTCACCTCATGCAGCCACTCTGGCTGTTTTGTCGCCCTGGTGATTTCCTTGATTTATGGGGTCATCTCATTTCTGAGGTCCCTTACAGTGTAGGATAGCTACTTTGACTGGTAGCCATATGGTCTCAAGAAGCTTTAGTATTTCTTCCTCGTTTTTGATAGTTTTCTCTGAAGCGGTAAGGAGGCCTTTTTCTCTATAGATGGCCCCATGTACATCACAGTAGCAAAGCCATACATGGAATTGATGTAGATGTTAATTCATTTACTTTTGTAAGGATGATGGCTCAGGTTAAGGCGTACTGAGTCCAGCCCATTGTGCCGACCATCCTTCCGACAAGGCCTTAGCTTCCTGAACTTCCGTGGTAGTGATGACCGCATACCCTGCTCTTTGGCTGCACTCCTCTAAAATCCTGCTCCCATCGCTGAACAGGGTGATCCCTGGGCTTGTTATACCCTGGTCTTGGAAGTCTGGGAAGCTGGCATAGACTTCATCCACTACTCCAGAACAGTCATGGTCAGGTTCTCCCTCCTCTGTGGGAAGGAAGGGGCCAGGTTTAGTGTTCTTACACTGTTTTGAGAGTGAGCCTTGGGTTCTCATAGAGAAGGCCTTGGGATTGTGTCAGCTGAGAAATGGAGAGGAAATGATATCCTTGGGTGCTTGTGAGCCACACGACCGTGTGTGGGACCTTAACATTAAATGTTTGGCCCAGTGTGAGCTTGTCTGCAACCTTAATGAGCAGGACTGTGGCTCTGAGGTTTTAGGCACAGTGGCCATCCTCCAGCCACAGGATCAAGTTTTTTTTTTTTTTTTTTTTTTTTTTTGAGGGAACACTGGCCATTGCCGTGGCACCATGCTGTGAGTGAGCACTCCTTTTCGTGTGTGAGGAAGTTAAAGGGTCTGTCTATGTCAGGCAAACCAAGGGCTGGGGCTTTTCCCAAAGCCAACTTTATTTCTGTGAAAGCGGCCCTCTCCTCCTCAGTCCATGTGAGGGGCTCCCAGTTTGATCCTCCCAACAGGTCATAGAGGGACCTCACTATGGCTGAGCATCTGAGGATTCCCAATGCGACAGAACCCTCTGGCCCCTAAACATTCACACAAGCCTCGTTTTGTTTGGGGCTGTGGCAGTGTGGTTCCACACTTTCTTCCTTTCTGGTCCTCGTTCTCCTTTTCCTTTTGTGAGGAGGGAGCTAAGTATTGGACCTGCTGCTGACGAATCTGTGCCTTTTTCCAAGAGGCCTGGTACCCCAAGTAGGATCAGAGCTTTAAGAAGGCCTGTGTACCTTTCATACAGTCTTCCTGGGTGTCACTGGAAAGGAGGTCTTCTACGTATTGGAGAAGGACATACCCTGAGGTTTACTTCGGAAAGTCAGCGAGATCTGAACCTAGGGCTTCCCCCAGAAGAATGGGCGAATTGTTGAATCCTTGGGAAAGTAGTGTCCAGGTCAGCTGCATCTGGCGCTCTGTAACGGGCTCAATCCATTCAAAGGCAAACAATGATTGCCTTTGCGGAGCCAGGCAGAGGCAGAAGAAAGCATCTTTTAGGTCGAAGCACATAACCCTTCCGGCTGACCACGGAATTTGGCTGAGGAGAGTATACTGAGGGTTAGGAATGACTGGGTGTAAGGAAACAGTCACTTTGCCAAAGGCCCTCAAATCCTGTACTGGTTGGTGTCCTCCTCCTAGCTTCTTGCCTGGCAAGAGTGAGGTATTCCAAACTGATTGGCACTCAATTAGAATACCTCTTTCTCTGAGCTTGGTCAGGTGCTCTTGTATGCCCATTTTAGCCTCTAGTGGAAGGGGGTACTACCTTGGTGTCTGCGGTTGAGCTGCAGGGATCAGGCCCACAATGATTGGGACCCAATTCCAAGCTATTTCAGGCGGGTTATCATCAGACCATAGGGAGTGGATTGTAAGCCTGAATTCTTAGGGGTGACCAGGTAAGGCCTGGGCACCCAACAGTCTCCATTCTTCTTCCCTTGGCAGCGGTATCGCCAATACCAGGGTTTCCTTCTGCCTTGGGTTTAATTGGAGGCTAGTGTGTCCAGTGGGTTCAAAAGATATCTGGGCCCCAAGTTTGGAGAGTAGATTGTGGCCCAGGAGAGGAATAGGGCAGTCAAGTAAGTAGAGGAACTCATGCCGGACCTTGTGACCCCCAAGTGCACCTTGTTGAGCTTGACAGAAGAGCTGTTGCATTGCCTGTGTCCCAGTAGCCCCAAGTATGGTTGCTGTCTTTTCGCCTATGGGCACTACCAGGGAAGTAACCAAGGAGTATTCAGCCCCAGTTGAAAAGTATTTCAACCATGAAAGTTATTGTTCAGCCCTCCACCTCATTTCAGCCGTGGATTCATGGGGGCCGAGAAAGAAAGAGTCCGGTCCCCCTCAGTCCAATTCTACCCCGGCCAGATAAAGAAGGTTCTCACCTCGAGGTTCCTGCAGATATTGGCTGCGTTTTGAGGTTCCCATCCAATTCGGACATTCTTACAGTTTCCCTTGCCTTTGCAGTATGCACACTGGTCCCTAGCTAAGGGGGCTATGGGCTTCCCCCCTTTTTGTGGTTGGAGTTTTTCGATGCTGCTAAAAAACAGTAGCATCTGTTCTTTAGTTCTGCTGTGAGAAAGGTAGCCTTCTTTTTTAGTCTTCACTTCCTTTCAGCTGCAAATTTCTGTTCCTGAAAAACTGTATTGACGACCTCTAACAAGTGAGTGATATTCATCTGGTAAAGCCTTCCAACTTCTGAAGTTTTCGTCGGATATGTGGGGCAGCCTGTGCCACAAAAGAGGGATTTACCATATGTTGACTTTCTAGTGCCACGGGGTCAAACGGGACGTATACAGGGTATGCTTCACAGAATCTTTCATAGTAGTCTCCCGGACCTCCCTAGGGTGCTGTGTGACTGATGATATTTTAGTCATGTTCATGGGATTGTTGACTCCATGAAGGAGGGCTTCCTGGTATCCTCAGACGTGACCCTGTCCTCCTTATGTGGTGAAATCCCATGTTGGGTGTTCTTCAGGCATGCAGCTTGAGCCCAGACAGTAGGGTCATTGATTCCTGGAGATGTGTGATCTTCTAGGTACTGTCATGTTTCTGTCATCCTTATTTTTAATTAAACAAAGTATGGAGTAACTGTTGACAATCTTTCCAAGTCTGTTGTAGGTCTGGAAGAGGGACTCCATCACGTCAACCATTGCTTGTGGCTTTTCGGAGTATGGTGGAGTGTTGTGTTTCCAATTGAGGAGGTCTGTTGTAGAGAAAGGTACATAACACATCATGGAATGGCTGGTCTGGACTGATCCATCCTCATTGTGTCTTTAAGGCTCTCTCGTCTCCTTTACATGCATTCGGAGAGTCTTAGGTCTGGGTCTGAGGCGCAGTCTGGCTGCTGGACCATGTTGGGGTGGGTTATCTGGGTATGAGAGTGGCGGGAAGATTTTCTACAAAATTTTCTACCTTGGACACCTATTAAGTCCTCTGGGGATTGATCATGTCCCCCTTCCACTCTTTTGGGTATGCTTGACTTCTTCGGGGCCCGGCCTTACCAGTTCCATGGAGCAGAACCTGCCCAAGACAACGGAGAAGGAGGCTGCTGAAATTCAGGCAGAGCATGCACTTTCTCCCTTGTGATCCTTTGCTTTGCCACCACCTCGCCTTTCTCCCAAACCGGTGGCAACAATGGACCAGTGCGGTTGGGTTTCCTGGTCAGCAATCTAGTATGTTATGGAACCAGGCTGGAACACTGGAGGAAAAACCAAGTGGCACTCAGAAAGTTTGGTCAGAGAGTTTGAGTCACCAAACGTCTGAGCATGGAGTCAAGTGGGGAGGGTAATGTATAGTCGTCAGCTTCCATATCTGTGGGGGTTTTCGCACATGCACCAAACAAAGGAAGAAGAACCCAGAAGCGAGGTCTCTAAGCTAGAAACCAGAGTCTGTTTGAGCCCCGTTGACCACCCCGTACTCCAATAAAGTGGGAGTACTTTATTCACTTCTCCAACAAGAGTAGAGCTCTAAATACCACATAGTATATGCTCATTAAATCTATATTAAGTGAATAGTTCTATTGTTTCTGTATCGGACATATAACAAGAATTTTGACAATCTATATGGTAAGAGTCCCCAGACCATCACATTATAGGGATTTCAAGGTTGTCTAGTCTCCACACAATATTAAGGTTTGGTTACAACCACCATAAGCTAACCCTACAACCTCACATCCTGGATCATATAATGTCCCTGTCTCCTCCTCATTCACAATCTGTTGCAACTGAGTGCAGACCATTCCATCATGTGGTCTTGGTTCAGAAAGCCAAATTCCTCCGTTTCTCTCAGTCACACAGAATGAAATTTGACTGTGAACGTCTGCCAGTAATGTTGCAATAGAGATGAAGAAGATCAATTCAAGTGGACTCCCTGAGCTGATCCCTAGAATCTCTTTAGGGCATGAGTACAGTTAAATAGAAATGCTGCACTCAGAAATGTGTCTGCTGCTTATCCAAGGAACAAAAAGCAATCATTTAAAAAAGTAAGCCGTTTCCCTGCAGAACAGCTTAATCAGGGAGAGTGAGTGGTGCAAAGTGGGTGAATTCTTCTCTAGGGCCTTAATGATTGCAGAGACACAGTTCAACCTATGAGGGCGTTTACCAGAAACATGAAACCTGAGAGCTGCAATTGTTGGGTAACAATGTTCTCTAACTGTGCCTTATGCATTTACATGATAACCAAAGGGAGACAAGCACTAATTATAAGTGGCATAGAAGTGGACAGTTTCTACATGCTTCATCACCTCTTTGTAATAATTAGTCCTGTCTGTTCTTTGCACGTGAACATTCCGTTTTGGTCATTTTCCCCAAGAAAGAAATGGTCCCCTGTGTTTCAGTGGGCTTGTAAACTTAGCCTTCCTGAATAGGGTTGGAGACATCCAACGGGCATCTCTTGGTACCTGTTGTTTAATTTTGTTCGATAGTTATGGACGTACCCCTATAAAAGGATTCGGAATTTTGTTAGTATGTCTTAAGACTGAATTGGAAGCCCATTTTCTGTATTCCATTCAACTTAACAAAGAGAGTATTGCATGTCAGACATTGTGAAACATATAACTGAAGGAATATTACTTCCCAAAGATTGACCCTCAAAATCAGTACACCTTACTAATGATGCCTTGTTGTTTGGAAGGTCATGAAGGTGCGGATCAAGGGAAGAATGGATTAAATTAAATAGAACCAATAAGAAAATATACATGTACATTTAACCTTAGTACGGATAACCAATAATTAATGAAATGTTGTTTATTTCATTTATTTATATGTATGTGTATGTGTATGTGTATGTGTATCCTTATACTGGGCTGTGGCGAAATATGTGTTCCTTACAGTAGACTGGGGATAAAATATTTGAAAGACGCTGTGCTCATGCACCTTATCACGCGGCCTGGTGCCTCAGTAGCTTGGTTTCTTGATAGGGCTTAGGTGCATCCGCTTCATGCACTTGCATGAAATTTGGAAGATATGATGGCTAATTTTATGTGTCAACTTTACTGGGCCACAGAGGTCCAGATGCTTGGTGAAAGGTTTTTCTGGTGTTTTGTGATGGGAAATACATGAGTCTGGACAGTGAGTAAAACAGATTATTTTCCTAATGTAAGTGGGCCTTATGTAATCAGTGAGAAGGCCTGAATAGAATAAGGATGATTCTCCCAGGGATACTAGGGAATTACTCTTGCCTGCCTGCATGTCTTTCAACTGGGACATTGGCCTCTTCCCCGGATTCAGACTGAAACAGCAGCTCTACCTGAGATTCAAGCCTGCCAGCCATTGGACAACAACTATGCCATCAGATCTCGTGGGTTTCCAGCTAGCCAACACATCCTGAAGATCTTGGGACTTGTCAGCATCCACCTTTATGGGAGCCAATTTCTTATAATAAATAAATAAGTAAACAAACAAACAAACAAATAAATAAATAAATAAAACATTCATAAATATATAAATATATTTATAGTAATAGATTCATATTTTATGTGAATGTATTTACATAAATATAAATAAATATAAATATAAATATATAAATATATTATATATTATAATATATATATGAGAAACAGAATTTTTCTCTGTTGAATCTTACTAATTCAGAAGGTGAAAAGTATTATCTATTGGTTCTACAGCTGTTTTTTTTTAAAAACAGAATGTGGTAGACATTATTCTAAAGAAAAATAAAATAGCCCCCAATGATCCATACCTTACAGCTGACAACCCATGAATATGAAGAGAGACCATTTCTATTGTCGTGTTGTATTATAGAGAGAGATTTTCTGGATCAACCTAGAATCATCATGAACCCATGCATCATAAACCCATGCAAAGCAGACAGTTTTCACTGGCTGGCCATCCCACAATCTGAAAATGAAGACCTCAGTTTTATAACTGCAAGGAACTTAATTGTCCAAAACCCAAATTATCTCAGAAGTAGATTTCTCCAGATAAGAACCCAACCTACTGACACTTAACTCTTACCTAGTGATACCCTAGGCCCAGAACACCAGTGAGTCTGCCTGGACAGAGCAGTGAGTCTGCTGGGGTTATTCTGCCAAGACAATTCTGCAGGGCTGTCTTTGGATTCTGGGAGTGCAGTGTACACCCCACTTAACTAACACTTCTCCTGATGGTTTGAACACACAATTGCTCATATTAAGTCACTGCTTGGATATAAGGTAATTTCTGCCATATGCTACTGAAGTTTGACTATTTTATTTCCACATACCTCCTACTTGGTAAATGCAATGATACCTGTAGCTTATTTCAAACTCAAGTAAAACAAACACAAAACTCTAAAGAATGGACCACTCCTTACCTCTTGAAAATACCTCTTCTTTTATTTTTGATAACATTTGACTCTCCTGGTTTCTCTTATATATGCCCTCTATTAATTTTCATTCTATTCTCCTGCCTCATTTCCATTCATCAAGTATGCATTGAGCACGTACTATATTGTAGGCACTGTATACAAAGAACAGAGGTCTTATCTAGAACTATTAATGGACCTTGTTATCCAGGGATTTGCCGCTGTGTAAACAAATTAACTATACTGAGTTCATAACATCTGTAATAGGGGTGGATAAATGTACCCTGGAATTGCAAAGAAGAAAACACATGATTCTCTAGGGCACCCAGGGAGTGCTTTACACAAATGAGAGTCACTACAAGTGAGTCTTCTAGAGAAGACATATTTCAAATCAACAGAGAAAGGAAGGGCATTGCAGGCAGGAAAAAAAAAGAGAGAGAGAGAGAGCAAGACATGGAAGTTTGAAAATGTGACACATTAAAGGAGTAGCAAAGTTTCCTTTGGATGGATTTCATGTGGGAATGGGAGATTGGTAAAGAGTGAGGATTAATGTAGAAGAAGACATATATATTGGATCCTAGAAACAGTTAACAGGAGAAAGTTATTGTGCCCAAATGACTTTGATGACTACCATTGTATTCAAATAAACCTGAAGAAACCTCTTGGCTTAGTTAGAACGTTGCTCATCATCTGATTAATTCTATAAGGTTAATCTAATATCATGTTCCTCTTCTCTACCAACCATTCACTCATTAACTCATTTATTTCTTTAGTCAGAAAGGGTATGTGTGGGGTGCATATCATGAAGAATGTGAAAGTCATTATAAGGACTTTGACTTTTATTTTCGATGAGATGGAAAGTCAGTTGAGTAGTCTGACCAAATTCACATTTGAGTTTTATTTAATTATCTATCTATCTATCTATCTATCTATCTATCTATCTATCTATCTATCTATCTATCTATCTATCTATCTATCTATCTATATAACTATCTATCTATCTATCTATTTAATTTAATGAGAGTGCCCGCAGGGGTTTGGAGGGAGCGAGAGAGAGAGACAGAGAGAGAGAGAGACAGAGGGAGAGAGAGAGAGAGAGAATCTCAAACAGGTTTCATGCCTAATTCATGCCTAGCACAGATCCTAATACAGGTTCTGACCCCATGACGTCATGCTTTCTGGATCATGAACTGAGCCAAAATCAAGAGTCAGATGGCTAACCACCTGAGTCGCCCAGGTGACCCTAATTTGTATGTTAAACAAATCACTCTGACTACTATCTGGGGAGCAGGTTGGAGTGGGAAGCAAGCATACAAGCAACAACAGCAACAAAATAAGGAGGTTACTATACTAATCCTGAAATAACTTCCATCCTGAATAAGGATGGAAGAAGGGGACATAGTGAGAAAATTATGATCATGTGTATAATATAAATGTGGATATAATAAGATTGCTTGTAGTTTGAATATAAGGTATGAGAAAAACAGATATAAAAGATGACACCAAGTTCGTTTTTTTTTTCTTTTGTTTGTTTCTGTTTTTGTTTTTGTATTTGTTTTTTTGGGCTGGACCACAGGTTGGTGGTAGTTTTAAGTTGTCTGTTAGAGATCATAGGTTTTACGGGAAACATCAGGACTTGCTCTTTTCACATGGTGATTTTGAGATGCTTATCAGACATCCAAGCTGCCTTTTTGTGAATGTAGTTAGATATAGGCATCTGGAGTTTAAACTAAGAAGTTTAGTGTGGACTGTAGGCTGGATTACTTAGCATGCGATCGCATGAGATCAGCTAGGGAGTGAGAATGGATGAGAGAGAAGACATGCAAGGACTGAGCTCTGGGGTCTCTAACTCTTAAAGTACTGCAAGATGTGGAAAACCTAGCGAAGGAAACTAGACACAGTGGCCACTAAAGGAATAGGCGAGACATGAGGAGGCTCTCGAGTCCAGGAAGCCTGGTAAGGAATGTGTTTCAAGGAAGGAGGTATCAAATTGGTCAAGTGCTGATGGCAAGTCAAATAGGATGAGGTCAAATAAATGATCATCAGGGTCACAAGGGGGGGTCACTTGGTTAAGGGTCTGACTCTTGGTTTCACCTCAGGTCATGATCTCATGGTTTGTGGGTTCAAGCCCCAGGTCGGGCTCCATGCTGACAGTGTGGAGTCTGCTTAGGATTCTCTCTATGCCTCCATCTGTCTCATATCCTCCCCTGCTCACTCTCCCTTTCTTTCAAAATGAATACATACACTTGAAAAATTATTAAAATATAAATAATCACTGTGTTTTGAAAAGTGGATGCCATTGACATGTGATGAGAACCATTTCAGTAGCACCGAGGAAAAGCCGAATGGGAGTGGATTCAACAGAGAATTGGAGGAGAATGACTGTAGACAGGGAGTAAGGCAATTCTTTCGAGGATCATTGTGACAAAATGAGGGTGAAAAATGAGGCAGCAGTGGGAAGGGAAGGGAGCAGGGTCAAGAGAGGGCTGTGCTTTTTCTTTCTAAAATTTGAGAAATAAAAGCATTTTTTTAATTTCCACATTGCTGTTGGAAATAATGATATGGCAGAGTGGGGGAGAATTGCTGACAGAAATGTTCTTAACAGGGCAAGAGTGACTTTGGTCTAGTGTCCAAAAGATAATTGGCTCAGAGAGGAATGAACAGATCCTTCATATGAATGTTGGTGGGAGCAGAGCACAAGGAAATAGATGTAGATGGAATGGTAGATGCGTTAGGTGATTTTTCAAATTCTCTTTTCAGTGACCTGGTTTTCTCAGTGCGGTAATAGGCAAAGTTATAAGACCAGAGTGAAGAAGGGTTGGGAACAGTTGGAAGTTTGCGGAGAAGGAAGTTGTGAACTAGAGGTCTAGGGGTGTGAGGAAGTAGCCTTCTGACCTCACTCTAGTCAGTGGCCATCAAATAACTTTTGTGCTGCTTTCCTCCAATTACATAGGATGTTCCTATGTGCAGGAAGTAGATGGAACTTCCTTCGGTTCCCCACTTCTTTACCACTGCATAGGTAAGTTTGCATCTGCCTGAGAAGCCCTATCTACCCTAATCACTCATATTTCAAATTTGCCTCAACCAATACATACTTAATCCCACCAGGCAGAGTTAATTAGTCCCTTCTTGGACTCTTGTGGTACCATGTGCAGTGCCCTGTACTGTAAGTTTTGCCATATTGTAATAATTTGCGTCCCTGTCTCCCTAGATAATTTGGCCACTCCTTGAGGGGGTCAGTTTGGTCATTGCAGTTCCTAGTATACAGTTTGACTAATGGTAGCCTTTGTCAATTGCCAATTGAATTCAGTAGAAATGAGTTGAATTGAATCGAATATACTGAATTGAATTGAATTGAATTGAATTGAATTGAATTGAATTGAATGGAGAGAATTAGTAGAAAGAATTGGCAGGTAGGAGAGGCAGAGCCTCGAAAGAGTGGTGACATTTAGAACGAGACTTGTCTGATCTATAAGGAGGGGAACTCCTGCTCATGAGCGTGGGAAAGGTAACTGTTTCCTCACCTGTAGTGGTGGAGTGAATGGAGCCGAAACCCCCAATGAACTTCTGTAAATTGTGTCAACAATTCTTACTTCTATAGTGTTTGCTTTGAGGACCAAAAGAGTTCATATATGCAGAAGGATTTTGTACATAAAAATGTGCTGCATAATGTAAGTTACTCTTTCTCACAACACTCTGTGCCAAGAAAAAGGAATGTGTTGATTTTATATATTTTACTAAAGGGTAGCATGTTTAACAGAGGAAAAGGACGGGTTAAAAAAAAAAACAATGATGATAGTTACACTCGTCTTGTTGACCTTTCTAGTCTTCAAAGTCTCTTTAGAAGATATCATCATGGTCTCTTTCAGTTACAGATGCCTCTTATTGTCTCTGAGACAATAACCCTAATATGATCTAATTTGCTAAGCCAGGTGGTGTGGAAGACAGATAAAACTGCCAGCTCATTCTGCAGAAAGCAGCATATAAGGAGCCCACTGATCTGACAGGCTTGTGTCACAATGCACAAGTTTGGGAATTGCCCAGGCTCAGAAAAGGCCAGTTTTTCGCAACAGTGTAAAACTCAAGAGAACTCTCTAACACAGAGGCGATGTTCACAGTTCCACAGAAATAACATGTTTGATTCTTGATGCTGAATAGAAGTCAACCAGTTATTTTAACACAGGTTTTAACTCTTATTGGTTTCACTTCACTTTCCTTACGTTACAGGTTTCTTAAGGCAGGGACCATGTTCTGGGCTTCCTAACCTCTGCCCACATATGTCTACCATGCTATTTCATGGGCACTCCGTTATCATCTGTTATTAACTGGGTTTTTTCGTAGGTGTCAGGCAGCTTTCATGGTGACCACGTTATTGGCAGAGCATAAAGAGAGTGGCAATAGTGGAGCTTTCTCTGCCATATTAACCACATGTTACTCTCTTAAAATTCCTGGAATATATGTATGATGTCCTGTATGAATGATGGTGAGTTTATGACACTCATATTCTACTCCTTTTTCCCAACAGTTTAAAATACCTTTACGGCAGTTTACCTTCCTTTCATTCCCTAACTTAAAATAATGTACTTCTTTGGCTTTGGACTACCTGTCTACCTGCTAAAAGATGCAGCACGAGAAAACATGTTTGCATTTTGATGTGTTCTTAGCAGGCTGCCTTACTTGACAAGTCTGCTGGGTGGGTTGGGTAACACTGTTATTTCTGTGAGGATCTTCTAAGATACAAGTATATTTCTTGGGCAAAGTAGCATGTTGAGTCCATCATCATTTGGAGTGAAACTCAGTCTACGTCCAGTAGACTTGGTCCCATTGGTCACATGAAGGAATGAAAAACAGGCCATATTCGTTTTGATGTCATAACATCCTGGGACATATAGTGATGCCCATAAAAAAAAAAAAAGAATCAGACTGGGGACTCCATTTAAGAGATATCTCAGCAAGCAGAATCAAGATGCCAGAATGAGGAACAAAGATAAATGCTGTGTAGGTTCTAGAGGTTGGAGACATTGCTCCAGCAGAGAGAAAATTCCTTCAGGATTAAGGGAGAGGCTGGATAGTGATCTACAGGCCCCTTGTTACCACCTCCAGGCCATGATCTTTATGCTCCTCTGAATTTCCTGCCTTCACCTCCTTAGTCCATCTATTCAATCCCAGAGTGCCACCCTTTTCTTCATGGAAATTTCTGGAGTCCCTTCCTACACTTCTTTCTTCTCACGTTGCTCCTACCTCTGTTGTGGGCAATTTCAGAATCCTGGTAAAATTGCTCTAGCAATGTAGCTTCAGGGTACTTTAAATTTTCTGGCTCTCACAACCTAAGAGTCATTTTCCTCCAGTAGCTAACTTCCGTGATGGTACTCTGAGCTCTGTGATCATCCAGATGTCTCCTGGTAGAATGTCAATATTAACGTGCCAATATCTGAGAAGATAACCTCCCCTAACCAGGTGTCTCACTACTTGACTTCACAATTTCTCTTCTTCAGCCCGATAGAGACGTGTGGTTCCTCCTTCCTCCCTATCATTTCCCTGCATATCATCCCTTGTGGCTCCACTTCCCTTCCAAATGCAGTGTATACACCTCAGTATGTCACTTTGTGCTGGAACGTCCTAGTCCTCTGCTGCATCTGCTTTGGTGGCCTTGAAGCTTGGATGAGTCCTCCACTCTGTCAGCCCATCCTCTGTGTCACTCAGCCCAGTGAACTGTTACAGGGACTCACAGTCACTAGGGTCACTCACTCTAATTTTATGGTTGCGGATGTCAACATACCCCGAGAGTTTCTTGCCAATCTTAAGCGGTCTTCTCCACACAGTAGCTATTCCATACCTCCATCATTTCCCTCAACCTATCTTTTTCACCTTTCCCTGGGAAATGGCTCTTATTTCATAGATAGAACGTAGATTGTAGACACCTTCAAACTCTCACTCAGACCTCATAATGACACGTTTCAACACAACTTTCAACCCCAACCCCTGTATGAGAGACAAAAATGTTCCTATTCCCACTCTAGATTCATTAATTCATTCGGCAATCACTGAGAGCCAACTGAGTCCTACGAAGCACTGTGCTGTATGCTTGGTACATTAGAGATGAGGGGATAGACCCTACTCACAAGGCGCTTACAATCACAAGGAGCTTACAATCATGTAGGGGAGACAGATATTATGGTGTAATTGTCCAAACATGCACGGAGCATGAGGAGAGTGTGAAGAGAAAATCTATGTAACTCAGCCTTCAGGGGAAGGAGAAGAGTGTCGTAAGGGACTTTTCAGATGGGGTGGTATCTTGAACTAATCCTTAAAGTGTGAGTAGGTATTAATTAGGCAAGGTTGGAGTAGGAATGAGACAAGAGGTTCAGGCATTACACAGTAGAGAAAAATCACACTGAATATAGGGAGAGGGTATAAGTAAAAATTGGACATTGAGTCATTCCAATTCTTGACTGTGTCCTACGCTTTGTGAAGAGGTCATCTCACAAAAAACCTCAAACGAGCACATGTTCCCAAAATTTCCTTCTCCATTTTTTATTCTTTATCCTAGTGTAATTCCTCTCATTTCCTCACCAGTATGATTCAATTAGTAACTCACTTCTGTGGATACTATGGCAACCACATTGCCTCTATGCCGCACCCTTCTGTATCTTTGCTTGGCATCAGTGCAACCTCATGATGAAGCTCATATCTCTACTCCGCTTAGAGTGGACTTTGTAACATGCAAAACTTATTCCATCACTGCCTTCCAAGCTGTGGTTCCCCCACACTGCAGCATGAGAGAAAACACCTTTCCCATCCACACCCTGCCCCCACCTTTGCATCCTTACTGGTCCTGGGCCAATGTTCATGCCCTTAGACTCCCTCATGATCAACTATCAGCAAATTCCTTAATATGCCCTATTGTTTTATGCCTAGTTGTCTTCCCCATCACCATGGGTATGTTTTGATGCGGCATCTTAATTCGTACGTATTTTAAGGCAGGCTAAAATAATTATCAAGTATCTAACATATTCTCTTTTCTTTATTTCCCAGATAACAATGGTAATAGATGATCTTTTTTTATTTTTAATTTTCTATTATTGAAGTATAGATTACATACAGTGCTATTTTAGTTTCAGGTGTATAAAATAGCGATTTGATAATTCTATACATTATTCAGTGCTCTCCGTGGTAAGTGTAATCACCATTTTTCACCATATCGTGTTGTTATAATATCAACTATATTTCCTGTGGTGTACTTTTCATCTGTGTCAGTTATGTATTTTATGACAGGAAGTTTGTAACCCTTAGTCACCTTTCCCTATCTCACATACCCCACCCACTTCTATTCTTGTATCTACAAGTTTGTTCTCTGTATTGAAGAATCTGTCTGTTTCTTTTTCTGTTTTGTTTTTTAGCTTCTACATAAAAGTGAAATTATATGATATTTCCTTTTATCGGAATAATCCCACGTAGCATAATACCCTGTAGGTTCACACATGTTGTTGCAAACGGCAAGGTTTTATTCCTTTTTTTTTAATTAAATTATATTCCATTATATGGACACTACATTTCTTTATGAATTCATCTATTGACAGACTCTTGGGCTGCTTCCATAGCTGGGCTATCATAAATAATGCTTTAATAAACACAGAGGTGCATGCCTCTTTCCAAATTGGGGTTTACCTTTTCTTTGGGTATATACCCAGGAGAGGAATTATTGGATGATATAGTATTTCTGAATTAATTTCTTGACGAACCTGCATTCTGTTTCCTAGAGTGGCTGCACCTATTTACATTCCCACCAAGAGTGCATTGGTGTTACTTTTTCTCTTACCTTCTCACCAATACTTGTTATTGCTTGTCTTGCTGATACTAGGCATTCTGTCAGGTGTGAATTGATGTGTCATTGTGGTTTTGATTCAGGTTTCTCTGATTAGTGATGTTGAGCATCTTTAATATGTCTGGTGATGTAGTAGACACTCTTAATTCATCCCTTTCCCCTTCCCTTTTGTTTCTTTCCAGGGTGATGATGACACTGATGATGTCATCTGACAGCTTAAGTCACCATTTTAATCTTCTATCAAGTTCATATATTACTTCAAGTGTCCTGCTTTCCTGCTTCAAGTTACGATGTTTCCAATGCATTACATGACGTCCCTTCCACTAGTCCTCCTAGGGCACCCTGACTCACCTTTTATTACTACCCACCGTCACTCATACTCTTAGAAAGTTACTCTAGTTACTTGTCCTGATCCAACATTCTCTTTCTATGCCCGACTCTAATCTCTATACACACTTCAATTGACACCTGATACACTTAATTTTTTTGCTAATGTTTATTTATTCATTTATTTATTTTTATTATTGGAGGAGAGAGAGACAGAGCATCAGTGGGTGAGAGGCAGAGAGACAAGGAGGTGTAGAATCCGAAGCAGCCTCCAGCTCTCAGCTGTCAGCACAGAATCCTACATGGATCTTGAACTCACAAGCTGTGAGATAATGGCCCAAGTTGAAGTCGGCCCCTTTCCCAACTGAGCCACCCAGGTGCCCCAACACATCTTACACTTTCATGTCTCCAATAGGACTTAATATTTCTGTGGACCAGGACTATCCATTCATTAAGTTCTAGCACCTCCTACAGTTTGGGAAAAAATAGACACTCAATTATTTGATGCTCAATTGACAAATAAAGGAAGGAATGGGTCCAAAGACAAAGGGCTCAATAAAGACTTTTGTTCCTATGAATTCAACCCAGATTAACACTAGAGCATTTGAATTCAACTGGAGGGTCCTTTAGCCAACGGTGGGAGAATTTACTATATTCTAAGAGTTGTCAGCTGAGAGAGTAAGATTTTTTTGAAGAAATATGAAAGATAGTTTAATTTCCTAAGAGGCCAAGCCTTGAAAGCTTATCTATAAGAACTATATAATGTAAGATGATTCTGGATCATGATGAAACTCAAGTGCAGTGAGAGCCGTGACAACATGGGGAACACACAGTAAGGACCACAGTAGTCCCGGAAGTGGTGTCCTGTATGAGAAAAGAGAGTTTAGTGACCCTGTATGGAGGGAGAGGGTAAACGGTGGGCATCGTAGGGAGGGGAGGAAGTTGGGATCCAAACTGCAATATTGAAATATCAGAGGAGTGTTATTGTCATATTCATAAACTTCCCTATATATATCCTAAGGAAAACATTTTTTTCTTTAACGAGCTTTTTAAAGGTAATATACACATGGTAAAAATTCATATAGTAGCAAAAAAAGTTATTCAATGAAAGTAAATCTATGTCTTCGGTAGGCCTCCATTATTCTTCCCCAGAAGAAGACCACTTTTAACAGTTTGTAGGGTTTTTTTTCCAGAATCTCAAAGTATATAATATGCATATCTCACATGAGAAAATATATATATATATATAGCTGGTACCAAGATATTATGTACAGCTCTCCATTTTATAGATACATGATTTTTGTGATTGTGAAAAGGTATGACATGAGATTTGCCCTCTTAAAAATTAAAGTGTCTGGTCCAATGGGACATTATTTTTTAAATAGACTTCATGGTATATATCCTACCCTGGCTTCATTAGAGGTATGTAATCTGTCCCCTGTTTATGTGTATTTAATTTGTTTGTAGTCTACGAGTATAGAAAACAATGCTGCCATGAAAGTCCTTGTACACATATTTGCCTGCCAGAGTCCAGCAGACTGTGGGTGGTGGCTCGAAAATCTTAACTGGAAAGAGTTTAATGGAGAAACTATGAACACAGGTGCTGGTGAGATAAACCGGCTCCAAACTAGTGGTTCAGTCCTTGGGGACTAGCAAGAGAAGACTTCACCTCTCCCAGGCACCAAGGGACAAGGAAAGGGCAAGTGTTACTAGAAGCCAATGAGCCCACGGCTGGGAGAGAAGCCACCTAACAGGAGATGTGGCCATAGACTGAGGAATAAGCCACTGCCAAAATTCCAGAGTTCAGAGTACATATAATGACTGCTTTTCTTTTGCTCTCTGCCTACCTATTAGTATACCTGCCAACTATGGACGGAAGCCAGAGGACAAGAAAGCCTAAACGATGCAGTCCATGGACGTGAGTTTACTGGCAGGCATTGGATGATCAAAAATATATCTGCAAGCATGAATTGAGGATTAGCAGTCCCTGGCTTAATATGGTTAGACCTTACAATAGTGTGAAAATGATAGCATTGTTTACAAATTGTCCTTTGAAAAGCACCTGGCTTGCTCAGTGGTGTAAGCATCTGACTTTAGTTCATGTCAAGATTTCACGGCTCGTGAGTCCAAGCCTGCCTCAGGCTATGCTGACAACTTGCATCCTGGGGCTGACTTGAGATTCTGTGTGTGTGTCTCTCTCTCTCTGCCCCTGCCCTGCTCGCACTCTTTCTGTCTCTCTTTCTCTCCAAAACTTGAATAAACATTAAACGTTTTCAAAGATAAATTGTACTTCAAATTGAAGATTTTGACCTCTCCCAGTGCTAATGAGAGGCGATACGACCCTCTCCTGTGATGCCTGGCAGAGCATCCAGCCACAGCTCCCAGTCCACCACATGATCATGGTGGTGAACAATCTATATGCTTACAGCCATTCTGTACTCACACAACCGTTGTGTTTATGCTTTCAACACAGTATTCACTGAAATACATGAGACAGTTAAACTTTAATATAACATAGGCTGTGTGTTAGATGATGTCTCATAATTTCAGCTCATGCAACTATTCTGAACAGACATTATAGAGGCTAGACTAAACTATGATATTCAGCACATTACGTGTGTTACAAGCATTTTTGGCTTAGAATAATTTCCACTCACACTGGTTTTACCTAGAGGTGAGTCCATCCTAAATCAAGGAAGATTTGTAATGTAAAAATCTTGGGAAATTTCCTAGAACTGGAATTGTGGTATCAGTAGAACAGAAAGAACCTCTTCCACATCCATTCCTCCACCTCCTTCCCTTGCAGGTTATTACCAGCGCTGAGCTGTGCCTACAGGCACTCAGAATTAGGACTACATACCCCAGCTTCCCTTGCAGCCAAAGCAATATGAGAGGAAGTGTCATGTGACACCTTCTGAGAAAGTTCAGACAGCTGTGTGCCTTGTGTCCTTTATTTTTTCTTTGATATCATTCACATGCTGTCTTGGATCCTGAACTCTAGGCCAAACTATTTGGATGGAAAGTGAACTGAGATTCTTCCAGCAAGAGCTGGTAGGAACTAGAGTTCTATGCACTTCATAGAATACAGCTGCCCAATCAGACTTGAGCTGTATACCTCCAAAGTTCATTGATTTGGGAGAGAAATCCACTTTTACCCTGTTAAAACCATAGTTCTTCCTTTGTCTGTGTCGTAGGGAAAAACCTAACCCTCATGAAGGTGTACAGATAACAGGTATAAATATTTTGAGTTTTTATGGATATTGTCAAGTTTGGTATTTTAAAGTGAATTTTTAGTACTGAGTTTGAATTCAGCTACTCCATTCACAGCACATGTCTTAATCTTCTTGTGCCTCTGATTTCTCAGAGGGGTAGTAATATAAAGCACTTCATTTGGTTGTTATGAGGAATAATTAAATTAAAATATGTGAAATAAATCAGTGTCTGTCCAACATGCTAAATACTCAATAAATGTTCTTACTGTTATTTTTACCATTATCATGTTAAACTGTCCTCCAAAAAAGAGGTACCAGTTCGCCAATTACATTTCTGAAATGCCTCTTTCCTCTTCCGTTTTCCATAGTGTGCATTACCAATGTTTTTGTCCAAAAGATAGTAGTATTTCATTTTTATTTGCAATTCCTTTCTAAAATTGTGGTTGTACCTCTTATAGTTTTTAAAAGTTATTTATGCTTGTTTTCTGGTTAACTTCCTTTTTCTTTCCTCTATTCCTTCTATTGGATTTTTGTTTTGTTTTACAGTGTGGCTTAAAAAAAAGCAATACAAGCATTATGGGAATTTGTCTTCTGTGTTTCTATTGGTGGTGCAAATATATCCACTAATTTTCATTTGCCTTTTTTTAATTTTTTTATTTTTTTTCACTTAATGTGTATTTATTTTGTGAGAGAGAGAGAGAGAGTGAGAGTGAGAGCAGGGAAGGAGAAGAGAGAGAGGGAGACACAGAATCTGAAACAGACTCCCGACTCTGAGCATTCAGGAAAGAGCTACATGCAGGGCTCAAACCCACAAACCATGAGATCGTGACCTGAGTCGAATTTGGAGGCTTAACCTACCAAGCCACCCAGGCACCTCACTTTATTTTTTCTTTTCCTTTTTTTTTTGGCTTTGTTTTTTCTTTACAAAATTAAAAAAATATATGTACAATATAATAAAAATGATCCTTCTCTACTATCGTTACATCTGAGCTTAATGTCCACCCCTATTTTAGAAAGATCATTGTCATTCTGGATTATAAGAATAATTCCCCCATGTTTTCTCCTAGGACTTCATAGATTGACTTACATAAAAACATATCTTCTCCATTTGTAATAAAACTGGGGGAGGCAGTGAGATAAGATTTAAAGTGATTCTGCAGATGACTGTGTTGGAGCGTTGGCAAAAATGAATGCTTTGACACATAAATCTGACCTAAGAAAGTTATAGTTTCCTTTGATCCACTTAAAACACACTTCGTAAACAAAGCATGTGGGAAGCCATCCTCCTTGCAGGTATGGGGTAAGCTTGCCTCCTGGGCTTTTGTGTTGTTTTTTGGTTTGTTTATTTGTTTGTTTGTTTGTTTGTTTTACTCTTAGGGGGAAACGCATACGTTGTTTATAATGAAATTTTGTATTTCCAGGTTAAGGTGCTGTCAGGTACAGCATAACTAATTTCCCAGTTTATAAGACTGCCTCTCACACATCGCTTCCTGGTGGTAGGCAAAATTTCTTTCTCTGCAACCAGGGCCATACTGCCACTTGTTCACAGGTTAAGTAATGATGCCAAGACATTTTTATGCCTATGCTAACAATGACCCACCTGTGGACAAGTGCAGACAGATACTGCCTACCTTTTAAGGCCAAGGAGGGATTGAGCCCACAGCCTTCCACTGGGCTCCACCATTGTTTCTGCTCTCTCTGGTGTTTGTCAGTTGTTATCATCATGTTTGAGAACACACGCTTAGAGTAAAACTATCTGACTATGTACTTCCATCTTGAGCTATAGGGAAACAAATAAAGTCCCCTTACCTTTTTTGTTCTTTGCTTTCTCTTTTGTGAAACGGGCATTATCACAAGGTAGGAATTCAATAATTAAAGAAATAAATACCTAAGTGCTTAAAATTTCTTAGCAACAAACGCTCAGTAAATATTAATAAGGCTTTTCCCAATAAAGAATAGAAAAATAACTTTCTTGTTTTCTCCTATATTTTATAGATGCATTTTTAAAGAAAACATATAACATTGGTAACAATATTATAGCATATAACAATATGACATAATGCAAATTAAGACATTTATAAGAAAAGTATTGAAACTTCATGAATAGTATCACTGTTACTATTATTCGAACAATGCATTTGCTTTGAAAGGTTCACTTAGTTATATACTAAATTTGCATATGCTTTGAACCTACTTCTGAATTCTCTATGATGATTCATTCATTCAGCTGGACCACATTTGCTTTATAACATAATTTATTATCTGGTAGAACTCGCCTAATTCGATGCTACCTTTCAGAAAAAATTTTCTGGATCAGCTTGAATTTTGATATTTATAATAAAATCTTAGAACCAGCTGATCTGATTTTAAAAATCCATATTTTATTGGGCTTGCAACAAATTTCCATAGAAATTTAGAGATAGTTGGCATTCTTACAATAATAACTTTTCCTATTCCTACAGAGGGAATGTATATATTTAAGCTTTTTTTTTTTTTTAAATCTCTTAGATGAGTTTAAAGTTTTCTGAAAGGCTTATTTATATACTTCTTTTAGTTTCTTGTTAAGTTCCCTCCTTCCTTCCTTCCTTCCTTCCTTCCTTCCTTCCTTCGTTCCTTCCTTCCTTCCTTCCTTCCTTCGTTCCTTCCTTCCTTCCTTCCTTCCTTCCTTCCTTCCTTCCTTCCTTCCTTCCTTCCTTCCTTCCTTCCTTCCTTCCTTCCTTCCTGCCTTCCCTCCTTCCACCTCCTTCTCCTGTTACTTCTGTTATGGCAAATGGCGCCAATTCTCTGACTATATTTCTAATTATTTCTTGTTTGTATGGGAGAATGCTAAATTGTTGCCTTGTGAGCCTGGATCATGTAATATCATCAGGAAGACTCATGAAAAATCTGATCTCCCTTCCTTCATCGCAGTTATGTATAATTGACACTTGTTGCAAGGAGATAAACAGAGTCAAGAGAATTTCAGTCTTAGAAGAGAAGCCCCTGAGGTGAGAGTAGCCAGAGAGAGAGCAATTGGAGAGGGAACAAATGTGACCCAGAAAGGAGCTCACCGAACAGTGTGATTGGGATAACACCCAAAAAGCAGGTTGAATAGGAATAGCACCAAAAAGTAATTGTCAGATATGATCAAAGCTGTACAAGGGCAACTTGAAAGTGTTAGGTGTTTTCCTTAAATACAAAATATTTTGTATTTAACCAAGAAATTAAAAAGTTAACCAAGTTACCAAGTCAGTAAAATTAAACTTTTTTTCTTGTAAACAGAAAATTCAAGGAAACCAAATTATTAAAGTAAAACATGGTAACATTATAGAGCTTTTGGTTATTAAAAACTCCTATGTACATATGCCAATAAAACAGACAATGAATGTTTTGGACACAATGTAAAGGACTACAACTGGTTTAAGAAAAAGCAGCAAGAGAATGAAAGCGATGCAAGTCATTTCTTTGAAAAAATAGCATAACCCCATAACTCTAACACTGGAGCAAATGAGTAAGACTTGGGGACCAGCTAGCCTGGCTGAGATGTTTCTTGCCAACACTTACTTAGTTCTTACTCATACCAGGTGAGGTTCTGAACATTTCACAAGTACTTCATGTCATTCTCCTTAGGGCCCTATGAGGGAGGGGTTACTATTAACCTCCTTTTACACATCAGCAAATTGAAGAAGTTCCGAGGTTAAGGAACTTGTCTGCTCGCAAGGTCAACACAGGTGGCATGTGATGGAACTGAGAGGTGGCATGAAATAGTGTCCTCTAGTGCCAACTCACCCAAGTTTACATCCTGTCTCACCACTACTAGGTGTATGATCATCGGCACAGATTTTTTTAATGCTTTTGTGCTTTCGTTCTCTTATATGTAAGACCAAGTGATGAATATAATGATCACATAAAGAGTTTAGAACAATATCTGAAACATAGCAAACACCCCTTATATAGAATCCTATTATTACTGCTCTTAGTATTATTATTAAAACAGGACGGGAGAGAGAATACCTGAAAAGATATAATAACACATATGCAAACAAATGAATTTCCTGATACCTAAAATATCAGAAAATCCAGTAATTTAATGAGGTGCTCTAAAGTGTTTTTTTTTCTTTTTCTTATAAATTGAATTTATTTTTAAATATTTTATGGTTTTGAAACAATATCTTATTTCTTACTGAGAGAATGCAAGCAGGGTCAGAGAGAGAGGAATAGCATATCTGAAGTGGGCGTGATGCATACAGCAGTGAGCCCAATGTAGGGCTTAAACCCACGAACTGCGAGATCATGACCTGAGCCAAAGTTGGATGGCCAACCAACTGAGCCACCAGGATGCCCCTATTTTTTTTTCACATATAGTGTTATATTAATTTCAGATGTACGATATACTGATTCAGCAATTCCTTACAATACCCAGTACTCATGGCAACAAGTGCACTCCTTATTCCCCATCACATATTTCACTCACTACATCTGCACCCCCCCCCCACTGGTAACCAGCATGTTGTTATCTATAATTAAGTGTATGTTTCTTGATTTGTCTATTACTCTGTTTCCACAACATTTGATCATTTGTTTAGTTTCTTAAATTTCACATATGAATGAAGTCATATGGTATCTGTCTGTCTCTGACCGACTTATTTTGCCTACCATTATATTCTCTAGCTCCATTCATGTTGTTGCAGATCGCAAGATTTCATTATTTTACGTGGCTGAGTACTATTCCCCTGTGTGTGGGTATTATACAGAATATACCACATCATATAATTATGTGTGTATAATACCACATTATAATACCACATCATATATACATACCAAATCTGTATCCATTCCTCACTAGATGGACACGTGGCTGTTCCATAATGCTGCCAAAATTATCGAGACCATGATGATATCTTCTAAAGAGACTTTGAAGAGTAGAAAGGTCAACAAGACGAGTATAACTATCATCATTGTTTTTTTTTTTAACCCGTCCTTCTCTTCCTCTCTTATACATGCTAACCTTTAGTAAAATCTATAAAATCAACACATTTCTTTTATCTTGGCACAGAGTGTTGTGAGAAAGAGTAACTTACATTATGCAGCACATTTTTATGTACAAAATCCTTCTGCATGCATGAACTCTTTTGGTCCTCAAAGCAAACACTATAGAAGTAAGAATTGTTGACACAATTTACAGAAGTTCATTGGGGGTTTCGGCTCCATTCATTCCACCACTACAGGTGAGGAAACAGTTACCTTTCCCACTCTCATGAGCAGGAGTTCCCCTCCTTATAGATAAGACAAGTCTTGTTCTAAATGTCACCACTCTTTCGAGGCTCTGCCTCTCCTACCTGCCAATTCTTTCTACTAATTCTCTCCATTCAATTCAATTCAATTCAGTACATTCGATTCAATTCAATTCAGTACATTCGATTCAATTCAACCCAATTCAATTCAACTCAATTCAACACAATTCAATTGGCAATTAACAAAGGCTACCCATAGGTCAAACTGTATACTAGGAACTGCAATGACCAAACTGACCCCCTCAAGGAGTGGCCAAATTATCTAGGGAGACAGGGACGCAAATTATTACAACATGTCAAAAATTACAGTACAGGGCACTGCACATGGTACCACAAGAGTTCCAAGAAGGGACTAATTAACTCTGCCTGGTGGGATTAAGTAAGTAATGGTTGAGGCAATTTTGAAATATGAGTGATTATGGTAGAGAGGGCTTCTCAGGCAGATGCAACCTTACCTATGCCAAGGTAAAGAAGTGGGGAACCGAAGGAAGTTCCATCTACTTCCTGCACATAGGAACATCCTATGTAATTGGAGGAAAGCAGCACAAAAGTTATTTGATGGCGACTGACTAGAGTTAGGTCAGAAGGCTACTTCCTCACACCCCTAGACCTCTAGTTCACAACTTCCTTCTCCACAAACTTCCAACTGTTCCCAACCCTTCTTCACTCTGGTCTTATAACTTTGCCTATTACCGCACTGAGAAAACCAGGTCGGTGAAAAGAGAATTTTCAAAATCACCTATCGCATCTACCATTCCATCTACATCTATTTCCTTGTGCACTGCTTTCACCAACATTCATATGAAGGATCTGTTCATTCCTCTCTGAGCCAATTATCTTTTGGACACTAGACCAAAGTCACTCTTGCCCTGTTAAGAACATTTCTGTCAGCAATTCTCCCCCACTCTGCCATATCATCATTTCCAACAGCAATATGGAAATTAAAAAAATGCTTTTATTTCTCAAATTTTAGAAAGAAAAAGCAAAGCCCTCTCTTGACCCTGCTCCCTTCCCTTCCCACTGCTGCCTCATTTTTCACCCTCATTTTGTCACAATGCTCCTCGAAAGAATTGCCTTACTCCCTGTCTACAGTCATTCTCCTCCAATTCTCTGTTGAATCCACTCCCATTCGGCTTTTCCCCGGTGCTACTGAAATGGTTCTCATCACATGTCAATGACATCCACTTTGCAAAACACAGTGATTATTTATATTTTAATAATTTTTCAAGTGTATGTATTCATTTTGAAAGAAAGGGAGAGTGAGCAGGGGAGGATATGAGACAGATGGAGGCATAGAGAGAATCCTAAGCAGACTCCACACTGTCAGCATGGAGCCCGACCTGGGGCTTGAACCCACAAACCATGAGATCATGACCTGAGGTGAAACCAAGCGTCTGACACTTAACCAAGTGACCCCCCCCCATGTGACCCTGATGATCACTTATTTGACCTCATCCTATTTGACTTGCCATAAGCACTTGACCAATTTGATACCTCCTTCCTTGAAACACATTCCTTACCAGGCTTCCTGGACTCGAGAGCCTCCTCATGTCCCGCCTATTCCTTCAGTGGCCACTGTGTCTAGTTTCCTTCGCTAGGTTTTCCACATCTTGCAGTACTTTAAGAGTTAGAGACCCCAGAGCCCAGTCCTTGCATGTCTTCTCGCTCATCCATTCACACTCCCTAGCTGATCTCATGCGATCGCATGCTAAGTAATCCAGCCTACAGTCCACACTAAACTTCTTAGTTTAAACTCCAGATGCCTATATCTAACTACATTCACAAAAAGGCAGCTTGGATGTCTGATAAGCATCTCAAAATCACCATGTTAAAAGAGCAAGTCCTGATGTTTCCCGTAAAACACATGATCTCTAACAGACAACTTAAAGCTACTACCAACCTGTGGTCCAGCCCCAAAGAACAAATACAAAACAAAAACAAAACCAAACAAACAAACAAAAAAAAAAAACGAACTTGGTGTCATCTTTTATATCTGTTTTTCTCATTCCTTATATTCAAACCACAAGCAATCCTATTATATCCACATTTATACTATACACATGATCATAATTTTCTTACTATGTCCCCTTCTTCCATCCTTATTCAGGATGGAAGTTATTTCAGGATTACTACAGTAACCTCCTTATTTTGTTGCTGTTGTTGCTTGTATGCGTGCTTCCCACTCCATCCTGCTCCCCAGACAGTAGTCAGAGTGATTTGTTTAACATACAAATTAGGACCACCTGGGTGGCTCAGGTGGTTAGCCATCTGACTCTTGATTTGGCGCAGGTCATGATCCAGAAAGCATGACGTTATGGGGTCAGAACCTGCATTAGGATCTGTGCTAGGCATGAATTAGGCATGGAGCCTGTTTGAGATTCTCTCTCTCTCTCTCTCTCTCTCTGTCTCTGTCTCCCTCTAAACCCCTGCGGGCACTCTCATTAAATTAAATTAAATAGATAGATAGATAAATAGATAGAAAGATAGATAGATAGATAGATAGATAGATAGATAGATAGATAGATAGATAGATAGATAATTAAATGAAACTAAAATGTGAATTTGGTCAGACTACTCAACTGACTCTCCATCTCATCGAAAATAAAAGTCAAAGTCCTTATAATGACTTTCACATTCTTCATGATATGCACCCCACACATACCCTCTCTGACTAAATACCAAATGAGTAAATGAGTGAATGGTTGGTAGAGAAGAGGAACATAAGATTAGATTAACCT
This sequence comes from Puma concolor, assembly GCF_028749965.1. Classification (NCBI taxonomy): domain Eukaryota; kingdom Metazoa; phylum Chordata; class Mammalia; order Carnivora; family Felidae; genus Puma; species Puma concolor. The sequence continues at coordinate 1,893,713 of NW_028240236.1, read as the reverse complement.
TATAGAATTAATCAGATGATGAGCAACGTTCTCACTAAGCCAAGAAGTGTCTTCAGGTTTATTTGAATACAATGGGTAGTCATCAACGACATTCGGGCACCATAACTATCTCCTGTTAACTGTTTCTAGGATCCAATTCATATGTCACCTTTTACATTAATCCTCACTCTTTACCAATCTCCCATTCCCACATGAAATCCATCCAAAGGAAACTTTGCTACTCCTTTAATGTGTCACATTTTCAAACTTCCGTGTCTTGCTCTCTCTCTCTCTCTCTCTCTCTCTCTTTTCCTGCCTGCAATGCCCTTCCTTACTCTGTTGATTTGAAATATGTCTTCTCTAGAAGACTCACTTCCAGTGACTCTCATTTGTGTAAAGCACTCCCTGGGTACCCTAGAGAATCATGTGTTTTCTTCTTTGCAATTCATGGGTACATTTATCCACCTCTATTACAGATGTTGTCAGCTCCGTATAGTTAATTTGTTTACACAGTGGCAAATCCCTGGATAACAAGGTCCAGTATTAGGTCTAGGTAAGACCTCTGTTCTTTGTATACAGTGCCTACAACCTAGTACGTGCTCAATGCATGCTTGATGAATGGAAATGAGGCAGGAGAATAGAATGAAAATTAGTAGGGTGAATATATAAGAGAAACCAGGAGAGTCAAATGTTATCAAAAACAAAAGAAGAGATAGTTTCAAGAGGTAAGGAGTGGTCCGTGTTTCACAGTTTGGTGTTTTGTTTTACGTGAGTTTGGAATAAGTTACAGGTATCATTGCATTTAACAAGTAGGAGATATGTGGAAATAAAATAGTCAAATTTCAGTAGCATATGGCAGAAATTACCTTATATCCAAGCAGTGACTTAATATGAGGAATTGTGTGTTCAAACCATCAGGAGAAGTGTTAGTTAAGTGGGGTGTACACTGCACTCCCAGAATCCAAAGACAGCCCTGCAGAAGTGTCTTGGCATAATAACCCCAGCAGACTCACTGCTCTGTCCAGGCAGACTCACTGGTGTTCTGGGCCTAGGGTATCACTAGGTAAGAGTCAAGTGTCAGTAGATTGGGTTCTTATCTGGAGAAATCTACTTCTGAGATTATTTGGGTTTCGGACAATTAAATTCCTTGCAGTTATACAGCTGAGGTCTTCATTTTCAGATTGTGGGATGGCCAGCCAGAGAAAACTCTCTGCTTTGCATGGGTTTATGATGCATGGGTTCATGATGATTCTAGGTTGATCCAGAAAATCTCTCTATAATACAACACGACTATAGAAATGGTCTCTCTTCATATTCATGTGTTGTCAGCTGTAAGGTATGGAATGTTGGGGGCTATTATTTTTTTCTTTAGAATAATGTCTACCACATTCTGTTAAAAAAAAAACAACAGCTGTAGAACCAATAGATAATACTTTCACCTTCTGAATTAGTAAGATTCAACAGAGAAAAATTCTGTTTCTCATATATATATAATATATATTATAATATATAATATATTTATATTTATATTTATTTGTATTTAATTTATATTATTTATATTTAATATAAATATATAATATATTATATAATATATATTATAATATGTAATATATTTATTTATATTTATATTTATATTTATTTATATTTAATTTATATTATTTATATTTAATATAAATATAATTATATATTTATGAATGTTTTATTTATATTTTTCTATTTATTTATTTATTTATTTATTTATTTATTTATTTATTTATTTATTTCTTATAAGAAATTGGCTCCCATAAAGGTGGACGCTGACAAGCCCCAAGATCTTCAGGATGTGTTGGCTCGATGGAAACCCACGAGATCTGATGGCATAGTTCTTGTCCAATGGCTGGGAGGCTTGAATATCAGGTAGATCTGCTCTTTCACTCTGAATCTGGGGAAGAGGCCAATGTCCCAGTTTAAAGGCATTCAGGCAGGCAAGAGTAATTCCCTAGTATCCCTGGGAGAATCATCCTTATTCTATTCAGGCCTTCTCACTGATTACATAAGGCCCACTTACATTAGGAAAATAATCTGTTTTACTCACTGTCCAGACTCAAGTATTTCCCATCACAAAACACCAGAAAAACGTTTCACCAAGCATCTGGACCTCTGTGGCCCAGTAAAGTTGACACATAAAATTAGCCAACATATTTTCCAAATTTCATGCAAGCACATGAAGCGGATGCACCTAAGCCCTATCAAGAACCCAAGCTACAGAGGCACCAGGCAGCTTGATAAGGTGCATTAGCACAGCGTCTTTCAAATATTTTATGCCCAATCTACTGTAAGGAACACATATTTCGCCACAGCCCAGTATAAGCATACACATACACAACATATAAATAAATGAAATAAACACCATTTCATGAATTATTGGTTATCCGTACTAAGGGTAAATGTACTTTTATCTTTTCTTATTGGTTCTATTTAATTTTAATCCATTCTTCCCTTGATCCACAGCTTCATGACCTTCCAAAAAACAAGGCATAATTACTAAGGTGTACTGACTTTCAGGGTCAATCTTTGGGAAGTAATATTCCTTCAGTTATATGTTTCACAATGTCTGACATGCAATACTCTCTTTGTTAAGTTGAATTGAATACAGAAAATGGGCTTCCAATTCAGTCTTAAGACATACTAAGAAAATTCCGAATCCACTTATCGGGGTAGATCCATAACTTTCGAACAAAATGAAACAACAGGTACCAAGAGATGTACTTTGGATGTCTCCAACCCTATTCAGGAAGGCTATGTTTACAAGCCCACTGAAACACAGGGGACCATTTCTTTCTTGGGGAAAATGACCAACAACGGAATGTTCACGTGCAAAGAGCAGACAGGACTAATTATTACAAAGACGTGTTGAAGCATGTAGAAACTGTCCACTTCTATGCCACTGATAATTAGTGCTTGTCTCCCTTTGGTTATCATGTCAATGCATAAGGCACAGTTAGAGAACATTGTTACCCAACAATGGCAGCTCTCAGGTTTCATGTTTCTGTTAAACGCCCTCATAGGTTGAACTGTGTCTCTGCAATAGGTAAGGCCCTAGAGAAGAATTCACCCACTTTGCACCACTCACTCTCCCTGATTAAGCTGTTCTGCAAGGAAACGGCTTACTTTTTTATTTTTTATTTTTTTTTCAACGTTTATTTATTTTTGGGACAGAGAGAGACAGAACATGAACGGGGGAGGGGCAGAGAGAGAGGAAGACACAGAATCGGAAACAGGCTCCAGGCTCTGAGCCATCAGCCCAGAGCCTGACGCGGGGCTCGAACTCAGGGACCGCGAGATCGTGACCTGGCTGAAGTCGGACGCTTAACCGACTGCGCCACCCAGGCGCCCCTTACTTTTTTAAATGATTGCTTTTTGTTCCTTGGATAAGGAGCAGACATATTTCTGAGTGCAGCATTTCTATTTAACTGTACTCATGCCCTAAAGAGATTCTAGGGATCAGCTCAGGGAGTCCACTTGAATTGATATTCTTCATCTCTATTGAAACATTACTGGCAGACGTTCACAGTCAGATTTCATTCTGTCTGACTAAGAGAAATGGAGGAATTTGGCTTTCTGAACCAAGACCACATGATGGAATGGTCTGCACTCAGTTGCAAAAGATTGTGAATGAGGAGGAGACAGGGACATTATATGATCCAGGATGTGAGGTTGTAGGGTAAGCTTATGGTGGTTGTAACCAAACCTTAATATTGTGTGGAGACTAGACAACCTTGAAATCCCTATAATGTGATGGTCTGGGGACTCTTACCATATAGACTGTCAAAAATCTTGTTATATGTCTGATACAGAAGCAATAGAACTCATTCACTTAATATAGATTTAATGAGCATATACTATGTGGTATTTAGAGCTCTACTCTTGTTGAGGAAGTGAATAAAGTACTACAACTTTATTGGAGTACGGGGTGATCAACGGGGCTCAAACAGACTCTGGTCTTTAGCTTAGAGACCTCGCTTCTGGGTTCTTCTTCCTTTGTTTGGTGCATGTGCGAAAACCCCCACAGATATGGAAGCTGACGACTATACATTACCCTCCCCACTTGACTTCATGCTCAGACTTTTGGTGAGCCACATTCCCTGACCAAACTCTCTGAGTGCCACTTGGTTTTTCCTCCAGTGTTCCAGCCTGGTTCGAAAACATTCTAGATTGCTGACCAGGAAACCCAACCGCACTGGTCCATTGTTGCCACCTGTTTGGGAAAACAGCGAGATGATGGCAAAGCAAAGGCTCACAAGGGAGAAAGTGCATGCTCTGCCTGAATTTCAGCAGCCTACTTCTCCGTTGTCTTGGGCATGTCCTGCTCCATGGAACTGGTAAGGCCGGGGCCCCGAAGAAGCCAAGTATACCCAACAGAGCAGAAGGGGGACATGATCAATCCCCAGAGGACTTAATAGGTGTCCCAGGTAGAAAATTTTGTGGAGGGAAATGTAACAGACTCTGGTGTGTATGCGCGCGTGCGTGGGTGTCTGTGAGAGGGAGAGAGAGAGAGAGAGAGAAAGAGACAGAGAGAGAGAGAGACAGAGAGAGAGGATGTACAGCTAAGCAAGGGTTGCCTGTCGAGTTAGAGTTTGTGGCCTTATGGACGGGCGCCCTTAAGGTCCCCAAAAGTCTATGGAGTCTGAATGGGCTCCCCTGTGTCATTGTGAGAGTATAAAGTCTAGGGCGATATCGGATCAGATCCCATCACAAGTCACAAAGCCGAGTCCACTATAGCCAAACCTCACCTAAACTTTCCCTCAGGAATGCGACCAGAGGAATATCTGAATACCCTCCCATCTGGCGGTATACCTAAGTTTGTCCGTCTTTGTGTCACCAAATATGAGAAAAATAATAATTGGATGAAAACAGGGTAAGCCTACGATTTTAGAGGTCGTGATCAAAAAATGTTAAAAGGGGTTTTCAGGTTACCATGGGGTGACAACGACACCCAAGAAGTTAAGGAAATTTTGTGAACTAGAATGGCCCACATTCAATGTAGGATGGCCTCCAGAAGGGACGTTAGATGCTCAAATAGTGCAGCAGGTTTGGCTAATAGTCACTGGGAAACCAGGCCACCCTGATCCATTTCCGCACATCGACTCCTGGCTTGAAATTGCCCCAAATCTACTGCCTTGAAGGTGATTCATCATTAGCAAACAGAGCCAGGCAAAGGTTTTACCCACTTTATGTGGAGGCTCACCCAGGGAGCCAAAGAAGCGACCCACTGCTTCTCTAATATTTGAAGGAGATATGGAGGAAGATATTGTCTTTCCACCTCCTCATGACTCTTCAAGCTCCATCCCCCGTCCCCCGGAGCTTGAAACGCCTCCTGCATCTGTCTCTCCAGCCACAGCCAGAGTGAGTGCAGTTGCCACTGCAGTCAGTGCCGCCCATCTCCCCGCCGCTCTCAGACCCAGATAACCCACCCCAACATGGGCCAGCAGCCAGACTGCGCCACAGACCCAGACCTTAAACTCTCCGAGTATGTAACGCAGACGAGAGAGCCTGAAAGACAGAATGAAGATGGACTAGTCCATAGCAGCCATTCCATGATGTGTTATCTACCTTTCTCTACAACCGACCTCCTCAATTGGAAACACAACACTCCACCATACTCCGAAAAGCCACAAGCAATGGTCGACTAGATGGAGTCCCTCTTCCAGACCTACTGACAGACTTGGGAAGATTGTCAACAGTTACTCCATACTTTGTTGAATTAAAAATAAGGATGACAGAAACATGACAGTACCTAGAAGATCACACATCTCCAGGAATCAATGACCCTACTGTCTGGGCTCAAGCTGCATGCCTGAAGAACACCAAACATGGGATTTCACCACAGAAGGAGGACAGGGCCACGTCTGAGGATACCAGGAAGCCCTCCTTCAGGGAGTCTGAGCTGGAGTCAACAATCCCATGAACATGACTAAAATATCATCAGTCACACAGCACGCGGGGAGTCTCCGGGAGACTACTATGAAAGATTCTGTGAAGCGTACCGTGTATACGTCCCATTTGACCCCGTGGTACCAGAAAGTCAACAGATGGTAAATACCTCTTTTGTGGCACAGGCTGCCCCAGATATCCGACGAAAACTCCAGAAGTTGGAGGGCTTTCCCATATGAATATCACTCAGCTGTTAGAGGTCGTCAATACAGTTTTCACCAACAGAAATTTGCAGCTGAAAGAGAAGTGAAGACTAAAAAAGAAGGCTACCTTTCTCACAGCAGAACTAAAGAACAGATGCTACTGTTTTTTAGCAGCATCGAAAAATCCCAACCACAAAAAGGGGGGAAGACCATAGCCCCCTTAGCTAGAGACCAGTGTGCATACTGCAAAGGCAAGGGAAACTGTAAGAATGTCCGAATTGGATGGGGACCTCAAAACCCAGCCAATATCTGGAGAAACCTCGAGGTGAGAACCTTCTTGATCTGGCCGGAGTAGAATTGGACTGAGGGGGACCGGACTCTTTCTTTCTTGGCCCCCATGAACCCACGGCTGAAATGAGGTGGAGGGCTGAACAATAAATTTCATGGTTGAAATACTTTTCAACTGGGGCTGAATACTCCTTGGTTACTTCCCTGGTAGCGCCCATAGGCCAAAAGACAGCAACCATACTTGGGGCTACTGGGACACAGGCAATGCAACAGCCCTTCTGTCAAGCTCAACAAGGTGCACTTGGGGGTCACAAGGTCCGGCATGAGTTCCTCTACTTACTTGACTGCCCGTTCCTCTCCTGGGCCACAATCTACTCTCCAAACTTGGTGCCCAATACCTTTTGAACCTCTGGACACACTAGCCTCCAATTAAACCCAAGGCAGAAGGAAATGTTGGTCGTGGCTATACCCCTACCAAGGGATAAAGAATGGAGACTGTTCTGTGCCCAGGCCTTAACTTGTCACCCCTAAGAATTCAGGCTTATGTTCCCCTCCCTATGGGCTGATGATAACCCGCCTGAAATACCTTGGAATCGGGTCGCAATCATTGTCGACCTGATCCCTGCAGCTCAACCTCAGACACCAAGGCAGTACCCCCTTCCACTAGAGGCTAGAATTGCCTACAAGAGCACCTGACCACGCTCAGAGAAAGAGGTATTCTAACTGAGTGCCAATCAGTTTGGAATACCTCACTCTTGCCAGGCAAGAAGCCAGGAGGAGGACACCAACCAGTACAGGATTTGAGGGCCATTAGCAAAGTGACTCTTGCCTTACACCCAGTCATTCCGAACCCTCAGAATACTCTCCTCAGCCAAATTCCGTGGTCAGCCAGAAGGGTTGCGTGCTTCGACTTAAAGGATGCTTTCTTCTGCCTCTGCCAGGCTCTGCAAAGGCAACCATGATTTGCCTTTGAATGGACTGAGCCCATTACAGAGCGCCAGAGGTAGCTGACCTGGACACTACTTTCCCAAGGTTTCAACAACTCGCCCATTCTTCTGTGGGAAGCCCTAGGTTCAGATCTCGCTGACTTCGGAAGGACACCGCAGGGTATGTCCTTCTCCAATATGTAGAAGACTTCCTTTCCAGCGACACCCAGGAAGACTGTATGAAAGGTAATCAGGCCCTCTTACAGTTCTCATCCTACTTGGGGTTCCAGGCTTCTTGGAAAAAGGCACAGATTCGTCAGCAGCAGGGCCAATACTTAGGCTCCCTCCTCACAAAAGGAAAAAGTGAACGAGGACCGGGAGGGAAGAAAGTGTGGCACCACACTGCCACAACCCCAAACAAAACGAGGCTTGTGTGAATGTTTAGGGGCCAGAGGTTTCTGTCGCATTGGGAATCCTCAGATGCTCAGCCATAATGATGTCCCTCTATGACCTGTTGGGAGGACCAAACTGGGAGCTCATCACATGGACTGAGGAGGTGAGGGCCGCTTTCACAGAAATAAAGTTGGCTCTGGGAAAAGCCCCAGCCTTGGTTTGCCTGACATAGACAGACGCTTTAACTTCCTCACACATGAAAAGGAGTGCTCACTCAGAGCATGGTGCCTCGGCAATGGCCAGTGTTCTAACTGTCAAAAACAAACAAACAAACAAACTTGATCCTGTGGCTGCAGGATGGCCCCTGGGCCTCAGAGCTCAGAGCCACAGTCCTGCTCATCAAGGTTGCAGACAAGCTCACACTGGGCCAAACATTTAATGTTAAGGTCCCACACACGGTCATGTGGCTCACAAGCACCCAAGGATATCATTTCCTCTCCATTTCTCAGCTGACACATTCCAAGGCCTTCTCTATGAGAACCCAAGCCTCACTCTTGAAACAGTGTAAGAACAGTAATCCTGGCCAACTTCCTTCCCACAGAGGAGGGAGAACCTGACCATGACTGTTCTGGAGTAGTAGATGAAGTCTACGCCAGCTTCCCAGACCTCCAAGACCAGGATATAACAAGCCCAGGGGTCACCCTGTTCAGCGCTGGGCGCAACTATTTTGAGGAGTGCAGCCAAAGAGCAGGGTATGCCGTATTCACAACCACGGAAGTCGGGAAGCCAAGGCCTTGTCAGAAGGATGGTCGGCACAATGGGCTGGACTCAGTACGCCTTAATCTCAGCCATCATCCTTCGCAAAGGGAAATGAGTTAATATCTACATCGATTCCCCGTATGGCTTCGCTACTGTGCATGTACATGGGGCCATCTATAAAGAAAAAGGCCTCCTTACCGCTTCAGAGAAAACTATCAAAAACGAGGAAGAAATACTAAAGCTTCTTGAGACCATATGGCTACCAGACAAAGTAGCTATCCTACACTGTGAGGGACCTCAGAAATGAGATGACCCCATAAATCAAGGAAATCACCTGGCCGACAAAACAGCCAGAGTGGCTGCCTGAGGTGACCTAGGTGACGCTCCTCCCTACACTCTGACTCTTGCGCCCCAGAAGGAAGCCTCCCCACCCATGTACACAAGTGAAGAAAGAAGTTGGGCCTTGACAGAAGTGGACACACTAAGCAAAGACGGATGGTGAGTCTTGTCCCGTCATCTATGTGAAAGCACCTAGTGAAGGAAGATAACTAACTCACCCTCTTAGGGAAAACTGCTCTCGAGTTCCTCCTCAGAAAGAACTACGATATCAGCCAGCTGCTGGCATTATGCCAGGCTGTCAGTGAATAATGTGTAACGTGTGCCAAAAAAAATGCTTGCTCTGCCCCACGGCCCTTGCCTGGCTCACAAAGGATGGACTTAGGGGTGGACTTTACCAACATAAAACCAAAAAGAGTTGAGGTACCTCGTTGTAATAATCTGCACCAACTTGGGATGAGTCCAAGCTTTCCCGACCAGAATGGAATGAATTCACGAAGTGGCCAAAGCTCTTCTATGGGAGTTTGGGCTTAACCACACACAGTAATAATGGACCTGCGTTTGGAGCGGACATTATACGAACCCTAAAAAGTCCATTAACATTGCCTGGAAACTGCACACTGCTTAACGCCCCCAGGGCTCAGGGAAAGGTAGAGAAGATGAACTGCACCCTCAAGGAAACCCTGGCCAAGTTCCACCAAGAGACTAACCCCCTATGGCCGGATTTGCTTCCGCTGGTCCTCCTGTGTGCCCAATGCCCGCCTGGGGCACTGGGATTCTCCCCTTTTGAGTTATTATATGGGCGATCCTCCCCCCGACCCCCACGCACACACACACATATTTAGGAAAGCTCCAGGAGACCTACACCAGATTGCAGACAAAGAAATAAGATAACACCTCCAGAAATTGGGGGCAGTCCTAAACAAGTTAGAGATACACCATAGAGAGGGTCACAATTTCCTTAGGGACCCCGTTCACTTCTTTCAGCCAGAGGACTCTGTGTGGGTCAAAGATTGGAAGAAGGAACCTCTTACACCATACTGGAATGGGCCTCACACTGTTATTCTAACAACTCCTACAGCCCCCAAAACTTCAGGTATCACCCCATGGGTCCATCACTCCACAGTTAACAAGTCCAACTCAGAAGTACCCACAACCTGGCGAAGTGATCCAGATCCAGTCATCCCGCTTAAACTGACCCTCAAAAGGGAACTGACCCCTGAGGTGTCCAGCCCTGCTCCAGCCACAGCATGGGAGATGGCTGGCCTGCACACAGCAGGAGCTTGAGGAATCAATGCGTGAACCAAGCCCAGGGGTTTGAATGCAACTCTGCCAACCCTTGCCCCTTACTGGTGTCATAAGCCCGGTCTTACTTCTTACTGTTGGGCTGATAGAGACTGCGCCAACAATCTGGATATGGTGCAAAAGATGCATCCTGGGCCTCACATACCTCCTCTGGATGGGAGGGTTACCAAGTATTGCCTGTATATTATGATAACCACTCTCACCCTCACAACTGCAGCTTATCGACTTTTCCCACACAATTGTCATAGGACAATAAGGGGGTCCAGGGGGTTCAGCACCTTTCCCTCCTTCCACAAAGATTGCTACATGGGAAAAACACCCACTCTCTGTCAGTCACCTGGTGCCCCAAGTGCTAAGTATTGGACCGAGGATATAACCAAAACTATCAGTAACCCAAGTCACAACAAGGGCATCCAGAGAGGGAAGCGAGCTTGCTACACTTACCTTCTTCAATGGGGAATCTGAAACAGGGGAGGGCTGCACTACAGGGCCCTTCAAAAATTTATAAAGCATACCCAGGATAGGGTAATACAAGCCATAAAGGCGACCACTCTGCCAGCGGCATACCAATGTTTGAAACTTCAGCCGTCAATCAGATGCCTACCAATTCCCCACTCCAGCATTGGGCCGACACTGCTCTACTAGTCCTCCATAAGATAGATAATCACATGCAAACCTGCTGGATGTGCTTGCCCCTCAGCCAGAGGACTTACTTAGCTACTCCGATCCGTTTGACCTAGGAAGCTCCTGAAAACCTCAAAACCAACACCTCTGTCTTAATTGGACCCCTGGCCACTAGGGTCCATCTCCCAATGCCGACAATCTAATCCGTACAGTCCCTGAATTCCCTCTCTAGGAGGAAGAGATAGAACCTTAATGAGGACTACACCCTATGTTGAACCCTTGGGGTGTTCTATCTGTGTTCTAATTTGGCCTATCGATGCTTAGAGGCCAACTGGACCCCGAAATGTTATTCCATCCTCCGGACCCCAGAGATATTTGTATACACTGAAGATCAGTTCCTAACAACCTTTAGCCCCAAGTCTCAGGCTAAACGGGCAGTCCTGCTACCCATTCTGATAGGCTCAAAAATTGTGACAGCAAAGGGAACTGGATAAGGGGGCATAGGTTTATGCATAGGACTGTACCATAGACTATCTCAAGAGCTAAATGAAGACATGGAATGGGTGGCTGAGTCTCTGGTAACTTTAGAGAACCAAATAAACTCTCTGGTGGCAGTAACCCCCCAAAATAGACAGGCCCCCGACCTCCTCTCTTCAGAAAATGGAGGGACTTGCATCTTTTCAGAGGCTGAATGTTGCTATTTTTTAAACCAGTCAGAAATACTTACAACTAAGGTTAAGGATCTAAAAAAGTAAAATAATAATAATAAATAATAATAATAATAATAATAATAATAATAATAATAATAATAATAATAATAATAATAATTCACCTTAGACAAGGGGAAAGTAACAATCAATGGAACAAATGAGATCTCACGGATTGGGATCCTGGCTTCCTGCCGTGACAGGGCCCCTCTTCTTCATAATTTTACTTGTACACATTGGCCTCTGTACATTGAATACCATAATAATTTTATTGAAAACACTGTTGCTCGCCAAACTACTGCAGGCATCTTAGCCTTCTGAGGGTACCAACCTAAAAAACTGAAAGGTGATACCTACTGAAAAGGTTTCTTAAAAGTCATAAAATGGGATAATGTTGGAGAAGTGAATAAAATACTGCACCAAAGATGGCCGGTGGGACTAAAATGAACTCTGGTCTCTATCTTAGAGACCCCTCCTCCTGGTTCTTCTTCCTTTGTTTCCTGTGTGCAAGAAAACCCCCACAGATATGGCAGCTGATGACTGTAAATTTCCTGCCCCACTTGCATTCAGTGCTCAGATGTTTGGAGAAACAGGGTCCTCTGAGCCCGCCGTTCCACTAAGATCTGCAATCCAAAGAAGATCTCCGAGCGCCACTTGGTTTTTCCGCCAGCGTTCCAGCCTGGTTCTGTACCATTTGAAACACAGAAGTGAGCAAGACAGACCAAGTCCCTTCTTATACAGTATAAGGAGGCAGAGCACCATTAACTGGTAAACAAGTAATTAACAAGTGTACAAGGGTAATGGGGTGCTGGGACTCAACCAGCTCCAAGTGTCGAAAGCAAACATATGCTATATCACCCATCTCATGTATGGATCATAGTTCTAAGTGATGTGACATTTATAATTGATACACGTGATAACTGCCAGGGGATTTCCCCTTTTCCCAAGTTACATTTATTTTGAAGAACTTATGTGAGTGTATGAAAGATATTGGGGATTCCGAGAATCAGTAGATGCTGGTGGACCAGGTTTGAAATAGCAGCCCCAGAGGTCAAAAGACACAATATCCAATCATGTTTTGGGTGTTTGTTTGTTTGTTTTTAAGAACTTCATTAATGTTTAACTGATATACACAAACTTTACATATTTAAAGTACGTAACTAGGGGAGCACCTGGATGGCTGACACTTGAGCATCAGACTCTTGATTTTGGCTCAGGTCATGATCCCAGGTTCGATTAAGTCCTTTATTGGTCTCCGTGCTAAGCATGGAGTCTGCTTAAGATTCTCTCTTTCTCCCTTGCCTCTCTCCCCCACTTATGAACGCTTCATCTCTCTCTCTGAAAAAAAAAAAAAAGCCCTATTAAATAAATTACTTAATTAATAATTAATAATTAATACTAATACTAATAAGTACAATAACATAATTTGGTAAATTTTGGTCACATATCCACCAATGTATACATAACAAGGAAAAGAATATGTCTGTCATCACTAAAAATGTCCTTGTATCCTTTAGATATCCCTCCATCCCCCACGTCTTCCGGATTCCCATTCCTAAGCAATCTCTGGTCTGTTTTCTATCCCTACATATTATCTTGCGTTTTCTAGAATACTATACAAATAAAATTATATAAGACATACTCCTTATTATTTAGGAGTGGGGAGTAGACTTCTTTCACTTAGTATTTTGAAGATCATCCATAGTGTTGTGTGTATCAATAGTCTGTTACTACTTTGTTTATCCGTTCACATGTCAGTGGACATTTGTATTATTTGCACATTTGGCGTATTTATTTCTTTTTATGAGAGAGAGAGAGTGAGAGGGGAAGTGAGAAGGAGAGGGGAGGGTGGAAGTAGAGGTGGGGGAGAGATAGGGAAAGGGAGATGGAGAGGGAAAGGGATATAGAGAGGGAGAGGGAGATAGAGAGGGAGAGGGAGAGGGGGAGGGAGAGAGAAAGAGAAAGAGCAGAGGGAAAGAGAAACAGAATCTTAAGCAGACTTCATGCTTAGTGTGGACCTCAATGTGAGTCTCAATATCACGACCCTAGGATAATGACCCCAGCCGAAATCAAGAAATCTACCAACTGAGGCACCAGGTGCTCCTTAGCCTATTGAAAACAAAGCTTCTATAAACATTCATTTTTTTCTTCTCTTTTCGTTTCTTTTCTTTTCATTTCTTTTCTTCTCTTTTCTTTCTTTCTGTCTTTTTTTTTTATTTGTATGATCGTATACTTTGATCCCTCTAGGGAAAATACTTGAGAGTAGATTTGGCTGAGTCATAGAATAGATTGCATATTCAGCTTTTTAGGATACTGTCAAACTGTTTGCCCAAGTAGTTTTATCACTTTTACATTCTCATCAGCAGTGTGTGAGAATTCCAGTTCTTTCATATCCTAGCTAACACTTCGGAGCCCTGTCTTTTGATTTTAGACACCTTGTAGGCATGAAGTAGTAGTTGATCTCATTGTATCTCATTTATCTCATTGTAGTTTATATTTGCATTTCCCCTCATGATGCTGAACACATTTTCATGTGTGTATCTGCTGTACATATATCTTTTTTGGTAATGTGTCTTCTCAAATCTTTTGCCTTTTTTTTGGATTATTTAGCTTCAGAATATTGAATCTTGCAGATTGCCCATACGTTCTAGATATAAGTCCCATTTCACATAGATGACTGGTATATATATTCTCCCAGTCTCAGTCTTGTGATTTCAAAGTCTTTGTTCTTTGAAAAGCAAAAGTTTTAGTGTGATAAATTCCAATCATATTTTTTTCTGTAATGAATCATATTGTTCGTGGTGTAGCTAACAAATGTTTGCCTAAGCCCAGATCATAATGGTTTCTTCTTTAGGTACTTTAAAAATGTTATCATACTGTATTCTAGATTGCATGTGTTCTGATGAGAAATCTTTTCCCTCCCTTTCCCTGGATGAAAGCAATTTGATTGTGGGGTGCCTTGGTGTAGTTTTCCTCATATTTCCTGTCCTTGAGGTTCATTGACCTTATTGGAACTATATATTTTTAGTTTGCATCAACCTTAACAACTATAAATTCAAATTAGTTTCATTATTTACTCAAATTAGTTTTCTTGTCTGTGTTCCTTGGAGATACAATAACATGTATGTTGGATGGTTTGCAGGCATATTTTGTCTGTGTGTTTCATTTCAGACGATTTCCATTGCTATGTCTTTAGGTTCATCAACCTTTTTTTCTGCACTGTCTATATGCCTTTAATTCCATTCAGTAAACATAGACCAGATTTTTTATTTTAGTCATTGCTTTTGTCATGCGAAGTTTGGTTTAGGTCTTACATACCACTTGCATGTCTCTATTTAACATGCTCATTCTGCCCTATAATTTCTTGCATATACTGGTAATAGTTATAACAACTATTTGAATTTTCGGAGGTATAAATTATATCATTTGTGTAATTTCTGGGTCAGTGTCAGTTGAGTTCCCCTTCCTTACGTGTCTTATTTTCCTGCTTCTTTGTATGCCCGATAATTTTTTATGGGTTGCGAAACATGGTCAGTTTTAGCCTGTTAGATGCTGGATACTTTTAGATTCCTAAAAATATCCTTGCCTCTGATTTGGGACAGGGTTTAGTTACTTACAAATAGCTTGATCCTTTCAGGTCTTTCTTTAAAGATATTTTGGGCAAGGCACAGGCAGCACTTAGTTTACGGATAATTTTTGTCCAGCACTGACACAAAAATCAAGTATTTTCCAAATGGCAGGTACATTGTGAGGTCTTCCACACTGGCTGTCAGGCATTATTCCTGACCCTGTATGGCAGTGGTTATTGTTCCTTCCCCTGGTCTCAGTGTCCTCATACACAAGAGTTTATCAATATTCCATTGAATACTCAAGGCAGACCATCTGTTGATCTCTGGAGTTCTCTCTGTGAACAACTTTCTCTTCTTTGGTACTCTGCTCTGTGAAATATAGCAGTCTTCCTGAATCAGTGACTACCCCCTCCACAATTCAGGGAAAATATTGGGCTATGCCAGCTTCCTCCTCTCTATACCACAGACTCAAAACCCAGCCTAGTCAATAAGCTAGGGCACTATAGGAACCATGTCACTTATTTCCGAATATCAAGGATCACTGCCCTTCACTGCCTCATGTCTGATGTTTTGAGAACAGCTTCTTATATATTTTGTCTACGCTTTTAGCTGCTTCCATAAGGAGTATAAATCTGGTTTTTGTTATTACATTTGTCTGGAAGTAGACGTGTTAACACCAGTTTACAACTTAGTATTGAGTCTTACTTCTCTGGCTTTGTTCTTTCATCTTTTTATTCTCCTTTGAGGATAGATTTAATGGGGACATATGGAGAATGGCCATTGCTAGACATAGGGAGAAACTAGCATTGAGCTGGCAGATTGGAAGTATAGTTAGAAAAGAGAAAAAAGGGAAAGAATGAGAATATGCAGTCAAATCTTGAAGAAAGGAATTGATGGCGATTGTCAAAGCCATGTGAAATCCCAGCTCCCACTTTAACACACATAATATGAGAATTGAAACTAGTGTCTTCAACTTGGAATGCTTAATCTGCCAGTGAGCTTTACTAATTTTTACTGGTCTTCATAATTCCGTAACAAAGGCCGAGGTTTGGAATTTCTCACCTTTGTTTCTCAGAGAGGAAACACACCAATCTCACCCAGAAAGCAGTGCTTGGGTGAAAACTAGACGTTTTAAATGATTTTTTTTTTACTGCTTTGTTCACATGATTCTTTAGCAGTGTTCGCCTGGGAATAGAACAAACTGTGGCACAGAAGAAAACACACTGGACATGGAGGAGGAGTCTAGGGTTGTTGTCTAACACGGTTATAAACAAGTTATGGGGGAGGCACTTGACTTTCCTAGGTCTCAATTTCCTCACCTGGAAATTGGAATAATGACTCCATATGAAGGGCCATTGTGAGATTAAATGAGTTGATGCATGTGCCATTTTTACAGAGCCTAACACTTAATATTACATGCAAGCGTCTGTGTATTATTTCTTCTAGAGGGAGGGATTTGCATTTTTTTTTCAGTGGAAGGAAAGAGATGAATATACAACTGGACTATCAAATTTGAGGTGGATAGAGGACTGGCTTACTGGTCTATCTCCTTGTACTCTTTCAGCCATCCTGGCCCTGGGCTGCCTCCAAATTGAAGAATCAGTGTCAGAAGACCTGAGATTCCTCCGTAGGTATCTGACCCCAGACAGAATATTAGCCTGTCTTAGCTGTTCAAATGAGGATAATGATGGCTATCATCCGTGGAGCACTTGTTCCGTGTTGTCAGGTGTTGGATTAAGCACCTTGCCAATAGTGTCATTTAATCTTTTTGACCCTTTGTTATTATTTCCATTTTATAAATTAGGCAACAGATTTCAGATATGTTAAGTAATTGGTCCAAGATAACACAAACACGAGTGGGGTGGCTGGGATGGGCACCAACACTGCTCCTATGCCAACATGCATGCTCTCACCAATGTTACACTGCCTTCCCATGAGCGTGTTAAGGGTTTGGAAAGCCACCCCTGATAAAGTAACATGGAGATTGTTGGTGCCCTTGCTAAGATCTTTTTCCCTTACCTTACCGAAAACATTTTCATATCAACTGAAACACTAGTCCCTGCGCAAGACAACTTTCCTCGAATTTATCTTAACGCTATACACTGGTCAGAATATAAAAAGCAACGACTTCAGAACTTGAAAGTTAGCAATAGGAGGTTAATGAGTTAGAATGAGGAGGTGAAGGGAAGCAAAACAAGAATGACCCTGTGATGGTTATTATTACGTGTCTACTTGAGTTGGCCGTGGGTTGCCCAAGGTTAAACATTTTTTCTCGTGATATTTGTAGAGTGTTTCTGGGTGATATTAGCGTTTGATATGTGGACTCAGTAAAGCACTGTCGTCGCCAGTGAGTGTGGGCAGCATTCAATCTCCTGAGGTCCCGAAGAGAACACAGGGTAGAAAAAGGAGGAATCCATGTCCCACCGCTTCTTTTCTCAGCCTTAGAAGGTGATCCTGCTTAGAGTCAGAGCAGTGGGTAGGGATAGGGTTGGTTCCCCGGAAGTGCCTTTGGTCCAACCACCCACAGTGATGTGATTTCCCTGCAGGACTGAAATGAGGGCCCATGTGCCTTATGGTTCAGGGCTACCGTTGGAAGGGCGGAGGCAAACGTATGCTTGGGACAGACTGAAAGTGTCTCAGGATCTCCTCCTCCAACTCCAACAAGGCCGTGGAAATGTCATGGAGAGAGTGTGACTTCCACTCAGGATTTTCCCCAATGGTAATTGGCCCCAATCCGTTATTTCTTTTAGACGTCCATGCTAGGTGCCTTTAGGGCCAGAGCCCAGGCCTGCGTTAGGGTAGGTCCCAGCTACCTGGATGTAGATTTCCTGGTTTCCCAATACCTTTTGTTGAAGAGACTGTCTTTCCCTCATTGTTTATTCTTGCCTCTTTGTTATAGGTTAATTTACCACATAAGCATGGGTTTATTTCTTGGCTTTCTATTCTGCCCATCGACCTATGTGTCTGTTTTTATGTCACTACCCATACTAATTGGTTTACTTGAAGCTTTGTAGTACATCTTGAAATCTGGGATTTTGATACCTCCAGCTATGTTTTTGTCTTTCAAGATTATTTTCACGATTCAGGGTCTTTTGCGGTCACATAGAGATTTTAGTATTAATTGTTTCAGTTCTGTGAAAAGTGCCTTTGGTATCTTGATAGGGATTGCATTGAAACTGTAGAGAGTTATGAGTAATATGGACATTGTAATGATATTAATTCTTCCAATCCATGATCATGGGATATCTTTCCATTTGTTTGTGTCATCTTCAATTTCATCACTGACTTATGGTTTTCACACTACAGGTCTTTCACTTTTTGGATAAGTTGAGACGTGGCTATTTTACTCTCTCTCTTGTTTTGGTGCAATTATGAACTTGTGCTGTTTTCTTAATTTCTCTTTCTGTGACTTCATTATTATTATATAGAAACCCTACCAATTGCTGTGTATCAGTTCCGTATCTGCAACTTTCCTGAATTCGTTTATTACTTCTAGTAGTTTTGGGGAAAAGTTTTAGGGTTTTCTATGCATATTCTTACGTCATCTGCGGATAGTGACAGTTTAGCCTTTTTACAAACGTAGATGAATTTAATTTCTTTTTTCTTATCTGATTCCTGTGGCTAGGACTTCTAGTGTTATATGAAACAAGAGTGGCAAAAGTAGTCATATTTATCTTGTTCTTGATCTTAGAGGGAAATCTCTCAGTTTTTCACCATTGAGATGTTAGGTGTGAACTTTCTAATATAAACAATATATAAAATAATATTTTCATGTGTTGAGGCATGTCCGCCCTCCCGACTTTGTTGAGAACTTTTACCATGATACATGTTAAGTTTTGTCATATGCTTTTTCTGCATTTATTGGTATAATCATATGATGTTTACCCTCCGTTTTGTTGAGGTGGGATATTATGTTGATTGATTTGATGAGCCATCTTTGTTTCCCTGGAATAAAAGCCACGTAATCATTTTAGCGTGTTGTTGAGTGGAGTTTGATAATATTTTATTGAGGATTTTAAAGTCTATTTGTTTTGATTTAGGTGTTGCTACCTGGTTCTGAGTTGTTGTTGTAGTTTCATGTTATTTTTGTTGTCCTTGTTGTTGTTTGCTTTCATTTGAGTGGGAAATGTATCTCCATCCCTTCACTTTCAGTCTGTATGTGTCTAGGTTGAAGTGAGTCTGTGCTATGCAGCATATGGATGAGTGTTGTTTTTTATCCATCCTGTTACCCTATGTACTTTGACTGGAGCACTTCAGGCATTTATATTTAAAGTAATTGTTGATCGTTATGTACTAATTGTAATTTTGTTGTTTGTTTCCCGGTTGCTTTTGTAGTTCTGTTTCTTTTTTTCCGTACTATCTTTCTTTCTCATAGATGAATTTGTGTTGTGCTTCACTTGGCGTTCTTTTTCCTTATTTTTCATGTATTTTGTGTTTTGAGTTTGTTATCACAAGGCTTACATATAACATCCCAAGGAAACAGCAGTTTATGTTAATTTGGTGGTCACTTAAATATACACACATTCAAGAAATTTAAGAAGACTAACTTTTGGGGCAACTGGGTGGCTCAGTCAGTTAAGTGTGCGATTTCGAGCTCAGGTCATGATCTCACAATACGTGAGTTTGAACCGCATGTTGGACTCTGTGCTGACAGCTCAGAGTCTGGAGCCTGCTTCAGATTCTCTGCCTCCCCCACTCTCTGTCCCTCCCTGTTAACACTCTCTCTCTCTCTATCTCTCTCTCCAACATGAAATAAAACATATATTTTTTAGTAAAATAAAATACAAACTGACTTTTTTAAGTCCTCCTCCATATTTTATGTGTATGTTGTCATATTTTACATATTTTATTCATAATTCTGTAATATCTAAGTATGAATTTCCCTGCTTAACATTTCTTGCATTGCTGATTAGTGGTGATAAACTTCCTTATCTTCTGTTTGAGAAACTATTTATCTCTTTTTTTTCAAATGTTAATGATAATCTTTCCAGGTAAAGTTTCTTGGTCGTGGGATTATCTTTTCAGGCCTTTGAAGATACCATGTCACTCTTTCCCAGCATGCCAACTTTCTGCTGAAAAATCGGCTGACAACTTTAGGTGTTTGTTTGTTGAGATCTGTTTTTCAAATCATAGGTAACTTTTGCTTCTCTCTTAAAACTTTTGAAATTCTTTATTAATCTTTTACTTTGACACTTTAATTATTACGTGTCATAGTGTGGGGCTCCTTGGTTTCATCATGTTTGGAACTCTGTGCTTCTTGTACTAGATGTCCGTTTTCTTCCCTAGTTTTGGAAAGTCTTCAGTTATCTTTTGTTCAAATACTTTTTGTACCCTTTTTCCTTCTTGTGGAATCCCTAGTATTTGGATTTTTGCTCACTTGATATTTCCAAAGTATCCCTTAACTTATCCTCATTATAAAAAGGAAATCTTCCTGCTGTTTGTTTTGGGTGCTTTCCCTTAATCTGTCTTCCATATCCACTAATATGTCCTTCCTCATGTCGTCTTCTAATGTTGATGCCCTCTAGTGTTTTTTTTTCCAGCTATTATCTTCTTGATCTCTGATTTTGTGTGTGTTTGCTATCTCTTAATTAAGGGTCTCACTTAGTTCTTGTCTTTTCTCTGTAGCCCGGCGAGCATCTTGACCATTATTAATTTATATTCTTTATTTAATTGAGGCAAAATGCTTACCTCCGTTTCAGCTCTTTTCTGGGTTTTTTATTGTTCTTTATTTTGGAGCATATTTCCCTGTCTTTTCATTTTGCTTCTCTTTCTGCATTTGTTTCTATAGACTGGCAGAGTAGCTACTTCTCCTACACTTGAAGGAATTGTCTTATACATGATTGTCCCCCTGGGTAGACACTGTGTGCAAGTTGGTGACATTTGCTGGCTGGCCGAAGTCGTGGCTTGCATGGACCGGGAATCCTGGGGCTATCTACATAGCAGGCGCCCTGTCAGGATAGTTAACGCTGAAGTGAACGCAGACTGGGGTGTCCCAGGATTCTGTGTGTTGAGGGTACAATGGCAGGACAGCTGAAACTGAATTGAATGCAAGTTGAGGCATGCTGGGGTGCTGTGTACAGGTACCCTGTACAGGGTGGCTAGAACATAAGCAGTCTGGGGGTCAGGATGTCCTCGATGTCTCTATGCAAACGATTCCTGGGCAAGATAGTTGAAGCTAAAGTGTGTACAAGCTGAAGGCACCTGGGGCTGTACATGCAGAGGATACCTTGCCAATATAGTTGAAACTGAAGTGGATATAAACTATGGTGTACCAGGACTTTCCACGGATGGGTGCCCTGAAGGGGCCGTGGGAGCTGAGGTGGGTTACAGTCCAGGAATGGCTCTTTTTATATGCTAGTTGCTCTTTCAACTGCATTGATTAAGGGGGGAAAAAAGCATGTCGTGTGTGTGTGTGTGTGTGTGTGTGTGTGTGTGTGTGTGTGTGTGTGTCCAGTGCAAATGGGGCTGGTGTGTATTGTGGGCCTGGAACCTAGAGAGGCACCAGGCCAGCTGCAGCAACTGGACCCTGTTCTGGTGTATGCATTTAAGGTGGATGGAGAATGTGGGGCAGCTGGGTGGCTCAGTGGTTCGAGTATCTGACATCAGCTCAGGTCATAATTTCACAGTTCATGAATTTGAGAACCACATTGGGCTGGATGCTGTCAGTGTAGAGCCTTCCCTGAATCTTCTGTCCCCCTCTTTCTGCCCCTGCTCTGCTTGTATTCTCTGCTTCTCAAAAATAAGTAAACTTGTAAAAATGTGGATGTAAAATGTAACCCTGCCACTCTCCCTTCTCTATGACCCAGAGAGAACTCCTGTGCCTCCTCTGACGTTGACAGAGTTATAATGCTCTCTTTTATATGACAGTTGTTCTTTTCAAACTGCAGTGTTGTTTTTTTTTTTCTTTCTGTTTTCTGCCCAAGGACAGAGGAGTCTGTTTCTGGTCCTTCCCCAACTGCCCTTGGCAAGGTTAGGGGTGAGTGTTTCCTTTGTTACTGTCTCACTGTCTTGCTGTTGTCTTTTGATTTTCTATGTTTTGTTAGGCACCTTCTGTGCAGTCAGTCCTCAGCTCTTCAGGAGGAATTGTTATATCAATAGGTGCAATCCCCAGGGAGCTGGACCAATTGGAAGTACACCTTCTGGCTGGTTCACCAGAAAATGTAGTCATGGAGTTCAGGCACAAGAGCAGCTCGCTCCAGGGGACCCAAAAAAGGTGAGGTTTGGCTACTCATTACTGACAAACTCGCAGTTCAAAGGAACTAGTGGAGGTGAAACAAATGGGGAACTTATTCAGAGGCCGACACCAGAGATACAGCAGACTCCCATCAAAGACTCTCTGTAAAGTGCTCCGAATATCTCCAGGCTTATGTAAGGAAAATGTGGGACAAAAAGAGGTAGGTACACACAGATGGTCACTAAGGTCAGGTTGGTCATTGTCTTGGGCTTGAGGGTGGAGTCTTATTGGCTCAGGGAGTCCTTATTGCTAGATGGGTAGTTTCAGTTCCCATGAGATGATACTTTGCTTTCAGGATCCTGAATTAAGATATAACCTGAGAGTGGGGAGGGGACGCCTGGGTGGCTCAGCTGATTAAGCATCCGACTTCAGTTCAGGTCAGGATCTCATGGCTCCTGGGTTCGTGCCCCACATTGGGCTCTGTGCTGACAGCTCAGAGCCTGGAGTCTGTTTCCAATTCTATGTCTCCCTCTCTCTCTGCCCGCCCCCCACTTGCGCTCTGTCTCCCTCTGTCTCAAAAATACATAAACATAAAGAAAGAGAGAAGCTGGAAAGAAAAAGTGAATCAATTAGAAAGTTTAAGGTCGATGTGGAGGTAGTTGAAACCTTCTTTCACCTTGGAGGAGTTGAGCTCAAGGACTTCCTACACAGCCATCTTGAACCGAAACTAGAATAGGGTCCCTCTGAATCCTAATTTGATTGGGGAAAGTTTGGGAGAAATCCAAGGAAGGAGACAATAAAAGCAGGGAATCAGCCAGTCCTATGTACAAATCGACATAAACACCAGTACCTCCCCTGATTACAAGCGTGCCATGTACAGAAAAAGGCATAGAAAAGGCCTTCGCATTGGAAAAAGTAAAAATAAAAAGTACCTCGATTCTTTCATTTATTGATTTTTCAATTCGTATTTTGGAAAGAGAGAATGAGCAGAGACACGGAGAGAAAGAGACAGAGGGTAAGACAGAGAGAGAAGCTTAAGCAGGGTCCATGCTCAGCACAGAACCCCAAACGGGACTCAATCCCCTGACCATAGAACCATGACCTGAGCTGCTGAACCCAGCAGTCTGGTAGTCAACTGATGGAGCCATCAAGGTGCCCTGAAAACTGCCTCAACTCTTAAATCATGTGATTATCAACATGAAACAAATTGTAAGGAGTATGTATCAGTTTTCTAGAACTCAAACATAATTAAATAAGCCCCAGAATAAACGGTCAATATATAAAATTCAGTCTCATTTTTATACATAAGCAATGAACAATTAGAATATGAACTGTTTTTTAAAGAACCATTTAAAATCACACCAAACATTGAAATACTTACATTTAAGTCTGACAACCATGCACAGGATCTGTACGTGAAAAGCCACAGAAGGCTGATTGGGTAAATCAAGGAAGATATAAATAAATGGAGAGATATGCCGTATCTATCCATGGAAGCCTCGCTAGTAACATGTCAATTATCAACTTGATCTAGAGATTCAACATAATCCCAGGCGACATCCCAGGATTTTTTTGTGGATATCAGCAATCTCATGCTAAAATATGTGTGAAAAGACAAAGGAACGAGAACAGCCAAACAGCTCTGAAAAATAACCAAGTTGGAGAACTCATGTTGCACCATTTTAAGACTTACTATAAACGTCCAGTAATCAAGGCAGTGTGATATTGAAGAAAGATGGACACACAGATCAAGAGATAGAACAGAGAATCCAGAAACTGACCCCATACACAAGCATCCTCACCCAACTTCTGATAATGACATATAGCCAACCTAACAGAAAAAGGGAGATAGTCTTTCACAAGTGTTACGGGAACAATTAAGTGTTCGTATGCAATGGTAATCAATAAACTAAGTAATAAATTGTTTAATCAATCATTTCATTGATTAATGAATTAAGTAAAAGAAGCCTTGACCTAAATTCATCACTTATACTATCATTCACTCAAATGGATCATAGATGTAAGTGTAAAGTACAAAATTAGAAAACATTCTTTTTTTTTTTTTTTTCAACGTTTATTTATTTTTGGGACAGACAGAGACATAGCATGAACGGGGGAGGGGCAGAGAGAGAGGGAGACACAGAATCGGAAACAGGCTCCAGGCTCTGGGCCATCAGCCCAGAGCCCGACGCAGGGCTCGAACTCACGGACCGCGGGATCGTGATCTGGCTAAAGTCGGACGCTTAACCGACTGCGCCACCCAGGCGCCCCTATAAAACATTCTTAAGAAAGAAGGAGTGATGTTGATTCATTGAATCATTCAGTAAATACTTTTGAAGCATTTAGAATGAGACAACAGAGTCTACGCCCTGAGGATCCACTAGGGAACCAAAGGAGCAAGGATCACTGCGTTCTTGGTGCTCAATAGTCCAGTCGGGGAGACTGACAAACATAATGGAACTAGAAACAATGGTAGAGAATAATGAATGGGGAAAAAACAAGTAAATACATCTTGGAGAGGATATAAGCATTGGGGGAGGGGTGTGAAATACTAGACAGGGTGAAATACTCGACACAGAGGGCTCTACTGAAAAAGGTGTCAGTTGAATAAATACCTCACGGAAATGAGAGAACTACCTGCTGACAGGAAGGTGATCTAGGCAGAAGGACCCATGAATTCCCCAAGGCAGGAGAGTGAACGTGTGTACTGATGGGAAGCAAGGAGGCCAGCATAGACAGAGAAACGAGGATGAGAAGAAGGAGGAATAAAGAGGTGGAAGTTGTGGGTCAAGTAGGAGAAAAAGAGTTGAGGGAGAGAAGGGTGTAAAGACTGCCAGCAATAGACAAGGTGAAGCGAAATCTGGTAATACCTGTTCCTCCGCCTCACATTACAGGCTGCAGTTCTTTTTATTTTTTAATTGACATTTACTAAAGTGTGTCTACACCATGAAAAGCTAATTCTACTTGTAGCAACTATTTGAAGCAAGAAAATGGAACATCCTAAATGATCAATAGCTGTGTTTAAATAAGTTATGGCATGGGGCACCTGGATGGCTCAGTCGGTTTGGCATCCTAATTCAGCTCGGGTCATGATCTCAGGGTCCGTGAGTTCGGGTCCCGCTTTGGGCTCTGTGCTGACAGCTCAGGGTCTGGAGCCTGCTTCGGATTCTGTGTCTCCCTTTCTCTCTGCCCCTCCCCCGTTCATCCTCTGTCTCTATCTGTCTCAAAAATAAATAAATATTAAAAAAATTATTTTAAATAAGTTATGGCATGCTAAGAGGCCTTTACAATTCATAGCCCTACAGAACATTTGTGACTTAGCGAAATGCTCGTATCACTAGAGGACCAAAAATGGGATTCACAGCTACATAGCAAATTTTGGTTAATGCATGTACATATACCTCTTCCCTGATGATTATACCACAGTGTTAGAGGTGCTTACCTCCAGGGGCGCCTGAATGGCTCAGTCGGTTAAGCATCTGGCTCTTGATTCCAGCTCAGTTATGATTCCACTGTGTGTGCGATCAAGCTCCACACTGACAGCGTGGAGCCTGCTTATGATTCTCTCTATCTCTCTCTCTCCTCCCATCCCCCATCTTGCTCATCTCTCTCTCCTTCTCTCTCTGTGCCAAAAATACATAAACATAAAAAACGTGTTTACATATGCTTATCCCCAGGTGTTTGACTTATGACCATATTTCTTTCTTTCTTGTTTATTTTCTAAATTTTCTGCAATAAACTTAAGACTGCCGTAATCATAAAGTAACGTTTCAAATAAATGATTTAGTCTAGTATCAGTTAAATAAATAAAATGTGTCAATTCATAAATTTATTAGGTCCATTCAACATATCAAGGATAGTTTCAAACAGTCCAGTGTTATTCCTTTAGCAGACAGCCTCCCATCTGATTTGACGTTGACTCAACCGCTTCACCAAGAAAGATTTCTAAACTTTGACCATGTTTGATTCTTTATAAAAGTTTCTGAAAGCATGCAAGACCGCATCCTTGCCTTCAAGAAACTTTCAATATTTGAGGGTACAAAAAACCCAAACACCATACAAAGCACAGTGAGACTTCAAGGTCAAGTTTCATGTAGCAGGAGAAGTCCACTGAGCCGAGGTGATCAGTAAAGGCGTCTCAGAGGCATAGCGCAAAGAATCTTAAAGGATGACCAAATTTCTAGTTGGCAGGCAGAAAGGAGGAGGACAAAGGAGACAAAAGCAAATGTGAGGGAATAAAGGAGGGGCAGGCATTCCGAGAACAGTGAGAACAACACTGTTGGAGCTTGAGGTTCTTCTACAACAATGGCCATTAAGTATTTGTGACGATGACAAAGACTGGGTAGAAGATGATGGACCTACATAACCCATCATGTCCATACTCTTATGTAAGAAGGTCTTGGAGACAGCGAAGAATTGGAGACCATCCGTTAGAACCTAAAGATGGTAATAACGAAGCAAGTTATAGAAAGAAAACAATGAAAAGATAAAATTCTAAGCAAAATTCTCTAAGCATATGAATTAATACCCAATCAACAATCAATTGAAATCCATGACCAACTTAAGACCCCTCTTGTGTTTCTCTCTTAATGGGGCATTGTATTCAGTGGCTCAAGAGGGAAAGAGACTCATTGTCAGTCCTCCCCTCCTCAACGTCTTTCCTGTGATCCACTCAGCAGCAGGGGCTCTCAACTCCACCTCCAACGTAGGCCAAGCCAGCTAGTTTCTCACCACCTTCCGCCTACTCTCCATTTTCGTTGTTAGCCCCATGCTGACCTTCCCTTCCCACCAAAATCCCAGTTCATTCTTTTCACTGCATCTGGAATGCAATCCAAAACTCCTGAATCTGAGCAGTTCATTCCTCTGCTTACGACAACCCTCTAGTCCCCACTGTACTCAAAATGACACATAGAATCTGTAATGTGACCACCAGACGTTGGCAGTCCTGCCTTGTCACCCCTCTAATGCCATCTTTCCTGATTCTCCTTTCATTAGGTGACCGGGACGGTCTCTTCTCCTGGTTGCTCAAATTAGACCCACGTAGGTTCCGCTTAGAATGCATTTTGTGTTCGCCGGTTTCCTTACCAGTTCTTGCTACGGCTCCAAGTTTGAAAAAAGGACTTTTCTCCCCAAGAAACCTTTGTTGGCCATTCCTGTAATCTACACTTTGTCCCCTGTGCCATTCCTTCTCAGAACATTTAGTCTTTTATTTAACAGCATTTGCCACACGTTGTAATTACACCTGTCCCATTTGTAGCTAAGATTTGAAACATCCTGAATATATGGAGCCTGCATGTTGGATTATCACTGTGTACTTGAACCTAATAGCACCTGACACCTAAGGTGTTCAATAACAGTATCCACGATGCCTGAAATAGGGGATGTTTAACTATCTCCCGGTGTGCTAGACTGCAATACACATTCAGGATTTCAATAATCTCTACCACCAAATTTAGTATACATATACAAAAAGGGAAGGGTCACGTCCTCACGCATAGGAGAAACATTTTGCCTCGTTGATAGCTTCTATGGTGTAGCTTACATTTTGACCTACATAAGGCCCCACCCTGGAGATACAGTTTGTATGGATGTAGTGACAACTATGAGGAAATCAAAACAAAATACAGTGTTTATGGAGTGTAATGTGCCAGGAGTTTTTCCACACGTTTTACAGGCATTACCTATAATCTCACCGCTATACTGGACATAGGCGTTATACTTCCCCTTTAGAAATTGGAAAAGCAAAAACGGAGGTATCATTTGCCTACAATCTAAGATCTGGCTGGTAGAAGAAATCGATGGGGCCAGGTAATTTACAAAATCCACAATTTTGCCCAAGGTAACCTCTGGGAAATCAGAAAATGAGCGGCTTTCATAAGTGCAGCTGCCTAGAGCTTTTCAGAGGAGCTGTCTGTGTGGCGCCGGGGCTTTGGCGCCATCACATCTCCAGGATCCCACTACCAGGAGTAACCCCCATTGTTGGGAAGGGCAAGAACACCCATCCGTGGCAACTTAAGGTGTTTTAACCCCTGTCAAGATAGAGCAAGCCTCCAATTACTTCATTTGGTACTTCAAGGAACACATCAAAGCACACCTCGTGGGATTTTCAAAAATCACTCTGAGATGAGAACACAAACACAAAAGTCATAGCAACACGAAGCAAGTAACACTTTCCAAAACACACGTCCTGAAGGGCCAGGCCATGGAGAGGGTATGAGCCCACTTTAAAGTAGCAGTGCTCTCAGGTGCAGAGCACATAAAACAAAACAAAACAAAGCAAAACAACAACAACAACAACAACAACAACAACAACAACGTTAAAACACATAAGGGATAGAAAACTATCCAAAATGATGAAACGCAAGAATTCCCCTCAGACGAAATTCCAGGAAGAAGTGACCGTTAAAGAATTGATCAAAATAGATAAAAGCAGTATAACAACAAGAAGGTAGAATCATAGTCATAAGATTAATCACTGGGCTTCAAAAAAGGTATAGAAGACAACAGAAAATTTATCATTGCAGTGATAAAAGACCTAAAACATAGCCATGGTTAATTGAAAAGTCAATGACATAGAGATTGATTTTCATCACTGATAAAAAAAAAAAAAAAACAGATAAGCTTGAACGTTGGATGTCCATTACCAAAGTTAGTAGTTATGCAATTGTAGCAAAAGCTAATTCTAGAAAAAACGATTAAATAATGAAAACCAGAAAGCTAAAATATGTCAAGGTTTAAATACCTTGCATGAGCCGTGCAGCTGTATAGTTGTTTAAAATTCTAGGATATCACGGGGCGCCTGGGTGGCGCAGTCGGTTAAGCGTCCGACTTCAGCCAGGTCACGATCTCACGGTCCGTGAGTTTGAGCCCCGCGTCGGGCTCTGGGCTGATGGCTCAGAGCCTGGAGCCTGTTTCCGATTCTGTGTCTCCCTCTCTCTTTGCCCCTCCCCCGTTCATGCTCTGTCTCTGTCTGTCCCAAAAATAAATAAACGTTGAAAAAAAATTTTTAAATTCTAGGATATCAAATAATATTATGTGATAGCCATTGTAACACGTGCAAAGTTCACCATGTCGACCTTTGCTCTTCTCAATGTGGAGTAATAAGTTATTGGGCCTTATAGAGTATCTGAAAAAATGAATATTAAAAAGTTTTTGAAAGTATATGTTTCTAGTGAGTTTGGTCATGTCAAATAAAGTGTGTTATTTCCAACACCTATTCACGTGCACTCTTAGTATGGCTAGAGTCCATAAAAAGTTATTGCACCATTGCAATAAACAGGATTACCAGTGCAATCTATTTTTTTAATTCCATTTGTTCATTTATTTGAAAGCCAGAATAGTGTATGGAGAATGTACCCTGTAGGTTCTGGATTCTCTCGTTGATTCCAAATGTCTTATTGGGGCTGCTACCATAAAGACGGTAAAACAATATTATCTGTACCATGAACATGTAAAATTTGGCAAACCTCACGAGTATTACAATTTTGCTGTTTAGCATATGTGTTTACAAATACACACGTGTGCACTGGGTGAAGTTAGATGTTTCATACTTCTCTCCATATCATGAGGGATTCAATACGTTTTAAAGAGTTAGATTCCAGTTACCAATTCTAATCTGGGATAACATGCACAGTTCTTGCTTATTTGTCACTTATTGTGCAATTATGAAGTTAACATAGGGCCCAAAGGGTAAATTCTTTTTAACTACACTTAACTGAACATATATCATTGAAAGTCAAGCTTTGGCCTTTCAAAGATGACATGAGAGTGAACGCGGAGAACCCAAAAGACTCCAGGAAAACGCTGCTAGACCTGATACATGCATTGACCAAACTCACAGGATACAAAATCCGTGTAAAGAAACTGATTGCATTTCTATACACCAATAAGGAAGCAACCGAAAGAGAAGTCAAGAAATCAATGCCAGTTACAATTTCACCAAGAACCGTAAAATACCTAGCAAGAAAACTAACCAAAGATGTAAAAGATCTGTACAGTGAAAAGTATAGAAAATGTATGAAGGAAAATGATGAAGACACATCAAATACAGAAAAAAAAAAAAAAAAAAAACAATCCATGCCAAAGAGTGGAAGAATGAATACTGTTAAAATGTCAATACTACCGAAAGCAATCTACACATTTAATGCAATACCAATCAAAATTGTACCAACATTCTTCTCCAGACTAGAGCAAGCAATCTGAAACTTTGCACAGAACAACCAAAGAACCTGAGTAGTCAAAGTTAACTTTAAAAAAGAAAGCCAAAGTGGGAGGCAGCCCAGACTTTCGCCTCTCCTATGAAGCTGTAATCGTTAAGATAGTATGACTTTGGCACAAAAACAGGCACATGAACCAATGAAACAGCATAGAGAACCCAGAAGGGGCCCCACAATTGTATGGTGAACTAATCTTTGACAAAACTGGAAAGACAATACAATGGAGAGAAGACAGCCTCTTTACAAAGGGTGCTGGGAGAACGGAACAGTAACATGATGAAGAATAACCTAGATGACTTTCTTACAACGTGCACAAAAATAAAGGCAAAATGGATGAAAGCCTTAAATGTGAGACAGGAAACCATCAAAACACTAGAGGAGAAAAGAGGAAAAAAAAACCCTTTGACCTCAACTGCAGCAATTTCTTCCTTGGCATGTCTCAAAAGACAAGGGAATGAAAAGCAAAAATGAATGATCAGGACCCGGTCAGGATACAAATCTTCGGCACTGCAAAGGAAACAATCAGCAAAATTAAAAGGCAACCGATGGAAGGAGTGAAGATGTTTGCGAATGACATATTAGATAAAGGTTTACTACACAAATTGTATAAAGAACTTACCCAAGTCACACCTGGAAAATGTAATACAGTGAAACAATAGGCAGAAGACATGAATAGACACTTTTCCAAAAGAGACATCCAGATGGCCCAAAAACACATGAAAGGATGCTCAACATCACTCATCATCAGGAAAATACACATCAAAGCCACACTGAGATACCACCTCACACTAGTCAGTGTGGCTAAAATGAGCAACTTAGGAAACCACAGATGCTGGTGAGGATATGGAGATAGAGTAACCCTCTCTCACTGTTGGTGGGAAAGGAAACTGGTGCACCACGGCAAGCATGAAACCTACACACATCACAATGACTCTAAACGCATATCTTTCCATAATAATACTGAATTTCAATGGACTAAATACTCCAGCCAAACAACATAGTGTATCAGAATGGATAGAACAAACAAAAACAAAAAACAGAACAAGACCCATCTATTTGCTGTCTACAAGAGACTGCTTATAGACATGAGGACACCTTCAGATTGAAATTGAGGGGATGGAGAACTATCTATCATGCTACTGGAGGTCAAAAGAAACCTGGAGTAGCCAAATTATATCATACAAAGTAGAGTTTAAATTAAAGGCTGTAACAAAAGATGACGAAGGGCTTTCTATTTTAATTCCAGGGTCTCTCCATCAGGAAGAGCTACAAATTTTAAATGTCTACCCACCGAATTCGGAGACACACAAATATATAAACAATTAATTAAAAACATACAGAACCTTGTTGATAAGAATGTGGTAATTGCAGGGGACATTAAATTAAACACAGAAAAAAGATGGAAAATCTCCAAAAGCATGGAGGTTAAAAAACATCCCACCAACGAATAAATGGGTCAACCAGGCAACTTGAGAAGAAATTAAAAGATATAAGGAAACAAATGAAAATGAAATACAACAATGCAAACCCTTCGGGATGCAGCAAGGGCAGTCCAGACAGGGAACAACAAAAACAAAACAAAACACAACAACAACAACAACGACGACGACGACGACAAGAAACATTGCTATCCAGGCCTATCTCAAGAAACAAGAAAAATCCCCAATACAAAATCTAACAGCACACCTAAAGGAACTAGAAGCAGGACAGCAAAGACACCCCAAAGCGAGCAGAAGAAGAAAAATTATAAAGATCAGAGCAGAAATAAACAATGTGGAGTCTAAAGGAAAACAGTACAGCACATCAATGAAACCAAGAGTTGTGTTTCTGAGAAAATACACAAAATTGATAAACGTCTAGCCTGGCTTCTCAAAAAGAAAAGAGAGGGGACCCAAATAGGTCAAATCACGAATGAAAATGGAATTATTACAAAGAATCCCTCAGAAATTCAAGCATTCATCAGGAAACACTATAAAATCTTCTATGCCAACAAACTGGACAACCTGGAAGAAATGGACAAATGCCTCCATACCCACACACTTCCAAGCTCAAACGGGAAGAAATAGAAAATGTGAACGGACACATAACTAGTGAGGAAATTGATTCAGTTATCAAAAATCTCCCAATAAATAAGAGTCCTGGTCCAGGTGGCTTCCCTGGCGATTTCTAGCAGACATTTAAAGCAGAGATAATAGCCATCCTTCCCAAGCTGTTCCAAAATATGGAAATGAAAGGAAAACTACCAGACTCATTTTATGAAGCTAGCAAACGGTGATTCCCAAACCAGACAGAGACACACAAAAAAAGGAGAATTACAGGCCAATATCCCTGATGAATAGGGGTGCAGAAATTCTCAACAAGATACTAGCAAATCACATTCAATAGCATATAGAAAGTATTATTCAACACGATCAAGTGGGATTCATTCCTGGCCTGCAGGGCTAGTGCCATATTCACAAATAAATCATTGTGCTACATCACATTAATAAAAGAAAAGATAAAAACCATAGTACACTGTCAATGGACGCAGAAAAAAGGATTTTAGAAAATACTGCATCTTTACTTAATACAAACCCTCAAGAGAGTTGGGATAGAAGGAAACTACTTTAAACATCATAAAAGCCATTTATCAGAAGCTCACAGTAAATATCGTCCACAAAGGGGAAAAACTGAGAGCATTCCCCCTGAGATCAGGAAGAAAACAGAGATGTCCACTCTCACCCCGGTTGTTGAACATAGTGTTGGAAGTCTTAGCATCAGTAATCAGAGAGCACATGAAATTAAAGGTATCATCATTTGCAACGATGAGGTCAAACTTCCACTTTTTGCAGATGGCATGACACTATACATGGAATTTCGGACAGTCCCCATCAAAAGTCCTCTATCACTGATACATGAATTCAGCAATGTTGCAGGGTACAAAATCAATGTACAGAAATTGGTTGCGTTTTATAAACCAATAATGAAGCAACAGAAAGAGAAATAAAGAAACGGATCCCATTTACAATGCACCAAGAGTCATAAAGTACCTAGGAATGAAGCTAACCAAAGAGGTAAAAGATCTGTATGCTGAAAATTATAGAAGGCTTGTGAAGGAAATTGAAGAAGATACAGAGAAAGCGAAAAACATTCCATGCTCATGGATTGGAAGAATAAATATTGGCGAAATGTCAATACGACCCAACGCAGTCCTCACTTTATAGGCAGCACCAATCACATTGCACCAGCACTCTTCTCCAAGATGGAACAAACAATCATAAAATGTGTATGGAAACACAAAAGACCCTGAATAGCCAAAGTAATACTGAAGAAGAAAACCAAAGTGAGAGGCACCACAATGCCAGACTTTAGCCTCTACCGCAAAGCTATAACCATCAAGACAGCATGGTATTGGCACAGAAACAAATACATAGACTTAATGGCATAGAATAGAGACCCCAGAATTGGACCCACATACGTATGACCAACTAATCTTTGACAAAGCAGGAAAGAATATCCAATGGAAAAAAAGACAGTCTCTTTAACAAATGGTGCTAAGAGAAGTGGACAGCAACATGCAGAAGAATGAAACTAGACCAGTTTCTTACACCACTCACAAAAATAAACTCACAATGGATGAAGGACGTGAATGTGAGACAGGAAACCATCAAACCCTGGAGGAGAAAGCAGGAAACATCCTCTTTGACCTCAGCGTCAGCAAGTTCTTAGCTGACACATCTCCAAAGGCAAGGGATTTAAAGCAAAATGAACTATTGGGATCTCATGAACATAAAAATCTTCTCCACAATGAAGGAAACAATCGACAAAACTAAAAGGCAACTGAACGAATGGGAAAAGATGTGTGCAAAGGCATACTGGATAATTGGCTAGTATCCTAAACCTGAAAAATGAACTCCCCAAATCCACACCCGGAAATCAAATAATCCAGTGAAGAAAAGGGCAGAAGACTTGAACAGACACTGTTCTAAAACAGACATCCAGATTGTCAAGAGACACATGAAAAGATGCTCAACAGCACTCCTCGTCAGGGAAATCCAAAGCAAACCCACACTGAGATACCACCTCATGCCAGTCAGAGTGGGTACAATGAGCAAATTAGAAGACTATAGATGCTGGTGAGGATGCGGAGAAACAGGAACCCTCTTGCACTGTTGGTGGGAATGCATCCTGGTGCAGCCGCTCTGGAAAACTGTGTGGAGGTACCTCAAATCATTAAAAATAGATCTACCCTAAGACCCAGCAATAGCACTGCTAGGAATTTACCCAAGGGGTACAGGAGTGCTGAGACATAGGGGCGCATGTACCCCAATGTTTATAGCACTACTTTCAACAACAGCCAGACTATGGAAAGAGCCTAGCTGTCCATCAACTGACAAGTGGATAAAGAAGTTGTGGTTTATGTATACCACGGAATACTACTTGGCAATGAGAAAGAACGAAATCTGGCCATTTGTAGCAACGTGGATGGAACTGGGGGGTATTATGCTATGTGAAATAAGTCAGGCGGAGAAAGACAGATACCATTTGTTTTCATCCATGTGTGGATCCTGAGAAACTTAGCAGAAGACCATGGGGGAAGTGATGCGGGGGAAAAGTTATAGAGAGGGAGGGAGGCAAACCATAAGAGACTCTTAAATACTGATAACAGACTGAGGGTTGATGTAGGGTTGGGGGAAAGTGGGTGACGGGCATTGAGGAGGGCACTGTTGGGATGAACAGTGGGTGTTGCGTGGAAACCAATTTGAACATAAATTACCTTTAATGAAAAAGGAAATCCAGGGGTTGCTCTTACTGAATATGAGGATAGCTTTCCATTTTCAGCACTTTCTGAACGTGAGGTAGTACTGGCTTAAGGTGCGTAGAGGAAAGTTTGGTTTGTGTGTTGAAGAAAAGGAGTTGAGTAAAGACAGAGGCCTCTGACATGTATCATGTTGACCTTGGCAAGTGTCTCTTCTGATTGTTACCATGACTTATCCCTTTTCTTGATTCACATAGTTTGGTGTCATCCTTTCATGAGGAAGTGGATTTCAATTGATCATGGTAGGTGGTCCTTATAATATTTTGTGAATTATTTGTGTACGTGGTGATGATGGATGGACCATGCTGGTTGCTTTCAAAAGCACTTACACGGACGGTGTAACACGTTTTCTGTTCCTGGAATCCCATACGGTCTTTTACTACCTTGTGTATGACTTACCTGAAATATCATGAATTGGTAGGTACCAAATAGGTTTTAGTGGCACTGAATGCCCTAATGGCCACTCACGCAGAATTCGTTGACGCTTTGCTCTTAAGGACACAATGACTCGGTCTTCCCTAAGCTGCGTGAAAGTGAGCATGCACACTAACTAGGCAAACTGTTTGCTGCTGCTGTGAAGAACAGCTTCCTGATCTGTGAGCTATAGCAACACACATATGGAACCCTAAGCAAGGCACAGTGTATCTGTATTTTTGAAAGAGTAGAGTAGTTAGTTCAATTTGGGTTTCAGTGCGTTGCTGGACAAGGCATTTAATTAGCTAAAACCCTCTAACAGTCATGTTTGATTACAAGTTGTGTGTACTCTCCACCGCGAAGTGTCATCTCATGTTGGATGGAATTAATGGAGGCTGAGGCACCAGTGCATTCACGTCGAGGACAACCCTCTTGAACTCATCAAGAACTATGGGCCTTCTCGGGTAAGATTACGTGCAGGTCTTTCTCAAGGGCATAATCTTAAACACAGCCCAACCTAAGGCAGCTTTGGGCAGCAGGCAGTGATAGGATAGGCAGACATTGTGACCTCACAATGGTCTCCTAATGCCTGGTCTCCTAGCAACTGCGGTGTAACTCTCACAGCCTGCTGCCTGATTTGGCTTCTGGTAGGAAATTCATCAGGACCCGGCGGCGGCGGCGAGACCTGGCAAGCGCGGGCGGCCCCTAGCGGCCTCACCTGCTGAGCCGCATGAAGAGGCGGCGGCGCAGGCCCCGGGAGGCCCTGGCCCCGGCCGCCCGGGGAGGAGCCTCTAGCGCTGCAGGAGGGGCCACGCTGGAGGCGCCTGAGGAGAAAGTGGTGTACACGCGGTGGCAACATTCGTCACTGTCGCTGGCCAACAGCAGCAAGGCGCTGATCGACGCTTTCAAGCTATTCGTGCCCCGCAGCACGGAGTTCATGAGCTCAGACGCGGAGCTCTGGAGCTACCTCTGCAGCCTCAAGCACCAGTTTTCCCCCCGCATCCTGCGCAGCAAGGACGTCAATGGCTACTCCTCCCTCCTGGCCCAGGTCCCAGATCCCCGGCACCAGCCCCCCGAGGCCCGCCTCCAGACGCGCCGGCCAACTGCCAGGAGGAGGCGCCACGGAGCCCGGAAAGTCGCCGCTGGCCAGAGGAAGGTGCCGCCCCCGCCGCCGCCAACCCACGAGGACAGCAGCCCCCGCAAGCCCACGGCCCCCGGGCCCAGCTCCGGGGGCCGCACCCTGGAGGAGAGTGGGAGGGCGGCCACCCCAACGCTGACCACCTTGCCCAGCATCCGCGTAGACGGCGACGTGTGGGTCAAGAGCAGCGTGGCAGAAGCGTGGCGCCAAGCCCGCCAAGTCCTGGGAGTGAACCTGGAACCCGTGGTGAGACTCCGCCGCGTCCCAGTGCCTGGGCGTGAGATGCGGGCCACAGCCGCGCGACATCCCAGCCCCGGGACGGGTTGTGCCTGGAGGGATGAACCAGTGAGAGCCGGGCCCGCATCGCCTAGTGCACTTTACCGGCGAAGATGCACCAGACGGTCCCGGCCCGCGCCCCCGGGATGCGGCGCCGCCTTCTGGGACTCCGGGGCAGCTGTGTCCTCTGCTGCCTCCCAGCACCGGGTGTGCGGAGGAAGGCGACCCCTGGACCGCAAGGGAGGTCCCCTTTCTTCCTAACCCCAGATTGAGAGGTCTCCAGGACTGTAGGGGCAGATCCACGATCTCTCTTGTTCCCTCATTGCTCTGAAGTCGTCAGAAGAAGCCATTCCTCCCCCACCCTCTTCAAAGGAATTTGCTTCCATGCTTGTGTAATAAAGCTAGAGTTTCTTTGCCATTCACCCACCTCCCGGCTCCTCCCGCCAATTTCTTTCTTTCTTTGTGTGCATGTGTATGTATATATATATCTTCTAGGAAGATTTAAAGTACATATTCTTTAAATGTTTACAAGAGACAGTAGAGAAAAAAGGGTGTGACTTAGGGGTCTGCACTCAGATTAAAATAAGATTACTGAAGTATAGTATACATTCAAAAGGACATATATTATTTTTTTCATGTTTGTTTATTTTTGAGAGAGAGACACCGTGTGAGCAGGGGAGGGCCAGATAGGGAGCCACAGGATCCAAGCAGGCTGCAGGCTCTTAGCTGTCAGCACAGAACCTGATGTGGGGCTCGAACTCACAAACCATGGGATCATGACCTGAGCCAAAGTTGGACACTTAAGTGACTAGCCACCCAGGCACGCAAAAAAGAACATATATTATTAAAAGTATTTTGAGCACAGCTTCATGCAATACAGTTCAATATACTTGTGGAATCAGCACTCATTAAAAAAGGTACCAGGACCTCAAGGGACTACCTGTGCCTCTTTCAGTCACGGTCTATCTCTCCTTTGGGACGGCAATTATTCTGACTTCTTACAGAATGTACAACTTTTGCTTGTTTTTGGACTATATAGAAATGGAATTATGTGTCCTACACCTAGCTTCTTTCACTCAAACTTATGTTAGTGATATTCATGGTATTGTATGTATAGATACTTTCTGCTCATTGGTGGATAGAATTTCATTATATGAATAGTTTACAATATTTCTGCAACTCTTGGTGGACATTTAGGTAGGTTCTGGCTTAGGGTAATTATGAATAAAGCTTCAGTGAACATTATAGGACACGTCCTTTGGTGAACACTTTTTACAATAGTCTTTATTTATCTAGGAGAGAATTTGCTGGGTCACATGTCATCCAACTTATCAGCTTTGGTAAGGTTCCTCCAAAGTGTTTCCAAAATGGTTATACCAATTTACACAAACTACTTTCTATAGTAGTGCCTGCGTAGTGCCTGTGGGCTCTGAATACTTGATAGCTTTGCCAACACTTGCTAAAATATTATCTTTTTCATGTTATCTATTCTGGCAGGGGTACAGATTTTTTTTTATTTGAGAAATATCAATCCAAGTATTGTATACAAATAGTTAAAAAAAAAAAACACACAACATCCAAATTGCAGATCAGGGCTTGCAATAAAAAATCAAAAGCTTTGTTTCCCCCATGAACACCTCTTCCCCAGAGGCAACACTTTCTTTTGTTTTCTTTTTTCTTTTTTTTTAAATCAGGGTTTTTTTAAACAGACCATTTTTTAAGGACAATTTTAGATTTAGAGACAAATTGCACAAAAATACAGGTTCCTCACCCCCAGTAGTTCTATAGTACCTTGCACTAATGTGGATACATTAATTATAAGTGGTGGATGAGCCATTCTTGTTGACACATTATCATTAGACACATTATCATTAACTAACAGTTAGGGTTTATTTTGTGTTATATAGATTCATAAGTTTTGAGAAATGTATAAAGGTATGTATCTACTATTGCAGTATCATACAGAATAGTTACACCACCCTAAAGTGCCCGGTGCTCCGCCTATTACCACTTCCTCTCTCTCCCTAAACCCTAATGGCCACTGGTCTTTTTACTGTCTCCGAAGGTGTTTTGTTGTTGTTGTTGTTGTTGTTGTTGTCGTCCTTGTCGTTGTTTTGTTTTCTTTTGTTTTGTTTTTCCAGAGCGTTATCATAGTTGGAAACGTAAAGCAAATGGCTTTTTCGTATTGGATCCCTTCACTTAGTAATCCACACTTAAGTTTCCTCCATGACTTTTAAGTAGCTCCCTTTCTCCCTCTTTCCTTCCCTCCTCTTCGGTCTCTCTGCCTCCCTTTCATTGAGGGAGTTTATTTTCTAAAACAGCTTGTAAAGAGCTGGTCTACAGAAAAAGACTGGAAAGTGCAGAGTTCCCCTGTTCTCCCTCCTACCCCCCAAAACATAGTTTTCCCTATTGTAAACTTCTTGTGTCAGTGTAGTGCATTTGTTACAACGGATGAGCCCATATGAAAACTATTATTAACTAAAGACCGAAGTTTAGCTTA
Organism: Puma concolor; assembly: GCF_028749965.1. Taxonomy (NCBI): domain Eukaryota; kingdom Metazoa; phylum Chordata; class Mammalia; order Carnivora; family Felidae; genus Puma; species Puma concolor. Next base: position 1,854,195 of record NW_028240236.1, on the reverse strand, counting down.
GCATTCACTGTGGTGTGCAGTTCGCTGAGTTTTGACAAACGCACAATGCCATGATTCAAAGCATTTCACTGTCTTACAAGATGTTTCACTGTTGTAAATATTCCCTGTGCTTCAACGATTATTCATCTCTCCCTTCCCCCCTGAGTTCCTGGCAACTACAGGTATCTTTACTGTCTCCATTATTTGAGGCAATATTTTTAACTGTTCCAGGTTTATATTCTTTTGTTAGGAATCTTCATGAAGATAAGTAATATACTATACTGCTGCTTATTGATTTGTCAGTTTTAAGCACCGTCTACTGACTTCCTATGTGAAGTTGACACATAGGTCGCTTAAGCCACCTGTCTTCTCTCTCCTCACCTTCCGATATATTCCCGAACTTCTATCTGTATACTGTTTCAGTCAGGTCCAGCCAGCCGGTGAGTCACTATAGGTATTTTAAACAGTTACACACGTGATGGGAAATCCCAGAAGCCAAACACAGGATGGCGAAGCAATCAGGAATTAGTATCATCAGAAAGCTGTTTCCACCCGCAGAGCTAGAGAAATTCAGAACCATACCTAGCAGGAACTGAGAACATGGGAGAAGAGGCTCTTGGAAAGAAGCTAGAATTTGGAGGAGATAAAATCACTGGTAGGAAGTGGAGCGGGAGAGAGAAAAACCTCTGGGCTTATCCCTTCCTCCCTTTCTCCCATCAAACACCCATTGGTCAAAGCCCTCTGGAAGCCAGTTGGCAAGGAAACAGGAAACACAGTCTGTAGGAGAAGTGCAGGAAGTGGATCTGAGGGCAAAAACACATAACGGATGAAGTTACATGTAGGTACTAGTTAGGGTTCTCCAGAGACTCAGTATCAATAGGAATTGGTTCACAGGATTACGGAGGCTGAGAAGGGCAGACCCAGGAGATCGAGTAGTTCAGTTCCAGGCAGACTCCCAAAGCCTAAGAATCAGGAGAGCTGATGATGTATGTTCCATTCCAAGTCTGAGCCTGAAGTCAGGAGACCAATATCGCAGCTTGAAGACAGTCAGATAGACACAGTGGATTCTCTCTTACTCCGCCTTTTGTTCTATTCAGGTCTTCAATCGATTAGTTGTGGCCACCCAGTGTTTGGCAAGGCAATATGTTTTGCTTAGTCTACTGATATACAGATGTTAAGTGTACTAAGAAATGTCCTCACTGACTCACTAGAAATACTGTTTAGCCATATATCTGGGTACCCTGTGGCTTAGCCCATTTAAAACATGAAATTAACCATCACAAGATATAATTCTATGTTTATATGTATGTATGTATGTACGTATGTATGTATGAATGTATGTTATTTGAGAGAGAGAGAGAGACAGAGAGAGAGAGAGAGAGAGAGAGAGAGAGAGAGAGAGAGAGAGAGAGAGAGTATGCTCAAGCAGGATAGGGGCAGAGAGAGAGAATTCTGAGCTGTCAGTGCAGAACTTAATGCTCATCTTAGTCTTATGAACTGTGAGATCATCATCTGAGCCAAAATCAAGAGTCGGATTGTGAACTCACCGAGCCACTCAGGTACCCCACAAGATGTAATTTTAAAATAGAGACCTATTTCCCTTACCTGTACTATCATTTTTCATTCCTTACAGTGTAAGATAAAGGTCTTCCTTACCTTGCTGCACTTTTTCTCTGTCTCCCATCAGCTTTGGGCTTCTGTTTTTCATTGTTGTTAACACTGCTCTTATGCTCTGCAATCAAGTCTCTTTAGAGGGTTCAAGGTTGATTCTAAAACTTGAAAACTAATAAATGGTTTAAATTATTGGGATTATTAAATAATATGCAAACATTAGATTTACCACACTTTTCCAGGAGTCCTTGGACCTGCTGAATGAGGACATCTCTAGCATCAGGGTGAAATGGATCCTTTCTCTTTGTATTCCATCAGTGCTTTAAACCATGCCATGTTTCAATTGGCTCATTCAGACTAAGGCCGTCTTATGGATATTTTCTGGTTCTCCTTAATTTTCTAATTGCACTTCTTTGTTTTTTTTATTTATATATGAAATTTATTGTCAAATTGGTTTCCATACAACACCCAGTGCTCAGCCCAAAAGGTGCCCTCCTCAATACCCATCACCTACCCTCTCCTCCCTCCCACCCCCCATCAACCCTTAGTTTGTTCTCAGTTCTCAACAGTCTCTTATGCTTTGGCTCTCTCCCACTCTAACGTCTTTTTTTTTTTTTTCCTTCCCCTCCCCCATGGGTTCCTGTTAAGTTTCTCAGGATCCACATAAGAGTGAAACCATATGGTATCTGTCTTTCTCTGTATGGCTTATTTCACTTAGCATCACACTTTCCAGTTCCATCCACGTTGCCACAAAAGGCCATATTTCATTTTTTCTCATTGCCACGTAGTATTCCATTGTGTATACAAACCACAATTTCTTTATCCATTCATCAGTTGATGGACATTTAGGCTCTTTCCATAATTTGGCTATTGTTGAGAGTGCTTCTATGAACATTGGGGTACAAGTGCCCCTATGCATCAGTACTCCTGTGTCCCTTGGATAAATTCCTAGCATGCACTTCTTTGTTTTATTGCACTCTTTCAGTGCTCTCAAATCATGCCACTTATGACATCTTCCTGCTAACCTCTTAGCGGTCTCTCACTGGACCCTTCTCTTTTCCTGCCTCATGTAGGCGGTGTCTCAGTAGGTCTGCTTCATAGCTTCCTTCCTGTGATTTTCCTCTGCTACGCTCCCAGTTTGTTTCCATGGTTTCATGGTAATATGGCTATCTGGGAAGTTAGGGAGCATTTAAAAGCCTGGACTCTTGAGCCAGACGGCCTGGGGTTAGACTTTACTTGTTCCACTTACCAACTGTGTAAGTTGGTTGTTGGATGAGGTATTTGGCTTCCTTATAATCCTGTTTCCTCCTCTCAAAGATAAGAATGGTAATTGTATATACTGTATAAGTTTGTTGTGTGCTTCATATGTAATAATATATGAAAATAACCCATAACAGTGTCTGGCACAAAAATAAACACTCTGTTAATGTTGCCTATTATTAAGCATATTTTTTCTTTATTTTTTCTCTCCTTGTTTTGCTGGAGTACACCTTCAGATAACTTCCTAATGAAGAATGCGTAGAATCGAATGTTCTGTGTCTTTGCACGTCTGAAGATATCTTCAGTCCACTCTCAAATTTAATTGATAATTTTGATAGTGTAGAATTCTAGCTTCTTTTTTTAATTGATTTATTTTGATTTTTTTTAAGTTTGCCTCCAAATTAGTTAGCATGTAGTGCAACAATGATTTCAGGAGTAGATTCCTCAGTGCCCCTTACCCATTTAGCCCATCCCCCCTCCCACAACCCCTCCAGTGACCCTCAGTTCTTCTCCATACGTATGAGTCTCTTCTGTTTTGCCCCCTCCCTGATTTTATATAATTTTTGTTTCTCTTCGCTTATGTTCATCTCTTCCACTCATAGAATCCTAGCGTCTAATGGCCAGTTGCCCCTTCCATCGATTTTCCCCTAATCACAACACCATTGGAACTACAATATCTGCTCTTTAGAGTGTTTTTAACTGACTATAACTTCCACCTTCTTCTAGTTTTCAAAATCATTCAGTACGTCTGGCCTATGCTTACGGAAAAGGGAATGGAGGTCCCCCTTTTGAAGGGCTTAAAAGAGAATTTATGAACATATTTTAGACTGCCACAGCCTGTCTGCGGGCCTCCTATTATTCACTCTCATCCTGCATGAAAAGTATCCTCACCCTACCCCAAGAATCCTCCTTCTTAAAGACCCAACCCTTGTAACATCAGCTCGAAGTCCAGGATATTGTTATCTAAATTAGGTCCAGGTGTGAATGAGTCTCCTTGGGCGCACTGGTCCTCGACTACACTTTTAAGCTGAAGACCTATGAATGAAGACCTATGAATTCAGCATACAACCAACACGGGCATGTGGTAACCAGAAAACACACACAAAACACACACACACACACACACACACACACACACACACAGAAAAAACAAACAAACAAACAAACAAACAAACAAACAAACAAACACACCAACAAAACACAAACATTGCTGTTCCAAAAGAAAGGAAGGAGGTAATCATGAATGAGTCCCTGGTCCATAGCAATTCTGAAGTTCAGCTGGTACAGGTAGGCAGTCCTTTCATTGGGTCTTAAGACCTGGGAATGATTTTCCATGGCCCTAGCTCCTCCGGGGTTCTGGCTTTCAACCTCCAAGTCATTCTTCCCTTCTCATGAAAAGTAGCCTGTGTCTACAGCCTTATGGTTGTCTCGACCTACGTACTGATTGGAGGAGTTCGTGGGTCCAAAGCCTTCTTTCATTTTACTCTCTGGGATTAAGGAAACCCTTCTCTACCATGGACTTTTCCAAACATTTATAAGGAAAGACACTCCTAAACTTCAAGTGATATTGTAACAGAGAGAACCCTGTGCCCCACAGTTTACTCTGCGAGGGTATTCTTATGAGATAGAACGCTGGTCTTCTCCAAGACCCTTCTTCATTTAGGAAAATTTTCTAGCATCTTTTCCCCAACGTCATCTGCTGCGGGATGTTGGTAATAATTTCACCTTCAATAAGAGTGACAACATTGATGTTATCTGTGCTAACAAAACATGAAATTGTATTTGAATGGCATTGAGTAAGTGCAAGTAGTATCGGTTAGGGACGTGTTCAGCTGTCACAAAAAGGCTGCCGCCAGTGGCATAATCAAAGTGAGTTTTACTCACAAAGAGGCTGTAGGCTGTGCTCCATTAAGGCAACAATGTCATCGGCAGCAGGCTGCATGCAATGGCAGAGCTGCCAATTTCTTTATGACCTCCTACAAAATTTTGGAAAAAAGGTTAGCAGCTATTAATATAATAATACCAATGTTTTTAGCATTTACCGTCTTCAAGATGCAGCACATGTGTGAGCATTTCAAGCTCACAGCACATCTGTGAGGTACAATTGTTGATGTATTTTGGAGGTCATTCATTTTCTTCTTAAGTCAAAAATTAGCTGTCATATGTCTAGGGCATGTGGCTTCACCAAATCCCCTCCTAGGTTTCCTTGGCTTATCAATGCATCAAGCAAACTCATAGGAATTCTAGAATTTAATCCTTGTGGCCCATGGAGAAACCAGTTCTGCCTTATCAAATCACATTACATACTCAGGCCATTCAGTATACTCTCAGATGAACCCTTGGAAGGTGCTCCTGTATTAGCGTTGTATTTCTGTTGGCAAGAACCTTACCACGTTTCCTTGTTTTAATTCTTAGCATCATATACCAACTGCAATATCATCACGGAACAATGGTGGCCTCCAATGTAGCATCATCAGCTCTGGAAACTTCAGATATGGCCACGGTAACAGTTAAGGTGGACTCCAACCAGTTCTTGGCCACTTGGAATTGTCTGATTCTCTCTGTTTATCTACCTCCCACCCCACACTCCCAGCCCCAGCATCAGTGAGAATCTGGTCAGTCAGGGAATCTCCAGCAGATACAAATGCAGATGCAGATCATTTCTCTGGATAATCTTTATGGTTGACTGTGGCCTGGGTAGCAGGACTGGTTCAGACAGAAACACCTGATTTGGGTGCCATCAAGCCGTCTCTGTGCCCTCTCTGAGAAATGGGACAGTATGCATTTCAAACACTTCAAGTCTCCTCTTCTTCCTGCACACTTCTGTGTTTTGTTGCTTTCATCCACCTACCAAAGCAACCCAAACTTTATGCTAAAGAGAGTGGGGCTCCTGTGTCCTTTGCAGATGGGAATGCTGTTACTAGTTTGGGTTATCTTAACAAAAGCTGGCACATTACCTAAAAATGTAGAATTCTGTGTGAATTCGGAATCCGCACCTGTAGGAAGCCCTCCATGATTCCGTTGATTAGGGAGAGGTATCAGACCATTCTGTAAGAAACCCTGCCTTCGAATGCTACAGCTCTATGGACTTTCAAAGCACTATTTTTAACCTGGTTATCCAAAGTCGTTAAGTCTTTGTGACTATACATTCAGAACTTTTTTAAGATCTTGATCGTAGTCTCCAATTTTTTCATGGCCTTCCTAACCCATTGATTCCAAGAGTTCTCTTTATTTTTGAATCGTTCTCTTGGGCATTTGACCACACCTGTCAAATAAAAAATAACCTCAATTTGAATATGAACATTTAAGAGCAGTCACGTGTTCAGTGCCCAAATATTTTATTATTTCTGTTAAGAGTTTATTCTGTCTGTGGATGGTGAAGAAACAAATGCCTGTTTTTTCTTTGTTTGTTTGTTTGTTTGTTTGTTTGTTTGTTTGTTTTCATTTTCCCCACATAAGTAAGTAGATGTGCAAGGCAGAATGCTAGGTACCTGTCAAGGGTAATAGGACGTTCAGGAGTGTAAATGAGATTTCTGTCATCAAAAAAAGAAAAAAATTATTTGATGAACTAAGATAAGCTAAGCTTTAAAAATGAAAGGAAAATAGCCATGAACTCAGATAAAAGTTAGGCAATGAAGTACTTTTCCCTAGGGCAGCAAGGAGTTATGAGAAATACCATAATCTGTAGAGTGTGTACTACAAAGCTCTACTGACACGATGATAAAGCTCACCTTTAAAGCTTGCTTTGTGTACTGATATTATTCCTTTCTTCTTGAAATCTAAAGAAGCTTTTTCTCTTTGGCTGTTAACATGAAATGAAAAGACACTTTCCCCCTATCTTTTCTTCTGCCGTATTTACACTGAGCTTCTTACAAAAGTCTTTTATGTATTCGTTGCTTTTTATCTTCATCCTTTGTCGAAAACAAGCCTTGAGATTGGGAATGATGTGGACTATTTCTAACCCAAGCTCACAGGACTTAACTTCTCATAAAACCCATCATTTGAGGAGGCAATGAACTCGTATCATGGAGTTCCTTGTGCAGCCCATGGGCAGGATTCCACTGAAAGAATCGATAGCATCATGGAGACCCTGTCTCTGGAAGGAACTAACAACAAATAAGCATTTGACCTTATAGGCTGATTTTCCTAGGAATCTAGGAATCAAGAGGGCCAGAAGTGGGATGGTGGGAGAGGGACACTGGAGAAGGGCTGAATACCCAGGTTCACTTGAAGCCAACTGAGCAGAGGAAGGTTCTGTCCTGGAGGAGCTTGGGTCAGTAGGGATCAGCTCCCAATTGTTACAGACTTAGTGAAAATACACTCATGAGAGCGTACAAGAAGGATGCTTCCAGAACTCTAAGAGGTTATGTTCCTTTCTTATGTCTTTCTTTATGGAAAATGTCTTGGGGGTGCTTACTTCCCCTTTGTGTGTCCACAGTTCTTCTTCCCACTAGTTGTGTTGTCATGAACCTCCTTACGTAGCCCTTGCTCCCCTCCTAGACCATGTGTTCCTCATGGGCAGGACTCACTTTAGCCATCCGTGTGTTGTTACTACAGTGCCAGCCATTGGCAAAGGACCCTGTCCATACTGAATGAATGCAATGTTTTATAGAGTTTCAGTTCCCAATTTTTACAGAAGAACTAGCTGTCTCACTTCAATTTGATGTGTAACAGCAGCAGTCTATAAGGGGGAGTCTCTCTCACATTCTCTCTTTTTACAAACACCTGCATCATCAACTTTTGATTAACTCTTACCCTTTTGTGATAAGATGAATTGGGTGGAACCTTTGCCATCTCTTACGATCTTCTTTGCAACCCAACACCACTTAAATTCCCTATCCTACAGTAAATTCTTGCTTAGCAAGAAGCAATATAGTTCAGTGAGTAAGAGGGTGGACCCTGGAGCCAGGCTGCCTGGGATCTCAAATCCTATTTTGCTCTATTTCTAGCAGCAGACCTTTGGACAACTTACTTTTTCTCTTTGCTACTCAGTTTTCTCAGCTGTAAAATCAGGCACAACCTAACACCTTCACCATAGAGCTCTGAAATGAATTCAGTGGGGTAACAACGGTAAAACACTCAGAATAATGCATGGAACCCCCTTCACTGCGAGTCAGTAAACACTCGCCTCTATCAGTGATGTAATTACGGTTTTGACAAAGTCGCTGCTTGCTTACTTAAAACCTTCACGTTGGCTGTGTTGAATGTACAGAACAGGTGAACTATGGAAGGCACCATGTCAGAGTCAGGCTTCCTTGGTAGAATGAGGCCCAATTCCCTGATGCTGGGGAATGCAAGAGGATACTCAAGGGCACAGAGAGGCACAGAGAGGCACAAGGCCCTCGGGACAAACCCATAATGAGATGATCAGAAAGCCATAGGAAAACAGAGGGAACAAACTAATTTCTCTTTAGTTCCCACCATACACCAGTACAGTTCTCTGCAATTCACACATGTTTCCCTCTCAAGCAAACATAACAGGCCTGTGGGAAAGGTATTATTATTCCCACTTAACAGGCAACTAGACTAATGCTTAGAAAGCTTACATAACTTGCCAAATATCACATCTATGTGGCAGAGCTAGGATTTGAACCAGCATAGGTCACATCCCACTGCCTCTACCAAACTTTAGAAACATCTTTGGAAGAAGTGAAATACGTTAATCCTAATCATGCACCGAATCACATAGGACTGGATATTATAGGCCCATGAAATCCCAAGGCGGAAAAAAAATTAATTTACGAAGGCTATTTTGCTTATTGTTATATTCCTCAGAGTGCACCGCTTAAGTGTTCGCTATTTACGAAATGACTGAGTTTATGAGGGAATGGACAGAAGTGTGAATACCTATGCACATACGATTACACCATGTAGTTTGGTTGAGGATCTTGAAACACTCTGCCTTACATCTAAACTCATCAGAGTAACGGGAACGTTAGAGCTGTCATAGCAGGTGAAAGAGAAGGTTACTTATCATACCACTTGTCCCAAATTACTCGTAGACCAGTTTCAAAATCAGCACACAAACATAAGACAGTGAGAGACAGACAGGAAAGCTCAGAGAGAGGGAGAGAGACAATCCCAAGCAGGTTCTACGCTTCCGCACAAAGCCAGATGCAGAACTGGAGCTCGCAAACCATGAGATCATGACGTGAGTCGAAAGCAATACAGTCACATGCCTAACTGACTGAGCCATCCAGGAGCTCTCACCTTTGTTCACATAGTAATTCCCAGGTTTTTACGTAGATAAATGACAGACCTCACAAACAAGAACAAAACAGATTAGAACGATGGTTCAAAACCAAGGATTGCAAGATTGCAGTAAGGACGTAATATGTGGGAGTAATCGGGGTGGGTGGGAGGAAGAAAGGGCCAGGGGGCAGATGGAGGGTCTGTAAATGGACGTTGGCATTCTAGCAAAGGTGGAGAGTTGTTACTTCCACTCCTTTCCTCCAGAACTTGTTGTCCCAGCATGTGGTGTCCACTGACCTTATGCTTCAGAGCTGGAGGATGGATAAGCTGCCCATTGTAATCAGGGGAAAACATTCCACCCACAGAATTCACTAATTCCCCTGTTCTGTAATGTTTACCCTCTCACTGGCATTGCTAAAAGCACCTACTTTCTCTACACCACCATAGAACAGGTGGATTTTCCCTTGTCAGCCTTTGCTCGCTTGCTTGTCCGTTTATTGGTCCACCTGTGGCTTTATTCACCACTCACCGAAAACTGACAGGGACTCTGTGTGCCAGGCTCTGTTCTCGAGGTATACCCCTGCCTCCGTGGTGGTTGTGGGTAATTCTTGACTTCTGGGCTTCCAGCTACTACATCACGTGTGGCTCTCCATCACCCTCTGTTGCTTTTTCATTGTCATTGGGCAGGTGTCTGCCTGCTTCTTCTCTCTAATTATGTACACGGTAGAAATCAGTGCTTTGAGGGTATGGATGACTGCAGTGAACAGACTCCTGGACGTGTCTTTTACCTTGGGGAATTGTGCATATTTGTGTTGCAAAATCTAGTTTATCCTAGAGGTAGACATTTGAAACAAAGCACACACAGTCCAGACGGGGCTCAAGAAACAAAATCGTTGGTTGTGTCCCCGAGCCTGGTAGCAATGCAGGTGCGCTAGAGGCCTACAGATGCGGAGCTAGACTGTTGTTGGATGACAGCTTCACTGTGCATCTTCAGCTAGGAAGTGGTACAGCTGGAATGAGAATTCTCCTAGTGTGATTCTTGGCCAGTGTTTTCCTGCTCACTCATCGGCCTGGGAGGGCTGAGACCTTTTGGAACTTTGTTGCGTTTGGCTGCAGAATCAAACACTAGCTAGGTTTCTCAGGTACGTATAGAATGGGCTGTGACAGCAAGGTGGGGCGGGGGTCAGGGAGACCTGGCAGGAGGGAGGAAAGTGAACAGGCAGGAGAGGGGGACTGGCAGAGGCTGTTTTCTTCCATTTTTTTCTGGGAAGACCTTAGTGAGGATGTCTTGTCCTGAGTACTGGTGAAGTTTATATACTGGCCGTGGAGTTGGGCGGGCACCCTAGAGAGAGTCCTGACAGTCTGAGGGAAGTGTGTGTGTGTGTGTGTGTGTGTGTGTGTGTGTGTGTGTGTGTGTGTGTGTGTGTGTCAGAGAGAGAGAGACAGAGACAGAGAGAAACAGAGAGAGGGAGAGAGAGAGAGAGAGAGAGAGAGATAGGGAGGGAGAGAGAGAGAGAGAGAGAGAGAGAGAGAGAGAGAGAGAGAGAGAGAGAGAGAGAGAGAGAGAGAGGAGTCCCAGTAAGGGAATGTGATATTTATTCGGATTGCCTCTTCAATTCATTTTGAAAGGATTCAAATCACAGGGAATTTTTCTTAAAACTGAAAGTATGTACTGAGATTAATCCTAATAACATGAATAAGAAAATAAGATCTAGAACATGATGTCCATCAATTTATAAATCAATCCTTCTGGAGCAGAGGGGTCACCATGGTTGAGAAGTAGGGGGATCTGTACATCCCATGTCTCTCAAACAAAGTGCTGAAGCCAAAGCATTTTGAACCCCAAAAGTCTGTGAGGAAATCAGACTGAATTCTCCCTGAAGGAAATGAGACACCTTGAGAGATGACAGGTGGCTGCTTGTGAACTGGGGTACATAAATTGGGCCAAGAAGGAATGGAGGGAAGAGATCACCTTCTGCGGAGAGACAAAAGTAAGAGAAAGAGTGGTGCGGAAGTGTAGGGCTGTATGTGGATAAGAGGAGAACCTCGGACTGGGACTGACAGGGATCTTATCTCTAACTGTGGGGCTTTTTTGGGTCTGGGGCTAGGATCCCTGTATGTGCACATGGGGAGGAGAGGAGCCAGCATTGGTTTCAGGGGTAGAGCAGGGGCACAGTCCACAGAAGGAGACAGTAGCCCCTCCCTGGTGGGCTGTGCAATAGAACAAAGCCTGCCCGCATACACCCCCCCCCCGGATCAGTGTCTGGGTCTAGGGCGCAGTCTGCAGTAGGAGAAAGTGGCCCCCTCACTGGGGGCGTCGCTGTGGGACAAAACATTGCCTGCCTGCATCCATCATGCCCAAGCTCAGCAGTGAGGTCAACAGCCCAGTCCACAGCAGGAAAAGGCGGGACTCCCTGAAGCACAGCAGCACAAACAAAGCCAGGAAGACATTTGGAGCAGCACAGAGAGGCACTGCCCCAGTGCCAGAGCACACGGAATGGGTCTGTGAACCTCCACAAGCGCTGTGCCAAAGGAGTCAGCGGAGCAAGAAGGACCACCCTGCGTGTGCTCTCGGCACAATGAGGACAACTGGAACGGAGTACACCAGGTCATGCAGAAGAGGCTGGGCATCACCATTTCCCCCCTCCCACCACCACCAAGGCGGGGCCTCAGGGATCAGTCCAAGGGTCCAGAGTGGAGGTGGGACCAGCCTACCCCAAACCACGCCCCTCTGTGCTGGGTACCTGCTTGTCTGATGGAGCAGGATAGGTGCTGTGGAACCAGGCAGCTCCGTCTTCCGGACCGGTGATGCTGCCTAGACTGGAGTAATTCCGGGACAATTCTTGTTCTTTAGACGTATTCTCCCTTCCTATCTCTTCCCTCCTTTAGGTTGATAACTTTGCTTGTTGGTTTGTTTAAGCAGACATTTATAATCCATTCCCTTGATACATTTCCTACCTATACTTGTATACTTGCCTTTCTCTCTCTCTGGGATAATCAAGCCATCTAGTTTCTCTGTCTGGCTAAACTTATCTTCCTTTTGTTCCCCCACCTCCTTCCTTATTTTCCTTTCTCTCTGTCTGCATTAAGCCACTTCGCCTCCCAGCCTGGTCAATATATATATGTTTTTCCTTTTCCCCACTCCTGTCATTTCTCTCTTTATATGTGTTCTTCCAACAGCAACGTCTCTATCTTGTTCTTTACTTGTAGCTGGTGTTTCTGGTCTGTTTGTTTGTTTTGTTTTGGATTTTGATTTCAGACTGTTTTTCTGTGTGTGTGTGAGCGTGTGTGTGTCCATTTATTTCTTTTATTTGCACGTTGCCTTACATGTCTCTCTTTCCTGTTTGTTGGTTTGTTTGTTTTCCTTTCCAGGGCTACTTCAAGGAACAAATAAAAACACACCTTGTGGAGGGTCAAACACATCATTACGAGTAGAGAACTCAAACAGCCAATGTCACAATAACAGAGAGCAAGTAACACTCTCCAAGAAATACTACCTGCAGGGCTAGAACCGGCAGAGGGTGTGATCCCCCTTTCCTATAGCAATTCTTGCTGGTGCAGAGCAAATAACAAGCTTGTAAACCTCCTAAGAGAGAGAAACTAGCCAAAATAATGACACAGAAGAATTCCCCTCAAAGAAATTCCGGGAAGAATTGGACAGCTAACGACTTGATCAAAACAGATATAAGCTACATATCAGAATTTAGCATAACAGTCCAAAGATTAATCGTTGGGATTGGCAAAGCCATAGAAGACAGCATGGAATCAATTATTGCGGAGATCAAGGAAATAAAAAGTAGTCGTGATGAATTCCAATGCTATAAATGCGGTGCAAATTAAAATGGAGGCAGCCACAGCACGGATTGAAGAGACAGAGGGGAGACTAAATGAATCAGAAGGTAAAAATATGGGGAAAAGGAGGTGAGAAAAAAATAGAAAAAATTGAGGATCGAGAGGGGAGAATTAGAGAACTAAGTGATGAAATCAAATGGAACAATATCCATATCACAGGATTTCCAGAAGAGACAGAAAAGGGGTGTGAAGATGACCTTGAACAAATCATAGCTGAGAACTTCCACAAGCTGGGGGAGGACACCGGCATTGAAACCCAACGGGCACAGAGAACTCCCTTCAGATGTAACCTGAGTTCATCTTCTGCACAACATAGCATGGGGAAACTGGCAAAATACAAGCATGAAGAGAGAATTCTGAAAGCAGCTAGGGATGAATGGACCTTCACATACACAGGTAGAGAAGTATTGGGATAGGAGCAGACCCATCCACTGAAATCAGACAAGCCATAAAGGACTAGTGTAATCTTCAATGTGATGAACAGGAAAAATATGCAACCAAGAATCCTTTATCCACCCAGCCTGCCATTCAGAATCGAAGGAGAGGTAAAGGTCTTCCCAAACAAACCAAAACTGAAGGAATTCACCACCGCTAAACCATCCCTACAAGAGATCCTAAGAGGGATTCCTTGAGGGAAATGTCGCAAGTATCACAAAGTACCACAGACACCAGTACAAGCATGAAAACTACAGACATCACAATGCCTCGGAACCATCGCTTTCCATAACAACAGTGCATGGAAGTGGAATAAATGCTCCAACCAAAAGACACAGGGTATCAGAATGGATAATACAAAACAAGACCCATCTGTTTGCTGTCGTACAGGAGACTCATTTCAGACCTGAGGACACCTTACCCTTGAAAGTGGGGGGATGGAGAACTACCTTTCATGCTACTGGGAGTCAAAAGGAAGCTGTAGTAGCCATACTTCTATCAGACAAACTTGACCTGAAATTAAAGTTTGCAGCAAGAGATGTTTAAGGACATTATTAAATAATTACAGTGTCTGTCCATCAGGAAGAGCTAACAATTATAATGACTATGCACTGAATTCCGAAGCACACAAATATTTAAAACATTTAATCACAAACATAAACAATCTTATTGATAAGAATGTAGTAATTGCAGGGGTTTTAATACTCAACTTACAACAATGGACAGAAAATCTAGACAGAATCAGGAAAGAAACAATGGTCCTGAATGATACATTGGACCAGAAGGACATGACAGATAATTTAGGACTCTACATCCCAGAGCAGCAGAGCACACTTTCTTCTGGAGTGCACGTGGAACATTCTCCAAGAGAGACCACATACTGGGTCGCAAAAAGCCTTCAATAGATATAACAGCATTGAGATGACACCATGCACACTTTGAGATCACAATGTTTGGAGCTTGACATAAAGTACAGGAAAAAGTCTGCTCAACCTCTAAAAGCATGCAGGTTAAAAAACATCCTACTAAAGAATGAATGAGTCAACCAGACAATTGACATAAGGAAACAAATAAAAATGAAAATACAACAATCAACGCTTTTTGAAAAAAAATTAATTAAAAAGATGGAAAAAGGGTTACTGAAGTTGAGTTTTGCATACTTGAGAGAGCATGTTATGCACTAAGGAGTCCGAGTGCTTGGGGTAAAGGCCATTTCCATACCTTTCTTAGTTCTGTGACCTTGAGCAATTATAACATCTCCTTCAGCCTCAATTCCTTCCTCTGGACACAGGATCAATTGAGATGCTTTATGAGGTAACGTGCCTGCCACAGGGAAGTGATTGGTAGCTGTAAGTTCATTGCTCTGCCCCTCGTATTCCCAGGACTCCTGCCAGGGAGCCTGGAGGCCTGCGTGCTGGCCTGAATCTGCAGCATTTTCAGGCAAATTGTTCACTTTGTGATTAAGGCTTCCCGTTTCACTGAGCCCTTGATTCACCCCATGTGTTCTGGCAGCTGCTGCCCTGCGTGGGTTCCCTCCTCCTTTTTGAGACCCTTACTTGGTGTTGTGGGATACAGTGATCACACCACCTGAGCATCAGTTATTAGCAATAAGCGTGATTCCTCTGAGTACCTATGGTATTCTGATTATTCCCACATAAAGCTAGTGTTCTGCAGCTCTGATTATCTGCTAAATTATACCAAGGCATAGTTTAGAAGATTCTTTTGTTGTTGTTGTTTTTGTTGTTGCTGCTGTTGTTGTTGTTGCTGCTGCTGTTGTTTTTGTTGTTTAGAAATCATTTGCTTCAGGTTCATCTAGTCTATCCAGTAACACCTGCAATAACAGTGAGATAAACTTTGGTTTTACCTTTTTTCACTTTTTACCGCCAGTGGATTTTGTTTTTGTTTTTGTGTTTCAGCCTCCCTTTGGAAATTCTATTTCTTCCATCTTCTCGCTCATGTGTCCTAAAGAGACAACTGATTGTTTACCAGTTGCTGTCTCTGGGAGGTTGTTGCTGTTTGCCACGTGTTAGTATTGGCATGCCAGGCCTGGGGTGTTCATTCTTTCACAGATTTTTGTTCCAGATCTTCATGACAAAGGCAACAGAATGAAGAATGTACTGTGTTGAAGCAGTTAGATTTCATCATTATCCACGTGGATAATCCCACGACCAAGAAAACTTTACCTGGAAAGATTATCATTAACATTTGAAAAAAAAAGAGATAAAGAGTTTCTCAACCAGAAGATAAAGAAGTTTATCACCACTAATCAGCAATGCAAGAAATGTTAACCAGGATAATCATAATTAGATATTAAAGAATTATGAATAAAATATGTAATATATGACAACATAAACATAAAATATGGAGGAGGGACTTAAAAAAGTTACTGTTTGTATTGTATTTTACTAAAAAATATATGTTTTATTTCATCTTTGAGAGAGAGAGAGACAGAGTGTTAACAGGGAGGAACAGAGAGTGGGGGAGGCAGAGAATCTGAAGCAGACTCCAGGCTCTGAGCTGTCAGCACAGAGTCCAACGTGCAGTTCAAACTCACGTATTGTGAGATCATGACCTGAGCTCGAAATCGCACACTTAACTGACTGAGCCACCCAGTTGCCCCAAAGGTTAGTCTTCTTAAATTTCTCGAATGTGTGTATATTTAAGAGACCACCAAAATAACATAGACTGCTGTTTCCTTGGGATGTTATATGTAAGCCTTGTGATAACAAACTCAAAACACAAAATACATGAAAAATAAGGAAAAGAAAGCCAAGTAAAGCACAACACAAATTCATCTATGAAAAAGAAAGAGAGTACGGAAAAAAAGAAACAGAGAACTACAAAAGCAACCGGAAAACAAAGAAAAAAATTTCAATTAGTACATAACGGTCAACAATTACTTTAAATATAAACGGCTGAAGTGCTCCAGTCAAAATACATAGGGTAACAGGATGGATACAAAACAACACTCATCCATATGCTGCCTATCACAGACTCTCTTCAGACCTAGACACATACAGACTGAAAGTGAAGGGATGGAGATACATTTCCCATGCAAATGAAAGCAAACAACAACAAGGACAACAAAAATAACATCAAACAACAACACCTCAGAACCAGGTAGCAACACCTATATCAAACCAAATAGACTTTAAAATCCTCAATAAAATATTAAACTCCACTCAACAACACACTAAAATGATTCCGTGGCTTTTATTCCAGGGAAACAAAGATGGCTCATCAAATCAATCAACATAATATCCCACCTCAACAAAACGGAGGGTAAACATCATATGATTATACCAATAAGTGCAGAAAAAGCATATGACATAATTTATCATGTATCCATGGTAAAAGTTCTCAACAAAGTCGGGGGGGTGGACATTCCTCAACACCTGAAAATATTATTTTATATATTGTTTATATTAAAAAGTTTACACCTAAAATCTGAATTGTGAAAAACTGAGAGCTTTCCCTCTAAGATCAAGAACAAGATAAATATGACTACTTTTGCCACTCTTGTTTCTTATAACACTAGAAGTCCTAGCCACAGGAATCAGATAAGAAAAAAGGAATTAAAGTCATCTACGTTTGTAAACAAGCTAAACTGTCACTATCCGCAGATGACATAAGAATATGCATAGAAAACCCTAAACTTTCCCCACAAAAGTACATGAAGTAATAAACAAATTCAGGAAAATTGCAGATACGGAACTGATACACAGAAATTGGTATGGTTTCTATAAAATAATAATGAAGTCACCGAAAGAGAAATTAAGAAAACAACACGTGTTCATAATTGCACCAAAAAAAGAGAGAGAGTAAAATAGCTACGACTCAACTTATCCAAAGAAGTGAAAGAACAGTAGTGTGAAAACCATAAGTCAATGATGAAATTGAAGATGACACAAACAAATGGAAAGATATCCCATGATCTGGATTGGAAGAATTAATATAATTACAATATCCATATTACTAATAACTCTCTACAGTTTAAATGCAATCCCTATCAAGATACCAAAGGCACTTTTCACAAAACTGAAACAGCTAATTCTAAAATATGTATGGGACCACAACGACCCTGAATCGTGAAAATAATCTTGAAAGACAAAAACATAGCTGGAGGTATCAAAATCCCAGATTTCAAGATGTACTACAGAGCTTCAAGTAAACCAATTAGTATGGGTAGTGACACAAATACAGACGCATAGGTCGATGGGACAGAATAGAAAGCCTGAAATAAACCCATGCTTATGTGGTAAATTAACCTATAACAAAGGAGGCAAGAATAAACAATGGGGGAAAGACAGTCTCTTCAACAAATGGTATTGGGAAACCAGGAAATCTACATGCAGGTAGCTAGGACCCAACCCTAACGCTAGCCTGGGCTCTGACCCTAAAGGCACCTAGCATGGACATCTAAAAGTCATAACAGATTGGGGGCAATTACCATTGGGGAAAATCCTGAGTGGAAGTCACACTCTCTCCATAATTTTCCACGGCCGTAATGGAGTTGGAGGAGGAGATCCTGAGACAGTTTCAGTCTGGCCCACGCATACGTTTGGCTCCGCCCTTCCAACGCTATCCCTGACCCATAAGGGCACATGGGCATTCATTTCAGTCCTGGAGGGAAATCACATCACTGTGGGTGGTTGGACCAAAGGCACTTCCGGGGAACCAAACCTACCCCTACCCACTGCTGTGCCTCTAAGCGGGATCACCTTCTAAGGCTGAGAAAAGAAGCAGTGGGACATGGATTCCTCCTTTTTCTACCCTGTGTTCTCTTCGGGACCTCAGGAGATTGAATGCTGCCCACACTCACTGGGGACGATAGTACTTTACAGAGTCCCCCAAATCAAATGCTAATCTCACCCAGAAACACTCTACAAATATCCCGAGAAAAATGTTTAGTCTTGGGCACCCCACGGTCAACTCAAGTAGACACGTAATAGTAACCATCACAGGGTCATTCTTGTCTTGCTTCCCTTCCCTCATTCACCTCCTATTGCTAACTTTCAAGTTCTGAAGTCGTTGCTTTTTATATTCTGACCAGTGTATAGTGTTAAGAGAAATTCGAGGAAAGTTGTCTTGCGCAGGGACTAGTGTTTCAGTTGATATGAAAATGTTTTCGGTAAGGTAAGGGAAAGAGATCTTAGCTAGGGCACCAACATACTCCACGTTACCTTATCAGGGGTGGCCCTTAGCTTTCCAAACCCTTAACACGCTCATGGGAAGGCAGTGTAACATGGGTGAGAGAATGCATGTTGGCATGGGAGCAGAGTTGGTGCCCATCCCAGCCACACCACTCGTGTTTGTGTTATCTTGGACCAATTACTTAACATATCTGAAACTCAGTTGCCTAATTTATAAAACGGAAATAATATCAAAGGGTCAAAAAGATTAAATGACACTATTGGCAAGGTGCTTAATCCAACACCTGACAACACGGAACAAGTGCTCCACAGATGATAGCCATCATTAGCCTCATTTGAACAGCTAAGACAGGCTAATAGTCTGTCTGGGGTCAGATACCTACAGGGGAATTTCAGGTCTTCTGACACTGATTCTTTAATTTGGAGGAAGCCCAGGGCCAGGATGGCTGAAAGAGTACAAGGAGGTAGAGCAGTAAGCCAGTCCTCTATCCACCTCTTATTTGATAGTCCAGTTGTATATTAATCTCCTTCCTTCCACTGAAAAAAAATGCAAATCCCTCCCTCTAGAAGAAATAATACACAGACGCTTGCATGTAACATTAAGTGTTAGGCACTGTAAAAATGGCACATGCATCAACTCATTTAATCTCACAATGGCCCTTCATATGGAGTCCTTATTCCAATTTCCAGGTGAGGGAATTGAGACCTAGGAAAGTCAAGTGCCTTCCCCATAACTTGTTTATAACCGTGTTAGACAACAACCCTAGAATCCTCCTCCGTGTCCAGTGTGTTTTCTTCTGTGCCACAGTTTGTTCTATTCCCAGGCGAACACTGCTAAAGAATCATGTGAACAAAGCAGTAAAAAAAAATTCATTTAAAACGCCTAGTTTTCACCCAAGTACTGCTTTCTGGGTGACAGTGGTGTGTTTTCTCTCTGAGAAACAAAGGTGAGAAATTCCAAACCTCGGCTTTTGTTACGGAGTTATGAAGACCAGTAAAAATTAGTAAAGCTCACTGGCAGATTAAGGTTTCCAAGTCGAAGACATTAGTTTCAATTCTCATATTATGTGTGTTAAAATGGGAGCTGGGATTTCACATGGCTTTGACAATCGCCATCAATTCCTTTCTTCAAGATTTGACTGCATATTCTCATTCTTTCCTTTTTTTCTCTTTTCTAACTATACTTCCAATCTGCCAGCTCAATGCTAGTTTCTCCCTATGTCTAGCAATGGTCATTCTCCATATGTCCCCATTAAATCTATCCTCAAAGGAGAATAAAAAGATGAAAGAACAAAGCCAGAGAAGTAAGACTCAATACTAAGTTGTAAACTGGTGTTAACACGTCTACTACCAGCCAAATGTAATAACAAACACTACATTTATACTCCTTATGGAAGCAGCTAAAAGGGTAGACAAAATATATAAGAAGCTGTTCTCAAAACATCAGACATGAAGCAGTGAAGGGCAGTGATCCCTGATATTGGGAAATAAGTGACATGGTTCCTATAGTGCCCTAGCTTATTGACTAGGCTGGGTTTTGAGTCTGTGGTATAGAGAGGAGGAAGCTGGCATAGCCCAACATTTTCCATGAATTGTGGAGGGGGTAGTCACTGACAGGAAGACTGCTATATTTCACAGAGCAGAGTACCAAAGAAGAGAAAGTTGTTCACAGAGAGAACTCCAGAGATCAACAGATGGTCTGCCTTGAGTACTCAATGGAATATTGATAAACTCTTGTGTTTGAGGACACTGAGACCAGGGCAAGGAACAATACCCACTGCCATACAGGGTCAGGAATAATGCCTGACAGCCAGTGTGCAAGACCTCACAATGTACATGCCATTTGGAAAATACTTGATTTTTGTGTCAGTGCTGGACAAAAATTATCCGTAAACTAAGTGCTGCCTGTGCCTTGCCCAAAATATCTTTAAAGAAAGACCTGAAAGGATCAAGCTATTTGTAAGTAACTAAACCCTGTCCCAAATCAGAGGCAAGGATATTTTTAGGAATCTAAAAGTATCCAGCATCTGACAGGCTAAAACTGACCATGTTTGGCAGCCCATAAAAAATTATCAGGCATGCAAAGAAGCAGGAAAATAAGACACGTAAGGAAGGGGAAATCAACTGACACTGACCCAGAAATTACACAAATGATATAATTTATACATCCGAACATTCAAATAGTTGTTATAACTATTATCAGTATATGCAAGAAATTATAGGGCAGAATGAGCATGTTAAATAGAGACATGCAAGTGGTATGTAAGATCTAAACCAAACTTCGCATGACAAAAGCAATGACTAAAATAAGAAATCTGGTCTATGATTCCTGAATGGAATTAAAGGCATATAGACAGTGCAGAAAAAAAGGTTGATGAACCTAAAGACATAGCAATGGAAATCGTCTGAAATGAAACACACAGACAAAATATGCCTGCAAACCATCCAACATACATGTTATTGTATCTCCAAGGAACACAGACAAGAAAACTAATTTGAGTAAAGAATGAAACTAATTTGAATTTATAGTTGGTAAGTTTGATGCAAACTAAAAATATATAGTTGCAGTAAGGTCAATGAACTTCAAGGACAGGAAATATGAGGAAAACTACACCAAGGCACCCCACAATCAAATTGCTTTCATCCAGGGAAAGGGAGGGAAAAGATTTCTCATCAGAACCAATGCAATCTAGAATACCGTAGGATAACATTTTTAAAGTACCTAAAGTAAGCAACCATTATGATCTGGGGTTAGGCAAACATTTCTTAGCTACACCACCAACAATATGATTCTTTACAATAAAAACATATGATTGGATTATATCACACTAAAACTTTTGCTTTTCCACGAACAGAGACTTTGAAATCACAAGACTGAGACTGGGAGAATATATTTACCAATCATCTCTGTGAAATGGGACTTATATCTAGAACATATGAGCAATCCGCAAGATTCAATATTCTGAAACTAAATAATCCAAAAAAAGGCAAACGATTTGAGAAGACACATTACCAAAAAAGATATATGTACAGCAGATACACACATGAAAATGTGTTCAGCATCATGAGGGGAAATGCAAATATAAACTACAATGAGATAAATGAGACACAATGAGATCAACTACTACTTCATGCCTACAAGATGTCTAAAATCAAAAGACAGGGCTCCGAAGTGTTAGCTAGCATATGAAAGAACTGGAATTCTCACACACTGCTGATGAGAATGTCAAAGTGATAAAACTACCAGGGCAAACAGTTTGACAATATCCTAAAAAGCTGAACATGTAACCTATTCTATGACTCAGACAAATCTGCTCTCAAATATTTTCCCTAGAGGGATCAAAGTATACGATCATACAAATTCAAAAAAAAGACAGAAAGAACAGAGAAGAAAAGAAATGAAAAGAAAAGAAACGAAAAGAAAAGAAAAAAATGAATGTTTATAGAAGCTTTTTATTCAATAGGCTAAGGAGCACTTGGTGCCTCAGTTGGTAGATTTCTTGATTTCTGCTTGGGTCATTATCCCAGGGTCGTGATACTGAGACTCACATTGAGCTCCACACTATGCATGGAGGCTGCTTAAGATTCTTTTTCTCTTTCCCTCTGCTCTCTCTTTCTCTTTCTCTCTCCCTCCCCCTCTCCCTCTCCCTCTCTATCTCCCTCTCCCTCTCCATCTCCCTTTCCCTATATCGCCCCCACCTCTCCTCTCACCCTCCCCTCTCCTTCTCACTCCCTCTCTCTCAATCTCTCTCTCTCTCATAAAAAGAAATAAATACGCCACGTGTGGAAATAATACAAATGTCCACTGACATATGAACGGATAAAAAAAGTAGTAACAGACTATTGATACACACAACACTATGGATAATATTCAAAATATTAAGTGAAGTCAACTCCCTACTCCTAAATAATAAGGAGCATGTCTATATAATTTTATTTGTATAGTATTCTAGAAAATCAAGATAATATGTAGGGACAGAAAACAGACCACAGTTTGCCTAGGATGGGAATTGGGAAGACGTGGGGGCGGAGGGATATATAAGGGATACAAGGACATTTTTGTGGTGACAGACATATTCTTTTCCTTGTTATGTATACATTGGTGGATATGTGACCAAAATTTACCAAATTATGTAATTGTATCTATTAGCATTAGTATTAGTATTAATTATTAATTAAGTAATTTATTTATTAGTGCTTTTTTTTCAGAGAGAGAGATGAAGCGTTCATTACGGGGGGAGAGAGGCAAGGGAGAAAGTGAGAATCTGAAGCAGACTCCATGCTTAGCATGGAGCCCAATAAAGGGCTTAATCGAACCTGGGATCATGACCTGAGCCAAAATTAAGAGTCTGATGCTCAAGTGACAGCCATCCAGGTGCTCCACCAATTACGTACTTTCAATATGTACAGTTTGTGTATATCAGTTAGACATTAATGAAGTTGTTAAAAACAAACAAACAAACAAACAAACAAACAAACAAAACATGATTGGATATTGTGTCTTTTGACCTCTGGGGCCGCTATTTCAAACCTGGTCCACCAGCATCTACTGATTCTCGGAATCCCCAGTATCTTTCATACACTCACATAAGTTCTTCAAAATAAATGTAACTTGGGTAAAGTGGAAATCCCCTGGCAGTTATCACGTGTATCAATTATAAGTGTCACAACACTTAGAACTATGATCCATACATGAGATGGGTGATATAGCACATGTTTGCTTTCGACAACTTGGAGCTGGTTGAGTCCCAGCACCCCATTACCCTTGTACACTTGTTAATTACTTGTTTACCAGTTAATTGGTCCTCTGCCTCCTTATACTGTATAAAAAGGGGCTTGGTCTGTCTTGCTCACTTCTGTGTTTATAATGGTCCAGAACCAGGCTGGAACGCTGGCAGAAAAACCTAGTGGCGCTCGGAGATCTTCTTTGGATTGCAGATCTTGTGGAATGGCGGGCTCAGGAGACCCTGTTTCTCCAAACGTCTGAGCGCTGAATGTAAGTGGGGCAGGAAATTTACAGTCATCAGCTGCCATATCTGTGGGGGATTTCCTGCACACAGAAAACAAAGGGGGAAGAACCAGGAGGTGGGGTCTCTAAAATAGAGACCAGAGTTCGTTTTAGTCCCACCGGCCGTCTTTGGTGCAGTATTTTATTCACTTCTCCAACATTGTCCCATTTTATGTCTTTTAAGAAGATTTTTAGTAGGTATCACCTTTCAGTTATTTAGGTTGGTACCCTCAGAAGGCTAAGATGCCTGCAGCAGTTTGGTGAGCAACAGTGTTTTCAATAAAATGTATTCTGGTATTCAGTATACAGGGGCCAATGGGTACAAGTAAAATTATGGAGAAGAGGGGCCCTGCCAGGGCAGGAAGCCAGGATCCCAATCCGTGAGATCTCATTTGTTCCATTGATGGTTACTTTCCCCTTGTCTAAGGTGAATTATTATTATTATTATTATTATTATTATTATTATTATTATTATTATTATTATTATTATTATTATTATTATTAGTTCCTTACCCTTAGTTGGGAGTATTTCTGACTGGTTTAAAAAATAGCGACATTCCTTCCCCGAAAATTTTCAAGTCCCTCCATTTTCTGAAGTGAGGAGGTCGGGGGCTTGTCTATTTTGGGGGGTTACTGCCACCAGAGAGTTTATTTGGTTTTGTAAAGTTACCAGAGACTCGGCCACCCGTTCCATGTCTTCATTTAGCTCTTGAGATAGTCTATGGTACAGTCCTATGCATAAACCTATGCCCCCTTATCCAGTTCCTATTCCTGTCACAATTCCTGAGCCTATCAGAATGGGTAGCAGGACTGCCCGTTTAGCCTGAGACTTGGGGCTAAAGGTTGTTAGGAACTGATCTTCAGTGTATACAAATATCTCTGGGGTCCGATATATGGAATAACATTTCGGAGTCCAGTTGGCCTCTAAGCATCGATAGGCCGAATTAGAACACAGATAGAACACCCCAAGGGTTCAACATAGGGTGTAGTCCTCATTAAGGTTCTATCTCTTCCTCCTAGAGAGGGAATTCCGGGACTGTATGGATTAGATTGTCGGCATTGGCACCCCTAGTGCCCAGGGGTCCAATTAAGACAGAGGTGTTGGTTTTGAAGTTTTCAGGAGATTCCTAGGTCAAACGGATTGGAGTAGCTAAGTAAGTCCTCTGGCTGAGGGGCAAGCACATCCAGCAGGTTTGCATGTGATTATCTATCTTATGGAGGACTAGTAGAGCAGTGTCGGCCCAATACTGGAGTGGGGCATTGGTAGGCATCTGATTGACGGCTGAAGTTTCAAAGGTTGGTAGGCTGCTGGTAGAGTGGTCGCCTTTATGGCTTGTATTACCCTATCCTGGGTATGCTTTACAAATTTTTGAAGGGCCCTGTAGTGCAGCCCTCCCCTGTTTGAGATTCCCCATTGAGGAAGGTAAGTGTAGCCAGCTCGCTTCCCTCTCTGGAGGCCCTTGTTGTGACTTGGGTTACTGATAGTTTTGGTTGTATCCTCGGTCCAATACTTAGCACTTGGGGCACCAGGTGACTGACAGAGAGTGGATGTTTTTCACATGTAGCAATCTTTGTGGAGGGAGGGAAAGGTGCTGAACCCCCTGGACCCCCTTTTTGTCCTATGACAATTGTGGGGGCAAAGTGGATAAGCGGCAGTTGTGAGAGTGAGAGCAGTTATCATAATATACAGGCAATACTTGGTAACCCTCCCATCCAGAGGAGGTAATGTGAGGCCCAGGATGCATCTTTTGCACCATATCGAGCTTGTTGGCACGGTCTCTATCAGCCCTACAGTAAGAAGTAAGACCAGGCTTATGACACCAGTAGGGGGCAAGGGTTGGCAGAGTTGCATTCAAACCCCTGGGCTTGGTTCACGCATTGATTCCTCAAGCTTCTGCTGTGTGCAGGCCAGCCATCTACCACGGTGTGGCTGGAGCAGGGCTGGACATCTCAGGGGTCAGTACCCTTGAGGGTCAGTTTTAACGGGATGGCTGGATCTGGATCATTTCGCCAGGTTGTGGGTACTTCTGAGTTGGACCACTTAACTGTGGAGTGATGGACCCATGGGGTGACACCTGAAGTTCTGGGGGCTATAGGAGTTGTTAGAATAACAGTGTGAGGCCCAGTCCACCATGGTATAAGAGGTTCCTTCTTCCAATCTTTGATCCACACAGAGTCTCCTGGCTGAAAGAAGTGAACGGGGTCCCTAAGGAAATTGTGACCCTCTCTATGGTGTATCTCTAACTTGTTTAGGACTGCCCCCAATTTCTGGAGCTGTTAGCTTATTTCCTTGTCTGCAATCTGGTGTAGGTCTCCTGGAAGCTTTCCTAAATGTGTGTGTGTGCGTGGGGGTGGGGGGGAGGATCGCCCATATAATAACTCAAAAGGGGAGATTCCCAGTGCCCCAGGCGGGCATTGGGCACACAGGAGGACCAGCGGAAGCAAATCTGGCCATGGGGGTTAGTCTCTTGGTGGAACTTGGCCAGGGTTTCCTTGAAGGTACAGTTCATTTGCTCTACCTTTCCCTGAGCCCTGGGGGCGTTAAGCAGTGTGCAGTTTCCAGGCAATTTTAAGGGACATTGTTAGGGTTCGTATAATGTCCGCTCCAAATGCAGGTCCATTATTACTGTGTGTGGTTAAGCCCAATCTCCCACAGAAGAGCTTTGGCCACCTCGTGACTTCATTCCATTCTGGTCTGGAATGCTTGGACCCATCCCAAATTGGTGCAGATTATTACAAGGAGGTACCTCAACCCTTTATTTGGTTGTATGTTGGTAAAGTCCACCCCTAAATCCATCCTTTGTGAGCCAGGCAGGGGCCGTGGGGCCGAGCAAGCATTGTTTTTGGCACACATTACACATTATTCACTGACAGCCTGGCATAATGCCGGCAGCTGGCTGATATTGTAGTTCTTTTTGAGGAGGACCTCTAGAGCAGTTTTCCCTAAGAGGGTGAGTTAGTTATCTTCCTTCACTAGGTGCTTTCACATAGATGACGGGACAAGACTCACCATCCGTCTTTGCTTAGTGTGCCCAATTCTGTCGAGGCCCAACTTCTTTCTTCACTTGTGTACATGGGTGTGGAGGCTTTCTTCTGGGGCACAAGAGTCAGAGTATAGGTAGGAGCTTCACCTAGGTCACCTCAGGCAGCCACTCTGGCTATTTTGTCGGCAAGGTGATTACCTTGATTTATGGGGTCATCTCATTTCTGAGGTCCCTTACGGTGTAGGATAGCTACTTTGTCTGGTAGCCATATGGTCTCAAGAAGCTGTATTTCTTCCTCGTTTTTGATAGTTTTCTCTGAAGCGGTAAGGAGGCCTTTTCCTTTATAGATGGCCCCATGTACATGCACAGTAGCAAAGCCATATGGGGAATCAATGTAGATGTTAACTCATTTACCTTTGCTGAGGATGATGGCTCAGGTTAAGGCGTACTGAGTCCAGCCTATTGTGCCGAACATCCTTCCGACAAGGCCATGCCTGTCCGATCTTCCGTGGCTGTGATGACCGCATACCCTGCTCTTTGGCTGCACTCCTCTAAATAGCTGCTCCCATCGCTGAACAGGGTAATCCCTGGGCTTGTTATACCCTGGTCTTGGAGGTCTGGGAAGCTGGCGTAGACTTCATCCACTACTCCAGAACACTCATGGTCAGGTTCTCCCTCCTCTGTGGGAAGGAACGTGGCCAGGTTTAGTGTTCTTACACTGTTTCGAGAGTGAGCCTTGGGTTGTCATATAGAAGGCCTTGGGATTGTGTCAGCTGAGAAATGGAGAGGAAATGATATCCTTGGGTGCTTGTGAGCCACACGACTGTGTGTGGGACCTTAAGATTAAATGTTTGGCTCAGTGTGAGCTTGTCTGCATCCTTGATGAGCAGGATTGTGGCTCTGAAGTCTGAGGCACAGGGGCCATCCTGCAGCCACAGGATCAAGTTTTTTTTTTTTTTTTTTTTTTTTTTTTTGGCAGTTAGAACACTGGCCATTGCCGAGGCACCATGCTCTGAGTGAGCACTCCTTTTTGTGTGTGAAGAAGTTAAAGGGTCTGTCTATGTCAGGCAAACCAAGGGCTGGGGCTTGTCCCAGAGCCAACTTTATTTCTGTGAAAGCGGCCTTCACCCCCTCAGTCCATGCGAGGAGCTCCCAGTTTGTTCCTCCCAACTGGTCATAGAGGAACCTCATTATGGCTGAGAATCTGAGGATTCTCAATGCGACAGAACCCTCTGGCCCCTAAACATTTACACAAGCCTTGTTTTGTTTGGGGCTGTGGCAGTGTGGTGCCACACTTTCCTCTTTCCCGTCATTCTCTTTTTCCTTTTGTGAGGAGGAAGCCTAAGTATTGGCCCTGCTGCTGACGAATCTGTGCCTTTTTCCAAGAGGCCTGGTACCCCAAGTAGGATCAGAGCTGTAGGAGGGCCTGTGTACCTTTCATATAGTTTTCCTGGGTGTCAATGGAAAGGAGGTCTTCTACATATTGCAGAAGGACATACCCTGCGGTTTCTTTCGGAAAGTCAGCGAGATCTGAACCTAGGGCTTCCCGCAGAAGAATGGGCGTGTTGTTGAAACCTTGGGAAAGTAGTGTCCAGGTCAGCTGCATCTGGCGCTCTGTAACGGGCTCAGTCCATTCAAAGGCAAACAATGATTGCCTTTGCGGAGCCAGGCAGAGGCAGAAGAAAGCATCCTTTAGATTGAAGCACTCAACCCTTCTGGCTGACCACGGAATTTGGCTGAGGAGAGTATACTGAGGGTTCGGAATGACTGGGTGTAAGGAAAGAGTCACTTTGCTAATGGCCCGCAAATCCTGTACTGGTTGGTGTCCTCCTCCTGGCTTCTTGCCTGGCAAGAGTGAGGTATTCCAAACTGATTGGCACTCAGTTAGGATACATCTTTCTCTGAGCTTGGTCAGGTGCTCTTGTATGCCCATTCTAGCCTCTAGTGGAAGGGGGTACTGCCTTGGTGTCTGAGGTTGAGCTGCAGGGATCAGGTCGACAATGATTGGGACCCGATTCCAAGCTACTTCAGGTGGATTATCATCAACCCATAGGGAGGGGAACGTAAGCCTGAATTCTTAGGGGCGACAAGGTACGGCCTGGGCACAGAACAGTCTCCATTCTTCTTCCCTTGGCAGTGGTATGGCAATTCCAGAGTTTCCTTCTGCCTTGGGTTTAATTGGAGGCTCGTGTGTCCAGTGGGTTCAAAAGGTATCTGGGCCCCAATTGGAGAGTAGATTGTGGCCCAGGAGAGGAATCGGGCAGTCAAGTAAGTAGAGGAACTCATGCCGGACCTTGTGACCCCCAAGTGCACCTTGTTGAGCTTGACAGAAGGGCTGTTGCATTGTTGTGTCCCAGTAGCCCCAAGTATGGTTGCTGCCTTTTGTCCAATGGGCGCTACCAGGGAAGTAACCAAGGAGTATTCAGCCCCAGTTGAAAAGTATTTCAACCATGAAAGTTATTGTTCAACCCTCCACCTCATTTCAGGTGTGGGTTCATGGGGGCCAAGAAAGAAAGAGTCCGGTCCACCTCAGTCGAATTCTACCCTGGCCAGATCAAGAAGGTTCTCACCTCGAGGGTCCTCGAGGTTCCTGGCTGGGTTTTGAGGTCCCCACGAATTCGGACATTCTTACAGTTTCCCTTGCCTTTGTAGTATGCACACTCGTCCCTTGCTAAGGGGGCTATGGGCTACCCCCCTTTTTGTGGTTGGAGTTTTTCGATGCTGCTAAAAAACAGCAGCATCTGTTCTTTAGTTCTGCTGTGAGAAAGGTGGCCTTCTTTTTTAGTCTTCGCTTCTCTTTCAGCTGCAAATTTCTGTTGGTGAAAACTGTATTGAAGACCTCTAAAAGCTGAGTGATATTCATCTGGCAAAGCCCTCCAACTTCTGGAGGTTTCGTCGGATATCTGGGGCAGCCGGTGCCACAAAAAAGGTATTTACCATCTGTTGACTTTCTGGTGCCACGGGGTCAAACGGGACGTATACATGGTACGCTTCACAGAATATTTCATAGCAGTCTCCGGGAGACTCCCCAGGGTGCTGTGTGACTCATGATATTTTAGTCATGTTCATGGGATTGTTGACTCCAGCTCAGACTCCCTGAAGAAGGGCTTCCTGGTATCCTCAGACGTGGCCCTGTCCTCCTTCTGTGGTGAAATCCCATGTTGGGTGTTCTTCAGGCATGCAGCTTGAGCCCAGACAGCACGGTCATTGATTCCTGAAGATGTGTGATCTTCTAGGTACTGTCATGTTTCTGTCATCCTTATTTTTAATTCAACAAAGTATGGAGTAACTGTTGACAATCTTCCCAAGTCTGTCAGTAGGTCGGGAAGAGGGACTCCATCAAGTCAACCATTGCTTGTGGCTTTTCGGAGTATGGTGGAGTGTTGTGTTTCCAATTGAGGAGGTTGGTTGTAGAGAAAGGTAGATAACTCATCATGGAATGGCTTGTCTGGACTCGGTCCATCCTTATTCTGTCTTTCAGGCTCTCTCGTCTCCTTTACATGCATTCGGAGAGTTTTAGGTCTGGGTCTGAGGCGCAGTCTGGCTGCTGGCCCATGTTGGGGTGGGTTTTCTGGGTCTGAGAGTGGTGGGGAGATGGGCGGCACTGACTGCAGTGGCATCTGCACTGACTCTGGCTATGGCTGGAGAGACAGATGCAGGAGGAGTTTCAAGCTCCGGGGAAGGGGAGAGAGCTTGAAGAGTCATGAGCAGGTGGAAAGACAATATCTTCCTCCATATCTCCTTGAAATATTAGAGGAGCAGTGGGTCGCTTCTTTGGCTCCCTGGATGTGCCTCCATAAAGTGGCTAAAACCTTTGCCTGGCTCTGTTTGCTAATGATGAATCACCTTCAAGGCAGTAGATTTGGGGCAATTTCAAACCAGGAGTCGATGTACGGAAATTGATCAGTGTGGCCTGGGTTCCAGGTGACTATTAGCCAAACCTGCTGCACTATTTGAGCATCTAACGTCACTTCTGGAGGCCATCCTACATTGAATGTGGACCATTCTAGTTCACAAAATTTCGTTAACTTCCCGGGTGTCGTTGTCACCCCATGGTAACCTGAAAACCCCTTTTAACATTTTTTGACCAGGACCTCTAAAATTGTAGGCTTACTCTGTTTTCATCCCATTATTAATTTCTTTCTCATATTTGCTGTCACAAAGACGGAAAAAGTTAGGATATACCGCCAGATGAGAGGACTATTCAGATACTCCTCTGGTCGCATTCCTGAGGGAAAGTTTAGGAGAGGTTTGACTATAGTGGACTCGGCTTTGTGACTTGTGAAGGGAATCTGATCCGAAACCGCCCTCGACTTTATACTCTCACAATGACACAGGGGAGCCCATTCAGACTCCACAGACTTTTGGGGTCCTTAAGGGTGTCCGTCCATGAAGCCACAAACTCTAACTCGACTGGCAACCCTGGTTTACCTGCACATCCTCTCTCTCTCTCTCTCTCTCTCTCTCTCTCTCTCTCTCTCTCTCTCTCTCTCTCTCTATGTCACACACACACACACAAACACACACACACACATGCACACCAGAGTCCATTACATTTCCTTCCACAAAATTTTCTACCTGGGACACCTATTAAGTCCTCTGGGGATTGACCATGTCCCCCTTCTGCTCTTTTGTGTATGCCAGACACTTCGGGGCTTCGGCCTTACCAGTTCCATGGAGCAGGACCTGCCTAAGACAACGGAGAAGTAGGCTGAGGAAATTCAGGCAGAGCATGCACTTTCTCCATTGTGAACCTTTGCTTTGCCACCACCTCGCCGTTCTCCCAAACCGGGGGCAACAATGGGCCAGTGCGGTTGTGTTTCTTGTTCAACAATCTAGTATGTTATGGAACCAGGCTGGAACACTGGAGGAAACACCAAGTGGCACTCAGAGAGTTTGGTCAGACAGTTTGGCTCTCCAACGTTGAGCGTAGAGTCAAGTGGGGAGGGTATTTTATAGTCGTCAGCTTCCATATATGTGGGGGTTTTCGCACATGCACCAAACAAAGGAAGAAGAACCCAGAAGCGAGGTCTCTAAGCTAGAGACCAGAGTCTGTTTGAGTCCCGCTGACCATCTTTGGAGTACTTTATTCACTTCTCCAATAATAGTAGAGCTCTAAATACCACATAGTATATGCTCATTAAATCTATATTAAGTGAATGAGTTCTATTGCTTCTGTATCGGACATATAACAAGATTTTTGACAATCTATATGGTAAGAGTCCCCAGACCATCACATTATAGGGATTTCAAGGTTGTCTAGTCTCCACACAATATTAAGGTTTGGTTACAACCACCATAAGCTAACCCTACAACCTCACATCCTGGATCATATAATGCCCCTGTCTCCTCCTCATTCACAATCTTTTGCAACTGAGTGCAGACAATTCCATCATGTGGTCTTGGTTCAGAAAGCCAAATTCCTCCGTTTCTCTCAGTCAGACAGAATGAAATCTGACTGTGAACGTCTGCCAGTAATGTTGCAATAGAGATGAAGAAGATCAATTCAAGTGGACTCCCTGAGCTGATCCCTAGAATCTCTTTAGGGCATGAGTACAGTTAAATAGAAATGCTGCACTCAGATATATGTCTGCTGCTTATCCAAGGAACAAAAAGCAAGCATTTAAAAAAGTAAGCCGTTTCCCTGCAGAACAGCTTAATCAGGGAGAGTGAGTGGTGCAAAGTGGGAGAAGAATTCTTCTCTAGGGCCTTAACCATTGCAGAGACAGTTCACCCAATGGGTGTATAACAGAAACATGAAACCTGAGAGCTGCCATTGTTGGGTAACAATGTTCTCTAACTGTGCCTTATGCATTGACATGATGATCCAAGGGAGACAAGCACTAATTATAAGTGGCATAGAAGTGGACAATTTCTATATGCTTCAACACCTCTTTGTAATAATTAGTCCTGTCTGCTCTTTGCACGCGAACATTCCGTTGTTGGTCATTTTCCCCAAGAAAGAATTGGTCCCCTGTGTTTCAGTGGGCTTGTAAACTTAGCCTTCCTGAATAGCGTTGGAGACAGCCAAAGGGCATCTCTTGGTACCTGTTGTTTCATTTTGTTTGATAGTTATGGACCTACCCCGATAAAAGGATTCAGAATTTTCTTAGTATGTCTTAAGACTGAATTGGAAGCCCATTTTCTGTATTCCATTCAACTTAACAAAGAGAGTATTGCATGTCAGACATTGTGAAACATATAACTGAAGGAATATTACTTCCCAAAGTTTGACCCTCAAAATCAGTCACCTTACTAATGATGCCTTGTTTTTTGGAAGGTCATGAAGGTGTGGATCAAGGCAAGAATGGATTAAAATTAAAATGGAACCAATAAGAAAATATAAAAGTACATTTACCCTTAGTTCGGATAACCAATAATTCATGAAATGGTGTTTATTTCATTTCTTTATATGTATGTTTATGTGTATGTGTATGCTTATACTGGGCTGTGGCGAAATATGTGTTCCTTACAGTAGACTGGGGATAAAATATTTGAAAGACGCTGTGCTCATGCACCTTATCACGCGGCCTGGTGCCTCAGTAGCTTGGTTTCTTGATAGGGCTTAGGTGCATCCGCTTCATGCGCTTGCATGAAATTTGGAAGATATGATGGCTAATTTTATGTGTCAACTTTACTGGGCCACAGAGGTCCAGATGCTTGGTGAAACGTTTTTCTGGTGTTTTGTGATGGGAAATACTTGAGTCTGTACAGTGAGTAAAACAGATTATTTTCCTAATGTAAGTGGGCCTTATGTAATCAGTGAGAAGGCCTGAATAGAATAAGGATGATTCTCCCAGGGATACTAGGGAATTACTCTTGCCTGCCTGAATGTCTTTAAACTGGGACATTGGCCTCTACCCCAGATTCAGACTGAAACAGCAGCTCTACCTGAGATTCAAGCCTGCCAGGCACTGGACAAGAACTATGCCATCAGATCTCGTGGTTTTCCAGCTAGCCAACACATCCTGAAGATCTTGGGACATGTCAACGTCCACATTTATGGGAGCCAATTTCTTATAAGAAATAAATAAATAAATACATACATACATACATAAAACATTCATAAATATATAAATATATTTATATTAATACATTCATATTTTATATGAATGTATTAATATAAATATAAATATATTATATATTATAATATATATTATATATATGAGAAACAGAAATTTTCTCTATTGAATCTTACTAATTCAGAAGGTGAAAAATATTATCCATTGGTTCTACAGCTGTTTTTTTTTTTTAAACAGAATGTGGTAGACATTATTCTAAAGAAAAAAATATAGCCCCCAATGTTCCATACCTTAAAGCTGACAACCCATGAATATGAAGAGAGACCATTTCTATAGTCGTGTTGTAATATAGAGACAGATTTTCTGGATCAACCTAGTATCATCATGAACCCATGCATCGTAAACCCATGCAAAGCAGAGAGTTTTCCCTGGCTGGCCATCCCACAAGCTGAAAATGAAGACCTCAGTTGTATAACTGCAAGGAACTTAATTGTCCGAAACCCAAATAAACTCAGAAGTAGATTTCTCCAGATAAGAACCCAACCTACTGACACTTGACTCTTACCTAGTGATACCCTAGGCCCAGAACACCAGTGAGTCCGCCTGGACAGACCAGTGAGTCTGCTGGGGTTATTCTGGCAAGACAATTCTGCAGGGTTGTCTTTGGATTCTGGGAGTGCAGTGTACACCGCACTTAACTAACACTTCTCCTGATGGTTTGAACACACAATTCCTCATATTAAGTCACTGCTTGGATATAAGATAATTTCTGCCAATATGCTACTGAAATTTGACTATTTTATTTCCACATACCTCCTACTTGGTAAATGCAATGATACCTGTAGCTTATTTCAAACTCAAGTAAAACAAAACACAAAACTCTAAAGAACGGACCGCTCCTTACCTCTTGAAACTACCTCTTCTTTTGTGTTTGATAACATTTGACTCTCCTGGTTTCTCTTATATATTCCCTCTACTAATTTTCATTCTATTCTCCTGCCTCATTTCCATTCATCAAGCATGCATTGAGCACGTACTAGGTTGTAGGCACTGTATACAAAGAACAGAGGTCTTATCTAGAACTAATAATGGACCTTGTTATCCAGGGGTTTGCCATTGTGTAAACAAATTAACTATACTGAGTTGATAACATCTGTAATAGAGGTGGATAAATATACCCTGGAATTGCAAAGAAGAAAACACATGATTCTCTAGGGCACCCAGGGAGTGCTTTACACAAATGAGAGTCACTTGACGTGAGTCTTCTAGAGAAGACATATTTCAAATCAACAGAGTAAGGAAGGGCATTGCAGGCAGGAAAAAAAAAAAGAGAGAGAGAGAGAGGGCAAGGCACGGAAGTTTGAAAATGTGACACATTAAAGGAGTAGCAAAGTTTCCTTTGGATGGATTTCATGTGGGAATGGGAGATTGGTAAAGAGTGAGGATTAATGTAGAAGGTGACATATGAATTGGATCCTAGAAACAGTTAACAGGAGATAGTTATGGTGCCCGAATGACGTTGATGACTACCCATTGTATTCAAATAAACCTGAAGACACTTCTTGGCTTAGTTGGAACCTTGTTCATCATCTGATTAATTCCATAAGGTTAATCTAATCTTATGTTCCTCTTCTCTACCAACCATTCACTCATTTATTCATTTATTTCTTTAGTCAGAGAGGGTATGTGTGGGGTGCATATCATGAAGAATGTGAAAGTCATTATAAGACTTTGACTCATTTTCGATGAGAGGGAAAGTCAGTTGAGTAGTCTCACCAAATTCACATTTGAGTTTGTTTTATCTATCTATCTATCTATCTATCTATCTATCTATCTATCTATCTATCTATCTATCTATCTATCTATCTATCTATCTATTTAATTTAAAGAGAGTGCCCGCAGCAGTTTAGAGGGAGAGAGAAACTGAGACAGAGACAGAGAGACAGACAGAGAGAGAGAGAGAGATCTCAAACAGGCTCCATGCCTAATTCATGCCTAGCTCAGATCCTAATGCAGGTTCTGACCCCATGACGTCATGCTTTCTGGATCATGACCTGTGCCAAAATCAAGAGTCAGATGGCTAACCACCTGAGCCACCCAGGTGACCCTAATTTGTATGTTAAACAAATCACTCAGACTACTATCTGGGGAGCAGGTTGGAGTGGGAAGCAAGCATACAAGCAACAACAGCAACAAAATAAGGAGGTTACTATAGTAATCCTTAAATAACTTCCATCCTGAATAAGGATGGAAGAAGGGGACATAGTGAGAAAATTATGATCATGTGTACATTATAAATGTGGATATAATAGGATTGTTTGTGGTTTGAATATAAGTGATGAGAAAAACAGATATAAAAGACTCCACCAAGGTTTTTTTGTTTTGTTTTGTTTTGTTTAGTTTGTTTTTGTTTTTGTGTTTGTTTTTTTGGGCTGGACCACAGGTTGGTGGTAGTTTTAAGTTGTCTGTTAGAGATCATGGGATTTAGGGGAAACATCAGGACTTGCTCTTTTCACAAGGTGATTTTGAGATGCTTATCAGACATCCAAGCGGCCTTTTTGTGAATGTAGTTAGATATAGGCATCTGGAGTTTAAAGTAAGAAGTTTAGTGTGGACTCTAGGCTGGATTACTTAGCATGCGATCGCATGAGATCAGCTAGGGAGTGAGAATGGATGAGAGAGAAGACACGCAAGGACTGAGCTCTGCGGTATCTAACTCTTAAAGTACTGCAAGATGTGGAAAACCTAGCGAAGGAAACTAGACACAGTGGCCACTGAAGGAGTAGGCGAGACATGAGGAGGCTCTCGAGTCCAGGAAGCCTGGTAAGGAATGTGTTTCAAGGAAGCAGGTATCAAAATGGTCAAGTGCTGATGGGAAGTCAAATAGGATGAGGTCAAATAAATGATCATCAGGGTCACAAGGGGGGGTCACTTGGTTAAGTGTCTGACTCTTGGTTTCACCTCAGGTCATGATCTCATGGTTTGTGGGTTCAAGCCCCAGGTCGGGCTCCATGCTGACGGTGTGGAGTCTGCTTAGGATTCTCTCAATGCCTCCATCTGTCTCATATCCTCCCCTGCTCACTCTCCCTTTCTTTCAAAATGAATACATACACTTGAAAAATTATTAAAATATAAATAATCACTGTGTTTTGCAAAGTGGATGTCATTGACGTGATGAGAAGGATTTCAGTAGCACCGGGGAAAAGCCGAATGGGAGTGGATTCAACAGAGAATTGGAGGAGAATGATTGTAGACAGGGAGTAAGGCAGTTCTTTCAAGGAGCGTTGTGACAAAATGAGGGAGAAAAATGAGGCAGCAGTGGGAAAGGAAGGGAGCAGGGTCAAGAGAGGGCTTTGCTTTTTCTTTCTAAAATTTGAGAAATAAAAGCATTTTTGTAATTTCCATATTGCTGATGGAAATGATGATATGGCAGAGTGGGGGAGAATTGCTGACAGAAATGTTCTTAACAGGGCAAGAGTGACTTTGGTCTAGTGTCCAAAAGATAATTGGCTCAGAGAGGAAAGAACAGATCCTTCCTATTAATATTGGTGAAAGCAGAGCACAAGGAAATTGATGTAGATGGAATGGTAGATGCGATAGGTGATTTTTCAAATTCTCTTTTCAGTGACCTGGTTTTCTCAGTGTGGTAATAGGCAAAGTTATAAGACCAGAGTGAAGAAGGGTTGGGAACAGCTGGAAGTTTGCGGAGAGGGAAGTTGTGAACTAGAGGTCTAGGTGTGTGAGGAAGTAGCCTCTGACCTCACTTGAGTCAGTGGCCATCAAGTAACTTTTGTGCTGCTTTCCTCCAATTACATAGGATGTTGCTATGTGCAGGAAGTAGATTGAACTTCCTGCGGTTCCCAACTTCTTTACCTTGGCATAGGTAAGCTTTCATCTGCCTGAGAAGCCCTCTCTACTCTAATCACTCATATTTCAAATTTGCCTCAACCATTACTTAGTTAATCCCACCAGTCAGAGTTAATTAGTCCCTTCTTGGAACTCTTGTGGTACCATGTGCAGTGCCCTGTTCCGTAATTTTTGCCATATTGTAATAATTTGCGTCCCTGTCTCCCTAGATAATTTGGCCACTGCTTGAGGGGGTCAGTTTGATCATTGCAGTTCCTAGTATACAGTTTGACTTATGGGTAGCCTTTGTTAATTGCCAATTGAACTGAGTTGAATTGAGTCGAATTGAATTGAGTTGAACTCAATCGAATGTACTGAATTGAATTGAATGGAGAGAATTAGTAGAAAGAATTGGCAGGTAGGAGAGGAAGAGCCTCGAAAGAGTGGTGATATTTACAACAAGACTTGTCTGATCTATAAGGAGGGGAACTCCTGCTCATGAGAGTGGGAAAGGAAACTGTTTCCTCACCTGTAGTGGTGGAGTGAATGGAGCCGAAACCCCAAATGGACTTCTGTAAATTGTGTCAACAATTCTTACTTCTATACTGTTTGCTTTGAGGACCTAAAGAGTTCATATATGCAGAAGGATTTTGTACATAAAAATGTGCTGCATAATGTAAGTTACTCTTTCTCACAACACTCTGTGCCAAGATAAAAGAAATGTGTTGATTTTATATATTTTACTAAAGGGTAGCATGTATAACATAGGAAGAGAAGGACGGGTTGAAAAAAAAAAAAAACAATGATGATAGTTATACTCGTCTTGTTGACCTTTCTACTCTTCAAAGTCTCTTTAGAAGATATCATAATGGTCTCTTTCAGTTACACATGCCTGTTATTGTCTCTGAGACAATAGCCCTAATATGATCTAATTTGCTAAGGCAGGTGGTCTGGAAACAGATGAAACTGCCAGCTCATTCTGCAGGAAGCAGCATATAAGGAGCCCGCTGATCTGACAGGCTTGTGTCACAATGCACAACTTTGGGAATTGCCCAAGCTCAGAAAAGGCCAGTTTTTTGCAACATTATAAAACTCAAGAGAACTCTCTAACACAGAGGTGATGTTCACAGTTCCACAGCAATAACATGTCTGATTCTTGATGCTGACTAGAAGTCAACCAGTTATTTTAACACAGGTTTTAACTCTTATTGGTTTCACTTCACTTTCCCTTACGTTTCAGGTTTCATAAGGGCAGGAACCATGTTCTGGGCTTCCTAATCTGTGCCCACACATGTCTACCATGGTATTTCATGGGCGCTCCATTATCATGTTATTAATTGGGTTTTTTAGTTGGTGTCAGGCAGCTTTCATGGTGACCACGTTATTGGCAGAGCATAAAGAGAGTGGCAATAGTGGTGCTTTCTCTACCATATGAACCACATGTTACTCTCTTAAAATTCCTGGAATATATGTATGATGTCCTGTATGAATGATTGTGAGTTTATGACACTCATATTCTACTTCTTTTTCACAACAGTTTAAAATACCTTTATGGCAGTTTACCTTCCTTTCATTTCCTAACTTAAAATAATTTACTTCTTTGGCTTTGGACTACCTGCCTACATGCTAATAGATGCAGCACTAGAAAACATGTTTGCATTTTGATGTGTTCTTAGCAGGCTGCCTTACTTGCCATGTCTGCTGGGTGGGTTGGGTACCACTGTTATTTCTGGGAGGATCTTCTAAGATACAAGTATATTTCATGGGCAAAGTAGCATGTTGAGTCCGTCATCATTTGGAGTGAAACTCAGTCTACGTCCAGTAGACTTGGTCCCATTGGTCACATGAAGGAATGAAAAACAGGCCACATTCGTTTTGATGTCATAACATTCTGGGACATGTAGTGATGCCCATGAAAAAAAAAAAAAAAAGAATCACACTGGGGAATCCATTTAAGAGATATCTCAGCAAGCAGAATCAAGATGCCAGAATGAGGAACAAAGATAAATGCTCTGTAGGTTCTAGAGGTTGGAGACATTGCTCCAGCAGAGAGAAAATTCCTTCAGGATTAAGGGAGAGGCTGGATAGTGATCTACAGGCCGCTTGTTACCACCTCCAGGCCATGAACTTTCTACTCCCCTGCAATTCCTGCCTTCACCTCCTTAGTCCATCTATTCAATCCCAGAGTGCCACCCTTTTCTTCATGGAAATTTCTGGAGTCCCTTCTTACACTTCTTTCTTCTCACGTTGCTCCTACCTCTGTTGTGGGCAATTTCACCATCCTGGTAAAATTGCTCCAGCAATGTAGCTTCAGGGTTCTTTAAATTTCCTGGCTCCCACAACCTTAAGAGTCAGTTTCCTCCAGTAGCTAACTTCCGTGATGGTACTCTGAGCTCTATGATCATCCAGATGTCTCCTGCTAGAATGTCAAACTCAACGTGCCAATATCTCAGAAGATAACCTCCCCTAACCAGGTGTCTCACTACTTGACTTCACAACTTCTCTTCTTCAGCCCGATAGAGACTTGTGGTCCCTGCTTCCTCCCTCTCATTTCCCTGCATATCATCCCTTGTGGCTCCACTTCCCTTCCTAATGCAGTGTATACACCTCAGTATGTCACTTTGTGCTGGAACGTCCTAGTCCTCTGCTGCATCTGCGTTGGTGGCCTTGAAGCTTGGATGAGTCCTCCACTCTGTCAGCCCATCCTCTGTCTCACTCAGCCCAGTGAACTGTTACAGGGACTCACAGTCACTAGGGTCACTCACTCTAATTTTATGGTTGCGGATGTCAACATACCGCCAGAGCTTCTTGCCAATCTTAAGCGGTCTTCTCCCCACAGCAGCTATTCCATACCTCCATCATTACCCTCAACCTATCTTTTTCACCTTTCCCTGGGAAACGGCTCTTGTCTCATAGATAGAACGTAGATTGTAGACACCTTCAAACTCTCACTCAGACCTCATAATGACACCTTTCAACACAACTTTCAACCCCAACCCCAGTATGAGAGACAAAATGTTCCTACTCCCACTCTAGATTCATTAATTCATTCGGCAATCACTGAGAGCCAACTGAGTCCTATGAAACACTGTGCTATATGCTTGGGACATTAGAGATGAGGGGGTAGACCCTAATCACAAGGAGCTTACAATTATGTAGGGGAGACAGTTATTATGGTGTAATGGTCCAAAGATGCACGGAGCATGAGGAGAGTGTGAAGGCAAAATCCATGTACCTCAGCCTTCAGGGGAAGGAGATAAAGTGTTGTAAGGGACTTTTCAGATGGGGTGGTATCTTGAACTAATCCTTAAAGTGTGAGTAGGTATTAATTAGGCAAGGTTGGAGTAGGACGGGGACAAGAGGTTCAGGCATTACACAGTAGAGAAAAATCACACTGAATATAGGGAGAGGGTATAAGTAAAAATTGGAAATTGAGTCCTTCAAATTCTTGACTGTGTCCTACGCTTTGCGAAGAGGTCATCTCACAAAGAACCTCAAACGAGCACATGTTCCCAAAATTTCCTTCTCCATTTTTTATTCTTTATCCTAGTGTAATTCCTCTCATTTCCTCACCAGTATGATTCAATTAGTAACTCACTTCTGTGGATACTATGGCAACCACATTTCCTCTATGCCGCACCCTTCTGTATCTTTGTTTGGCATCAGTGGAGCCTCATGATGGATCTCATATCTCTACTCCCCTTAGAGTGGACTTTGTAACATGCAAAAGTTATTCCATCACTGCCTTCCAAGCTGTGGTTCCCCCACACTCCAGCATGAGAGAAAACACCTTTCCCATCCGCACCCTGCCCCCACCTTTGCATCCTTACTTGTCCTGGGCCAATTGTTCATGCCCTTAGACACTCTCATGATCAACTATCAGCAAATTCCTTAATATGCCCTATTGTTTTATGCCTAGATGTCTTCCCCATCAACATGGGTATGTTTTGATGCAGCGTCTTAATTGGTACATATTTTAAGGCAGGCTAAAATAATTATCAAATATCTAACCTATTCTCTTTTTTTTTTTTTTTTTTATTTCCCGGATAACAACGGTAATAGATTCTCTTTTTTTACATTTTTAATTTTCTATTATTGAAGTATAGATTACATAGAGTGTTATTTTAGTTTCAGGTGTATAAAATAGCGATTTGATAATTCTATACATTATTCAGTGCTCTCCGTGGTAAGTGTAATCACCATTTTTCACCATATAGTGTTGTTATAATATCAACTATATTTCCTGTGCTGTACTTTTCATCTCTGTCAGTTATGTATTTTATGACAGGAAGTTTGTAACTCTTAGTCACCTTTCCCTATCTTACACACCCCACCCACTTCTCTTCTTGTAACCACAAGTTTGTTCTCTGTATTGAAGAATCTGTCTTTTCTTTTTCTGTTTTGTTTTTTAGCTTCTACATAAAAGTGAAATTATATGGTATTTCCTTTTATCGTTATAATCCCACGTGGCATAATACCCTCTAGGTTCACGCATGTTGTTGCAAATGGCAAGGTTTATTCCCTTTTTTTTAAATTAAAATATATTCCATTATATGGACACTACATTTCTTTATGAATTCATCTGTTGACAGACTCTTGGGCTGCTTCCATAGCTGGGCTATCATAAATAATGCTTTAATAAACACAGAGGTGCATGCCTCTTTCCAAATTGGGGTTTACCTTTTCTTTGGGTAAATACCCAGGAGTGGAATTATTGGATGATATAGTACTTCTGAGTTAATTTCTTGACGAACCTGCATTCTGTTTCCTAGAGTGGCTGCACCTATTTACATTCCCACCAAGAGTGCATTGGTGTTACTTTTTCTCTTACCTTCTCACCAATACTTGTTATTTCTTGTCTTGTTGATACTAGGCATTCTGTCAGGTGTGAATTGATGTGTCATTGTGGTTTTGATTGAGGTTTCTCTGATTAGTGATGTTGAGCATCTTTAATGTGTCTGGTGATGTAGTAGACACTCTTAATTCATCCCTTTCCCCTTCCCTTTTGATTCTTTCCAGGGTGATGATGACACTGATGATGTTATCTGACAGCTTAACTCACCATTTTAATCTTCTATCAAAGGTCATACATTACTTCAAGTGTCCTGCTTTCCTGCTTTAAGTTACGTTGTTTCCAATGTGTTACATGACGTCCCTTTCACAAGTCTTCCTAGGGCTCCCCGACTCACCTTTTATTACTACCCACCGTCACTCATACTCTTAGAAAGTTGCTCTAGTTACTTATCCTGATCCAACACTCTATTTCTATGCCCCGACTCTAGTCTCTATACACACTTCAATTGACACCTC
Organism: Puma concolor; assembly: GCF_028749965.1. NCBI lineage: Eukaryota > Metazoa > Chordata > Mammalia > Carnivora > Felidae > Puma > Puma concolor. Next base: position 1,811,543 of record NW_028240236.1, on the reverse strand, counting down.
TTACACATAATTTTTTTCCTAATGTGTATTTATTTATTTATTTATTTATTTATTTATTTATTTATTTATTTATTTATTTTTATTTTTGGAGAAGAGAGAGACAGAGCATCAGTGGGTGAGAGGCAGAGAGACAAGGAGATGTAGAATCCGAAGTAGCCTCCAGCTCTCAGCTGTCAGTGCAGAGCCCTACATGGATCTTGAACTCACAAGCTGTGAGATAATGGCCCAAGTTGAAGTCGGCCCCTTTCCCAACTGAGCCACCCAGGTGCCCCAACACATCTTACACTTTCATGTCTCTAATAGGACTTAATATTTCTATGGACCAGGACCATCCATTCATGAAGTTCTAGCACCTCCTACAGTTTGGGAATAAAATAGACACTCAATAAATTGATGCTCAATTGACAAATAAAGGAAGGAATGGGTCTGAAGACAAAGGGCTCAATAAAGACTTTTGTTCCTATGAATTCAACACAGAGTAACACTAGAGCATTTGAATTCAACTGGAGGGTCCTTTAGTCAATCGTGGAAGAAATTACCATATTCTAAGAGTTGTAAGCTGAGAGAGAAAGATTTTTTTGAAGAAATATGAAAGGTAATTTAATTTCCTAAGAGGCCAAGCCTTGAAAGCTTGTCTATAAGAACTATATAATGTAAGATGATTCTGGATCATGAAGAAACTCAAGTGCAGTGAGAGCCGTGACAACATGGGGAACACACAGTAAGGACCACAGTAGTCCCGGAAGTGCTGTCCTGTGTGAGAAAAGAGAGTTTAGTGACCCTGTATGGAGGGAGAGGATACAGGGTGGGCAGAGTAGGGAGGGGAGGAAGTTGGGATCCAAACTGCAATATTGAAATATCAGAGGAGTGTTATGGTCATATTCATAAACTTCCCTATATGTATCCTAAGGAAAACTTTTTTTTTCCTTTAACGAGCTTTTTAAAGGTAATATACAAATGGTAAAAATTCATATAGTAGCAAAACAAGTTATTCAATGAAATTAAATCTATGTCTTCGCTAGGCCTCCATTATTCTTCCCCAGAAGAAGACCACTTTTAACAGTTTGTAGGGTTTTTTTCCAGAATCTCAAGTATATCATATGCATATCTCACATGAAAAATATATATATATAGCTGGTACCAAGATATTATCTACACCTCTCTATTTTATAGGTACATGATTTTTGTGATTTGAAAAGGTTTGACATGAGATTTGCCCTGTGAAAAATTAATGTGTCTGGTCCAATGGGACATTATTTTTTAAATATACATCATGGTATTTCCTACCCTGGTTGCATTCAAGGTATTTAATCTGTCCCCTGTTTATGTGTATTTAATTTGTTTGTAGTCTACGAGTATAGAAAACAATGCTGCCGTGAAAGTCCTTGTGCATATGTTTGCCTGCCAGAGTCCAGCAGAGTGTGGGTGGTGCCTCGAAAATCTTACCTGGAAGGAGTTTAATGGAGGAACTATGAACACAGGTGCTGGTGAGATAAACGGGCTCAAAACTACGTGGTTGAGTCCTTGGGGACTAGCAAGAGAAGACTTCACCTCTCCCAGGTATCAGGGGACAAGGAAAGGACAAGTGTTACTAGAAGCCAATGAGCCCACGGCTGGGAGAGAAGCCACCTAACAGGAGATGTGGCCATAGACTGAGGAATAAGCCACTGCCAAAATTCCAGAGTTCAGAGTACATATAATGACTGCTTTTCTTTTGCTCTCTGCCTACCTATTAGTATACCTGCCAACTATGGATGGAAGCCAGACGACAAGAAAGCCTCAATGATGCAGTCCATAGACGTGAGCTTACTGGCAGGCATAGGATGATCAAAAATATATCTGCAAGGATGAATGGAGGATTAGCAGTCCCTGGCTTAATATTGTTTGACTTATAGTTATTGGACCTTACAATGGTGTGAAAATGATAGCATTGTTTACAAATTGTACTTTGAATAACACCTGGCTGGCTCAGTCGTGTAAGCATCTGACTTAGTTCATGTCAAGATCTCAAGGCTCGTGAGTTCAAGCCTGCCTCAGGCTATGCTGACAACTTGCATCCTGGGGCTGACTTGAGATTCTGTGTGTGTGTGTCTCTCTCTCTGTCCCTACCCTGCTCACGCTCTTTCTGTCTCTCTTTCTCTCCAAAACTTGAAATAACATTAAACATTTTCAAGGATAAATTGTACTTCAAATTGAAGTTTTGACCTCTCCCAGTGCTAATGAGAGGTGATACGACCCTCTCCTGTGATGCCTGGCAGAGCAGCCAGCCACAGCTCCCAGTCCACCACATGATCATTATGGTGAACAATCTATCTGCTTACAGCTATTCTATACTCACAGAATCGTTGTGTTTATGCTTTCAACACAGTATTCACTGAAATACATGAGAGAGTTAAACTTTAATGTAACATAGGCTGTGTGTTAGATGATGTCTCATAATTTCAGCTCATGCAACTATTTTGAACACACAAAATAGAGGCTAGACTAAACTATGATATTCAGCACATTATGTGTGTTAAATGCATTTTTGGCTTAGAATAACTTCCACTCACACTGGTTTTATCTAGAGGTGACTCCATCCTAAATCAAGGAAGATTTGTAATGTAAAAATCTTGGGAAATTTCCTAGAACTGGAATTGTGGTATCAGTAGGACAGAAAGAACCTCTTCCACATCCATTCCTCCACCTCCTTCCCTTGCAGCCCAAGCAATATAAGAGGACGTGTCATGTGGCAGCTTCTGAGAAAGTTGTGACAGCTGTGGGCCTTGTGTTCTTTATTTTTTCTTTGATGTCATTCACATGCTGCCTTGGATCCTGAACTCTAGGGCCAAACCGTTTGGATGGAAAGTGAACTGAGATTCTTCCAGCAAGAGCTGGTAGGAATTAGATTTCTATGCACTTCATAGAATACAGCTGCCCAATCAGACTTGAGCTGTATACCTCCAAAGTTCATTTACTTGGGAGAGAAATCCACTTTTACCCTGTTAAAACCATAGTTCTTCCTTGTTCTGTGTCGTAGGGAAAAACCTAACCCTCATGAAGGTATACGGATAACAGGTATAAATATGTTGAGTTTTATGGATATTGTCAAGTTTGGTATTTTAAACTGAATTTTTAATACTGAGTTTGAATTCAGCTACTCCATTCACAGCACATGTCTTAATCTTCTTGTGCCTCTGATTTCTCAGAGGGGTAGTAAAATAAAGCACTTCATTTGGTTGTTATGAGGAATAATTAAATTAAAATATGTGAAATAGATCAGTGTCTGTCCAACATGCCAAACACTCAATAAATGTTAATACTGTTATTTTTACCATTATCATCTTAAACTGTCTTCCAAAGAAGAGGTCCCAGTTCGCCAATTACAATTCTGAAATGCCTCTTTCCTCTTCCGTTTTCTATAGTGTGCATTACCAATGTTTTTGTCCAATAGAAGAGTAGTAGTATTTCATTTTTATTTGCAATTGCTTTCTAAAATTGTGGTGGTACGTCTTTACAGTTTTTAAAAGTCATTTATGCTTGTTTTCTGGTGAACTTCCTTTTTCTTTCCTCTATTCCTTCTATTGGATTTTTGTTTTGTTTAACAGTGTGGCTTAAAAAAAAAGCAATACAAACATTATGGAAATTTGTCTTCTGTGTTTCTGTTGGTGGTGCAAATATTTCGAATAATTTTCATTTGCCTTTATTTTATTTTTTTAATTTTTTTAACTTAATGTTTATTTATTTTGTGAGAGAGAGAGAGAGTGCGAGCAGGGAAGGAGAAGAGAGAGAGGGAGACACAGAATCTGAAACAGACTCCTGACTCTGAGATTTCAGCAAAGAGCTAGATGCAGGGTTCCAACCCACAAACCATGAGATTGTGACTGAGTCGAATTTGGACGCTTAACCTACCAAGCCACCCAGGCACCTCACTTTATTTTTTCTTTTCCTTTTTTTTTTTTTTTGTTTGGCTTTGTTTTTTCTTTACAAAATTAAAAAAATATATGTTCAATATAATAAAAATGATCCTTCTCTACTATTGTTACATCTGAGCTTAATGTCCACCCCTATTTTAGAAAGATCATTGTCATTCTGGATTATAAGAATAATTTCCCCATATTTTCTCCTAGGACTTCATAGATTGACTTACATAAAAAAATATCTTCTCCATTTGTAATAAAGCTGGGGAAGGCAGTGAGATAAGATTTAAAGTGATTCTGCAGATGACTGTGTTTGAGCGTTGGCAAAAATGAATGCTTTGACACATAAATCTTACCTAAGAAAGTTATATTTTCCTTTGATCCACATAAAAGATACTTCTTAAACAAAGCATGTGGGAAGCCATCCTCCTTGCAGGTATGGGGTAAGCTTGCCTCCTGGGGTTTTGTGTTTTTTGTTTGTTTGTTTGTTTGTTTGTTTTGTTGTGTTTTACTCTTAGGGGGAAACGCATAGGTTGTTTATAATGAAATTTTGTATTTCCAGGTTAAGGTGCTGCCAGGTTGAGCATACTAATTTACCAGTTTATAAGACTGCCTCTCACACATCGCTTCCTGGTGGTAGGCAAGATTTCTTTCTCTGCAACCAGGGCCATACTGCCACTTGTTCACAGGTTAAGTAATGATGCCAAGACATTTTTATGCCTATGCTAATAATGACCCACCTGTGGACAAGTGCAGGCAGATACTGCCGACCTTTTAAGGCCAAGGAGGGATTGAGCCCACAGCCTTCCACTGGGCTCCACCATTGTTTCTGCTCTCTCTGTTGTATGTCAGTTGTTATCATCACGTTTGAGAACACACGCTCTAGAGTAAAACTATCTGACTATGTACTTCCATCTTGAGCTATAGGGAAACAAATAAAGTCCCCTTACCTTTTTTGTTCTTTGCTTTCTCTTTTGTGAAACGGGCATTATCACAGTGTGGAAATTCAATAATTAAATAAATAAATACGTAAGTGCTTAAAATTTCTTAGAAACAAACGCTCAGTAAATATTAAGAAGGCTTTTCCCAATAGAGAATAGAAAAATAACTTTCTTGTTTTCTCCTAGGATTTTATAGATGCATTTTTATAAGAAAACATATAACATTAATAATATGACATAATGCAAATTAAGACATTTATAAGAAAAGTACTGAAACTTCATGAACAGTATCATTGTTACTATTATTCGAACAATGCATTTGCTTTGAAAGGTTCACTTAGTTATATACTAAATTTGCATATGCTTTGAACCTACTTCTGGTTCTCTATGACGTTTCATTCATTCAGCTGAACCACATTTGCTTTATAACATAATTTATTATCTGGTAGAACTCGCCTAATTCATATGCTACCTTTTCAGAAAAATTTTTCTGGATCAGCTTGAATATTGATATTTATACAAAAATCTTAGAACCAGCTGATCTGATTTAAAAAAATCCATATTTTATTGGGTTTGCAACAAATTTACATAGTAAGTTAGAGATAGTCGGCATTCTTACAATAATAACTTTTCCTGTTCCAACACAAGGAATGTTTATATTTAAGCTTTTTTTTTTTTAAATATCTCTCACATGAGTTTAAAGTCTTCTGAAAGGCTTATTTATATACTTCTTTCATGTTTTTTGTTAATTCCTCCCTTCCTTCCTTCCTTCCTTCCTTCCTTCCTTCCTTCCTTCCTTCCTTCCTTCCTTCCTTCCTTCCTTCCTTCCTTCCTTCCTTCCTTCCTTCCTTCCTTCCTTCCACCTCCTTCTCCTTTTACTTCTGTCATGGCAAATGGCGCCAATTCTCTGACTATATTTCTAATTATTTCTTGTTTGTATGAGAGAATGCTAAATTGTTACCTTGTGAGCCTGGATCATGTAATTTCATCAGGAAGACTCATGAAAAATCCGATCTCCCTTCCTTCATCGCAGTTATGTATAATTGACACTTCTTGCAAGGAGATAAACAGAGTCAAGAGAATTTCAGTCTTAGAAGAGAAGCCCCTGAGGTGAGAGTAGCCTGAGAGAGCAATTGAAGAGGGAACAAATGTGACCCAGAAAGGAGCTCACTGAACAATGTGATTGGGATAACACCCAAAAAGCAGGTTGATTAGGAATAGCACCAAAAATAATTGTCAGATATGATCAAAGCTGTACAAGGGCAACTGAAAGTGTTAGATGTTTTCCTTAAATACAAAAACTTTTGCATTTAACCAAGAAATTAAAAAGTTAACCAAGTTACCAAGTAAGTAAAATTAAACTTCTTTTCTTGTAAACAGAAGATTCAAGGAAACCAAATTATTAAAGTAAAACATGGTAACATTATAGAGCTTTTGGTTATTAAAAACTCCTATGTACATATGCCAATAAAACAGACAATGAATGTTTTGGACACAATGTAAAGGACTACAACTGGTTTAAGAAAAAGCAGTAAGAGAATGAAAGCAATGCAAGTCATTTCTTTGAAAAACTAGCATAACCCCATAACTCTAACACTGGAGCAAATGAGCAAGACTTGGGGACCAGCTAGCCTGGCTGAGAGGTTTCTTGCCAACACTTACTTAGTTCTTACTCATACCAGGTGAGGTTCTGAACATTTCACAAGTACTTCATGTCATTCTCCTTAGGGCCCTATGAGTGAGGGTTTACTATTAACCTCCTTTTACACATCAGCAAAGTGAAGAAGTTCACAGGTTAAGGAACTTGTCTGCTCGCAAGGTCAACACAGGTGGCATGTGATGGAACTGAGAGGTGGCATGAAATAGTGTCCTCTAGTGCCAACTCACCCAAGTTGACATCCTGTCTCACCAGTACTAGGTGTATGATCTTCGGCACAGATTTTTTTAATGCTTTTGTGCTTTCGTTCTCATATATGTAAGACCAAGAGATGAATATAATGATCATAAAAATAGTTTAAAACAATATCTGAAACATAGCAAACACCCCTTATATAGAATCCTATTATTACTGTTATTATTATTATTATTATTATTATTATTATTATTATTATTATTATTATTATTATTATTATCATTAAAACAGGACGGGACAGAGAATACCTAAAAAGATATAATAACACATATGGAAACAATGAATTTCCTGATACCTAAAATATCAGAAAATCCAGTGATTTAATTAGGTGGTCTAAAGTGGTTTTTTTTTCTTTTTCTTATAGATTGAATTTATTTTTAAATATTTTATTGTTTTGAAACAATATCTTATTTCTTTCTGAGAGAATGCAAACAGGATCAGAGAGAGAGGAATAGCATATCTGAAGTGGGCGTGATGCCTACAGCACTGAGCCCAATGTAGGGCTTCAACCCACGAACTGCAAGATCATGACCTGAGCCAAAGTTGGATGGGCAACCAACTGAGCCACCAGGATGCCCCTATTTTTTTTTCACATATAGTGTTATACTAGTTTCAGAGTACAATATAATGATTCAGCAATTCCTTACAATACCCAGTACTCATGGCAACAAGTGCACTCCTTAATCCCCATCACATATTTCACTCACTACATCTGAACCCCCCCCACACACACACTGGTAACCAGCATGTTGTTATCTATAATTAAGTGTATGTTTCTTGATTTGTCTATTACTCTGTTTCCCCAACATTTGATCATTTGTTTAGTTTCTTAAATTTCACATATGAATGAAGTCATATGGTATCTGTCTGTCTCTGACCGACTTATTTTGCCTAGCATTATATTCCCTAGCTCCATTCATGTTGTTGCAGATGGCAAGATTTCATTATTTTACATGGCTGAGTATTATTCCCCTGTGTGTGGGTATTATACAGAATATACCACATCATATAATTATGTGTGTATAATACCACATTATAATACCACATCATGCATACATACTAAATCTTTATCCATTCATCATTTGATGGACACGTGGCTGTCCCATAATGCTGCCAAAATTATCAGGGTTCTTGTCTCTCTTTGAATTATCGTTTCTGGATTCTTTGGGTAAATACACAGTAGTGTGATTGCTGCAGTTGTAGTTTTCACGTTCTGAGGAACCCACTATGTTTTCCACAGTGACTGCACCAGTTTGCATTCCTATCAACAGTGCAAAAGTTCTTTTTCCATATCCTCCTCAACACCTGTTGTTCATTGTGTTGCTGATTTTAGCTATTCCAAAGAGTGTGAGGTGGTATCTCATTGTCCTTTTGACTTGCAATTTCCTGATGGTAAGTGATGATAAACATCTTTTCACGTGTCTGTTGGCCATCTGGATGTCTTCATGGAGGAGTGTCTGTTAAGGTCTTCTGCCCATTTTGTAATTGGATAATTTCGTTTTTCAGTATTGAGTTTTGTAAGTTCTTTATATAGAGGATACTAATCCATTCCTGGATATGTCATTTGCAAATAGCTTCTCCCATTCTGTAGGTTGCCCTTCATTTTTGTGGAGTTTTTCCTTAGCTGTGCAGAAGCTTTTTATTTGGATGCAATCCCAATAGTTTATTTTGCTTTTGTTTTTGTATTTTTGCTTTTGTCTCAGGAGATATACCTAGAAAACGTTTCTTTGGCTAATGTCAAAAAATTACTGCCTGTGTTCTCTTCTAGGATTTTTATCTCTAATCCATTTTGGATTTATTTTCATGTGTTTTGTAAGAAAGTGGTCCAGTTTCGTTCTTTTCCACATTTCTGTTCAGTTTTCCAACACCATTTGCTAAAGAGAATACCTTTTTCCCATTTCATATGCTTTCTTGCTCTGTCAAAGATGAATAGACCAGATACTTGTGGGTTTATTTCTAGGTATTCTGTTCTGTTCCATTGGTCTACGTTCCAATTTGTGCCAGTACCATGCAGTTTTGATAACTACAGCTTTGCAGTATAACTTGATATCTGGAGTTTGTGATGCCTCCAGTGTTTCTTTGTTTGTCTGTCTGTTTGTTTGCTTGTTTGTTTGTTTGTTTGTTTGCTTGCTTAAGATTGCTTTGCTCTTCAGGTTCTTTGGTGGTCCCATACAAAGTTTAGGACTGTTTGTTCTAGTTCTGTGAGAAATGCCGTTGGTGTTTTCATCGGTGTTACATTAAATATGTAGATCGCTTTGGTAACATAGACATTTTGACATTATTTGCCCTTTCAATCCATGAGCATGGAATTATCCATTTCTTGGTGTTGACTTCAGTTTCTTTCAACCTTATTTAATAGGTTTCAGAGTATAGGTTATCCACCTCTTTGTATATGTTTACCCGTAGATATCTTATTTTTTTGGTCCAATTATAAATGGGATTGTTTTCTTAATCTGTCTTTCTGCGGCTTCATTATTAGTGTATACAAATGCAAGAGATTTCTATATGTTGATTGTACCCTATGACTTTACTGAATTCGTTCTTCAGTTCTCACACTTTTGTCCGTGGAATCTTTCAGGTTTTCTACAGTAGAGTATCATGTCCTCTATAAATCGAGAACATTTTTCTTCTTCTTTATTGATTCCATTGTCTTTTACTTCTTTTTAGTGTCTAATCGCTGTGGCTAGGAGTTCTAGTACTGTGCTGAATAAAAAAGTGGTGGGAGTGGACATCCTTGTCTTGTTCCTAAGCTTATGGGAAAAGCTTTCAGGTTTTCCCCATTCAAAAATATTTTAGCTATGAGTTTTTCATAGATGGCCTTTATTATGTTGAGGTATTTTTCCTCTAAACCTAATTTGCCGAGGGTGATTATCATGAATGGATGTTGTAGTTCTTCAAATGCTTTTCCTGCATCTGTTGAAATGATAATGTGGCTCTTCTCCTTTATCTCATTGGTGTACTGTAACGTGTTAATTGATTTGTGAATATTGGACTATACTTGCAAACTAGGAATAAATCTACCTCAATTGAGGTGAATACTTTTTTTTTTTTTATTTAATTTTTTTTCAACGTTTTTATTTATTTTTGGGACAGAGAGAGACAGACCATGAACGGGGGAGGGGCAGAGAGAGAGGGAGACACAGAATCAGAAACAGGCTCCAGGCTATGAGCCATCAGCCCAGAGCCCGACGTGGGGCTCGAACTCACGGACCGCGAGATCGTGACCCGGCTGATGTCGGACGCCTAACCGACTGCGCCACCCAGGCGCCCCTGAATACTTTTTTTTAAATGTATTATTAGAGTCAGTGTGCAAGTATTTTCTTGAGAATATTTGCATCTATGTTCATTAAACATATGGGCTTGTTCTTCTTTTTCTTAGTGGAGTAGTTTTCAGATTTTGATATCAAGTTAATGCTGGTCTCATTGAATGAAGTTGCAATTCCTTTGAGAAGAACAGGGAGTAACTCTTCTTTAAGTTTATAGTAGAATTATTCTGATCCTGGACTTTGGTTTCTTCAGAGCTTTTGGATTAGTAATTCACGTTTGAGATTCTATCTCACCGTCACTGTGCCCCACCTCTGTACTCTCTCTGTCACTCTCTCTCTCTCTCTCTCTCTCTCTCGTCTCTTTCTCTCTCTCTTTCAATAACTTTTAAAAAGATAAGTTGAGACATTTTAAAATCAAATAAAATATCATCAATTTGGGCAATATTGTCAGATGGAATGAATTTGAGAGGCTTTTTAATATTGACTTCAAACTTGTCATCCCAATTTTCAATCAATAAAAATTTGAGAAGTGTTGCAAGATTGAAAATCAAATCATATTTTGAAGGAGTTTTAAAAAATCATATAATAAAGCATAACAAATTTGAGAATGAATGTTGAAAATAAAATTGTGAACAAAACAAAATACCTAATTTTTTCATCAACAAAATTGATCACACGCTCACACCGACAAGACTCTTGAAGGAGTCCCAGTACTGATGCCCTTGTGTGAACTTCGCTGTTTCTGAAATGACCTCAGGTTACGAATGGATGGCCCAGATTGCAAGCCAACAAAGGGGAGGTTCACGGGGAGGTGGGGCTCTTAAAGGCCACGGACACGCCATCCTCTCCCATGTGCCCGCTGCCCTCTCATCATCAACCGTGATGAGTCGGGTGCTGTTCTTCCTCTGGGTCCACAGGTTTATGCCGTGTGTCCAAAACCCCACGTGAGACTTGTGAGAAGACTCCCAAAGGCAAACACCAGCAGGCCCTCAGGGAGGTCGCCTTGTCCCAGGCAGCCTGCGTTCCTTGGCCCGAGTGCCTGGACAAAGGCTGCCTCAGCCACATAGGGAACGATGGACTTGTGCAGCCTTAGCATTCTGTGCAGAGGTCCCGGGCAGGCCTGGATGTTAGAAAGGACTGGGACGAGCCTCACCTGGGAAGAGGTGAGTGCTGGGGTACTCCTTACACAGCAGATGGCTGCTTGCTAGAGATGTCTGTGCTAGGGATGCGGCAAAAGCTCCACCGTGCTAGCAGTGCAATAGACAGAGTTCAGCCCTTTCCATCGCAGGCTCTTCTCTATCCCCAAGTTACATGGCCCCCAGCACAGCGTGCCTGGACTGACATCCCCACACTAATCTTCCTGTCTCCCAAGCTGCCTAAGCCCCCCAGGATCCCCACTGCACACCTCTGCAGTACAAGAGCCTTCCCTGCAGTGGCTCTATTCCAGAGAAGGTGTTGGCAGTCCCAATGCATGGAGGCTTCTTTGCCCTCCCCAATGTTTCGGAAACACAAGTGGCATCATGCGGCCCCGGCCTGAGACATGAACTGTGGCTGCTACCGAGGAGGAAACAGGAAGTGAATGCACGGCCCCCTCCCCAGACCCAGTCAGTGAAGACCTGAGGGCAATGGCTGGCAACTCGCTCCCCCCTTCCTCCCAGAGCCCGAATGTCTAGGGTGCTGTACCCCCGATGCCTCCAGGTGGCTATCGCTATGCTGCTGCCACCTAGGAGGCCTTTGTGGTGAGAGGTGCGCCTGTGGCTTTGAGGCTGAGGGAGCTCCAAGCCCAGCCCAGGCTGCTTCACTGCCTTCATGACCAATCATAGGGAGGGTGGTGTGCCTGGCTTTGGCGGTCCCGCCCCTAGGTCACCAGGAAACTGGGGCCAGCCTGTTGCCTAGGCAGGAAGGCTCTGGGCCCCATGCAGTGCAACTCCTCCCTGGGGCTTGCAGCTGACCCTCATTGCCCTCTGGGTTCCCTGTTTGGCTTCTGGCCATGCGAAAGTGACCTTTGAATTCCACGGTGTGCTGGGCACGCGGCTATCTACACACACGGGTAAAGGGAAACCTCCACGCTTTTCCCATTTACACCGCCACCTTTGTTCATTGTGCCCCTAGTCCGACAACTCCACGGAGCGGATCACCTTGGCTGTCCGGGAGACGCATTCCAGCTGTGCGCCTGCTGTCTGTGCCCCCTGGTTTTCCATCTGCTCAGCCTCCTTTGCATACTCTCCACATCCATCCTTGCTCCAAGGAGACATGTATGTCATGACAGCAGTCTAGCAGTGCACTGTCTAGGGAAGGTCGGTGACAAGAGGTGTGTGACGTGGGGAGGACGCCACACTAGGGGAGGCTACGTAGCATGCGTGCTGCTCTTGCCTTTGGCCCCGATGCCTGGAAAGTGACACACTGGCAAGCACACACCGCCCCCCTCATGATCGGCTGCCCTTTCCTCCCGTGTGTGGCCGTGCACAGGAAAGACCCGTGACCATGGGCTCTGGGACTCCTGGAGCTTGTGCCTCTCTCACGGACAGCGGTCCCCTTCCTCCCACAGTGCTTGGCCATCTTCTCACAGGGACCCTCCCCAGGCCTTCGTTGGCCGTATGTCTGTTCATCCTGGTCCCATTTCCTTTACCACTCACTTAGGCGGCAGGCTGCCATGAGCGTGGGCACTGACTCAAAACACTGTCCCCCTGTGCCACAGACAGCATGATTTCAAGGGCCTCCGAAAGGTATCAGGGGGTTGGGGTTGTAGCTTTGGGACATAAGTGAGGGACACGACCCAGGGTCTACATGAAGCCACGTTACCACTTTGGGGAACCAATAAGCTGCAGAAGGTGTGAAGTGAGGACAGTGATGTGGTCTCCCTCCCTGTCAGGGCAGTGGTGATGTGGACTCCCTGCCTGTCTCCTTCAGACAGCAGCAGCTACACACACACACCACACAGAGACACTGCAGGATTGGAGGCTCAAGATGCATTGCCTGGCCAGGCAACACACTCATGCATTGCCTTTTCCCTTTGGTGGAATGAAGTGTTCCCCTCCCTCTTTATGGGACCAGGAGGCTGCCAGGCAGGCCGGGGATTCTAGGATTGCCAAATTGGTGTGCCGGGACCTCTGGCCAACATGTTGCTTCCGTGACACAGAAGAGGTTCCTCCAGACTCGCTGGACCACGTTAGGATACGTACGGGGTACAGAAATGCTCCAGGGTGGCTGTGATATATGAGGCAGCACACCACAGCTTCAGGTGACAGCAATGCATAGAAACGCAGGTGGATGGGGAGAGGCTGAACAGGTGGTAGGGGGCTGAGAGGGGGTGGCCACTGTGACAGACAGAGAGGCAAACATTTACCCAGAAAGGGAGAGAAACAGGTCCAGTGGTGAGCCCTCAAGCTGCCCTCAGCAGAGGATGTAGGGGGTGGGCAAGACAGGAAAGCAGGCCCAGACCCTGGTGCACCTGACTTATGCAACTCACTCCCTCCAGAGAAATGGGGCCTGTCAAACTCCCATGCATCGCTGGGAGACCCCGTGGCAGGAACGTGGGAGCAAATCTGGGTCCCAGGTGCAGGGGCTGCCTGGGACAAGCAGGCAATGCCTTTCAGTTTTAACAACACCTACAACAATATTGGGGCCCAGGGGCCGGGCCCCAACTTCGCAAGGGGGCCTAGACCAGCCAGTCCTGTCTCTGCAGGGTCATCCAGGAGGATGTTCACCGAGACCCGTACCCTGGCTGGGACCACAAGGCCTTGCGATGATCCCCCTAGGCCGGTCCAGGAGCAGGACCAGACTTATGCTATCTGCTGCCTCCCTCCACTAATCCCCGCTTCCTTGCAGGGAACGTTGGTCCTCCTCCACTGGTCCATGGAAGGCCCAACCCCAACTTGACCCTGGCCTAGGCAACACAGGACGAGCAGACCCAGGCAAATCCAGGCTTTCCTCCTGTCATAAAAAGTGATCAGCTAGCTCCGTGTCAATACCAGGAGAGAAGGGATTGCACTCGCTGGACTTTGGCACTTGAGCCTCGCCCTTACCCACCAAGCCAGGAAAGCCCCCAGTCTCTTTCCTTCACTAGCCAACGGCCTACACACACTCACTCAGGCACAATGATGCACGGCCATGCGGCACATGGACACAGACACGCACGCGCTGCCAGCACAAACGCTAGGCCTCAGGCAAAAGTACTCACAGGCGCCAGCCACAATACACTCACAGACACTCTACTGGACCTCTGCACTCACGCATGCCCTCTGCCACATCCCACTCACGAGGCTAGCTCCTCCCCACGACCCACACTTGCTTTCCCCCCTCACACCCCACACGCATTTGTCCTGGGGCCCAAACCTGGCTGAAAACTAGGGCAGATTCAGGACTTCCATTGGGTCACGTGAACTTGCGTTGAGATGCCGTGGAAAGGGAGCCACAACTGATACCAACATTCCAGTACCAATGGCACTGGAACATGGCATGTGGAGAAACACCAGCCATGACTAGGTTCCCAGCCTCCTCGGCCCCTGCCCTTTCTTCACACCCTCTAAACACTGGGGAGTCCCTTGGGTTTCAGTACCTCCCAGCTGGCTGCAACCTACAGGGCAAGGGCCAAGGGACTGACCTTTCACAGTTCACATGTATACCCAGCTTGTGGTGGCTGCCTGGAGGCAGTCACGGCTTAGGAGGCCTGGATGTGCTCTGACCCCTGTTACTTACGCGTTCCTTTGTGTATTCCCTTGCAGCCCTGTGCCATCAGTAGCCTACTATGTCCATATGGACATGCACAGCACACGGAAACCCAGATGCACTGATACTGTCCAGGGACAGGACAGAGACAGAGAAAGAGAGATAGAGGTGTGGGAGGAAGAAAGCGTTCCCTAGAGAAAATGATCACAGGGACTCAGAGACTGACAGAGACCAGAGGGACATGGAAGGAGGCAGAGGAAGGAGTGTAAGTCACAACTAAGGATAGCCACAGAGGGAGAGTGTGCGTGTGGTGCCTAGGCCTGTGCGTGTACATGTGTATGAATGGGTGAAATTGTCTGGGACTGAGACAGGGGTGTGGCCACGATTCCTGGACTCTCTAACGCGCCTTCCAGCAGAATGGAGGCCCGGTATTCTCAGGAATCTCCGCATTTTCCGGAACATGACTCATTTGCTTTGGTGCACTAGCCCATACTCAGGCTAGGAGGGCCATAGAGCACAAGGAGTGGGAACTTGAGGCATGCGGCTCCAGATAGTCTAGCCCAGCAGGTGGAGCGTCGAGGCCCAAGGTTTTTAAATGCCTGCTGCCTCCTTCTGGAGCCCACAAGCATTTGAGAAGCACGCCCATGGCCCCATGGCCCTTCGGACACTGCAGTGGCTTTGGCTGTGGCTGTGGTGGAGGTGGGGCAGAGGCAGGGGAGTGAACTTTTTCACCGTGGGTCCTTGGGGTGAAGGATCTCCAGACCAGACCCAGACAGTTGGCTTCTGTTCAGGAACCATCAGCAGGAAGAAAAGTGGGCGTGGCTCCAGCATTTCAGCCCCTCCTCCCCTTCCCGGGTCTGGAGCCAGTTCTCTGCCTCCCCCTCCAGGGTGGTCTCCCTCTTTGGTCCATGTCCTTTTCCGCTTTGTCATCGAGCACAACTGTCCTGTGGGATATCTCATATCGGAGAACTGGTGCTATAGATCTCACCTCTTTGGGGAGGAGCCAAGATGGCAGACAGCATGGAAGTTTCTTAAGTGTCTCGTGTGCATGAAATACAGCCAGACCAACACTAAACCATCCTACCCACCCAGGAAACTGACGGGAGGATTAGCACAGCAATCTGCATACCCTGAACCACAGTCTTCAACAGGTACGTGACATGGAGAAGTGAACTTGGAGAGCGAGGAGGCTCAGGAAGGGAGGTGCTTCTGTGCCCGGAGAGGCGAAGGAGACTGGGCAGGTGGAAATTTTACTAATTTTCTTTAATATTCTTCTACATTATTCTTTCCTTTCGTGTCTATATTCACAAATTCTATTTTACTCCCATATTCTCCTTTCAGTCTATTTCAGTGTTTTGATTTTTCAAATTCTCACATTTCCCTTTGAAATATTTTTTACTTTCTAAATTTTTCTCCACTCCCGCTTTTTTTTCTCTCGTGTCAAACCCCTTTCAACACACAGATGAAACATGCCTAGAATCTAGCATCATTCATTCCCTTTTTTACGTGTGTGTTTTTAATTTTTTACTTTTAACATTTTATAATTTGGATAGTTCATTTGAATTTTCTACCTCATGAGTTCCTTTTCTCCCTTCAAAATGACGAAAGGAAGGAATTCACCCAGAAAGAAAGAGCATGAAGCAACGAGAGCCAGGGATTCAACCAACAAATATACAAGCAAGATGTCTGAAGCAGCATTTAGAAGCAAGATGATAAGAATACTAGCTGCGGTCCAATGTAGATTACAGTCCCTTTGTGCAGAGAAAACATGAAGTAAAAGCTGGCCAGAATGAAATAAAAAATGATATAACTGAGCTGCAATGACGGATGGATGCAGCGGTGTCAAGGATGGATGAGACAGAACAGAGAATCAGCGATACGGAGGACAAACTGATGGAGAATATGGAAGCAGGAAAATCGAGGGAGATTAATGAAAAGAGCACGGTTGAACAATTAGAGAAATCAGGACTCATGCAGAAGGAACAACATCAGAATCATAGGGGTCCCGAAGAGGGAGAGAGAGAAATAGGGGCAGCAGGGGTATGTGAGCAAATCATAGTGGAAATTTTTGCTAACCTGGGGAAAGACACAGCCATGAAAATCCAGGAAGCACCGAGGACCCCCATTAGATTCAACAAAAACTGACCCTCTACAAGGCAGCAAGGCATATCATATTCAAGCTCACGAAGTACTCAGGCAAAGAGAATCATGAAGGCAGCAAGGGGAAACAAGTCCCTAAACTACAAGAGAAGATAGATCAGGTTTGCCACAGACCTATCCAGAGAAACTTGGCAGGCCTGAAGGGAGGGGTAGGATTTGTTCAAAGTGCTGAATTAGAAATTTACGCAGCCAATAATTCTTTATCCAGCAAGGCTGTCATTCAAAATAGAAGGAGAGAGAAAAAGATTCCCAGACAAACAAAATTTAAAGGGGTTTGTGACCGCTGAATCACTCCTGCATGCAATTGTAAGGGGGGACACTCAGAGGGGAGAAATGATTATCTATCTATCTATCTATCTATCTATCTATCTATCTATCTATCTATCTATCTATCTACCTACCTATCATCATCTATCATCTCTCCATGTATATGTATATGTAATTGTATATGTATATGTATATGTATACGTATACTTATAATTATATTTTTATTTTTATTTATTTATTTATTTATATTTATAGATAGAAATATATAATTAGATATATAGAGATATATAGATGTAGATGTAGATGTAGATATAGATATAAAGATATATAGATTTTTTTTTCTCCAACTCTTCAAAGAAGATAATGGCCATAAATTCATATCTTTCAGTACTCACTTTAAATGCCTGGGTGGCGCAGTCGGTTAAGCGTCCGACTTCAGCCAGGTGACGATCTCGCGGTCCGTGAGTTCGAGCCCCGCGTCGGGCTCTGGGCTGATGGCTCAGAGCCTGGAGCCTGTTTCCGATTCTGTGTCTCCCTCTCTCTCTGCCCCTCCCCTGTTCATGCTCTGTCTCTCTCTGTCCCAAAAATAAATAAACGTTGAAAAAAATTTTTTTTTAAAAATAAATGTCAGTAGAGTCAATGCTCCAATCAAAAGACATAGGGGAACAGAATGGATGAGAGAACAAGCGCCATCGATATGCTGTTTACAAGACACCCACTTTAGTTGTAAACACAAGTTCAGAGTGAAAATAAGAGGATGGAGAATCATCTGTCATGCTAACCGTCAACAAAACAAAGCCAAAGCAGCCATACTTCTATGAGACACTCTAGACCTTAATGTAAAGACTGTGTCAAGTGATGCACAAGGGCATGATGTCATAATCAAGGGGTCTATCCACCAAGAAGACCTAGCAATTGAAAACATTTATGTGGCGTATTTGAGAGCAACCAAATACACAAATCAATTAATCACAAACATAAGGAACCTCATTCTTAGTCATGCCATCAGAGCGGGAGACTTCAACACCCCACTCGCTGCAATAGACAGATCATCTAAACAAAAAATCAACAAGCAAACTGGGGCTTGGAATGACACACTGGACAAGATAGGCTTCACAGAGATCTTCAGAACATTTCATAATAAAGCAGCAGAATATACGTTCTTCTCCAGTGCTCATGGAATATTCTCCTCTATAGATCATATCCTGGGGATAAAAGTCAACCCTAAGGAAGTACAAAGAGATCAAGGTCACACCGTGCATATTTTCAGACCACAACACTACAAGACTCGAAATCAACTACAAGAAACAACTTGGAAAGGTAACAAACACTGGGAGACTGAAGAACATCCTACTAAAGAATGAATGGGCAAACCGAGGGTTTAAAGAGGGTATAAAAAGTATATGCAAGTCAATGAAAATGTATACGGAAGTCAGTGATAACACCACAACCCAAAACCTCTGGGACGCACCAGAGTCGGTAATAAGAGGACATATCTAGCAAGTCAGGTCTTCCTAAAGGAGAAAGAAAGATTTCAGAGACACAACCTCACTTTACGCCTTACGAGGCTGTGAAAAGAACACCCTATGAAACGCAGAACATTCAGAAGACAGGAAATAACAATGATTAGAGCGGAAATTAATGCTATGGAAACCAAAGTCAAACAAAACAAAAACAAAAACAACCTCAAACAAACAAACAAACAAACAAACAAACCAAAATAGGAGAACAGATCAATGAGCCCAGAAGCTGCTTCTTTGAAGGAATTAACAAAATTGATAAGCCAGTCATCAGTTTGATGAAAAAGAAAAAGGAAAGGGCCCGAATAAATAAACTCAAGAATGAAAGAGGAGAGATCACAAGCAACACAGCAGAAAGGCAAACAATAATAAGAGAACATTAGAAGCAACTATTTGCCAATAAAATGGGCAATCTGGGAGAAATGGACAAATTCCTAGACACATGTACACTACCAAAGCTGAAAGAGGAAGAAGAGGAAAATTGGAACAGACCCATAGCCAGTAAAGAAATCAAATTACTAATCAAAAACCTGCCGAAGGAAGAAGACTGCAGGGCCAGATGGCTTTCCAGGGGAGTGCCAGCAAACATTTCAGGAAGCGTTAACACTTATTCTCTTGAAGCTGTTCCCAAAATAGAAATGGAAGGAAAACTTCCACACTCTTTCTATGAAGCCAGCGTTACCTTGATTCCAAAACCAGAAAGAGACCCCACTGAAAAGGAGAAGTATAGACCAATTTCCCTGATGCACATGGATGCCAAACTCCTCAACAAGATATTAGACACTCGGATCCAACAATACATTAAGACGTTATTCACCACGACCCAGTGGGATTTGTACCTGGGAGGTAGGGCTGGTTCAACATCCACAAAACAATTCACGTGATTCATCACATCAAAAAAAGAAAGGACGAGAACCACAGGATCCTCTCAATCGATGCAGACAGAGGGTTGACAAAATACAGCATCCTTTCCTGGTAAAAACCCGCAAGAAAGTAGGGATAGAAGGAGCACACATCGAGATCATAAAGCCACCTATGGACGACCCGACCTTACTGTCATCTCAATGAGCAAAAGCTCTCAGCTCAAGTCACCAACGAGACAGGAATGTCCACCCTCTCCACTGTTATTCAACATAGTATTGGAAGTCTTAGCCTCAGCCTCTTCATCCTTCTGCTCCCCCTCTTCAGCTACTGCTCTACCAGCCCTGGCTCTACCTTGTCTCCTCCTTCTACCCTCTGCTCACGTCCTCCTCAATTTCCTCCCCCAGCTGCTCCTGCTCTTCGACTCGTGCTCCTCCTCTTGCTCCTCCTGGACTTCCTCCTCCTCCACTTCTTCCCTCGCCTGTACCCGATCATTCACTCTTCCTCCTCCTCCTCCTCCTCCCATAACTCCTCCCAATCCTCTTCCTCCATCTGATCCTCCACCTTCTCCTCCTCCTCCAACTCTTCCTCCTAGGCATCTTCCTCCTTCTCCAGGTCCTCTCCTGCTACTGCCCTTCCTGCCCTACCTCTGACTTTTGACCTCCTCTTCTTCCCTCTGCTCTCGTCCTCCTCAACTCCCTCCTCCAGCTGCCCCTGCTCTTTTGGCTCGTGATCCTCCTCTTCCTCGTGCTGGACATCATCCTCTTCCATTTGTCCTTCTCCTGTACCCCGTCATTCACTCCCTCTCCTCCTCCTCCACTTCTTCTTCTAACCCCTCCCATTCCTCTTCCTCCAGCTCCTCCCGCTCCTCCTCTTCCTCCTCGGTCTCCTCCTCCTTCTGCTCCTACATTTCTGCTCACTCTATTCCAACCCTGGCTCTACCTTTGCTCTTCATCCTCGTCCCTCTACTCTCGTCCTCCTCAACTTCCTCCCCAGCTGCTCCTCCTCCTTGGGCTCGTGCTCCTCCTCATCCTGGACATCCTCCTCCTCCACTTGTTCCCTATCCTGCACCCAATCATTCACTCCTCTCCTCTTGCTCTAATGCCTCCCAATCCTCTTCCTCCAACTCCTCCTTATCCCCGTCCTCCTCCTCCTCCTCCTCCTGCTCCTTCCCCTCTTCCTCCAATGCTTCCTCTGGTCATCCTTCTCTTCCCCAGGCACATCTTTGTCCCTTAAGACCACCACAATCTCCTCTAAGAATGGGAGTAAAAGCTCTCACACTGCCCCAAGCCATCCGCAATGAGCACCGGACCCTGGGGCATGGGCCCTCACAAGCCATCGTGTCCTTGCAAAAGGAGCCTGTCAACCTTCCAGGCCTCCCTGGGAGACCTGGCAGTGGGAACCTGGGAGCAGCGACAGGGTCCCCGGTGCAGCGACACCCAAGGGACGATCGTATCGTGCTCTGTCGTTTCAACAACACCTATAGCAGTATCGGATCTAGAGGCCAGGCCCTAACGGGCCTCACATACGACCCCTGACCAGCCAGCCCTGTGTCGGCAGCGCCATCCAGGAGGAAGCTCACCGACACACATGCCATGCCTGGGACCCCAAGGCGCTTCGATCACCCCCTAGGCAGATAAGGTCAGGGCTAGGTTACTCCATGGGACCTGATGCATCCCTACAGTCATCCCCAGTTCCTTGTAGGACAGGTCAGACTTCCTCCACTGGGCCATGGGGTCTCCATGCTGTCAAGCTGGCAGCAGCCAACACATGAACAGCGGTACTGGGACACTGTCCAGCCTTTCCTCTCATGCTGGATGGTGGCCGCATCTTTACCGAAAGCCCTGTATGGGGGCAAAGGGCTGTGGGGAAGGCAGGCAGGCGGGTTGCCAGGCACAGATGTTACCACGCGCTGTGATCCCGCAGGGTCACTGGGACTTCACTTCCATATGGCCCACACGCAAATGCTAGGGATGGGGCCTTGGGGGAAGTGTGGACGCCTTGCAGCTTCAGTGTCAAGGAACTGGGCACACACACCTGTGGGCACAGCCGGCAGCAGACTGGGACCAGTGTTCCTCCCTAGGCCCCTTTGACCCACCACCACCTGAGAAGAATACGGGGGGTGGGCTGAAAGGCTTTAGACTACCCAAAGTGCACACACAGTGGGCCACGTGCTGCCCGCTGTGGTTTGGGGCGGGGCGGGTGGGGCACGGTCGGGATTCCTGACTCCAATGTGCACAGCATCCTCCGTCGACATGCAACCGCTGAGACACTGAGAAAGGAACCCAGTTCCCCATGTTACATGAGGCCAGGAGTCGACAAAGCCTGAGGCTAATCAGGGTCGCCAGCACAGGAACTGAGAGGCTCATGCTGGCACCACTTACATGCAAGGGGAACAGAGTTCTGGGACACACCTTGACATGTCCCGAGCCCAGCTGCAGCGGCAGGGGTGATCTTGTGGGGCGGGGAGAGGTGTTGCTGGCAACAAACTGTCCCCTAAGAGAGCAGCTGGCAGACTGTTCACCTGCCCATCCACACAGGGATCCCCAAACACCACACTGCTGCGGCACTCCAGGGGGACGCAAGTCACCTGAGGTCTAGGGTCCAAGCTCCTCCCTTTCCCTGGGCCTGTGGCACAGGAAGCAGAGAGGAGAGCCCCGAGGAAGAGCTGACTGGTGACAAAACATGGCACGTCTGCCTAGAGCAGAGAGTAATGCTGGACGCCTCCCTCCAGTGAATTATCTACGCCCTCTGCACACAACGTAGCCTAACAGCTTGGGTTCCTTAGCTACTCTGTGCACAAGTCCTGGGCACAACCTTGTAGCCCCTCCATATTTGCTACTGTAGGCCACCAGGACAATTCAACACAGACACACACACACACACACACACACACACACACACACACACACACACACACACACACACACACAGAAACAGAAGGGTTTTTAGCTTCCTGTATGTGTCCACATAAACATTGTGGCAACTCTTCAAGGCTGCCACATGTGATCACTTCCCCAATTGTCTCCGGGGCTCGTAGAAGACAGGAGACGCATCCACCATTCTCTTCAAGCGCTGCTCACGTCCTCCATTGTTTCTGCATGGGCAAACATAGAAGTTCTGTGCCTTTCACGCCCACACAGATGCAGAGCCCCTGACGCATATGGGCACATGCAGACACATTCGCGTACACGCACACACACGCACCCCCACGCAACAGACACCATGAGTGATACGAGATATTTGCAAATACATCCCAGATTGTATCACTCTTGTGCCTCACCCTTTTGTGATCCCTCTTGCTTTCTCACCCAGGGATTCATTTCCAGGCCCCAATGGCCTTGGACTAGTTCTAAGAATGGTTGTCAGGTTGCGGGAGGACATGGCGTGGTGGGGCACATGGAAGGAAGTGCAAGATTCTCACCACAGTGGCGCCTGGGGACAGGGCAGCTCCAGTCCCAAAGACTGGCAGGCAAATCCAAACTGAAGGAGCAGGGGGAAGCCCGGGATAAGGCAGACATCCACGGGGAGCATTTGTGGTGGAGAAGCATTGCTCCTCCCGAGTTGCTCTCCAAAGCCCTAGCCCACAGCACAACTGCATTTGGTTTGCAGGCATCGTCCCAATGTGTGTTTGCAGCTGAGTCCCTGCAGGTCCCTTGTCATCCTCCCACCCGCTCCCCATGCTACCTAGGTCCCAGTCTCGGCGGACCTTCCATTTCCAAGCCAATGTCTGGCCCACGTTCCCTTGCCCATACAACACACGTGTCAACACACCGCATACTGGCCTTCTCACCGACACGTGCGCACGTCAGGTCACTGTCTTCTTGTCCCTTCCTCCCTCAGGTTGTACTGCAGGGGATTGGGCCACAGGTCCTCGATGATGATCTGGTAGGGGACACAGGCCGGCGCCACATTGGGCATAGTCCACTCTCCTCTCTGGCCGGGGGCCACCCACATCCCCACTGCTGATGAAGGCCTCAGGTGCCCCACCTCGGCAAACCTGTTTGTCCCTGGACAGCTGTGCTCACACAGCCAGTTGAACAAGTGAAGCTGGTGGGGTCATACCAGAGACTGGGAGCTCCATGTTCATAATCGCAGAACCACTGGACTGGAGTGGCACGTGATGTCCTGTAGCCTGCAGGAAGAGAGGTTTTGAGGAACTACCTGATGGCCTCTTCCCCACCCACCTCCCCCTCCCTCCTGCCCCTGATGCATGCTCATCAGCCCCCTGCCCTGCACCATCATGGGACCCACACCCTACCAGCAGAGCTAAGCTGATACTCCTTAATGATCACTGGGTTCCAGAAGTACTGGTTCTCCACAAAGAAAAACATCACTCTGCAGCGGTACTTGGGATGGCCCACTTCCTCCACCTGCGGTGAGCAATGGGACAGGACGGGCAAGTGTCCTCCCTCAGGGTCCTGACCTCTTTGCCTGGCTATGAGGGTGAGCACCTTTGCCTCACCCTCTCCTGCCCAAATCCCGCACCCGACGGGACGGCCCCAAGCCACAGCCTCCCCAGTCTGACCTCCAAGTCGACCAGGTAGCTGAGCACGTCTTTGTCCTGGGCAACGATCATGGCCGACAACTGGGGGTGATTCAGAATCTGTGCTGGGTCAAGGAGCTGTGCCTTCACATGCTGTGGAAACAGACACAGCCCACCCCCCCAACCCTCCCAGGCTAAGAGCAAGGGAGTATATCAGGGCATGTGCAGAAAGACCAGGAAACACTAGCCCCCACACTCCTCAGCCTCTGCAAATGCATCAGACCCCATCGACACTGGGCTGTCCGTTGGCTTCCTGTACCTCCCACGCTGTCTGCACACAGCAGGGAGAAACTCCACTGCCTGGACTCCTCACAGTTCCTTCATATACCTGGCCTGTGTGGGTTGCCAGCAGCCCATCATAGCTTGTGATGTTGGCATGTGCTCTGACCCCTCCTCACGGCTGGGTGTCTTGGCATATTCCCGTGAAGACCAGTGTTGTCACCGGCCTTCTGAGTCCAGAAGGGATAACACGGCTTACAAGAAACCGACTGCACACTTACGATGCAAACATAGGGTGTGGGAGGGAGAAAGAGATCGAGAAGCAGGGACAAGGAAGGGAGAGGAGGGAAATGAAAGTAGACACAGTGACACAGCCAGTCAGGAGAGAAAGACATGGGTGGGACCCAGCCGGAGCCTGAGGACAGAGAGGGAAGCAGCGGTGGATATAGCAGGAGAGAATCCTGTGTGTGTGTGTGTGTGTGTGTGTGTGTGTGTGTGTGTGTGTGTGTGTGTCTGGGGAGGCAGATTGTACCCCGCTCGGTGTCGGTCTGAGTCGTCCCACTGTCTGGAACAGGGGGGTGGCATGGTTCCACTAAAGGTCATGAGTGTGTGTCTGAAATGCTCTCTTTTGACGGAACTGCTAGAAAACGTGCACAGCCTGTGAATGTGAAGGTGGGTGTGCGGCCTCTGTAACTCTCCCATTTGGCATCGAAACGTTTCCTTGCCTTATCTGCTCTGAGTGAAGGCTGCTTTGTGCTACCCTAGCTCTGGTAGCATGGGGACACATGCCTCACGTCCACAAATAATGTTTGAGAGCAGCCTGCAGGCCAACGCTGGCGGAGACCTAGAGGAAGCAGGTCCAAGTCCCCAAGTCCCCCCATCCCCAACAAGCGCCCCTGTCCAAGGCCTTACATTGGATCCCAGAACACACCAACCCAGGGCCAGGGACCACTGCCCAGCTCTCCTCCTTGGGGGCCATCGTCCCAAGGCACCTTGCTCTGAGGGCCCAGCCCTCCTGCACAACAGCCCCCGCCATCACCCACCACCACAAGGAAGGATACAGCCTGGGCCCAGAAGCCAGGGATGTGCTTGATGATGGCCCTTCTGTGATCCAGGTAAGAAATGTGCCTCCGAACAATCCTGTGCTTCAGCCGCCATAAGGCCCTGGAATCTTGGGCATTCCCAGCGCTGATCTCCAGCTGAAGACGCTCCAGAACTGCCAGCGGGTCCTGGGCTGAGGCAGGACGCAGCACTGGCTCTTGCTGCTGCAGCTCCTGTGAGAGCTGGGGCCTCCACCTCTGCATCTGCCTCAGGCTTCTCCTCTTGCTCCGGAATCTCCTCCAGCTGCTGTCTCTCCTCCTCTACCTCCTCCTGCTCAGGCATGTCCTCTGCTTCTGGCTTGGCTTCCTCAGAATTCTCCTCTCCAGTCACCTCTTCCTCAGTCGCCTCCCCGTCCTCTTCTTCCACCCCGATCACCACCTCAGCCGCCACCATTCCTTCATCCAATATCACCACCAATTCCTCCGCTGCGCTTGCCACCTGTATCTCACACCCGGTGTGGGTTTCTTGCACAGGATGGGCGCTTGCCACCCCTGAACCTGGGGACTGCGGGCAGCCCACGCCCTCCAGCGCCCCTGCATTCCCGCGGGCCGTGGACTCTCGACATTTCTCATCCAGGACGATCAGGGACCAGGGTCGACCGGAATCACCGCTTTTTCCGGACCGCGACACGCTGACCATGACGACCGGCACCGGCCCCAGTGTAGCTAGGGCAGCCTCAGGACAAGGACAGGGAAATGGCAGCAGGTGGACGGTGCCTTGGCCGCAAGGCCTTGAGCTCCCTGCTGCCTACCGCCACAGTCCGCCCAAGTTGGGTGCAGGCACACAGGCTCTGGGATTTCACGACTCCGCATTGGCTGTGGCTGCTGTGGAGGAGAGGCTGAGACAGAGGCAGTGAAGAGTGTGTGCATGCGGCCTGGGGGCGAAGTGGTTCCATGGCAGGTCAGGCCCGCTGGACAGGTTGGTGGAGCAATCAGTTGCAAGACAGCAAGACAGGGTGTTGGCCACCAGCTAACGTGCGCCAGCGGCCGGTCCGGGCTCTGGAGTAGGGCCCAGCCGCCAGCCTGGACCCCGTTTGGCCGCATGTCCTCTTCAGTGCTGTCACCTTCCAGGCCTGACTCGCGAAGTCCCATGTCACACAGTCTGTGTTCGCTTGTACACCCTTTCCCCAGAGGCCTCACTCCGGGCAGCAGAGCATTCAGCACAGGAATGTCCACAGCGTGATCCACTGCCTGCTCCACCCCTTTGCCCCTTTTTCATGAAGCTGGGGCAAGCCTGGAGAAGTCCTTAGGTGTCGCGCCTACCGGGGCCACATGGCCGTCTGCACGGTTTCTCCTCCTTGGCCATCAGCCTGAGGGCAGCGGTAAGGTGGGTGCCCACCCAGAACCAGTGACACCCACTCTAGACCCACCCCACCGCCGTGTCCTTGCAAGAAAGCAGCTCAGTAGAACTCACTGCACTGCAATTCAGAGCAAACAACAACCCCCACAGCCCCATCTGCCACTGGTGCCCTACTGATCTCCGTACAGAGCACCAGGGAGATGGGGTAGTAGGATTTAGCAGTTTCCTCCGGTCCGGAAATCTAACCTTCCACTAAAAGGAGGACGACTCCAAGCAGGGCGCTTAGGGGCCCTTCACCAAGAATTACAAACTTGTCTGTGTCTGTCTCTGAGAAAGCCCCATGCCTGTTGTCACTAGTACACATGAAAGTAGACGAGTTCCCTCCACATTTCCCAGGCGCCAACGAGAATTCTGAAGAAGCGTGCACGCAGACACAGAATGTCCACTGAAAGAGACACACAGGGAGATAGAGATATAGAGGGAGAGAGAGAGACACATGCAAGCAGATGAAGGAAGGACGAGTGGACGGGAAGACCGGCCTGGAGAGGGAGAGTCACAGGGAGATTGGCGGGAGAGACAGGGAGGAGGAGCAAGACAAGAAGAGACAGAGGGGCACCTATTACAAGGAAGACAGGTGGAGACAGGGGGAGGCATTAGTGAGGGAGAGGAGGGATACAAAGACAAAGAGACCTGGAAGGGTAGTGGGAGGGAGGGGCAGGAAGAAGACAAGGGAGGGGGAGGCAAGGGGAGGGTAAGAGGAAGGACTGCAGGGGCAGCTGAGGCAGAGACAGGTGGGCTGACTCTGACGACAGGGCAACTGCAGTGTGCAGTTTCACCTGGTGAAGTTCACCTGTGTAATTTCCACAGAAACGAATGCTGTACAGTGGTCAGCCCTCAGCACAAATGGCACCGTTCTCACCTGGATCTTAAGGGCAGTCTGGAACGATCCCTGAACTAGAAGGAAGCTGCAGTGAGGTCACTCTGGGTGAGGAAGAGGGCACCGCAGGGAAGAAAGCAAGGACCCGATCCCCACAGGGCTACTGGAAGCCCTGTACTTACCAGGAGCAGACAGGAAATGGGATTGCCGGAAAGAGACCGCAGAGACCTAGGGACAGCACTTGCAGGAAGAAATCACGTCCCCAAGCTCGGCAAATTCAAGCAAAAGCAGAGGCTGCACATCCATGGAAGTCAATGCTTTCCGAGTGGAACCAATGAGGTTCTCACAGATGCCCAGGATATGTGCTCCACTCTGAAGCCCCTCACCTGTGGCAAGCTTCTCATCCAAAGTGACTCATCACAGAGAAAGGGTGCACCGTGAGCAAAAGAGCCAAGATCTCCTTCGCATCCCCGGACGCAGACAGGTGATCCGCCCAGTAATCTCAATCCAACGTATGGTGATAAAGTTTACATTCCACAACAGTGATGGAGGAAACTCGCACCCGAAGGGAGGACAATGAGTGAGAACGGCATCCCAGGCTGTAAGGTAAGGACAGACGTCAAGCTGTATTGACAAGTCACGAGACCGTGACTCAAATGTCTGTACAGACACAGAGTGTCTGCACAAGCATGAGGGCTGGATAGTTGGAAGCAGGTAGCTCGATTTCTAAGTCTGGGCTGCCCATATGATATGAAAGGCTAACACGTGCAAGCAGAGCTATGCCCATGTGATGCGGATCAGCTTCCTGAGGCGGTACTTTGTACCCTGTGGATGACCTGGGAGACCCATGCAGGCGGGCTCCTTGTGCACCTCTGCCACCGGGCACATATGTGGGAAACGTAGGGTCAAAGGGTTCCCCGTCGGACTTAGTGTGGCTCACCCTTCAGCGGGTGCATTGATCATCAGTGCAGAGAGCACTGGGCTCCCTGAAAGAGGCCAACCCCTGACAGAAACACAGTGGTGGTGACCCCTGCTTGATGGACTCCTGAGGAGATTAAAAGGAGTTAAAGGCATGCAGTCCACCAGAGAGTAGAGAGGTGTTAAGCAGGGGAGGGTGCGATGAGGAGGTGTCGGGCCTAGGGTGTGAAGAGGCAATCATGCCATGTGCATGAGTTCTGGAGATCTAACTTGCACAGGGCAGCCGTAAGGAACGCTTCACCGCATCGTCAGGGTTCTCAGAGCTAAGTGCTCTCACCACAAATATAGACGGTTTGCTGAGAAATGTCCCGGTGAAGGTGGCTGGACGGAGCGCTTGCACGTGAAGGATACGGGCACCTCCGTGACTGCCCGTTGTGTACCTCAATCACGCACTAGTCTTGGTGGACTAAGCTGAGCTCAGTACCTTGCAGTCAAAGGTGTCTGCATGGTTCCCGCAAACATGAATCAGACTCCCAGGTAGGAAGTAATGGACAAATGAGAGACCAGAACACACAGGAGGCACACGGAAACGAGACACACGCGGAAGGGGGAAGTCTCTCCTAGCCAGGAACATGCCACATGGCAAAAGAGTAAGTGGGAAAACGTTGCTAGACCGCTTTTCACACTTTAACCCTGCATCTGCAACATGCAAGCCAGTGACATTTGAGCCCTAGGGTCCAAAGCATTTGAAAACAGAAGGACGGAAAATAGAGGTGCGACTTAATGCTCACAGCAAGGCAGCTGCATTTGGGGACATTAACTGGCTGGCAGTGAGTGCATGGCCAATCCTCTGACGAAGGTCCTAAGGGCACAGAAGGATTTCTGGCTCCGGGAACATATAAGAGAACACGCAGAAGCCCCTCCACCTGACAGCAGGACAGCAATTGGATCTGTCAGTGGAAGAAAGGGGTTGAATTCAGAGGGAAACACACTCAAGCGCAGAAGCATACACCAAAGACAAGACAGGCCAGCAGAGCCGCAGCTGACACAACACGCAGGTGCAGAGACAAAGGAGGTTACACGGGTACAGCTGTGCCCACTTAGACCAGGCAAGGAGGCATCACCAGAGAGGCGTTGGCACAGGCAAAGCCAGGAAAGGACACCGACACACCAGGGCTCACTCAGGGAGACAGAGGAGCAGAGGCAATGCAAGACATTTCCTGTACACAGAGAACAACTGGACGATGCCGACAGGCCAATGAGGGACACATGTGGTCCAGAGACATGGAAGTCAGAAGGCTCCTGAATTGCCGAGGGTGTCCCCTGTCGAGGGACAGCACTCTGGAGCCCACACACGCTGGTGTTGTGGTGGAAGAGGCCGCTAGGCAGCACATACAGTTGTGCAGGGGATTTAGCCGCTCCTGGACCCTGGGGCTCCCCAGGGAGTGCAGCGGCTACGGGAGGACACCCGGGGCTGGGGCTGCAGGGTGTGCAGCACGAGGGCTGTAATCCCTCAGACACAGAGCACCCAGGCCTCTGATCATGGACCCTGGACACAAGTGTCCACACTTGAGGGTTTGGCTCTGGGGGCCGTGAGGACATTCCACACCCACACCTTGCCCGTACCTTCTCTTTGGGACAGGCCGGGCGGAAAAATCACCCTGGCCCCTCAGCAGGTATTGGCGCGATATATGAACATGTGGGGGACCCTGTGTTCCCCTGTCCCGTAAAGTGTTCCTGCCTGGCAAGACCTATCAAGTAACGGCCTGCTTGTGCAGAAAGATGCCCCAAAGTGCCCAGCCTCATGACCACTGAGACCGTATTCCCACTGCAGAATCATTGGCCATACTTTCTTTGGATGTTCACACCCAAAGACACGGGCCAGCACAGTGAGCTTTTCCAGGGTACCCCGATGTTTACACATTAAGCAGCTGTGTAAGACAGCTGCTTCTCCAGCCAGTGTGCAGACAGCAGCGAGAGAAAGACCTGCCTTCCCTTCTAGAGAGTGTGACAGGCTCAGCCCTTGAAGAGTTATGGCTTGGGCGTACAGATCCCCAACTCCGCAGCATGCTGACACCCCACTGACCATGTTGTCTGCATAGTGGTAAGGGCAAAAAGCCTCCATGCATTGGGACTGCCAACACCTTCTCTGGAATAGAGACACTGCAGAGAAGACCCTTCTACTGCAGAGCTGTGCAGTGGGGATCCTGGGGGGCTTGGGCAACTTGGGAGACAGGAAGATTAATGTGGGGATGTCAGTCTCAGGCACGCTGTAATGCGGGCCATGTAACTTGGGGATAGAGAAGAGCCTGCGATGGACAGGGCTGAACTCTGTCTATTGCAATGCTAGCACGGTGGAGCTTTTGCCGCATCCCTAGCACAGACATGTCTAGCAAGCAGCCATCTGCTGTGTAAGGAGTACCCCAGCACTCTCCTCTTCCCAGGTGAGGCTAGTCCCAGTCCTTTATACCATCCAGGCCTGCCCGGGACCTCTGCACAGAATGCTAAGGCTGCAGAAGTCCATCGTTCCCTATGTCGCCGAGGCAGACTTTGTCCAGACACTGAGGCCAAGGAACGCAGGCTGCCCGGGACGAGGCGACCTCTCTGCGCGCCTGCTGGTGTTTTGCCCTTGGGAGTCTTCTCACAAGTCTCACATGGCGTGTTGGACACACGGCATAAGCCTGTGGACCCAGAGGAAGAACAGCATCCGACTCATCACGGCTGATGATGAGAGGGCAGCGCGCACACGGGAGAGGATGGCGTGTCCGTGGCCATTAAGAGCCCCACCTCCCCGCGACCCTCCCCTCTGTTGGCTTGCAATCTGGGCCACCCATTTGTAACCTGAGGTCATTTCAGAAACAGCGAAGTTCACACAAGGGCATCAGTACTAGGACACCTTCAGGAGTCTTGTAGGTGTGAGTGTGTGATCAAATTTGTTGATCAAAAAATGGGTGTTTTGTTTTGTTCACAATTTTATTTTCAACATTCATTCTCAAATTTGTTATGCTTTAATATATGATTTTTAAAAAGCTCCTTCAAAATAAGATTTGGTTTTCAATATTGCAACACCTCTTAAATTTTCATTTATGGAAAATTGGGATAAGAAGTTTGTAGTCAATATTTGAAAGCTTCTCAAATTCATTCCATCTGACAATATTGCCCAAATTGCTGATATTTTATTTGATTTTACAATGTCTCAACTTATCTTTTTAAAATTTATTTATTTTGAAAGAGAGAGAGATAAAGAGACATCGAGACAGAGAAAGAGACAGAGAGGGACAGTTCAGAGGAGGGGCACAGAGGTGGTGAGATAAAATCTCAATCGTGAATTAGTAATCCAAAAGCTCTGAAGAAACAAACTCCAGGACCAGATCAATTCTACTATAAACTTGAAGAAGAGTTACTCCCTGTTCTTCTCAAAGGAATTACAACTTCATTCTATGAGACCAGCATTAACTTGATATCAAAATCTGAAAACTAGTCCACTAAGAAAAAAAGGACAAGCCCATATGTTTAATGAACATAGACGCAAATATCCTCAAGAAAATACTTGCACACTGACTCTAATAATACTTTATTAAAAAAGTATTCACCACAATTGAGGGAGATTTTTTCCTGGTTTGCAAGTATAGTCCAATATTCACAAATCAATTAACACGTTACAGTACACCAATGAGATAAAGGAGAAGAGCCACATTATCATTTCAACAGATGCAGGTAAAGCATTTGAAGAAGGACAACATCCATTCATGATAAACACCCTCGGCAAATTAGGTTTAGAGGAAAAATACCTCAACATAATAAAGGCCATCTATGAAAAATTCATAGCTAAAATCTTTTTGAATGGGGAAAACCTGAAAGCTTTTCCCATAAGCTTAGGAACAAGACAAGGATGTCCACTCCCACCACGTTTTTATTCAAAACAGTACTAGAATTCCTAGCCACAGCAATTAGACACTAAAAAGAAGTAAAAGGCAATGGAATCAATAAAGAAGAAGAAAATGTTCTCGATTTATAGAGGACATGATACTCTACTGTAGAAAACCTGAAAGATTCCACGGACAAAAGTGTGAGAACTGAAGAACGAATTCAGTAAAGTCATAGGGTACAATCAACATACAGAAATCTCTTGCATTTGTATACACTAATAATGAAGCCGCAGAAAGACAGATTAAGAAAACAATCCCATTTATAATTGGATCAAAAAAATAAGATATCTACGGGTAAACTCATACATAGAGGTGAATAAACTATACTCTGAAATCTATTAAATAAGGTTGAAAGAAACTGAGGTCAACACCAAGAAATGGATAATTCCATGCTCATGGATTGAAAGGGCAAATAATGTTAAAATGTCTATGTTACCAAAGCGATCTACATATTATATGTAACACCAATGAAAACACCAACGGCATTTCTCACAGAACTAGAACAAACAGTCCTAAACGTTATATGGGACCACCAAAGAACCTGAAGAGCAAAGCAATCTTAAGCAAGCAAGCAAACAAACAAACAAACAAACAAACAAACAAGCAAGCAGACAGACAAACAAAGAAACACTGGAGGCATCACAAACTCCAGATATCAAGTTATACTGCAAAGCTGTAGTTATCAAAACTGCATGGTACTGGCACAAACTGGAACGTAGACCAATGGAACAGAACAGAATACCTAGAAATAAACCCACAAGTATCTGGTCTATTCATCTTTGACAGAGCAAGAAAGCATATAAAATGGGAAAAAGGTATTCTCTTTAGCAAATGGTGTTGGAAAACTGAACAGAAATGTGGAAAAGAACGAAACTGGACCACTTTCTTACAAAACACATGAAAATAAATCCAAAATGGATTAGAGATAAAAATCCTAGAAGAGAACACAGGCAGTAATTTTTTGACATTAGCCAAAGAAACGTTTTCTAGGTATATCTCCTGAGACAAAAGCAAAAATACAAAAACAAAAGCAAAATAAACTATTGGGATTGCATCCAGATAAAAAGCTTCTGCACAGCTAAGGAAAAACTCCACAAAAATAAAGGGCAACCAACAGAATGGGAGAAGCTATTTGCAAATGACATATCCAGGAATGGATTAGTATCCTCTATATAAAGAACTTACAAAACTCAATACTGAAAAACGAAATTATCCAATTACAAAATGGGCAGAAGACCTTAACAGACACTCCTCCATGAAGACATCCAGATGGCCAACAGACACGTGAAAAGATGTTTATCATCACTTACCATCAGGAAATTGCAAGTCAAAAGGACAATGAGATACCACCTCACACTCTTTGGAATAGCTAAAATCAGCAACACAATGAACAACAGGTGTTGAGGAGGATATGGAAAAAGAACTTTTGCACTGTTGATAGGAATGCAAACTGGTGCAGTCACTGTGGAAAACATAGTGGGTTCCCAGGAACGTGAAAACAACAACTGCAGCAATCACACTACTGTGTATTTACCCAAAGAATCCAGAAACGATTATTCAAAGGGAGACAAGAACCCTGATAATTTTGGCAGCATTATGGGACAGCCACGTGTCCATCAAATGATGAATGGATACAGATTTGGTATGTATATATATATATATGTGGTGGTATATAATGTGGTATGATACACACATAATTATATGATGTGGTATCTTATGTATAATACCCACACACAGGGGAATAGTACTCAGCCACGTAAAATAATGAAATCTTGCCATCTGCAACAACATGAATGGAGCTAGGGAATATAATGCTAGGCAAAATAAGTCGGTCAGAGACAGACAGATACCATATGACTTCATTCATATGTGAAATTTAAGAAACTAAACAAATGATCAAATGTTGGGGAAACAGAGTAATAGACAAATCAAGAAACATACACTTATTTATAGATAACAACATGCTGGTTACCAGTGTGTGTGTGTGGGGGGTCAGTGAGTGAAATATGTGATGGGGATTAAGGAGTGCACTTGTTGCCATGAGTACTGGGTATTGTAAGGAATTGCTGAATCATTATATTGTACATCTGAAACTAATATAACACTATATGTGAAAAAAAATAGGGGCATCCTGGTGGCTCAGTTGGTTGACCATCCAACTTTGGCTCAGGTCATGATCTCGCAGTTCATGGATTCAAGCCCTACATTGGGCTCACTGCTGTAGCATCATGCCCACTTCAGATATGCTATTCCTCTCTCTCTGACCCTGCTTGCATTCTCTCAGAAAGAAATAAAATATTGTTTCAAAACCATAAAATATTTAAAAATAAATTCAATTTATAAGAAAAAGAAAAAAAAAACATTTTAGACCACCTAATTAAATTACTGGATTTTCTGATATTTTAGGTATCAGGAAATTCATTTGTTTGCACATGTGTTATTATATCATTTTAGGTATTCTCTGTCCCGTCCTGTTTGGATAATAATAATAATAATAATAATAATAATAATAATAATAATAATAATAATAGCAGTAATAATAGGATTCTATATAAGGGGTGTTTGCTATGTTTCAGATCTTGTTCTAAACTCTTTAGATGATCATTATATTCATCTCTTGGTCTTACATATATGAGAACTAAAACACAAAAGCATTAAAAAATTGTGTGCCGATGATCATACACCTAGTACTGGTGAGACAGGATGTCAACTTGGGTGAGTTGGCACTAGAGGACACTATTTCATGCCACCTCTCAGTTCCATCACATGCCACCTGTGTTGACCTTGCGAGCAGACAAGTTCCTTAACCTGTGAACTTCTTCACTTTGCTGATGTGTAAAAGGAGGTTAATAGTAACCCCTCCCTCATAGGGCCCTAAGGAGAACGACATGAAGTACTTGTGAAATGTTCAGAACCTCACCGGTATGAGTAAGAACTAAGTAAGTGTTGGCAAGAAACCTCTCAGCCAGGCTAGCTGGTCCCCAAGTCTTACTCATTTGCTCCAGTGTTAGAGTTATGGGGTTATGCTAGTTTTTCAAAGAAATGACTTGCATCGCTTTCATTCTCTTGCTTCTTTTTCTTAAACCAGTTGTAGTCAGTTACATTGTGTCCAAAACATTCATTGTCTGTTTTATTGGCATATGTACATAGGAGTTTTTAATAACCAAAAGCTCTATAATGTTACCATGTTTTACTTTAATAATTTGGTTTCCTTGAATTTTCTGTTTACAAGAAAAGAAGTTTAATTTTACTGACTTGGTAACTTGGTTAACTTTTTAATTTCTTGGTTAAATACAAAAGTTTTTGTATTTAAGGAAAACACCTAACACTTTCAAGTTGCCCTTGTACAGCTTTGATCATATCTGACAATTACTTTTTGGTGCTATTCCTAATCAACCTGCTTTTTTGGGTGTTGTCCCAATCACATTGTTCAGTGAGCTCCTTTCTGGGTCACATTTGTTCCCTCTCCAATTGCTCTCTCAGGCTACTCTCACCTCAGGGGCTTCTCTTCTAAGACTGAAATTCTCTTGACTTTGTTTATCTCCTTCCAACAAGTGTCAATTATACATAACTGCGATGAAGGAAGGGAGATCAGATTTTTCATGAGTCCTCCTGATGATATTACATGATCCAGGCTCACAAGGTAACAATTTAGCATTCTCCTATACATACAAGAAATAATTAGAAATATGGTCAGAGAATTGGCGGCATTTGCCATAACAGAAGTAAAAGGAGAAGGAGGTGGAAGGAGGGAAGGCAGGAAGGCAGGAAGCCAGGAAGGCAGGAAGGCACGAAGGAAGGAAGGAAGGAAGGAAGGAAGGAAGGAAGGAAGGAAGGAAGGAAGGAAGGAAGGAAGGAAGGAAGGAAGGAAGGAAGGAAGGAAGGAAGGAAGGAAGGAAGGACGAAGGAACGAAGGAACGAAGGGGGGAAAGAAGGAAGGAGGGAACTTAACAAGAAACATGAAAGAAGTATATAAATAAGCCTTTCAGAAAACTTTAAACTCATCTGAGAGATATTTTTTTTAAAAAAGCTTAAATATAAACATTCCCTCTGTTGGAATAGGAAAAGTTATTATTGTAAGAATGCCAACTAAATTACTATGGAAGTTTGTTGCAAGCCCAATAAAATATGGATTTTTAAAATCAGATCAGCTGGTTCTAAGATTTTTGTATAAATACCAAAATTCAAGCTGATTCAGAAAAATTTTTCTGAAAAGGAAGCATATGTATTAGGTGAGTTCTACCAGATAAAAAATTATGTTATAAAGCAAATGTGGTTCAGCTGAATGAATGAATCATCATAGAGAATCCAGAAGTAGGTTCAAAGCATATGCAAATTTAGTATATAACTAAGTGAAACTTTCAAAGCTAATGCATTGTTCGAATGATAGTAACAATGATACTATTCATGAAGTCAATACTTTTCGTATAAATGTCTTAATTTGCATTATGTCATATTATTATATGCTATAATATTGTTACCAATGTTATATGTTTTCTTATAAAAATGCATCTATAAAATCCTAGGAGAAAACAAGAAAGTTATTTTTCTATTCTCTATTGGGAAAAGCCTTCTTAATATTTACTGAGCGTTTGTTTCTAAGAAATTTTAAGCACTTACGTATTTATTTATTTAATTATTGAATTTCCACACTGTGATAATGCCCATTTCACAAAAGAGAAAGCAAAGAACAAAAAAGGTAAGGGGACTTTATTTGTTTCCCTATAGCTCAAGATGGAAGTACATAGTCAGATAGTTTTACTCTAGAGCGTGTGTTCTCAAACGTGATGATAACAACTGACAAACACCAGAGAGAGCAGAAACAATGGTGGAACCCAGTGGAAGGCCATGGGCTCAAACCCCTCCCTGGCCTTAAAAGGTCGGCAGTATCTGCCTGCACTTGTCCACAGGTGGGTCATTGTTAGCATAGGCATAAAAATGTCTTGGCATCATTACTTAACCTGTGAACAAGTGGCAGTATGGCCCTGGTTGCAGACAAGGAAATTTTGCCTACCACCAGGGAGCGATGTGTGAGAGGCAGTCTTATAAACTGGGAAATTAGTTATGCTGTACCTGGCAGCACCTTAATCTGGAAATACAAAATTCCATTATAAACAACCTATGCGTTTCCCCCTAAGAGTAAAAAAAAAAAAAAAAAAAAAAAAGAAAAAAAAGAAACAAAAAAGCCCAGGAGGCAAGCTTACCCCATACGTGCAAGGAGGATGGTTTCCCACATGTTGTTTAAGAAGTGTCTTTTACGTGGATCAAAGGAAAATATAACTTTCTTAGGCAAGATTTAAGTGTCAAAGCATTCATTTTTGCCAACGCATCAACACAGTCATCTGCAGAATCACTTTAAATCTTATCTCACTGCCTTCCCCAGTTTTATTACAAATGGAGAAGATATTTTTTTATGTAAGTCAATCTATGAAGTCCTAGGAGAAAATATGGGGGAATTATTCTTATAATCCAGAATGACAATGATCTTTCTAAAATAGGGGTGGACATTAAGCTCAGATGTAACGATAGTAGAGAAGGATCATTTTTATTATATTGAACATACATTTTTTTAATTTTGTAAAGAAAAAATAAAGACAAAAAAAAAACAGGAAAAGAAAAAAAAAAGTGAGTTTCCTGGGTGGCTTGGTAGGTTAAGCCTCCAAATTCGACTCAGGACACAATCTCTTGGTTTGTGCGTTTGAGCCCTGCATCTAGCTCTTTGCTGAAAGCTCAGAGTCAGGAGTCTGTTTCAGATTCTCTGTCTCCCTCTCTCTCTTCTCCTTCCCTTCTCTCTCTCTCTCTCTCTCTCTCTCTCTCTCTCTCACAAAATAAATAAACATTAAGTTAAAAAAATAAAAAAAATTAAAAAAAAGGCAAATGAAAATTAGTGGAAATATTTGCCCCACCAATAGAAACACAGAAGACAAATTCCCATAATGCTTATATTGCTTTTTTTTTAAGCCACAGTGTAAAACAAAACAAATATCCAATAGAAGGAATAGAGGAAAGAAAAAGGAAGTTCACCAGAAAACAAGCATAAATGACTTTTAAAAACTGTAAAGACGTACCACCACAATTTTGGAAAGCAATTGCAAATAAAAATGAAATACTACTACTCTTCTATTGGACAAAAACATTGGTAATGCCCACTATAGATAAGGGAAGAGGAAAGAGGCATTTCAGAAATGTAATTGGCGAACTGGTACCTCTTCTTTGGAAGACAGTTTAACATGATAATGGTAAAAATAACACTAATAACATTTATTGAGTATTTGGCATGTTGGACAGACACTGATCTATTTCACATAGTTCAATTTAATTATTCCTCATAACAACCAAATGAAGTGCTTTATATTACTACCCCTCTGAGAAATCAGAGGCACAAGAAGATTAAGACATGTGCTGTGAATGGAGTAGCTGAATTCAAACTCAGTATTAAAAATTCAGTTTACAATACCAAACTTGACAATATCCATAAAAACTCAACATATTTATACCTGTTATCTGTACACCTTCATGAGGGTTAGGTTTTTCCCCACCACACAGAACAAGGAAGAACTATGGTTTTAACAGGGTAAAAGTGGATTTCTCTCCCAAATCAATGAACTTTGGAGGTATACAGTTCAAGTCTGATTCGGCAGCTGTATTCTATGAAGTGCATAGAAATCTATTTCCTACCAGCTCTTGCTGGAAGAATCTCAGTTCATTTTCCATCCAAACGGTTTGGCCCTAGAGTTCAGGATCCAAGGCAGCATGTGAATGACATCAAAGAAAAAATAAAGGACACAAGACACACAGGTGTCTCAACTTTCTCAGAAGCTGCCACATGACACTTCCTCTTATATTGTTTTGGCTGTAAGGGAAGCTGGGGTATGTAGTCCTAATTCTGAGTGCCCGTCGGCACAGCTCAGCGCTGGTAATAACCTGCAAGGGAAGGAGGTGGAGGAATGGATGTGGAAGAGGTTCTTTCTGTCCTACTGATACCACAATTCCAGTTCTAAAAATTTCCCAAGATTTTTACATTACAAATCTTCCTTGATTTAGGATGGAGTCACCACTAGATAAAACCAGTGTGAGTGGAAACTATTCTAACCCAAAAATGCATGTAACACACGTAAAGTGCTGAATATCATAGTTTAGTCTAGCCTCTATTATGTGTGTTCAGAATAGTTGCATGAGCTGAAATTATGAGACCTCATCTAACACACAGCCTATGTTCCATTAAAGTTTAACTGTCTCATGTATTTCAGTGAATACTGTGTTGAAAGCATAAACACAACGGTTGTGTGAGTACAGAATGGCTGTAAGCATATAGATTGTTCACCACCATGATCATGTGGTGGACTGGATGTGGCTGGATGCTCTGCCAGGCATCACAGGAGAGGGTCGTATCGCCTCTCATTAGCACTGGGAGAGGTCAAAAAGTTAAATTTGAAATACAATTTATCTTCGAAAACGTTTAATGTTTATTCAAGTTTGGAGAGAAAGAGAGACAGAAAGAGTGCGAGCATGGAAGGGGCCGAGAGAGAGACACACACACACAGAATCTCAAGTCAGCCCCAGGATGCAAGTTGTCAGCATAGCCTGAGGCAGGCTTGAACTCACGAGCCATGAGATCTTGACATGAACTAAAGTCAGATGCTTACACCACTGAGCCAGCCAGGTGCTCTTCAAAGTACAATTTGTTAACAATGCTATCATTTTCACACCATTGTAAGGTCCAATAAATATAAGTCAAACAATATTAAGCCAGGGACTGCTAATCCTCCATTCATGCTTGAAGATATATTTTTGATCATCCTAGGCCTGCCAGTAAGCTAACCTCCATGGACTGCATCATTGAGGCTTTCTTGCCGTCTGGCTTCCATCCATAGTTGGCAGGTATACTAACAGGTAGCCAGAGAGCAAAAGAAAAGCAGTCATTATATGTACTCTGAACTCTGGAATTTTGGCAGTGGCTTATTCCTCAGTCTATGGCCACATCTCCTGTTAGGTGGCTTCTCTCCCAGCCGTGGGCTCATTGGCTTCTAGTAACACTTGTCCTTTCCTTGTCCCTTGGTGCCTGGGAGAGGTGAAGTCTTCTCTTGCTAGTCCCCAAGGACTCAACTACTTAGTTTGGAGGCCGTTTATCTCACCAGCACCTGTGTTCATAGTTCCTCCATTAAACTCTTTCCAGGTAAGGTTTTCGAGGCACCACCCACACTCTGCTGGACTCTGGCAGGCAAACATATGTACAAGGACTTTCACGGCAGCATTGTTTTCTATAGTCGTAGACTACAAACAAATTAAATACACATAAACAGGGGACAGATTAAATACCTCGAATGCAGCCAGGGTAGGAAATACCATGAAGTCTATTTAAAAAATAATGTCCCATTGGACCAGACACTTTAATTTTTAACAGGGCAAATCTCATGTCATACCTTTTCACAATCACAAAAATCATGTTTCTATAAAATGGAGAAGTGTAGATAATATCTTGGTACCAGCTATGCATATATATATATATGCATATTTGCATATATATATATATATATATATATATGCAAAGTACATACCTTGAGATTCAGGAAAAAAAAACCTACAAACTGTTAAAAGTGGTCTTCTTCTGGGGAAGAATAATGGAGGCCTAGCGAAGACATAGATTTAGTTTCATTGAATAACTCGTTTTGCTACTATATGAATTTTTACAATGTGTATATTACCTTTAAAAAGCTCGTTAAAGGAAAAAAAAAGTTTTCCTTGGGATATATATAGGGAAGTTTATGAACATGACAATAACTCTCCTCTGATATTTCAATATTGCAGTTTGGATCCCAACTTCCTCCCCTCCCTACTCTGCCCACCCTTTATCCTCTCCCTCCATACAGGGTCACTAAACCCTCTTTTCTCATACAGGACAGCACTTCCGGGACTACTGTGGTCCTTACTGTGTGTTCCCCATGTTGTCACGGCTCTCACAGCACTTGAGTTTCATCATGATCCAGAATCATCTTACATCATATAGTTCTTATAGTTAAGCTTACAAAGCTTGGCCTGTTAGGAAATTAAATTACCTTTCATATTTCTTCAAAAAAATCTTACTCTCTCAACTTACAACTCTTAGAATATGGTAAATTCTCCCACGATTGGCTAAAGGACACTCCAGTTGAAATCACATGCTCTAGTGTTACTCTGGAGTGAATTCATAGGAACAAAAGTCTTTATTGAGCCCTTTGTCTTCAGACCCATTCATTCCTTTATTTCTCAATTGAGCATCAATTTATTGAGTGTCTATTTTATTCCCAAACTGTAGGAGGTGCTAGAACTTCATGAATGGATAGTCCTGGTCCACAGAAATATTTAGTCCTATTGGAGACATGAAAATGTAAGATGTGTTGGGGCACCTGGGTGACTCAGTTGGTTAAGGGGCTGACTTCAGCTTGGGCCATTATCTCACAGCTTGTGAGTTCAAGATCCATGTAGGACTCTGTGCTGACAGCTGAGAGCTGGAGGCTGCTTTGGTCTACACCTCCTTGTCTCTCTGCCTCTCACCCACAGATGCTCTGTCTCTCTCTCCTCCAAAAATAAAAATACATGAATAAAACATAAACATTAGGAAAAAAATTAAGTGTAAGAGGTGTCAATTGAAGTGTGTATAGAGATTAGAGTCGGGGCATAGAAAGAGAGTGTTGGACCAGGATAAGTAACTAGAGCAACTTTCTAAGAGTATGAGAGACGGTGGGTAGTAATAAAAGGTGAGTAGGAGTGCCCTAGAGGGACTCGTGAAAGGGACGTCATGTAACACATTGGAAACAACATAAATTGAAGCCGGAAAGCAGGACACTTGAAGTAATGTATGACCTTTGATAGAAGAATAAAATGGTGAGTTAAGAGATCAGATGACATCATCAGTGTCGTCATCAGGCTGAAAAGAATCAAAAGGGAAGGGGAAAGGGATCAATTAAGAGTGTCTACTACAACACCAGACACATTAAAGATGCTCAACATCACTAACCAGAGAAACCTGAATCAAAACCACAATGACACATCAATTCACACCTGACAGAATGCCTAGTATCAGCAAGACAAGAAATAACAAGTATTGGTGAGAAGGTAAGAGAAAAAGTAACACGAATGCACTCTTGGTGGGAATGTAAATAGGTGCAGCCACTCTAAGAAACAGAATGCAGGTTCGTCAAGAAATTAACTCAGAAGTACTATATCATCCAATAATTCCACTACTGGGTATTTACCTAAAGAAAACATAAACCCCAATTTGAAAAGAGGCATGGACCTCTGTGTTTATTAAAGCATTATTTATGATAGCCCGGCTATGGAAGCAGCCCAAGAGTCTGTCAACAGATGAATACATAAAGAAATGTAGTGTCCATATAATGGAATATAATTTAATTGTAAAAAAAAAAAAAAGGAATAAAACCCTGCCGTTTGCAACAACATGTGTAAACCTAGAGGGTATTATGCTACATGGGATTATTCCGATAAAAGGAAATACCATATAATTTCACTTTTATGTAGAAGCTAAAAAACAAAACAGAAAAAGAAAAGACAGATTCTTCAATATAGAGAACAAACTTCTGGTTACAATAAGAGAGGGGGTGGGGTGTGTGAGATAGGGAAAGGTGACTAAGAGTTACAAACTTCCTGTCACAGAATGCATAACTTACAGAGATGAAAAGTACAGCGCAGGAAATATAGTTGACATTACAACAACACGATATGGTGAAAAATGATGATTACACTTACCACGGAGAGCACTATGAATAATGTATAGAATTATCAAATCGCTATTTTATACACCTGAAACTAAAATAACACTGTATGTAATCTATACTTCAGTAATAGAAAATTAAAAATGAAAAAAAAAAAGGTCATCTATTACCGTTGTTATCTGGCAAATAAAAAAAAAAAGAGATAATAGGTTAGATATTTGATAGTTATTTTAGCCTGCCTTAAAATACGTACCAATTAAGATGCTTCATCAAAACATACCCATGGTGATAGGGAAGACATCTAGGCATAAAACAATAGGGCATATTAAGGAATTTGCTGATAGTTGATCATGAGAGTGTCTAAGGGCATGAACAATTGGCCCAGGACCAGTAAGGATGCAAAGGTGGGGGCAGGGTGTGGATGGGAAAGGTGTTTTCTCTCATGCTGGAGTGTGGGGGAACCACAGCTTGGAAGGCAGTGATGGAATAAGTTTTGCATGTTACAAAGTCCACTCTAAGGGGAGTAGAGATATGAGCTCCATCATGAGGCTCCACTGATGCCAAGCAAAGATACAGAAGGGTGCAGCATAGAGGGAATGTGGTTGCCATAGTATCCACAGAAGTGAGTTACTAATTGAATCATACTGGTGAGGGAATGAGAGGAATTACACTAGGATAAAGAATAAAAAATGGAGAAGGAAATTTTGGGAACATGTGCTCGTTTGTGGTTCTTTGTGAGATGACCTCTTCACAAAGCGTAGGACACAGTCAAGAATTGGAATGAGTCAATTTCCAATTTTTACTTATACCCTCTCCCTACATTCAGTGTGATTTTTCTCTACTGTGTAATGCCTGAACCTCTTGTCTCCTTCCTACTCCAACCTTGCCTAATTAATACCTACTCACTCTTTAAGGATTAGTTCAAGATACCATCCCATCTGAATAGTCCCTTTACACACTTCATCTCCTATCCCTGAAGGCTGAGTTACATCGATTTTCCCTTCACACTCTCCTAATGCTCCGTGCATCTTTGGACCATTACACCATAATTTCTGTCTCCCCTACATGATTGTAAGCTCCTTGTGACTGTAAGCGCCTTGTGAGTAGGGTCTACCCCCTCATCTCTAATGTCCCAAGCATATAGCACAGTGCTTCGTAAGACTCAGTTGGCTCTCAGTGATTGCCGAATGAATTAATGAATCTAGAGTGGGAATAGGAACATTTTTGTCTCTCATACTGCGGTTGTGGTTGAAACTTGTGTTGAAAGGTGTCATTATGAGGTCTGAGTGAGTGTTTGAAGGTGTCTACAATCTACGTTCTATTGATGAAATAAGAGCCATTTCCCAGGGAAAGGTGAAAAAGATAGGTTGAGGGAAATGATGGAGATATGGAATAGCTGCTGTGGGGAGAAGACCGCTTAAGATTGGCAAGAAGCTGTGGGGGTATGTTGACATCCACAACCATAAAATTAGAGTGAGTGACCCTAGTGACTGTGAGTCCCTGTAACAGTTCACTGGGCTGAGTGACACAGAGGATGGGCTGACAGGGTAGAGGACTCAGCCAAGCTTCAAGGCCACCAAAGCAGATGCAGCAGAGGACTAGGACGTTCCAGCACAAAGTGACATACTGAGGTGTATACACTGCATTAGGAAGGGAAGTGGAGCCACAAGGGATGATATGCAGGGAAATGAGAGGGAGGAAGGAGGGACCACAAGTCTCTATCGGGCTGAAGAAGAGAAGTTGTGAAGTCAAGTAGTGAGGCACCAAGTTAGGGGAGGTTATCTTCTCAGATATTGG
The DNA here is from genome assembly GCF_028749965.1 of Puma concolor. Lineage (NCBI taxonomy): Eukaryota > Metazoa > Chordata > Mammalia > Carnivora > Felidae > Puma > Puma concolor. The sequence goes on along the minus strand of NW_028240236.1, from coordinate 1,766,651 downwards.
CACGTTAAGTTTGACATTCTAGCAGAAGACATCTGGATGATCATAGAGCTCAAATACCATCACGGAAGTTAGCTACTGGAGGAAACTGACTCTTAAGGTTGTGGGACCCAGAAAATTTAAAGAACCCTGAAGCTACATTGCTAGAGCAATTTTACCAGGATTGTGAAATTGCCCACAACAGAGGTAGGAGCAATGTGAGAAGAAAGAGGCGTAGGAAGGGACTCCAGAAATTTCCATGAAGAAAAGGGTAGCACTCTGGGATTGAATAGATGGACTAAGGAGGTGAAGGCAGGAATTGCAGGGGAGTAGAAAGATCATGTCCTGGAGGTGGTAACAAGGGGCCTGTAGATCACTATCCAGCCTCTCCCCTAACCCTGAAGGAATTTTCTCTCTGCTGGAGCAATGTCTCCAACCTCTAGAACCTACACAGCATTTATCTTTGTTCCTCATTCTGGCATCTTGATTCTGCTTGCTGAGTCATCTCTTAAATGGAGTCCCCAGTCTGATTCTTTTTTTTTTTCCTCATGGCCATCACTACATGTCCCAGAATGTTATGACATCAAAACGAATGTGGCCTGTTTTTCATTCCTTCATGTGACCAATGGGACCAAGTCTACTGGACGTAGACTGAGTTTCACTCCAAATGATGACGGACTCAACATGCTACTTTGCCCAAGAAATCTACTTGTATCTTAGAAGATCCTACCAGAAATAACAGTGTTACCCAACCCACCCAGCAGACTTGGCAAGTAAGGCAGCCTGCTAAGAACACATCAAAATGCAAACATGTTTTCTAGTGATGCATCTATTAGCATGTAGGCAGGTAGTCCAAAGCCAAAGAAGTAAATTATTTTAAGTTATGGAATGAAAGGAAGGTAAACTGCCATAAAGGTATTTTAAACTGTTGGGGAAAAGGAGTAGAATATGAGTGTCATAAACTCACAATCATTCATACAGGACATCATACATATATTCCAGGAATTTTAAGATAGTAACATGTGGTTCATATGGTAGAGAAAGCGCCACTATTGCCACCTCTTTATGCTCTGCCTATACGTGGTCACCATGAAAGCTGCCTGACACCTACTAAAAAACCCAATTAATAACAGATGATAACGGAGCGCCCATGAAATACCATGGAAGACATGTGTGGGCAAAGGTTAGGAAGCCCAGAACATGGTCCCTGCCCTTAAGAAACCTGAAACGTAAGGGAAAGTGAAGTGAAACCAATAAGAGTTAAAACCTGTGTTAAAATAACTGGTTGACTTCTAGTCAGCATCAAGAATCAGACATGTTATTGCTGTGGAACTGTGAACATCGCCTCTGTGTTAAAGAGTTCTCTTGAGTTTTATAATGTTGCAAAAAACTGGCCTTTTCTGAGCCTGGGCAATTCCCAAACTTGTGCATTGTGACACAAGCCTATCAGATCAGCGGGCTCCTTAAATGCTGCTTCCTGCAGAATGAGCTGGCAGTTTTATCTGTCTTCCACACCACCTGGCTTAGCAAATTAGATCATAATAGGGCTATTGTCTCAGAGACAATAAGAGGCATCTGTAACTGAAGGAGACCATGATGATATCTTCTAAAGACACTTTGAAGACTAGAAAGGTCAACAAGACGAGTATAACTATCATCACTGTTTTTTTTTTTTTTTAAACCCGTCCTTCTCTTCCTCTGTTATACATGCTACCCTTTAGTAAAATATATAAAATCAACACATTTCTTTTATCTTGGCACAGAGTGTTGTGAGAAAGAGTAACTTACATTATGTAGCACATTTTTATGTACAAAATCCTTCTGCATATATGAACTCTTTTGGTCCTCAAAGCAAACAGTATAGAAGTAAGAATTGTTGACACCATTTACAGAAGTTCATTTGGGGTTTCGGCTCCATTCACTGCACCACTACATGTGAGGAAACAGTTACCTTTCCCACTCTCATGAGCAGGAGTTCCTCTCCTTGTAGATCAGAAAAGTCTTGTTCTAAATGTCACCACTGTTTCGAGGCTCTGCCTCTCCTACCTGCCAATTCTTTCTACTAATTCTCTCCAATCAATTCAATTCAATTCAATTCACTTCAATTCAGTACATTCAATTCAATCCAACTCCATTCAATTCAACTCAATTTAATTGACAATTAACAAAAGCTACCCATAAGTCAACCTGTATACTAGGAGCTGCAATGACCAAATTGACCCCCTCAAGGAGTGGCTAAATTATCTAGGGAGACAGGGATGCAAATTATTACAATATGGCAAAAATTACGGTACAGGGCACTGCACATGGTACCAGAAGAGCTCCAAGAAGGGACTAATTAACTCTGCCTGGTGGGATTAAGTAAGTAATGGTTGAGGCAAATTTGAAATATGAGTGATTATGGTAGAGAGGGCTTCTCAGGCAGATGCAACCTTACCTATGCCAAGGTAAAGAAGTGGGGAACCGCAGGAAGTTCAATCTAGTTCCTGCACATAGCAACATCCTATGTAATTGGAGGAAAGCAGCGCAAAAGTTACTTGATGGCCACTGACTCAAGTGAGGTCAGAAGGCTACTTCCTCACACACCTAGACGTCTAGTTCACAACTTCCTTCTCCACAAACTTCCAACTGTTCCCAACCCTTCTTCACTCTGGTCTTATAACTTTGCCTATTACCACACTGAGAAAACCAGGTCAATGAAAAGAGATTTTGCAAAATCACCTATCGCATCTACCATTCCATCTACATCTATTTCCTTGTGCTCTGCTTTCACCAACATTAACATGAAGGATCTGTACATTCCTCTCTGAGCCAATTGTCTTTTGCATACTAGACAAAAGTCATTCTTGCCCTGTTAAGAACATTTCTGTCAACAGTTATCCCCCACTCTGCCATATCAACATTTCCATCAGAAATATGGAAATTACAAAAATTCTTTTATTTCTCAAATTTTAGAAAGAAAAAGCAAAGCCCTCTCTTGACCCTGCTCCCTTCCCTTCCCACTGCTGCCTCATTTTTCGCCCTCATTTTGTCACAACGCTCCTTGAAAGAACTGCCTTACTCCCTGTCTACAGTCATTCTCCTCCAATTCTCTGTTGAATCCACTCCCATTCGGCTTTTCCCCGGTGCTACTGAAATGGTTCTCATCACATGTCAATGACATCCACTTTGCAAAACACAGTGATTATTTATATTTTAATAATTTTTCTACGTTCTAACTAAGCCAAGAAGTGTCTTCAGGTTTATTTAAATACAATGGGTAGTCATCAACGTCATTCGGGCACAATAACTATCTCCTGTTAACTGTTTCTAGGATCCAATTCATATGTCACCTTTTACATTAATCCTCACTCTTTACCAATCTCCCATTCCCACATGAAATCCATCCAAAGGAAACTTTGCTACTCCTTTAATGTGTCACATTTTCAAACTTCCGTGTCTTGCTCTCTCTCTCTCTCTCTTTTTTTTTTCCTGCCTGCAATGCCCTTCCTTACTCTGTTGATTTGAAATATGTCTTCTCTAGAAGACTCACTTCAAGTGACTCTCATTTGTGTAAAGCACTCCCTGGGTACCTAGAGAATCATGTGTTTTCTTCTTTGCAATTCCAGGGTACATTTATCCACCACTATTACAGATGTTATCAACTCACTATAGTTAATTTGTTTACACAGTGGCAGATCCCTGGATAACAAGGTCCATTAATAGTTCTAGATAAGACCTCTGTTCTTTGTATACAGTGCCTACAATATAGTACGTGCTCAATGCATGCTTGATGAATGGAAATGAGGCAGGAGAATAGAATGAAAATTAGTAGAGGGAATATATAAGAGAAACCAGGAGAGTCAAATGTTATCAAAAACAAAAGAAGAGATAGTTTCAAGAGGTAAGGAGTGGTCCGTTCTTTAGAGTTTTGTGTTTTGTTTTACTTGAGTTTGAAATAAGCTACAGGTATCATTGCATTTACCAAGTAGGAGATATGTGGAAATAAAATAGTCAAATTTCAGTAGCATATGGCAGAAATTACCTCATATCCAAGCAGTGACTTAATATGAGGAATTGTGTGTTCAAACCATCAGGAGATGTGTTAGTTAAGTGGGGTGTACACTGCACTCCCAGAATCCAAAGACAGCCCTGCAGAATTGTCTTGGCAGAATAACCCCAGCAGACTCACTGGTCTGTCCAGGCAGACTCACTGGTGTTCTGGGCCTAGGGTATCACTAGGTAAGAGTCAAGTGTCAGTAGGTTGGGTTCTTATCTGGAGAAATCTACTTCTGAGATTATTTGGGTTTCGGACAATTAAGTTCCTTGCAATTATACAACTGAGGTCTTCATTTTCAGATTGTGGGATGGCCAGCCGGAGAAAACTCTATGCTTTGGATGGGTTTATGATGCATGGGTTCATGATGATACTAGGTTGATCCAGAAAATCTGTCTCTATAATACAACACGACTATAGAAATGGTCTCTCTTCATATTCATGGGTTGTCAGCTGTAAGGTATGGATCGTTGAGGGCTATTTTTTTTTTCTTTAGAATAATGTCTACCACATTAGTTTAAAAAAAAAAAAAACAGCTGTAGAACCAATAGATAATATTTTCACCTTCTGAATTAATAAGATTCAACAGAGAAAATTTCTGGTTCCCATATATATATATAATATATATTATAATATATAATATATTTATATATTTATATTTGTTTATATTTATGTAAACACATTCACATAAAATATGAATCTATTACTATAAATATATTTATATATTTATGAATGTTTTATTTATTTATTTATTTGTTTGTTTGTTTGTTTGTTTATATTTCTTATAAGGAATTGGCTCCCATAAATGTGGACGCTGACAAGTCCCAAGATCTTCAGGATGTGTTGGCTAGCTGGAAACCCACAAGATCTGATGGCATAGTTCTTGTCCAATGGCTGGCACGCTTGAATCTCAAGTAGAGCTGCTGTTTCAGTCTGAATCGGGGAAGAGGCCAATGTCCCAGTTTAAAGACTTTCAGGCAGGCAAGAGTAATTCCCTTGTATCCCTGGGAGAATCATCCTTATTCTATTCAGGCCTTCTCACTGATTAGATAAGGCCCACTTACATTAGGAAAATAATCCGTTCTACTCACTGTACAGACTCAAGTATTTCCCATCACAAAACACCAGAAAAACGTTTCACCAAGCATCTGGACCTCTGTGGCCCAGTAAAGTTGACACATAAAATTAGCCATCATATTTTCCAAATTTCATGCAAGCGCATGAAGCGGATGAACCTAAGCCCTATCAAGAACCCAAGCTACAGAGGCACCAGGCAGCTTGATAAGGTGCATTAGCACAGCGTCTTTCAAATATTTTATCCCCAATCTACTGTAAGAAACACATATTTCGCCACAGCCCAGTATAAGCATACACATACACATACACATACACATACACATACACATACACATACACATACACATACACATAAATAAATGAAATAAACAACATTTCATGAATTATTGGTTATCCGTACTAAGGGCAAATGTACTTGTATATTTTCTTATTGGTTCTATTTAATTTTAATCCATTCTTCCCTTGATCCGCACCTTCATGACCTTCCAAAAAACAAGGCATCATTAGTAAGGTGTACTGATTTTGAGGGTCAATCTTTGTGAGGTAATATTCCTTCAGTTATATGTTTCACAATGTCTGACATGTAATACTCTCTTTGTTAAGTTGACTTGACTACAGAAAATGGGCTTCCAATTCAGTCTTAAGACATACTAAGAAAATTGCGAATCCTTTTATCGGGGTAGGTCCATAACTATCGAACAAAATGAAACAACAGGTACCAAGAGATGCCCTTTGGATGTCTCCAACCCTATTCAGGAAGGCTAAGTTTACAAGCCCACTGAAGCACAAGGGACCATTTCTATCTTGGGGGAAATGACCAACAACGGAATGTTCACGTGCAAAGAGCAGACAGGACTAATTATTACATAGAGGTGATGAAGCATGTAGAAACTGTCCACTTCTATGCCACTTAAAATTTTTTTCAACGTTTTTTTTTATTTATTTTTGGGACAGAGAGAGACAGAACATGAACAGGGGAGGGGCAGAGAGAGAGGGAGACACAGAATCGGAAACAGGCTCCAGGCTCCGAGCCATCAGCCCAGAACCTGACGTGGGGCTCGAACTCACGGACCGCGAGATTGTGACCTGGCTGAAGTCGGACGCTTAACCGACTGCGCCACCTAGCCGCCCCTAAGCCACTTATAATTAATGCTTGTCTCCCTTGGATTATCATGTCAATGCATAAGGCACAGTTAGAGAACATTGTTACCCAACAATGGCAGCTCTCAGGTTTCATGTTTCTGTTAAACACCCCCATAGGTTGAACTGTGTCTCTACAATAGTTAAGGCCATAGAGAAGAATTGACCCACTTTGCACCACTCACTCTCCCTGATTAAGCTGTTCTGCAGGGAAACGGATTACTTTTTTAAATGCTTGCTTTTTGTTCCTTGGATAAGCAGCAGACATATTTCTGAGTGCAGCATTTCTATTTAACTGTACTCATGCCCTAAAGAGATTCTAGGGGTCAGCTCAGGGAGTCCACTTGAATTGATCTTCTTCATCTCTATTGCAACATTACTGGCAGACGTTCACAGTCAGATTTCATTCTGTCTGACTGAGAGAAACTGAGGAATGTGGCTTTCTGAATCAAGACCACATTATGGAATGGTCTGCACTCAGTTGCAACAGATTGTGAATGAGGAGGAGACAGGGGCATTATATGATCCAGGATGTGAGGTTGTAGGGTTAGCTTATGGTGGTTGTAACCAAACCTTAATATTGTGTGGGTACTAGACAACCTTGAAATCCCTATAATGTGATGGTCTGGGGACTCTTACCATATAGATTGTCAAAATTCTTGTTATATGTCCGATACAGAAACAATAGAACTATTCACTTAATATAGATTTAATGAGCATATATTATGTGGTATTTAGAGCTCTACTCTTGTTGGAGAAGTGAATAAAGTACTCCAAAGATGGTCAACGGGGCTCAAACAGACTCTGGTCTCTAGCTTAGAGACCTCGCTTCTGGGTTCTTCTTCCTTTGTTTGGTGCATGTGCGAAAACCCCCACAGATATGGAAGCTGACGACTATAAATTACCTTCCCCACTTGACTCTACGCTCAGATGTTTGGTGAGTCAAACTCTCTGACCAAACTCTCTGAGTGCCACTTGGTTTTTCCTCCAGTGTTCCAGCCTGGTTCCATAACATACTAGATTGCTGACCAGGAAACCCAACCGCACTGGTCCATTGTTGCCCCCGGTTTGGGAGAAGGGCGAGGTGGTGGCAAAGCAAAGTCTCACAAGGGAGAAAGTGCATGCTCTGCCTGAATTTCAGCAGCTTTCTTTTCCGTTGTCTTGGGCAGGTCCTGCTCCATGGACCTGGTAAGGCCGGGCCCTGAAGAAGTCAAGCATACCCAAAAGAGTGGAAGGGGGACACGATCAATCCCCAGAGGTCTTAATAGGTGTCCCTGGTAGAAAATTTTGTGGAGGGAAATGTAATAGACTCTGGTGCGCACGCGCGCGCGGGCGAGTGTGTGTGTGTGTGTGTGTGTGTTTGTGTGTGTGACAGAGAGAGAGAGAGACTGAGAGACAGACAGAGAGAGAGAGAGACAGAGAGAGAGAGACGATGTACAGCTAAGCCAGGGTTGCCTGTCGAGTTACAGTTTGTGGCTTTATGGACGGGCGCCCTTAAGGTCCCCAAAAGTCTATGGAGTCTGAATGGGCTCCCCTGAGTCATTGTGAGAGTATAAGGTCTAGGGCGGTATCGGATCAGATTCCCATCACAAGTCACAAAGCCGAGTCCACTATAATCAAACCTCACCTAAACTTTCCCTCAGGAATGCGACCAGAGGAGTATCTGAATAGTCCTTTCATCCGGCGGTATACCCTAACTTTGTCCGTCTTTGTGTCACCAAATATGAGAAAAAAATTAATAATGGGATGAAAACAGAGTAAGCCTACGATTTTAGAGGTTGTGACCAAAAAGTGTTAAAAGGGGTTTTCAGGTTACCATGGGGTGACAACGACACCCAAGAAGTTAAGGAAACTTTGTGAACTAGAATGGCCCACATTCAATGTAGGATGGCCTCCAGAAGGGACGTTAGATGCTCAAATAGTGCAGCAGGTTTGGCTAATAGTCACCTGGAACCCAGGCCACACTGATCAATTTCCGTACATCGACTCCTGGCTTGAAATTGCCCCAAATCTACTGCCTTGAAGGTGATTCATCATTAGCAAACAGAGCCAGGCAAAGGTTTCAGAAACTTTATCTGGAGCTCTCCCAGGGAGCCAAAGAAGCGACCCACTGCTCCTCTAATATTTGAAGGAGATATGGAGGAAGATATTGTCTTTCCACCTGCTCATGACTCTTCAAGCTCCCGCTCCCCTCCCCCGGAGCTTGAGACTCCTCCTACATCTGTCTCTCCAGCCACAGCCAGAGTCAGTGCAGTTGCCACTGCAGTCAGTGCCGCCCATCTCCCCGCCGCTCTCAGACCCACATAACCCACCCCCACATGGGCCAGCAGCCAGACTGCGCCTCAACCCAGACCTAAAACTCTCCGAATGCATGTAAAGGAGATGAGAGAGCCTGAAAGACAGAATGAGGATGGACCGAGTCCAGACCAGACATTCCATGATGTGTTATCTACCTTTCTCTACAACCGACCTCCTCAATTGGAAACACAACACTCCACCATACTCCGAAAAGCCACAAGCAATGGTTGACTTGATGGAGTCCCTCATCCCGACCTACTGACAGACATGGGAAGATTGTCAACAGTTACTCCATACTTTGTTGAATTAAAAATAAGGATGACAGAAACATGACAGTACCTAGAAAATCACACATCTCCAGGAATCAATGACCCTACTGTCTGGGCTCAAGCTGCATGCCTGAAGAACACCCAACATGGGATTGCACCACAGAAGGAGGACAGGGCCACGTCTGATGATACCAGGAAGCCCTCCTTCAGGGAGTCTGAGCTGGAGTCAACAATCCCATGAATATGACTAAAATATCATCAGTCACACAGCACCCTGGGGAGTCTCCGGGAGACTACTATGAAAGATTCTGTGAAGCGTACCCTGTATACGTCCCGTTTGACCCCGTGGCACCAGAAAGTCAACAGATGGTAAATACCTCTTTTGTGGCACAGGCTGCCCCAGATATCCGACGAAAACTCCAGAAGTTGGAGGGCTTTGCCATATGAATATCACTCAGCTGTTAGAGGTCGTCAATACAGTTTTCACCAACAGAAATTTGCAGCTGAAAGAGAAGTGAAGACTAAAAAAGAAGGCTACCTTTCTCACAGCAGAACTAAAGAACAGATGCTGCTGTTTTTTTCGCAACATCGAAAATCCCCAACCACAAAAAGGGTGGAAGCCCATAGCCCCCTTAGCTAGGGACCAGTGTGCATACTGCAAAGGCAAGGAAAACTGTAAGAATGTCCGAATTGGATGGGGACCTCAAACCCATCCAATATCTGGAGGAACCTAGAGGTGAGAACCTTCTTGATCTGGCCGGGGTAGAATTGGACTGAGGGGGACCAGACCCTTTCTTTCTCGGCCCCCATGAACCCACGGCTGAAATGAGGTGGAGGCTGAACAATAAATTTCATGGTTAAAATACTTTTCAACTGGGGCTGAATACTCCTTGGTTACTTCCCTGGTAGCACCCATAGGCCAAAAGACAGCAACCATACTTGGGGCTACTGGAACACAGGCAATGCAACAGCCCTTCTGTCAAGCTCAACAAGGTGCACTTGGGGGTCACAAGGTCCGGCATGAGTTCCTCTACTTACTTGACTGCCTGATTCCTCTCCTGGGCCGCGATCAACTCTCCAAACTTGGGGCACAGATATCTTTTGAACCCACTGGACACACTAGCCTCCAATTAAACCGAAGGCAGAAGGAAACCTGGTCTTGACGATACCCCTGCCAAGGGAAGAAGAATGGAGACTGTTCTGTGCCCAGGCCTTACCTTGTCATCCCTAAATTCAGGCTTACATTCCCCTCCCTATGGTCTGATGATAACCCGCCTGAAATAGCTTGGAATTAGGTCCCAATCATTGTGGACCTGATCCCTGCAGCTCAACCTCAGACACCAAGGCAGTACCCCCTTCCACTAGAGGCTAGAATGGGCATACAAGAGCACCTGACCAAGCTCAGAGAAAGAGGTATTCTAACTGAGTGCCAATCAGTTTGGAATACCTCACTCTGGCCAGGCAAGAAGCTAGGAGGAGGACACCAACCAGTACAGGATTTGAGGGCCTTTGGCAAAGTGACTGTTTCCTTACACCCAGTCATTCCGAACCCTCAGTATAGTCTCTTCAGCCAAATTCCGTGGCCACCCAGAAGGGTTGCGTGCTTCGACCTAAAAGATGCTTTCTTCTGCCTCTGCCTGCCTCCGCAAAGGCAATCATTGTTTGCCTTTGAATGGACTGAACCTGTTACAGAGCGCCGGATACACATGTCCTGGACACTACTTTCCCACGTTTTCAACAACTCGCCCATTCTTCTGAGGGAAGCCCTAGGTTCAGATCTCACTGACTTTCCGAAGGAAACCGCAGGGTATGTCCTTCTCCAATACATAGAAGACCTCCTTTCCAGTGACACCCAGGAAGACTGTATGAAAGGTACACAGGCCTTCTTACAGCTCTGATCCTACTTGGGGTACCAGGCCTCTTGGAAAAAGGCACAGATTCGTCAGCAGCAGGTCCAATACTTAGGCTCCCTCCTCACAAAAGGAAAAGGAGAATGAGGACCGGAAAGGAAGAAAGTGTGGCACCACACTGCCACAGCCCCAAACAAAACGAGGCTTGTGTGAATGTTTAGGGGCCAGAGGGTTCTGTCGCATTGGGAATCCTCAGATGCTCAGCCATAGTGAGGTCCCTCTATGACCTGTTGGGAGGACCAAACTGGGAGCCCCTTGCATGGACTGAGGAGGTGAGGGCCGCTTTCACAGAAATAAAGTTGGCTCTGGGACAAGCCCCAGCCCTTGGTTTGCCTGACATAGACAGACCCTTTAACTTCTTCACACACGAAAAGGAGTGCTCACTCAGAGCATGGTGATTCGGCAATGGCCAGTGTTCTGTCTAAAAAAAAAAAAAAAAAAAAAAAAAAAAAAAACAAACTTGATCCTGTGGCTGGAGGATGGCCCCTGTGCCTAAAAGCTCAGAGCCACAGTCCTGCTCATCAAGGTTGCAGACAAACTCACACTGGGCCAAACATTTAATGTTAAGGTCCCACACACGGTCGTGTGGCTCACAAGCACCCAAGGATATCATTTCCTCTCCATTTCTCAGCTGACACAATCCCAAGGCCTTCTCTATGAGAACCCAAGGCTCACTCTCGAACAGTGTAAGAACACTAAACCTGGCCACCTTCCTTCCCACAGAGGAGGGTGAACCTGACCATGAGTGTTCTGGAGTAGTGGATGAAGTCTACGCCAGCTTCCCAGACTTTAAGACCAGGGTATAACAAGCCCAGGGATCACCCTGTTTAGCGATGGGAGCGGGTTTTTAGAGGAGTGCAGCCAAAGAGCAGGGTATGCAGTCATCACAACCACGGAAGTTCAGGAAGCTAAGGCCTTGTCGGAAGGATGGTCGACACAATGGGCTGGACTCAGTACGCCTTAACCTGAGCCATCATCCTTAGCAAAAGTAAATGAGTTAACATCTACATCGATTCCCCTATGGCTTCGCTACTGTGCATGTACATGGGGCAATCTATAGGGAAAAAGGCCTCCTTACCGCTTCAGAGAAAACTATCAAAAATGAGGAAGAAATACTAAAGCTTCTTGAGACCATATGGCTAACAGACAAAGTAGCTATCCTACACTGTAAGGGACCTCAGAAATGAAATGAACCCATAAATCAGGAAATCACCAGGCCAACAAAACAGCCAGAGTGGCTGCCTGAGGTGACCTAGGTGAAGCTCCTACCTACACTCTGACTCTTGCGCCCCAGAAGGAAGCCTCATCACCCATGTACACAAGTGAAGAAAGAAATTGGGCTTCCACAGAAGTGGGCACACTAAGCAAAGACGGATGGTGAGTCTTGTCCCATCATCTATGTAAAAGCAGCTAGTGAAAGAAGATAACTAACTCACCCTCTTAAGGAAAACTGCTCTAGAGGTCCTCTTCAAAAAGAACTGCGATATCAGCCAACTGCCAGCATTATGCCAGGCTGTCAGTGAATAATGTGTAACGTGTGCCAAAAACAATGCTTGCTTGGCCCCACGGCCCCTGCCTGGCTCACAAAGGATGGACTTAGGGGTGGACTTTACCAACCTACAACCAAATAAAGGGTTGAGGTACCTCCTTGTAATAATCTGCACCAAGTTGGGATGCGTCCAAGCTTTCCAGACCAGAATGGAATGAAGTCACGAGGTGGCCAAAGCTCTTCTATGGGAGATTGGGCTTAACCACACACAGTAATAATGGACCTGCATTTCGACGGACATTATATGAACCCTAACAAAGTCCCTTAACATTGCCTGGAAACTGCACACTGCGTAACGCCCCCAGGGCTCAGGGAAAGGTAGAGCAGATGAACTGCACCCTCAAGGAAACCGTGGCCAAGTTCCACCAAGAGACTAACCCCCCATGGCCAGATTTCCTTCGGCTGGTCCTCCTGTGTGCCCAATGCCCGCCTGGGGCACTGGGATTCTCCCGTTTTGAGTTATTATATGGGCGATCCTCCCCCCACCCCCATGCACACACACATTTAGGAAAGCTCCCAGGAGACCTAAACCAGATTGCAGACAAAGAAATAAGATAACAGCTCCAGAACTTGGGGGCAGTCCTAAACAAGTTTAGATACACCATAGAGAGGGTCACAATTTCCTTAGGGACCCCGTTCACTTCTTTCAGCCAGAAGACTCTGTGTGGGTCAAAGATTGGAAGAAGGAACCTCTTATACCATGGTGGACTGGGTCTCTCACTGTTATTCTAACAACTCCTACAGCCCCCAAAACTTCAGGTATCACCCCACGGGTCCATCACTCCACAGTTAAGAAATCCAACTCAGAAGAATCCACAACCTGGTGAAGTGATCCAGATCCAGTCATCCCATTAAACCTACCCTCAAAAGGGAACTGACCCCTGAGGTGTCCAGCCCTGCTCCAGCCACACCATGGGAGATGGCTGGCCTGCACACAGCAGGAGCTTGAGGAATCAATGCGTGAACCAAGTCCAGGGGTTTGAATGCTACTTTGCCAACCCTTGCCCCTTACTGGTGTCATAAGCCTGGTCTTACTTCTTACTGTTGGGCTGATAGAGACTGCACCAACAATCTGGATATGGTGTAAAAGATACATCCTGGGCCTCACATACCTCCTCTGGATGGGAGGGTTACCAAGTATTGCCTGTATATTATGATAACCACTCTCACCCTCACAACTGCCGCTTATCAAATTTGCCCCCACAATTGTCATAGGACAATAAGGGCGTCCAGGGTGTTCAGCACCTTTCCCTCCCTCCACAAAGATTGCTACATGGGAAAAACACCCACTCTCTGTCAGTCACCTGGTGCCCGAAGTGCTAAGTGTTGGACCGAGGATATAAACAAACTATCAGGAACCCATGTCACAACAAGTGCCTCCAGACACGGAAGCGAGCTTGCTACACTTACCTTCCTCAATGGGGAATCTCAAACAGGGAAGGGCTGCACTACAGGGCCCTTCAAAAAGTTATAAAGCATATACCCAGGATAGGGTAATTCAAGCCATAAAGGCGACCACTCTGCCAGCAGCCTACCAACCTTTGAAACTTCAGCCGTCAATCAGATGCCTACCAATTCCCCACTCCAGCATTGGTCCGAAACTGCTCTACTAGTCCTCCATAAGATAGATAATCACATGCAAACCTGCTGGATGTGCTTGCCCCTCAACCAGAGGACTCACTTAGCTACTCCGATCCGTTTGACCTAGGAAGCTCCTGAAAACCTCAAAACCAACACCCCTGTCTGAATTGGACCCCTGGCCACTAGGGTCCATCTCCCAATGCCAACAACCTCATCCGTACAGTCCCTAAATGCCCTCTGTATGAGGAAGAGATAGAACATTAATGAGGACTACAACCCTATTTTGCACCCTTGGGGTGTTCTATCTGTGTACTAATTCGGCCTATCGATGCTTAGAGGCCAACTGGACTCAGAAATGTTATTCCATGTTCCGGACCCCAGAGATATTTGTATACACTGAAGATCAGTTCCTAACAACCTTTAGCCCCAAGTCTCAGGCTAAACGGGCAGTCCTGCTACCCATTCTGATAGGCTCAAAAATTGTGACAGCAATAGGAACTGTATAAGGGGGCATAGGTTTATGGATAGGACTGTACCATAGACTATCTCAAGAGATAAATGAAGACATGGATTGGGTGGCCGAGTCTCTGGTAACTTTAGAGAACCAAATAAACTCTCTGGTGGCAGTAACCCCCCAAAATAGACAGGCCCCCGACCTCCTCACATCAGAAAATGGAGGGACTCGCATCTTTTCAGGGGGAGGAATGTTGCTATTTTTTAAACCAGTCAGAAATACTTACAATTAAGGTTAAGGAACTAAAAAAGTAAAATAATAATAATAATAATAATAATAATAATAATAATAATAATAATAATAATAATAATAATTCAAGATAGACAACAGGAAAGTACCAATCAATGGAACAAATGAGATCTCACGGATTGGGATCCTGGCTTCCTGCCCTGGCAGGGCCCCTCTTCTCCATAATTTTACTTGTACCCATTGGCCCCTCTATACTGAATACCATAATATATTTTCTTGAAAACACTGTTGCTCGCCAAACTACTGCAGACATCTTAGCCTTCTGAGGGTACCAACCTAAAAAACTGAAAGGTGATACCTACTAAAAAGGTTTCTTAAAAGGCATAAAATGGGATAATGTTGGAGAAGTGAATACAATACTGCACCAAAGATGGACGGTGGGACTAAAACGAACTCTGGTCTCTATCTTAGAGACCCCTCCCCCTGGTTCTTCTTCCTTTGTTTTCTGTGTGCAGGAAAACCCCCACAGATACGGCAGCTGATGACTGTAAATTTCCTGCCCCACTTGCATTCAGCCCTCAGACGTTTGGAGAAACAGGGTCCTCTGAGCCCGCCGTTCCACCAAGATCTGCAATCCAAAGAAGATCTCCGAGCGCCATTTGGTTTTTCCGCCAGCATTCCAGCCTGGTTCTGTAACATTATAAACACAGAAGTGAGCAAGACAGACCAAGTCCCTTCTTATACAGTATAAGGAGACAGAGGACCATTAACTGGTAAACTAGTAATTAACAAGTGTACAAGGGTAATGGGGTGCTGGGACTCAAACAGCTCCAAGTTGTCGAAAGCAAACATGTGCTATATCACCCATCTCATGTATGGATCATAGTTCTAAGTGATGTGACACTTATAATTGATACACGTGATAACTGCCAGGGGATTTCCCCTTTTCCCAAGTTACATTTATTTTGAAGAACTTATGTGAGTGTATGAAAGATACTGGGGGTTCCGAAAATCAGTAGATGCTGGTGGACCAGGTTTGAAATAGCAGCCCCAGAGGTCAAAATACACAATATCCAATCATGTTTTGTTTTGCTTTTTTTAACAACTTCATTAATGTTTAACTGATATACACAAACTGTACATATTTAAAGTACGTAATTGGTGGAGCACCTGGATGGCTGTCACTTGAGCATCAGACTCTTGATTTTGGCTCAGGTCATGATCCCAGGTTCAATTAAGCCCTTTATTGGGCTCCATGCTAAGCATGCAGTCTGCTTAAGATTCTCTCTTTCCCTTGTCTCTCTCCCCCACTTATGAACGCTTCATCTCTGTCTCTGAAAAAAAAGCCCTAATAAATAAATTACTTAATTAATAATTAATATTAATACCAATACTAATAAATACAATTACATAATTTGGTAAATTTTGGTCACATATCCACCAATGTATACATAACAAGGAAAAGAATATGTCTGTCACCACTAAAAATGTCCTTGTATCCCTTAGATATCCCTCCGTCCCCCACGTCTTCCCGATTCCCATTCCTAGGCAATCTCTGGTCTGTTTTCTGTCCCTACATATTATCTTGCATTTTCTAGAATACTATACAAATAAAATTATATAAGACACACTCCTTATTATTTAGAGGTGGGGAGTTGACTTCTGTCACTTAGTATTTTGAAGATTATCCATAGTGTTGTGTGTATCAATAGTCTGTTACTACTTTGTTTATCCGTTCACATGTCAGTGGACATTTGTATTATTTCCACATTTGGCGTATTTATTTCTTATTATGAGAGAGAGTGAGAGAGAGAGAGAGAGTGAGTGAGAGAAAGAGAGTGAGTGAGAAGGAGAGGGGAGGGGGGAAGGTGAGGTGGGGGAGAGATAGGGAAAGGGAGATGGAGAGGCAGAGGGAGATGGAGAGGCAGAGGGAAAGGCGGAGGGAGAGAGAAAGAGAAAGGGAGAGCAGAGGGAAAGAGAAAAAGAATCTTAAGCAGCCTCCATGCTTAGTGTGGACCTCAATGTGAGTCTCAATATCAGGACCCTGGGATAATGACCCAAGCAGAAATCAAGAAATCTACCAACTGAGGCACCAGGTGCTCCTTTGCCTATTGAAAACAAAGCTTCTATAAACATTCATTTTTTCTTTTCTTTTCTTTTTGTTTCTTTTCTTTTCATTTCTTTTCTTCTCTTTTCTTTCTTTCTTTTATTTATTTATTTTTTTGTATGATCGTATACTTTGATCCCTCTAGTGAACATATCTGAGAGTAGATTTGGCTGAATCATAGAATAGGTTGCATGTTCAGCTTTTTAGGATACTGTCAAACTGTTTGCCAGGGTAGTTTTATCACTTTGACATTCTCATCAGCAGTGTGTGAGAATTCCAGTTCTTTCATATCCTAGCTAACACTTCGGAACCCTGTCTTTTGATTTTAGACATCTTGTAGGCATGAAGTAGTAGTTGATCTCATTGTATCTCATTTATCTCATTGTAGTTTATATTTGCATTTCCCCTCATGATGCTGAACACATTTTCATGTGTGTATCTGCTGTACATATATCTTTTTTGGTAATGTGTCTTCTCAAATCTTTTGCTATTTTTTAGATTATTTAGCTTCAGAATATTGAATCTTGCGGATTGCCCATATGTTCTAGATATAAGTCCCATTTCACATAGATGATTGGTAAATATATTCTCCCAGTCTCATTCTTGTGATTTCAAAGTATTTGTTCATTGAAAAGCGAAAGTTTTAGTGTGATAAAATCCAATCATATTTTTTTCTTGTAATGAATCATATTTTTGGTGGTGTATCTAAGAAATGTTTGCCTAACACCAGGTCATAATGGTTTCCTACTTTAGGTACTTTAAAAATGTTATCCTACTGTATTTTAGATTGCATTGGTTCTGATGAGAAATCTTTTCCCTCCCTTTCCCTGGATTAAAGCAATTTGATTGTGGGGTGCCTTGGTGTAGTTTTTCTCATATTTCCTGTCCTTGAGGTTCATTGACCTTATTGGAACTATATATTTTTGGTTTGCATCAACCTTACCAACTATAAATTCAAATTAGTTTCATTATTTACTCAAATTAGTTTTCTTGTCTGTGTTCCTTGGAGATACAATTACATGTATGTTGGATGGTTTGCAGGCATATTTTGTCTGTGTGTTTCATTTCAGACGATTTCCATTGCTATGTATTTAGGTTCATCAACCTTTTTTTCTGCACTGTCTATATGCCTTTAATTCCATTCAGGAATCATAGACCTGATTTCTTATTTTAGTCATTGCTTTTGTCATGCGAAGTTTGGTTTAGGTCTTACATACCACTTGCATGTCTGTATTTAAACATGCTCATTCTGCCCTACAATATCGTGGATATACTAATATTAGTTATAATAACTATTTGAATGTTCTGATGTATAAATTATATCATTTGTGTAATTTCTGGGTCAGTGTCAGTTGAGTTCCCCTTCCTTACGTGTCTTATTTTCCTGCTTCTTTGCATGCCCGATAATTTTTTATGGGCTGCCAAACATGGTCAGTTTTAGCCTGTCAGATGCTGGAAACTTTTAGATTCCTAAAAATATCCTTGCCTTTGTTTTGGGACAGGGTTTAGTTACTTACAAATAGCTTGTTCTTTCAGGTCTTTCTTTAAAGATATTTTGGGCAAGGCACAGGCAGCACTTAATTTACGGATAATTTTTGTCCAGTACTGACACAAAGATCAAGTATTTTCCAAATGGCAGGTACATTGTGAGGTCTTCCACACTGGCTGTCAGGCATTATTCCTGACCCTGTATGGCAGTGGGTATTATTCCTTCCCCTGGTCTCAGTGTCCTCATACACAAGAGTTTATCAATATTCCATTGAATACTCAAGGCAGACCATCTGTTGATCTCTGGAGTTCTCTCTGTGAACAACTTTCTCTTCTTTGGTACTCTGCTCTGTGAAATATAGCAGTCTTCCTGAATCAGTGACTACCCCCTCCACAAATCAGGGAAAATGTTGGGCTATGCCAGCTTCCTCCTCTCTATAACACAGACTCAAATCCCAGCCTAGTCAATAGAATAGGGCACTATAGGAACCATTTCACTTATTTCCCAATATCAGGGATCAGTGTCCTTCACTGCGTGAGTGTGATGTTTTGAGAACAGCTTCTTATATATTTTGTCTACGCTTTTAGCTGCTTCCATAAGGTGTATAAATCTAGTGTTTGTTATTACATTTGGTTGGAAGTAGAAATGTTAACACCAGTTTACATTTTAGTATTGAGTCTTACTTCTCTGGCTTTGTTCTTTTATCCTTTTATTCTCCTTTGATGACAGATTTAATGTGGACAAATGGAGAATGGCCATTGCTAGACATATGGAGAAACAGGGATGAGCTGGCATATTGGAAGTATAGTTAGAAAAGACAAAAAAAGGAAAGAAAGAGAATATGTAGTCAAACTTGAAGAAAGGAATTGATGACGATTGTCAAAGCCATGTGAAATTCCAGCTCCCACTTTAACACACATAATATGAGAATTGAAACTAATGTCTTCGACTTGGAAAGTTTAATCTGCCAGTGAGCTTTACTAATTTTTACTGGTCTTCATAACTCCGTAACAAAGATCGAGGTTTGGAATTTCTCACCTTTGTTTCTCAGAGAGAAAACACACCAATCTCACCCAGAAATCAGTGCTTTGGTGAAAACTAGACGTTTTAAATGATTTTTTTTTTTTTACTGCTTTGTTCAAATCTTTCTTTAGCAGTGTTCGCCTTGGAAGAGAACAAACTGTGGCACAGAAGAAACATACTGGACATGGAGGAGGAGTCCCGGGTTGTTGTCTAACACGGTCATAAACAAGATATGGGAAAGGCACTTGACTTTCCTAGGTCTCAATTTCCTCACCTGGAAATTGGAATAAGGACTCCCATATGAAGGCCCATTGTAGATTAAATGAGATGATGCATGTGCCAGTATTACAGAGCCTAACACTTAATATTACATGCAAGCGTCTGTGTATCATTTCTTCTAGAGGGAGGGATTTACATTTCTTTTCAGTGGAAGGAAGGAGATGAATATACAACTGGACTATCAAATAAGAGGTGGATAGAGGGCTGGCTTACTGGTCTACCTCCTTGTACACTTTCAGCCATCCTGGCCCTGGGCTGCCTCCAAATTGAAGAATCAGTGTCAGAAGACCTGAGATTCCTCCGTAGGTATCTGACCCCAGACAGAATATTAGCCTGTCTTAGCTGTTCAAATGAGGCTAATGATGGCTATCATCTGTGGAGCACTTGTTCCGTGTTGTCAGGTGTTTGATTAAGCACCTTGCCATTAGTGTCATGTAATTTTTTGACCCTTTCTTGTTATTTCCATTTTATAAATTAGGCAACTGAGTTTCAGATATGTTAAGTAAATGGTCCAAGATAACACACACACGAGTGGGGTGGCTGGGATGGGCACCAACTCTGCTCCTATGCCAACATGCATGCTCTCACCCATGTTACACTGCCTTCCCATGAGCGTGTTAAGGGTTTGGAAAGCTAAGGGCCACCCCTGATAAAGTAACATGGAATATGTTGGTGCCCTAGCTAAGATCTCTTTCCCTTACCTTACCGAAAACATTTTCATATCAACTGAAACACTAGTCCCTGCACAAGACAACTTTCCTCGAATTTCTCTTAATGCTATACACTGGTCAGAATATAAAAAGCAATGGCTTCAGAACTTGAAAGTTAGCAATAGGAGGTGAATGAGGGAAGGGAAGCAAAACAAGGATCACCCTATGATGGTTATTATTACACGTCTACTTGAGTTGGCCGTGGGGTGCCCAAGACTAAACATTTTTTCTCGGGATATTTGTAGAGTGTTTCTGGGTGAGATTAGTGTTTGATTTGGTGGACTCAGTAAAGCACTATCGTCCCCAGTGAGGGTGGGCAGCATTCAATCTCCTGAGTTCCCGAAGAGAACACAGGGTAGAAAAAGGAGGAATCCATGTCCCACTGCTTCTTTTCTAAGCCTTAGAAGGTGATCCCGCTTAGAGGCGGAGCAGTGGGTAGGGGTAGGGTTGGTTCCTCGGAAGTGCCTTTGGTCCAACCACCCACAGGGATATGATTTCCCTGCAGGACTGAAATGAGGGCCCATGTGTGGTTATGGGTCAGAGCTAGCGTGGAAGGGCGAAGCCAAACATATGCGTGGGCCAGACTGAAACTGTCTCAGGATCTCCTCCCACTCCAACAAGGCCGTGGAAATGTCATGGAGAGAGTGTGACTTCCACACAGGATTTTCCTCAATGGTAATTGTCCCCAATCCGTTATCTCTTTTAGACGTCCATGCTAGGTGCCTTTAGGGCCAGAGCCCAGGCCAGCGTTATGGTTAGGTCCTCGCTACCTGCATGTAGATTTCCTGGTTTCCCAATACCATTTGTTGAAGAGACTGTCTTTCCCCCATTGTTTATTCTCGCCTCCTTTGTTATAGGTTAATTTACCACATAAGCATGGGTTTATTTCTGGGCTTTCTATTCTGTCCCATTGAACAATGTGTCTGTTTTTGTGTCACTACCCATACTAATTGGTTTACCTGAAGCTTTGTAGTACATCTTGAAATCTGGGATTTTGATACCTCCAGCTATGTTTTTGTCCTTCAAGATTATTTTCACGATTCAGGGTCTTTTGTGGTCCCATACAAATTTTAGTATTAGTTGTTTCAGTTCTGTGAAAAGTGCCTTTGGTATCTTGATAGGGATTTCATTGAAACTGTAGAGAGTTATGAGTAATATGGACATTGTAATGATATTAATTCTTCCAATCCATGATCATGGGATATCTTTCCATTTGTTTGTGTCATCTTCAATTTCATCATTGACTTATGGTTTTCACACTACAGGTCTTTCACTTCTTTGGATAAGTTGAGTCGTAGCTAGTTTACTCTCTTTTTTTTGGTGCAATTATGAACTGTGTTGTTTTCTTAATTCCTCTTACTGTGACTTCATTATTATTATATACAAACCCTACCAATTTCTGTGTATGAATTCCGTATCTCTAACATTCCTGAATTCGTTTATTACTTCTAGTAGTTTTGGGGGAAAGTTTAGGGTTTTGTATGCATATTCTTATGTCATCTGCGGATATTGACAGTTTAGCTTGTTTACAAACGTAGATGACTTTAATTCCTTTTTTCTTCTCTGATTCCTGTGGCTAGGACTTCTAGTGTTATATGAAACAAGAGTGGCATAAGTAGACATATTTATCTTGTTCTTGATCTTAGAGGGAATGCTCTCAGTTTTTCACAATTGAGATGTTAGGTGTGAACTTTTTAATATAAACATTATATAAATTATATTTTCATGTGTTGAGGCATGTCCGCCCCCCCGAGTTTGTTGAGAACTTTTACCATGGATACATGTTAAATTATGTCGGATGGTTTTTCTGCATTTATTGGTATAATCATATGGTGTTTACCCTCCGTTTTGTTGAGGCGGGATATTATGTTGATTGATTTGATGAGCCATCTTTGTTTCCCTGGAATAAAAGCCACGTAATCATTTTACGTGTTGTTGAGTGGAGTTTGATAATATTTTATTGAGGATTTTAAAGTCTATTTGGTTTGATATAGGTGTTGCTACCTGGTTCTGAGGTGGTGTTGTTGTTTGATGTTATTTTGTTGTCCCTGTTGTTGTTTGCTTTCATTTGCATGGGAAATGTATCTCCATCCCTTCACTTTCAGTCTGTATGTGTCTAGGTCTGAAGAGAGTCTGTGCTAGGCAGCATATGGATGAGTGTTGTTTTGTATCCATCCTGTTACCCTATGTATTTTGACTGGAGCACTTCAGCCGTTTATATTTAAAGTAATTGTTGATCGTTATGTACTAATTGTAATTTTGTTCTTTGTTTTCCGGTTGCTTTTGTAGTTCTCTGTTTCTTTTTTTCTGTACTCTCTTCCTATTTCATAGATGAATTTGTGTTGTGCCTTACTTGCGTTTCATTTTCCTTATTTTTCATGTATTTTGTGTTTTGAGTTTGTTATCACAAGGTTTACATATAACATCCCAAGGAAACAGCAGTCTATGTTATTTTGGTGGTCTCTTAAATATACACACATTCGAAAATTTTACGAAGACTAAATTTGGGGCACTGGGTGGCTCAGTCAGTTAAGTGTGCGATTTCGAGCTCAGGTCATGATCTCACAATACGTGAGTTGGAACCACATGTTGGACTCTGTGCTGACAGCTCAGAGCCTGGAGCCTGCTTCAGATTCTCTGCCTCCCCCACTCTCTGTTCCTCCCTGTTAACACTCTGTCTCTCTCTCTGTCAAACATGAAATAAAACATATATTTTTTAGTAAAACAAAATACAAACAGTAAGTTTTTTAAGTCCCTTCTCCATATTTTAGGTGTATGTTGTAATATTTTACATCTTTTTATTCATAATTCTGTAATATCTAATTATGATTTTCCCAGTTAACTTTTCTTGCACTGCTGATTAGTGGTGACAAACTACTTTATATTCTGTTGAGAAATTCTTTATCTCTTTTTTTTTTGAAATGTTAATGATAATCTTTCCAGGTAAAGGTTTCTTGGTCGTAGGATTATCCTTTCAGGCCTTCGAAGATACCTTGTCACTCTTTCCTAGCATGCCAACTTTCTGCTGAAAAATCAGCTGAAAACTTTAGGTGTTTGTTTGTTGAGATCTGTTTTTGAAATCATGGTAACTTTTGCTTCTCTCTTACAACTTTGAAATTCTTTATTAATCTTTAAACTTTGACATTTATATTATTATGTGTCATAGTGTGGGGCTCCTTGGTTTCTTCATGTTTGGAAATCTGTGCTTCTTGTCCTAGATGTCTCTTTTCTTCCCTAGTTTTGGAAAGTCTTCAGTTATCTTTTCTTCAAATACTTTTTGTACCCCTTTTCCTTCTTGTGGAATCCCTATTATGTGGATTTTTCCTCACTTGATATTTCCAAAGTATCTCTTAACTTATCCTCATTAAAAAAAAAAAAATCTTTCTGCTGTTTGTTTTGGGTGCTTTCCCTAAATCTGTCTTCCATATCCACTGATATGTCGTTCCTCATGCAGTCTTCTACTGTTGATTCCCTCTAGTGGTTTTTTTTTCCAGCTATTATCTTCTTGAACTCTGATTTTGTGTGTGTTTGCTATCTCTTAATTAATGGTCTCACTTAGTTCTTGTGTTTTCTATGCAGCCCAGCGAGCATCTTGTCCATCATTAATTTATATTCTTTATTTAATTGAGGCAAAATGCTTATCTTCGATTCAGCTCTTTTCTGGGTTTTTTATTGTTCTTTCTTTTGGAGCATATTTCCCTGTCTCTCCATTTTGCTTCTCTTTCTGCATGTGTTTCTATAGACTGTCAGAGCAGCTACTTCTCCTACACTTGAAGGAATTCTCTTATACATGATTGTCCCCCTGGGTAGGCCCTGTGTGAAGTTGGTGATATTTGCTGTTGGCTGAGGACGTGGCTTGCATGGACCGGGGATCCTGGGGCTTTCTACATAGCAGGCGCCCTGTCAGGATAGTTAACTGAAGTGAACGCAGACTGGGGTGTCCCAGGATTCTGTGTGTGAGGCAGGACACCCTGGCAGGACAGCTGAAGCTGAAATGAATGCAAGTTGAGGCATGCTGGGGTGCTGTGTACAGGTACCCTGTACAGGGTGGCTAGAACATGAGCAGTCTGGGGGTCAGGATGTCCTTGATCTCTCTATGCAGACGATTCCTAGGCAAGATAGGGGAAGCTAAAGTGCGTACAAGCTGAAGGAACCTGGGGCTTTAAATGCAGAAGATAGCTTGCCAATATAGTTGAATCTGAAGTGGATATAAACTACGGTGTACCAGGACTTTCCACGGAGAGAGTGCCCTGAAGATGCCGTGGGAGCGGAGGTGGGTTACAGTCCAGGAATGGCTCTTTTCATATGCTAGTTGTTCTTTCAACTGCATTGATTAAGGGGGAAAAAAGCATGTCGTGTGTGTGTGTGTGTGTGTGTGTGTGTGTGTGTGTGTCCAGTGCAATTGGGGCTGGTGTGTATTCTGGGCCTGGAACTTACTGAGGCAGCAGGCCAGCTACAGCAACTGGACCCTGCTCTGGTCTATGCATTTCAGGTGGATGGAGAATGTGGGGCAGCTGGGTGGCTCACTGGATCGAGTATCTGATATCAGCTCAGGTCGTGATTTCACAGTTCATGAATTTGAGAACCACATTGGGCTGGATGCTGTCAGTGTAGAGCCTTCCCTGCATCTTCTGTCCCCCTCTTTGTGCCCCTGCTATGCTTGTATTCTCTGCTTCTCAAAAATAAGTAAACAGGAAAAAATGTGGATGTAAAATGTACCCCTGCCACTCTCCTGTCTCTATGACCCAGAGAGAACTCCTGTGGCTCCTCTGACGTTGACAGAGTTCTACTTTTCTCTTTTATATGACAGTTGTTCTTTTAAAACTGCAGTGTTTTCTTTTTTTCTTTCAGTTTTTGCCCAAGGACAGAGTTGTCTGTTTCTGGTCCTTCCCCAACTGCCTTTGGCAACGTTAGGGGTGAGTGTTTCCTTTATTACTGTCTCACTGTATTAATGTTGTCTTTTGATATTCTATGTTTTCTTAGGCACCATCTGTGTCGTCAGTCTTCAGCTCCTCAGGAGGAATTGTTATATCAATAGGTGCAATCCCCAGGGAGCTGGACCAATAGGAAGTACACCTTCTGGCTGGCTCACCAGAAAATGTAGCAGGGAGTTCAGGCACAAGAGCACCGTGCTCCAGAGGACCCAAAAAAGGTGAGGTTTGGCTACTAATTACTGACAAAATCGCAGTTCAAAGGAACTAGTGGAGGTGAAACAAATGGGGAACTTATTCAGAGGCCGACACCAGAGATACAGCAGACTCACATCAAAGACTCTTTGTAAAGTGCTGAGAATACCTCCAGGTTTATGTAAGGAAAATCTGGGACCAAAAGAGGTAGGTACACACAGGTGGTCACTAAGGTCAGGGTGGTCATTGTCTTTGGCTTGAGGGTGCAGTCTTATTGGCTCAACGAGTCCTTATTGCTAGAGGGGTAGTTTCAGTTCCCATGAGGTGATACTTTGCTTTCAGGATCCTGAATTAAGAGATAAGCTGAGAGTGGGGAGGGGGCGCCTGGGTGGCCTAGCTGATTAAGCATCCGACTTCAGTTCAGGTCATGATCTCATGGCTCCTGGGTTCGTGCCCCGCATTGGGCTCTGTGCTGACAGCTCAGAGCCTGGAGCCTGTTTCCGATTCTATGTCTCTCTGCCCGTCCCTCACTTGCGCTCTGTCTCCCTCTGTCTCAAAAATTAATAAACATAAAGAAAGAGAGAAGCTGGAAAGAAAAAGTGAATCAATTAGAAAGTTTAACGTCGATGTGGAGGTAGTTGAAACCTTCTTTCACCTTGGAGGAGTTGAGCTCAAGGACTTCCTACACAGCCATCTTGAACCGAAACTAGAATAGGGTCCCTCTGAATCCTATTTTGATTGGGGAAAGTTTGGCAGAAATCCAAGGAAGGAGAAAATAAAAGAAGGGAATCAGCCAGTTCTGTGTACAAATCGACATAAACACCAGTACCTCCCCTGCTAACAAGCGTGCCATGTACAGAAAAAGGCATAGAAAAGGCCTTCGCATTGGAAAAAGTAAAAATAAAAAGTATCTCGATTCTTTTATTTATTGAATTTTCAATTCGTATTTTGGAAAGAGAGAATGAGCAGAGACGGGGAGAGAAAGAGACAGAGAACGACAGAGAGAGAAGCTTAAGCAAGCTCCATGCTTAGCACAGAGCCCCAAACGGGGCTCAATCCTGTGACCATAGGACCATGACCTGAGCTGCTGAAAACTGCCTCAACTCTTAAATCATGTGATTATCAACATGAAACAAATTCTAAGGAGTATACATCAGTTTTCTAGAACTCAAACATAATTAAATAAGCCCCAGAATAAACGGTCAATATATAAAACTCAGTCTCCTTTTTATACATAAGCAATGAACAATTAGAATATGAACTGTTTTTTCAAGAACCATTTAAAACCACACCAAACATTGAAATACTTACATTTACATCTAACAACCATGCACAGGATCTGTACGCGAAAAGCCACAGAAGGCTGATTGGGTAAATCAAGGAAGATATAAATAAATGGAGAGAAATGCCATATCTAGCCATGGAAGCCTCGCTAGTAAGATGTCAATTATCAACTTGATCTAGAGATTCAACATAATCCCAGTCGACATCCCAGGATTTATCTGTGGATATCAGCAAGCTCATCTAAAATATGTGTGAAAAGACAAAGGAAGGAGAACAGCCAAACAGCTCTGAAAAATAACCAAGTTGGAGAACTCATGTTGCACCATTTTAAGACTTACTATAAACGTCCAGTAATCAAGGCAGTGTGATATTGAAGAAAGATGGACACACAGATCAAGAGATAGAACAGAGAATCCAGAAACTGACCCCATACACAAGCATCCTCACCCAAATTCTGATAATGACATATAGCCAACCTAACAGAAAAAGGGAGATAGTCTTTCACAAGTGTTACGGGAACAATTAAGTGTTCGTATGCAATAGTCATCAATTAACTAAGTAATTAATTGTTTAATCAATCGGTTCATTGATTGATTAATTAATTAAAAGAAGCCTTGACCTAAATTCATCACATATACAAACATTCACTCAAATGGATCATAGATGTAAGTGTAAAGTACAAAATTATAAAACATTCTTAAGAAAGAAGGAGTGATTTTGATTCATTGAATCATTCAATAAATAATTTTGGAGCATTTAGAATGAGACAACGCTGTCTACGCCCTGAGGATCCACTAGTGAACCAAAGGAGCAAGGATCACTGCGCTCTTGGTGCTCAATAGTCAAGTGGGGAAAACTGACAAAGATAATGGAACTAGAAACTATGGTAGAGAATAATGAATGGGGAAAGAACAAATAAATACATCCTGGAGAGGATATAAGCATTGGGGGAGGGGGTGTGAAATACTAGACAGGGTGAAATACTCAACACAGAGGGCCCTACTGAAAAAGGTGTCAGTTGCATAAATACCTCACGGAAATGAGAGAACTACCTGCTGACAGGAAGGTGAACTAGGCAGAAGGACCCATGAATTCCCAAAGGCAGGAATGTGAACGTGTGTACTGATGGGAAGCAAGGAGGCCAGCATAGACAGAGAAATGAGGGTGATAAGAAGGAGGAATAAAAAGGTGGAGGTTGTGGGTCAAGTAGGAGAAAAACAGGATGAGGGAGAGAAGGGTGTAAGGACTGCCAGCAATACACAAGGTGAAGCGAAATCTGGTCATCCTCTTCCTCCACCTCACATTACCGGCTGCAGTTCTTTTTATTGTTTAATTGACATTTACTAAACTGTGTCTACACCATGAAAAGTTAATTCTACTTGTGGCAACTAATTGAAGCAAGAAAACGGAACATCCTAAATGATCCATAGCCGTGTTTAAATAAGTTATGGCATGGGGCACCTGGGTGTCTCAGTCGGTTGGACGTCCGACTTCAGCACGGGTCATGATCTCGGGGTCCTTGAGTTCGAGCCCCGCATCGGGCTCTGTGCTGACAGGTCAGAGCCTGGAGCTTGCTTCGGATTCTGTGTCTTCCTCTCTCTGACCCTCTCCCGTTCATGCTCTGTCTCTATCTGTCTCAAAAATAAATAAACATTAAAAAAAATTTTAAATAAGTTATGGCATGCTATGTAGCCTTTACAATTCATAGCCCTTCAGAAAATTTGTGACCTAGTGAAATGCTCGTACCGCTAGAAACCAAAAATGGGATTCACAGCTACACAGCTAATTTTGGTTAATGCCTGTGCATATACCTCTTCCCTGACAATTATACCACAGTGTTAGAGGTGCTTACCTCCAGGGGCGCCTGAATGGCTCAGTCGGTTAAGCATCTGACTCATGATTCCAGCTCAGTTATGATTCCACTGTGTGTGCGATTAAGCTCCACATTGAGGTCTGCACTGACAACGTTGAGCCTGCTTATGATTGTCTCTATCTCTCTCTCTCCTCCCATCCCCCACTCTTGCTCATCTCTCTCTCGTTCTCTCTCTGTGCCAAAAATAAAAATACATAAACATAAAAAACGTGTTTACATATGCTTATCTCCAGGTGTTTGACTTATGACCATTTTTCTTTCTTTCTTGTTTATTTTCTAAATTTTCTGCAATAAACTTTAAGACCGCCGTAATCATAAAGTAACGTTTCAAATAAATGATTTAGTCTAGTATCAGTTAAATAAATAAAATGTGTCAATTCATAAATTTATTAGGTCCATTCAACACATCAAGGATAGTTTCAAACAATCCAGTGTTATTCCTTCAGCAGACACCCTCCCATCTGATTTGACGTTGACTCAACCACTTCACCAAGAAAGATTTCTAAACTTTGACCATGTTTGAGTGTCTATAAAAGTTTCTGAAAGCATGCAAGACCGCATCCTTGCCTTCAAGAAACTTTCAATATTTGAGGGTACAAAAAACCCAAACACCATACAAAGCACAGTGAGACTTCAAGGTCAAGTTTCATGTAGCAGGAGAAGTCCACTGAGCCGGGTTGATCAGTAAAGGCGTCTCGGAGGCATAGCACAAAGAATCTTAAAGGATGACCAAATTTCTAGTTGGCAGGCAGAAAGGAGGAGGACAAAGGAGACAAAAGCAAATGTGCGGGAATAAAGGAGGGGCAGGCATTCCGAGAACAGTGAGAACAACCCTGTTGGAGCTTGAGGTTCTTCTACAACAGTGGCCATTAAGTATTTGTGACGATGACAAAGACTGGGTAGAAGATGATGTATCTACATAACCCATCATGTCCATACTCTTATGTAAGAAGGTCTCGGTGACAGCGAAGAATTGGAGACCATCCGTTAGAACCTCAAGATGGTAATAACGAAGCAATTTGTAGAAACAAAACAATGAAAAGATAAAATTCTGAGAGAAATTCTCTAAGCATATTAATTAATACCCAATCAACAATCAATTGAAATCCATGACCAACTTAAGACCCCTCTTGTGTTTCTCTCTTAATGGGGCATTGTCTTCAGTGGCTCAAGAGGGAAAGAGACTCATTGTCAGTCCTCCGCTCCTCAACGTCTTTCCTGTGATCCACTCAGCAGCAGGGGCTCTCAACTCCACCTCCAACGTATGCCAACCCAGCTAGTTTCTCACCACCTTCCGCCTACTCTCCATTTTCGTTGTTAGCCCCATGCTGCCTTTCCCTTCCCACCAAAATCCCAGTTCATTCTTTTCACTGCATCCGGAATGCAATCCAAAAATCCTGAATCTGAGCAGTTCATTCCTCTGCTTAAGAAAACCCTCTAATCTCCACTGTACTCAAAATGACACATAGAATCTGTAACGTGATAACCAGACGTTGGCAGTCCTGCCTTGTCACCCCTCTAATGCCATCTTTCCTCATTCTCCTTTCATTAGGTGACCGGAACGGTCTCTTCTCCAGGTTGCTCAATTTAGTCCCATGTAGGTTCCGCTTAGAATGCATTTTGTGTTCGCTATTTTTCCTTACCAGTTCTTGCTACGGGTCCAAGTTTGAATAAAGGACTTTTCTCCCCAAGAAACCTTTGTTGGCCACTCCTCTAATCTACACTTTGTCCCCTGTGCCATTCCTTCTCATAAAATTTAGTGTTCTATTTAACAGCATTTGCCACAAGTTGTAATTACACCTGTACCATTTGTAGCTAAGATTTGAAACATCCTGATTATATGAAGCGTGCATGTTGGATTATCACTGTGTACTTGAACCTAATAGCACCTGACACCTAAGGTGTTCAATATGTGTATCCTCGAAGCCTGGAATAGGGGATGTTTAACTATCTCCCGGTGTGCTAGACTGCCATATACATTCAAGTCTTCAATAATCTCTACCACCAAATTTAGTATACATATACAAAAAAGGGAAGGGTCACGTCCTCAGGCATAGGGGAAACATTTTGCCTCGTTGATAGCTTCTATGGTGTAGCTTACATTTTGACCTACATCAGACCCCGCCCTGGAGATACAGTTTGTATGGATGTAGTGACAACTATGAGGAAATCAAATCAAAATACAGTGTTTATGGAGTGTAATGTGCCAGGAGTTTTTCCACACGTTTTACAGGCATTTCCTGTAATCTCACAACTATACTGGACATAGGCGTTATACTTCCCCTTTAGAAATTGGAAAAGCAGTCTCGGAGGTATCATTTGCCTACAATCTAAGATCTGGCTGGTAGAAGAAATAGATGGGGCCAGGTAACTTAAAAATCCACAATTTTGCCCAAGGTAACCTCTGGGAAATCAGAAAATGAGCGGTTTCGTAAGTGCAGCTGCCTGGAGCTTTTCAGAGGAGCTGTCTGTGTGGCGCCGGGGCTTTGGCGCCATCACATCTCCAGGATCTCACTACCAGGAGTAACCCTCATTGTTGGGAAGGGCAAGGACACCCATCCATGGCAACTTAAGGTGTTTTAACCCCTGTCAAGATAGTGCAAACATGCAAATACTTCATTTGGTACTTCAAAGAACACATCAAAGCACACATCGCGGGATTTTCAAAAATCACTCTGAGATGAAAATCAAACAACAAAAGTCATAGCAACACGAAGCAAGTAACACTTTCCAAAACACACCTCCTGCAGGGGCAGGCCATGGAGAGGGTATGAGCCCACTTTAAAGTAGCAGTGCTCTCAGGTGCAGAGCACACAAAACAAAACAAAACAAAACAAAACAAAACAACAACAACAACAACAACAACAACAACAACAACAACAACATTAAAACACATAAGGGATAGAGAACTATCCAAAATGATGAAACGGAAGAATTCCCCTCAGACGAAATTCCAGGAAGAAGTGACCATTAAACAATTGATCAAAATAAATAAAAGCAGTATAACAACAAGAATATAGATTCATAGTCATAAGATTAATCACTGGGCTTCAAAAAAGGCATAGAAGACAACAGAGAATTTATTAGTGCAGTGATAAAAGAACTAAAACATAGCCATGGTTAATTGAAAAGGCAATGACATAGAGATTGATTTTCATCACTGATACGAAAACAGATAAGCTGGAACCTTGGATGTCCATTACCCAAGTTAGTAGTTATGCGATTGTAGCAAAAGCTAATTCTAAAAAAAACGATTAAATAATGAAAAACAGAAAGCTAAAATATGTCAAGTTTAAATAACTTGCATGAGCCGTGCAGCTGTATTGTTGTTTAAAATTCTAGGATATCAAATAATATTATGTGATAGCCATTGTAACATGGGCAAAGTTCACCATGTCGACCTTTGCTCTTCTAAATGTGGAGTAATAAGTTATTAGGCCTTATAGAATATGTGAAAAAATGAATATTAAAAAGTTTTGGAATGTATATGTTTCTAGTGAGCTTGGTCATGTCAAATAAAGTGTGTCATTTCCAACACCTATTCTCGTGCACTCTTATTATGGCTAGAGTCCATAA
Source organism: Puma concolor (assembly GCF_028749965.1). Taxonomy (NCBI): domain Eukaryota; kingdom Metazoa; phylum Chordata; class Mammalia; order Carnivora; family Felidae; genus Puma; species Puma concolor. Next base: position 1,734,645 of record NW_028240236.1, on the reverse strand, counting down.
AAAGTTATTGCACCATTGCAATAAACAGGATTACCAGTGCAATCTATTTTTTTAATTCCATTTGTTCATTTATTTGAAAGCCAGAATAGTGCATGGAGAATGTACCCTTTAGGTTCTGGATTCTCTCCTTGATTCCAAATGTCTTATTTGGGCTGCTACCATAAAGACGGTAAAACAATATTATCTGTACCATGAACATATAAAATTTGGCACACCTCACTAGTATTACAATTTTCTGTTTAGCATACGTGTTTACAAATACACACGTGTGTACTGGGTGAAGTTAGATGTTTCATACTTCTCTCCATATCATGAGGGATTCAATATGATTTAAAGAGTTACATTCCAGTTACCAATTCTAATGTTGGAAAACATGCACAGTTCTTGCTTATTTGTCACTTATTGTGCAATTATGAAGTTAACATAGAGCTCAAAGGGTAAATTCTTTTTTAACCACACTTAACTCAACATATATCATTGAAAGTCAAACTTTGGCCTTTCAAAGGTGACATTAGACTGAACGCGGAGAACACAAAAGACTCCATGAAAACGCTGCTAGATCTGATACATGCATTGACCAAACTCACAGGATACAAAATCCGTGTAAAGAAACTGATTGCATTTCTATACACCAATAAGGAAGCAACAGAAAGAGAAGTCAAGAAATCAATGCCAGCTACAATTTCACCAAGAACCGTAAAATACCTCGCAAGAAAACGAACCAAAGATGTAAAAGATCTGTACAGTGAAAAGTATAGAAAATGTATGAAGGAAAATGATGAAGACACAACAAAATCAGAAAACAAAACAAAACAAAACAATCCATGCCAAAGAGTGGAAGAATGAATACTGTTAAAATGTCAATACTACCGAAAGCAATCTACACATTTAATGCAATACCAATCAAAATTGTACCAACATTCTTCTCCAGAGTAGAACAAACAATGTGAAACTTTGCACGGAACAACTAAAGAACCAGAGTAGTCAAAGATATCTTGAAAAAATAAAGCCAAAGTGGGAGGCAGCCCAGATTTTCGCAACTCCTACGAAGCTGTAATCATCAAGATAGTATGACATTGGCACAAAAACAGGCAAATGAACCAATGAAACAGCATAGAGAACCCAGAAGGGGCCCCACAAATGTATGGTGAACTAATCTTTGACAAAACTGGAAAGACAATCCAATGGAGAGAAGACAGTCTCTTTACAAAGGGTGCTGGGAGAACTGAACAGTAACATGATGAAGAATAACCTAGATGACTTTCTTACAACGTGCACAAAAATAAATGCAAAATGGATGAAAGCCTTAAATGTGAGACAGGAAACCATCAAAACACTAGAGGAGAAAAGAGGAAAAAAACCCTTTGACCTCAATTGCAGTAATTTCTTCCTTGGCATGTCTCAAAACACAAGGGAATGAAAATCAAAAATGAATGATCAGGACCTGGTCAGGATAAAAATCTTCTGCACTGCAAAGGAAACAATCAGCAAAATTAAAAGGCAACCGATGGAAGGAGTGAAGATATTTGCGAATGACATATTGGATAAAGGGTTACTACACAAAATGTATAAAGGACTTACCCAAGTCACACCTGCAAAGTGTAATACACTGAAACAATGGGCAGAAGTCATGAAAGGACACTTTTCCAAAGGAGACATCCAGATGGCCCAAAAACACATGAAAGGATGCTCAACATCACTCATCATCAGGAAAATACACATCAAAGCCACACTGAGATACCACCTCACACTAGTCAGTGTGGCTAAAATGAGCAACTTAGGAAACCACAGATGCTGGTGAGGATATGGAGAAAGAGTCACCCTCTCTCACTGTTGGTGGGAAAGGAAACTGGTGCACTACTGCAAGCATAAAACCTACAGACATCACAATGACTCTAATCACATATCTTTGCATAATAACACTGAATTTCAATGGACTAAATGCTCCAACCAAAAAACATAGCATATCAGAATGGATAGAAAAAACAAAACAAAAACAGAACAAGACCCATCTATTTGCTGTCTACAAGGGACTGATTTTAGACATGAGGACACCTACAGATTGATAGTGGGGGATGGAGAACTATCTATCATGCTACTGGATGTCAAAAGAAACCTGGAGTAGCCAACTTATATCATACAAAGTAGAGTTTAAATCAAAGGCTGTAACAAAAGATGACGAAGGGCTTTCGATATTAATTCCAGGGTCTCTCCATCAGGAGGAGCTACAAATTTTAAATGTCTACACACCAAATTCGGAGACACACAAATATATAAACAATTAATTAAAAACATACAGAACCTTGTTGGTAAGAATGTGGTAATTGCAGGGGACATTAAATTAAACACAGAAAAAAAGATGGAAATCTCCAAAAGCATAGAGGTTAAAAAACATCCCACTAACGAATAAATGGGTCACCCAGGCAACTTGAGAAGAAATTAAAAGATATAGGGAAACAAATGAAAATAAAATACAACAATGCAAACCCTTTGGGATGCAGCAAGGGCAGTCCTGACAGGGAACAACAAAAACAAAACAAAACACAACAACAACAACAACAACAACAACCATTGCTATCCAGTCCTATCTCAAGAAACAAGAAAAAACTGAATACAAAATCTAACAGCACACCTAAAGAACTAGAAGCAGGACAGCAAGGACACCCCAAAGCGAGCAGAAGAAGAAAAATTATAAAGATCAGAGCAGAAATAAACAATATGGAGTCTAAAGGAAAACAGTAGAGCACATCAATGTAACCAAGAGTTGTGTTTTTGAGAAAATACACAAAATTGATAAATGTCTAGCCTGGCTTCTCAAAAAGAAAAGAGAGGGACCCAAATAGGTCAAATCACGAATGAAAATGGAATTATTACAAAGAATCCCACAGAAATTCAAGCATTCATTAGGAAACACTATAAAATCTTCTATGCCAACAAACTGGACAACCTGGAAGAAATGGACAAATGCCTCCATCCCCACACACTTCCAAAGCTCAAACGGGAAGAAATAGAAAATGTGAACGGACCCATAACTAGTGAGCAAATTGAATCAGTTATCAAAAATCTCCCAATAAATAAGAGTCCTGGTCCAGGTGGCTCCCTGGCGATTTCTAGCAGACATTTAAAGCAGAGATAATAGCTATCCTTCTCAAGCTGCTCGAAAACATGGAAATGAAAGGAAAACTTCCAGACGCATTTTATGAAGCCAGCATTACTGTGATTTCCAAACCAGACAGAGACACAAGAAACAGGAGAATTACAGGCCAATATCCCTGATGAATACGGGTGCATAAATTCTCAACAAGATACTAGCAAATCACATTCAATAGCATATAGATAGTATTATTCAACACGATCAAGTGGGATTCATTCCTGGCCTGCAGGGCTAGTGCCATATTCATAAATCAATCATTGTGCTACATCACATTAATAAAAGAAAAGATAAGAAGCATAGTACACTGTCAATAGATGCAGAAAAATGTATTAGAGAAAATACTGGATCTTTACTTAATACAAACCCTCAAGAAAGTTGGGATAGAAGGAAACTACTTTAAACATCATAAAAGTCATTTATCAGAAGCCCACAGTAAACATCGTCCTCAATGGGGAAAAACTGAGAGCATTCCCCCTGAGATAAGGAACAAGACGGAGATGTCCACTCTCACCCCGGTTGTTGAACACAGTGTTGGAAGTCTTGGCATCAGTAATCAGACAGCACATGAAATTAAAGGTATCATCATTTGCAACGATAAAGTCAAACTTCCACTTTTTGCAGATGGCTTGACACTATACATGGAATTTCCGACAGACTCCATCAAAAGTCCTCTAGCACTGATACATGGGTTTAGCAATGTTGCAGGGTACAAAATCAATGTACAGAAATTGGTTGCGTTTTATACACTAATAATGAAGCAACAGAAAGAGAAATAAAGAAACGGATCCTATTTACAATGCAACAAGAGTCATAAAGTACCTAGGAATAAAGCTTACCAAAGAGGTAAAAGATCTGTATGCTGAAAACTATAGAAGGCATGTGAAGGAAATTGAAGAAGATACAGACAAAGCAAAAAACATTCCATGCTCATGGATTGGAAGAATAAATATTGGCGAAATGTCAATAAGACCCAACGCAGTCCTCACATTATAGGCAGCACCAATCACATTGCACCAGCACTCTTCTCCAAGCTGTAACGAAAATCATAAAATGTGTATGGAAACACAAAAGACCCTGAATAGCCAAAGTAATACTGAAGAAGAAAACCAAAGTGAGAGGCACCACAATGCCAGACTTTAGCCTCTACCGCAAAGCTATAACCATCAAGACAGCATGGTATTGACACAGAAATAAATACATAGACTTAATGGCATAGAATAGAGTCCCCATAATTGGACCCACATACGTATGGCCAACTAATCTTTGACAAAGCAGGAAAGAATATCCAATGGAAAAGAAGACAGTCTCTTTAAAAATTGGTGCTAAGAGAAGAGGACAGCAACATGCAGAAGAATGAAACTAGACCAGTTTCTTACACCACTCACAAAAATAAACTCAAAATGGATGAAGGGCCTGAATGTGAGTTAGGAAACCATCAAACCCTGGAGGAGAAAGCAGGAAAAACAATCTTTGACCACAGCGTCAGCAAGTTCTTAGCTGACACATCTCCAAAGGCAAGGGAATTAAAAGCAAAATGAACTATTGGGACATCATCAAAATAAAAATCTTCTCCACAATGAAGGAAACGATCAACAAAACTAAAAGGCAACTGACCGAATGGGAAAAGATGTGTGCAAAAGTCATACTGGATAATTGGCTAGTATCCAAAACCTGTAAAATGAACTCACCAACTCCACTCCCGGAAAACAAAAAATCCAGTGAAGAAATGGGCAGAAGACTTAAACAGACACTGTTCTAAAACAGACATCCAGATCGTCAAGAGACACATGAAAAGATGCTCAACAGCACTCCTCGTCAGGGAAATCCAAAGCAAAACCGCACTGAGATACCACCTCATGCCAGTCAGAGTGGCTACAATGAGCAAATTAGAAGACTATAGATGCTGGTGAGGATGTGGAGAAACAGGAACCCTCTTGCACTGTTGGTGGGAATGCATCCTGGTGCAGCCGCTCTGGAAAACAGTGTGGAGGTTCCTCAAATCAGTAAAAATAGATCTACCCTAAGACCCAGCAATAGCACTGCTAGGAATTTACCCAAGGGGTATAGGAGTGCTGAGACATAAGGGTGCATGTACCCCAATGTTTATAGCACTACTTTCAACAACAGCCAAACTATGGAAAGAGCCCAGCTGTCTATCAATTGACAAGTGGATAAAGAAGTTGTGGTTTATGTATACCATGGAATACTACTTGGCAATGAGAAAGAACGAAATCTGGCCATTTGTAGCAACGTGGATGGAACTGGGGGGGTATTATGCTATGTGAAATAAGTCAGGCGGAGAAAGACAGATACCATATGTTTTCATCCATGTGTGGATCCTGAGAAACTTAGCAGAAGACCATGGGGGAGGTGATGCGGGGACAAGTTATAGAGAGGGAGGGAGGCACACCAGAAGAGACTCTCAAATACTGATAACAGACTGAGGGTTGACATGGCATTGGGGAGAGGGGAAAGTGGGTGACGGGCATTGAAGAGGGCACCTGTTGGGATGAACACTGGGTGTTGCGTGGAAACCAATTTGAAAATAAATGACATTTAATGAAAAAGCATATCCAGGGGTTGCTCTTACTGAATATGAAGATAGCTTTCTATTTTCAGCACTTTCTGAACGTGAGGTAGTACTGGCTTAAGCTGCGGAGATGAAAGTTTGGTTTGTGTGTTTAAGAAAAGGAGTTGAGTAAAGACAGAGGCCTCTCACATGTATCACGTTGACCTTGGCAAGTGTCTCTTCTGATTGTTACCATGACTTATCCCTTTTATTGATTCACATAGTTTGGTGTCATCCTTTCATGAGGAAGTGGATTTCAATTGATCATGGTAGGTGGTCCTTGTTATATTTTGTGAATTATTTGTGTATGTGGTGATGATGGATGGACCATGCTGGTTGCTTTCAAAAGCACTTACACGGACCGTGTAACACGTTTTCTACCCATGGAATCCCATACGGTCTTTTACTACCTTGTGTATGACTTACCTGAAATATCATGAAGTGGTAGGTACCGAATAGGTTTTAGTGGCACTGAATGCCCTCATGGCCACTCACGCAGAATTCGTTGACGCCTTGCTCTTAAGCACACAATGACTCGGTCTTCCCTAAGCTGCGTGAAAGTGAGCATGCATACTAACTAGGCAAACTGTTTGCTGCTGCTGTGAAGAACAGCTTCCTGAACTGGGAGCTATAGCAACACACATATGGACCCCTAAGCAAGGCACAGTATATCTGTATTCTTTGAAAGAATAGAGTAGTTACTTCAATTTGGCTTTCATTGCGTTGCATGACAAGGCATTTAATTAGCTAAAACCCTCTTACAGTCATGTTTGATTGCAAGTTGTGTGTACTCTCCACCGCGAAGTGTCATTACATGTTGGATGGAATTAATGGAGGCTGAGGCACGAGTGCATTCACGTCGAGGACAACTCTCTTGAACTCAAGAACTATGGGCCTTCTCAGGTAAGATTACGTGCAGGTCTTTCTCAAGGGCATAATCTTAAACACAGCCCAACCTAAGGCAGCTTTGGGCAGCTGGCAGTGATAGGATAGGCAGACATGGTGACATCACAAAGCGCCTGGTCTAGCAACTGCGGTGTAACTCTCAGAGCATGCCACCTGATTTGGCTTCATGGTAGGAAATTTTTCAGGGCCCTGCAGCGGAGGCGAGACCTGGAAGCGCGGGCGGCCCCTAGCGGCCTCACATCCTGAGCCGCATGAAGAGGTGGTGGCGCAGGCCCCTGAAGGCCCTGGCCCCGGCCGCCCGGGGAGGAGCCTCTAGCGCTGCAGGAGGGGCCGCGCTGGAGGCGCCTGAGGAGAAGGTGGTGTAGACGCGGGGGCACCAGCCCCCCGAGGCCGCGTCCAGACGCGCCGGTCTGCTGCCCGGAGGAGGCGCCACGGAGCCCAGAGGGTCGCGGTCGGGCAGAGGAAGGTGCCGTCCCCGCCGCCGCCGTCCCGCGAGGACAGCAGCCCCCGCAAGCCCGCGGCCCCCGGGCCCTGCTCCGGGGGCCGCACCCTGGAGGAGAGTGGGAGGGCGGCCACCCCGACGCTGACCACCTTGCCCACCATCCGCGTAGTCGGCGACGTGTGGGTCGAGAGCAGCCTGGCAGAAGCGCGGCGCCAAGCGCGCCAAGTCCTGGGAGTGAACCTGGCACCCGTGGTGAGACTCCGCAGCGTCCCAGTGCGTGGGCGTGATGTGCGGGCCACCGCCGAGTGACCTGTCAGCCCCGGGACGGGTTGTGCCTGGAGGGATGAACCAGTGAGAGCCGGGCCCGCTTCCCCTAGTGCACTTTAATGGCGAAGAAGCACCAGAGGGTCCCGGCCCGCGACCCAGGGATGAGGCGCCGCCTTCTGGGACTCTGGGGCAGCTGTGACCTCTGCTGCATCCCAGCACAGGGTCTGAGGAGGGAGGAGACTCCTGGACCAAAAGGGAGATCCCCTTTCTTCCTAACCCCAGATTGAGAGGTCTCCAGCACTGTAGGGGCAGATCCATGATCTCTCTTGTTCCCTCATTGCTCTGAAGTCGTCAGAAGAAGCCATTCCACCCCCACCCTCTCCAAAGGATTTTGGTTCCATGCTTGTGTAATAAAGCTAGAGTTTCTTTGCCATTCACCCACCTCCCGGCTCCTCCCGCCAATTTCTTTCTTTCTTTGTGTGTATGTGTATGTATATATATCTTCTAGGATGATTTAAATTACATATTCTTTAAATGTTTAGAAGAGCAGTAGAGAAAAAAGGGTGTGACTTAGGGGTCTGCACTCAGATTAAAATAAGATTCCTGAAGTATAGTATACATTCAAAAGGACATATATTATTTTTGTCATGTTTGTTTATTTTTGAGAGAGAGATACCTTGTGAGCAGGTGAGGGCCAGATAGGGAGCCAAGGGTCCAAGCAGGCTCCAGGCTCGGAGCTGTCAGCACAGAACCTGATGCGGGGCTCGACCTCACAAACCATGAGATCATGACCTGAGCCAAAGTTGGACACTTAAGTGACTAGCCACCCAGGCACGCAAAAAAGAACACATATTATTAAATGTATTCTGAGCACAGCTTGATGCGATTCAGTTCAATATACTTGTGGAATCAGCACTCATTAAAAAAGGTACCAGGACCCCAAGGGACCACCTGTGCCTCTTTCAGTCACGGTCTATCTCTCCTTTGGGACGGCAATTATTCTGACTTCTTACAGAATGTACAACTTTTGCTTGTTTTTGGACTATATAGAAATGGAAGTATGTGTCCTACACCTAGCTTCTTGCACTCAAACTTATGTTAGTGATAGTCATGTTATTGTATGTATAGATCCTTTCTGCTCATTGGTGTATAGAATTTCATTATATGAATAGTTTACAATATTTCTGCAACTCTTGGTGGACATTTAGGTAGGTTCTGGCTTAGGGTAATTATGAATAAAGCTTCAGTGAACATTATAGGACACGTCATTTGGTGAACATTTTTTACAATAGTATTTATTTATCTAGGAGAGAATTTGCCGGGTCACATGTCATCCAACTTATCAACTTTGGTAAGATTCCTCCAAACTGTTTCCAAAATGGTTATACCAATTTACACAAACTTCCTTCTAAGGTAGTGCCTGCATAGTGCCTGTGAGTTCTGAATACTTGATAACTTGCCAACATTTGCTAATATGGTCTTTTTCATGTTATCTATTCTGGAAGGTGTAAAGATTTTTTTTTATTTGAGAAATATCAATCCAAGTATTGTATACAGGTAGTAAAAAAAAAAAAAAAAACCCACAACATCAAAATTGCAGATCAGGACTTGCAATAAAAAATAAAAAGCTTTGTTTCCCCCATGAACACCTCTTCCCCAGAGGCAACACTTTCTTTTGTTTTCTTTTTTCTTTTTTTTTTTTTAATCAGGGTTTTTTTTTAAACAGACCATTTTTTAAGGACAATTTTAGATTTAGAGACAAATTGCACAAAAAATACAGGTTCCTCACCCCCAGTAGTTTCTATAGTACCTTGAACTAATGTGGATACATTAATTATAAGTGGTGGATGAGCCATTCTTGAATGACACATTATCATTAGACACATTATCATTAACTAACAGTTAGGGTTCATTTTGTGTTATATAGATTCATAAGTTTTGAGAAATGTATAAAGGTATGTATCTACTATTGCCGTATCATACAGAATAGTTCCACCACCCTAAAGTGCCCTGTGCTCCACCTATTACCACTTCCTTTCTCCCCCTAAACCCTAATAGCCACTGGTCTTTTTACTGTCTCCGAAGGTGTTTTGTTGTTGTTGTTGTCGTCGTCGTCGTCGTTGTGGTTGTTTTGTTTTCTTTTGTTTTGTTTTGTTTTTCCAGAACGTTATCATAGTTGGAAACTTAAAGCAAATGGCTTTTTAGTATTGGATCCGTTCACTTAGTAATCCACACTTAAGTTTCCTCCGTGACTTTTAACTAGCTCCCTTTCTCCCTCTTTCCTTTCCTCCTCTTCTGTCTCTCTGCCTCCCTTTCATTGAGGGAGTTTATTTTCTAAAACAGCTTTTAAAAAGCTGGTTTACAAAAAAAGACTGGAAAGTGCAGAGTTCCCCTGTTCTCCCTCCTACCCCCCAAAACATAGTTTTCCCTATTGTAAACTTCTTGTGTCAGTGTAGTGCATTTGTTACAACGGATGAGCCCATATGAAAACTATTATTAACTAAAGTCCGAAGTTTAGCTTAGCATTCACTGTGGTGTGCAGTTCGCTGAGTTTTGACAAACGCACAATGCCATGATTCAAAGCATTTCACTGTCTTACAAGATGTTTCACTGCCATAAATATTCCCTGTGCTTCATCTATTATTCATCTCTCCCTTCCCCCCTGAGTTCCTGGCAACCACAGGTCTCTTTACTGTCTCCATTATTTGAGGCAACACTTTTAACTGTTCCAGGTTTATATTCTTTTGTTAGGAATCTTCATGAAGATAAGTAGTATAGTATACTGCTGCTTATTGATTTGTCAGTTTTAAGCACCGTCTACTGACTTCCTATGTGACGTTGACGTATAGGTCGCTTAAGCCACCTGTCTTCTCTCTCCTCACCTTCCGATATATTCCCGAACTTCTATCTGTATACTGTTTCAGTCAGGTCCAGCCAGCCGGTGAGTCACTATAGGTATTTTAAACAGTTACACACGTGATGGGAAATCCCAGAAGCCAAACAAAGGATGGCGAAGCAATCAGGAATTAGTATCATCAGAAAGCTGTTTCCACCCGCAGAGCTAGAGAAATTCAGAACCATACCTAGCAGGAACTGAGAACATGGGAGAAGAGGCTCTTGGAAAGGAGCTAGAATTTGGAGGAGATAAAATCACTGGTAGGAAGTGGAGCGGGAGAGAGAAAAACCTCTGGGCTTATCCCTTCCTCCCTTTCTCCCATCAAACACCCATTGGTCAAAGCCCTCTGGAAGCCAGTTGGCAAGGAAACAGGAAACACAGTCTGTAGGAGAAGTGCAGGAACTGGATCTGAGGGCAAAACACATAACGGATGAAGTTACATATAGGTACTAGTTAGGGTTCTCCAGAGACTCAGTATCAATGGGAATTGGTTCACAGGATTACGGAGGCTGAGAAGGGCAGACCCAGGAGATCCAGTAGTTTAGTTCCAGGCAGACTCCCAAAGCCTAAGAATCAGGAGAGCTGATGATGTATGTTCCATTCCAAGTCTGAGCCTGAAGTCAGGAGACCAATATCGCAGCTTGAAGACAGTCAGATAGACACAGTGGATTCTCTCTTACTCCGCCTTTTGTTGTATTCAGGTCTTCAATCGATTAGTTGAGGCCACCCAGTGTTTGGCAGGCGGTGTGTCTTGCTTAGTCTAGTGATGTACAGATGTTAATTGTACTAAGAAATGTCCTCACAGATACACTAGAAATAATGTTTAGCTATATATTTGGGTACCCTGTGGCTTAGCCCAGTTAAATCATGAAATTAACCATCACAAGATATAATTTCATGTTTCTATGTATGTATGTATGTATGTATGTATGTATGTATGTATGTATGTATGTATGTATGAATGTATGTTATTTGAGAGAGAGAGAGAGAGAGAGAGAGAGAGAGAGAGAGAGAGAGAGTATGCTCAAGCAGGATAGTGGCAGAGAGAGAGAATTCTGAGGTGTCAGTGCAGAACCTAATGCTCATCTTAGTCTTATGAACTGTGAGATCATCATCTGAGCCAAAATCAAGAGTTGGATTATGAACTCACGGAGCCACTCAGATACCCCACAAGGTGTATATTCAAATAGAGATCTAGTTCCCTTACCTGTACTATCATTTTTCATTCCGTACATTGTACGATAAAGGTCTTCCTTAAACTTGCTGCACTTTTTGTCTGTCTCCTGTCTCCTATCAGCTTTGGGCTTCTGTTTGTCATTGTTGTTAACCCTGCTCTTATGCACTGTAATCAAGTCTCTTTAGAGAGTTCAAGGTTGATTCTAAAACTTGAAAACTAATAAATGGTTTAAATTATTGGGATTATTAAATAATATGCAAACATTAGATTTACCACACTTTTCCAGGAGTCCTTGGACCTGCTGAATGAGGACATCTCTAGCATCAAGGTGAAATGGAACCTTTCTCTTTGTATTCCATCAGTGCTTTAAACCATGCCATGTTTCACTTGGCTCATTCAGACTAAGGCCGTCTTATGGATATTATCTGCTTCTCCTTAATTTTCTAATTGCACTTCTTTGTTTTATTGCACTCTTTCAGTGTTCTCAAATCATGCCACTTATGACATCTTCCTGCTAACCTCTTAGCGGTCTCTCACTGGACCCTTCTCTTTTCCTGCCTCATTTAGGTGGTGACTCAGTAGGTCTGCTTCATAGCTTCCTTCCTGTGATTTTCCTCTGCCCTGCTCCCAGTTTGTTTCCATGGTTTCATGGTAATATGGCCATCTGGGAAGTTAGGGAGCAATTAAAAGCCTGGACTCTTGAGCCAGACGGCCTGGGGTTAGACTTTACTTGTTCCCCTTACCAACTGTGTAAGATGGATGTTGGATGAGTTATTTGGCTTCCTTATAACCCGGTTTCCTCCTCTCGAAGATAAGAATGGTAATTGTATATACTTTGTAAGTTTGTTGTGTGGTTCATATGTAATAATATGTGAAAATAACCCATAACAGTGTCTGGCACAAAAATAAACACTATGTTAGTGTTACCTATTATTAAGTATAATTTTTCTTTATATTTTCTCTCCTTGTTTTGCTGGAATACACCTTCAGATAACTTCCTAATGAAGAATGAGTACAATCGAATGTTCTGTGTCTTTGCACGTCTGAAGATATCTTGAGTCCACTCTCAAATTTAATTGATAATTTTGATAGTGTAGAATTCTAGCTTCTTTTTTTAATTGATTTATTTTTATTTTTTTAAAGTTTACCTCCAACTTAGTTAGCATGTAGTGCAACAATGATTTCAGGTGTAGATTCCTCAGTGCCCCTTACCCATTTAGCCCATCCCCCCTCCCACAACCCCTCCAGTGACCCTCAGTTTCTTCTCCATACGTATGAGTCTCTTCTGTTTTGCCCCCTCCCTGATTTTATATAATTTTTGTTTCTCTTCGCTTATGTTCATCTCTTCCACTCATAGAATCCTAGCCTCTAATGCCCAGTTGCCCTTTCAATCGATTTTCCCCTAATCACAACACCACTGGAACTACAATATCTGCTCTTTAGAGTGTTTTTAACTCACTATCACTTCCACTTTCTTCTAGTTTTCAAAATCATTCTGTACGTCTGGCCTATGCTTAAGGAAAAGGGAATGGAGGTCCCCCTTTTGAAGGGCTTAAAAGAGAATTTATGAACATATTTTAGACTGCCACAGCCTGTCTGCTGGCCTCCTATTATTCACTCTCCTCCTGCATGAAAAATATCCTCACCCTACCCCAAGAATCCTCCCTCTTAAAGGCCCAACCCTTGTAACATCAGCTCAAAGTCCAGGATATTGTTATCTAAATTAGGTCCAGGTGTGAATGAGTCTCCTTGGGCGCACTGGTCCTCGACTACACTTTCAATCTGAAGACCTATGAATGAAGACCTATGAATTCAGCATACATCCAACACAGGCATGTGATAACCAGAAAACACACACAAAACACACACACACACACACACACACACACACACACACAGAAAAAACAAACAAACCAACAAAACACAAACGTTGCTGTTCCAAAGAAAGGAAGGAGGTTATCATGAATGGGTCACTGGTCCATAGCAATCCTGAATTTCAGCTGGTACAGGTAGGCAGTCCTTTCATTGGGTCTTAAGGCCTGGGAATGATTTTACATGGTCCTAGCTCCTCCAGGGTTCTGGCTTTCAGCCTCTAAGTCATTCTTCCCTTCTCATGAAAGGTAGCCTGTGTCTACAGCCTCATGGTTGTCTCGACCTACTTACTGATTGTAGGATTTTGTGTGTCAAAAGCCTTCTTTCATTTTACTCTCTGGGATTAAGGAAACCCTTCTCTACCATGGACTTTTCCAAATATTTATAAGGAAAAACACTCCTAAACTTCAAGTGATATTGTAACAGAGAGAACCCTGTGCCCCACAGTTTACTCTGCGAGGGTTTGCTTATGAGATAGAACACTGGTATTCTCCAAGACCCTTCGTCATTTAGGAAACCTTTGTAGTATCTTTTCCCCAACGTCATCTGCTGAGTGATGTTGGTAATAATTTCACCTTCAATAAGAGTGACATTATTGATGTTATCTGTGCTAACAAAACATGAAATTGTATTTGAATGGCATTGAGTAAGTGCAAGTAGTATCAGCTAGGGACGTGTTCAGCTGTCACAGAAAGGCTGCCACCAGTGGCATAATCAAAGAGAGTTTTACTCACAAAGAGGCTGTAGGCTGTGCTCCATTAAGGCAACAATGTCATCAGCAGCAGGCTGCATGGAATGTCAGAGTTGCCAACTTCTTTATAACCTCTGGCAAAATTTTGGAAAAAAGGGTAGCAGCCATTAATATAATACTACCATTGTTTTTAACATTTACCGTCTTCGTGATGCAGCACATGTGTGAGCATCTCAAGCTCACAGCACATCTGTGAGGTACAATTGTTGATGTCTTTTGGAGGTCATTCGTTCACTTTTTAAGTCAAAAATTAGCTGTCATATGTCTAGGGCATGTGGCTTCACCAAATCCGCTCCTAGATTTACTTGGCTTATCAATGCATCAAGCAAACTCATAGGAATTCTAGAATTTAATCCTTGTGGGCCATGGAGAAACCAGTTCTGCCTTATCACATCACATTACATACTCAGGCCATTCAGTATACTCTCAGATGAACCCTTGGAAGGTGCTCCTGTATTAGCGTTGTATTTCTGTTGGCAAGATCCTTGCCTCCTAGGAGGAACGGTAACTTTCATATCTATTAGTAATTGCCAACAAAGTACAAACCAAGATTTTTCTTTGCCTTCTTGTTGACACGTTATAATATATACTATGTTACCACGTTTCCTTGTTTTAATTCTTAACATAATATACCAACTGCAATATCATCACGGAACAATGGTGGCCCCACATGTAGCATCATCAGCTCTGGATACTTCAGATATGGCCACGGTAACAGTTAGGGTGGACTCCATCCAGTTCTTGGCCAATTGGGCTTGTCTGATTCTCTCTGTTTATCTACCTCCCACCCCACACCCCCAGCCCCAGCAGCAGTGAGAATCTAGTTAGTCAGTGAATCTCCAGCAGATACAGATGCCGATGCAGATGCAGATCATTTCCCTGGATAATCTTTATGGTTGACTATGGCCTGGGTAGCAGGATGGGTTCAGACAGAAACACCTGATTTGGGTGCCATCAAGCCATCTCTGTGCACTCTCTGAGAAATGGGACAGTATGCATTATAAACACTTCAAGCCTCCACTTCTCCCTGCACACTTCTGTGTTTTGTTGCTTCCATCCACCTACCAAAGCAACCCAAACTTTATGCTAAAGAGAGTGGGGCTCGTGTGTCCTTTGCAGATTGGAATGCTGTTACTAGTTTGGTTTATCTTAACAAAAACTGGCACATTACCTAAAAATGCAGAATTCGGTGTGAATTCAGAATCAGTACCTCTAGTAAGCCCTCCATGATTCCGTTGATTAGGGAGAGGGATGAAACCATACTGTAAGAAACCCTGCCTTCGAGTGCTACAGCTCTATGAACTTTCTTTTTTTTTTTTTTTTTTTTTTTTTTTTCAACGTTTATTTATTTTTGGGACAGAGAGAGACAGAGCATGAACGGGGGAGGGGCAGAGAGAGAGGGAGACACAGAATCGGAAACAGGCTCCAGGCTCTGAGCCATCAGCCCAGAGCCCGACGCGGGGCTCGAACTCACGGACCGCGAGATCGTGACCTGGCTGAAGTCGGACGCTTAACCGACTGCGCCACCCAGGCGCCCCTCTATGAACTTTCAAAGCACTATTTTTGATCTCGTTATCCAAAGTCGTTAAGTCTTTGTGAGTATATATTCAGAACTTTTTTAAGATCTGGATTGTAGTGTCCAATTTTTTCATGACCTAACTAACCCATTGATTCCAAGTGTTCTCTTTATTTTTGAATCATTCTCTTGGGCATTTGACCAAAGCTGTCAAATAAAAAATGTCCTCAATTTGAATATATGAACATTTAAGAGCAGTCACGTGTTCAGCGCCCAAATATTTTATTATTTCCGTTAAGAGTTTATTCTGTCTGTGGACGGTGAAGAAACAAATGCCTGTTTTTGTGTTTTTTTTTTTTTTTTCATTTTCCGCACATAAGTAAGTAGATGCGCATGGCAGAATGCTAGGTACCTGTCAAGGGTAATAGGATGTTCAGGAGTGTAAATGAGATTTCTGTCATCCAAAAAAGAAAAAAAATTGTTTGATGAACTAAGATAAGCTAAGCTTTAAAAATGAAAGGAAAATAGCCATGAACTCAGATAAAAGTTAGGCAATGAAGTACTTTTCCCTAGGGCAGCAAGGAGTTATTAGAAATACCATAATCTGTAGAGTTTGTACTAAAAAGCTCTACTGACACGATGATAAAGCTCACCTTTAAAGCTTGCTTTGTGTACTGATATTATTCCTTTCTTCTTGAAATCTAAAGAAGCTTTTTCTCTTTGGCTGTTAACATGAAATGAAAAGACACTTTCCCCCTATCTTTTCTTCTGCCGTATTTACGCTGTACTTCTTACAAAAGTCTTTTATGTATTCATTGCCTTTTATCTTCATCCTTTGTCCAAAACAAGCCTTGAGATTGGGAATGATGTGGACTATTTCTAACCTAAGCTCACAGTACATAACTTCTCATAAAACCCATCATTTGAGGAGGCAATGAACTCATATCATGGAGTTCCTTGTGCAGCCCATGGGCATGATTCCACTGAAAGAATCGATAGCATCGTGGAGACCCTGTCTTTGGAAGGAACTAACAACAAATAAGGATTTGACCTTATAACTGATTTTCCTAGGAACCTAGGAATCAAAAGGGCCAGAAGTGTGATGGTGGGAGAGGGACACTGGAGAAGGGCTGAATACCCAGGTTCACATGAAGCCAACTGAGCAGAGAAAGGTTCTTTCCTGGAGGAGCTTGGTTCAGCAGGAATCAGCTCCCATTTGCTACGGACTTAGTGAAAATACACTCATGAGAGCCTACAAGAAGGATGCTTCCACAACTCTAAGAGGTCTCTTTCCTTTCTTATGTCTTTCATTATGGAAAGTGTCTTGGGGGTGCTTACTTCCCCTTTGTGTGTCCACAGTTCTTCTTCCCACTAGTTGTGTTGTCATGAACCTCCTTACGTAGCCCTTGCTCCCCTCCTAGGCCATGTGTTCCTCATGGGCAGACTCACCCTAGCCCTCTGTGTGTCGTTACTACAGTGCCAGCCATGGGCAAAGGACCCTGTCCATACTGAATGAATGCAATATGTTTATGGAGTTTCAGCTCCCAATTGTTACAGAAGAACTAGCTGTCTCACTTCCATTTGATGTGTAACAGCAGCAGTCTATACGGGGGAGTCTCTCTCACATTCTCTCTTTTTACAAACACCTACATTATCAACTTTTGACTAACTCTTACCCTATTGTGATCAGATGAATTGGGTGGAACATTTGCCATCTCTTGGGATCTTATTTGCAACCCAATACCACTTAAATTCCCTATCCTACAGTAAATTCTTGCTTAGCAAGAAGCAATATAGTTCAGTGAGTAGAGGGTGGCCCCTGGAGACAGGCTGCCTAGGATCTCAAATCTTATTTTGCTCTATTTCTAGCAGCAGACCTTTGGACAACTTACTTTTTCTCTTTGCTACTCAGTTTTCTCAGGTGTAAAATCAGGCACAACCTAGCACCTTCACCATAGGTCTCTGAAATGAATTCAGTGGCGTAACAATGGTAAAACACTTAGAATAATGCATGGAACCCCCTTAACTGCGAGTCAGTAAACACTCGCCTCTATCAGTGATGTAATTACGTTTTTGACAAAGTCGCTGCTTCCTTACTTAAAACCTTCACATTGGCTGTGTTGAATGTACAGAACAGATGAACTGTGGAAGGCACCATGTCAGAGTCAGGCTTACTTGGTAGAATGAGGCCCAATTCCCTGATGCTGGGGACTGCAAGAAGAATTCATTAATTCGCCTGTTCCGTAATGTTTACCCTCTCACTGGCATTGCTAAAAGCACCTACTTTCTCTACACCACCATAGAACAGGTGGGTTTTCCCTTGTCAGCCTTTGCTCGCTTACTTGTCCATTTATTGTTCCACCTGTGGCTTTATTCACCACTCACCGAAAACTGACTGAGGGACTCTGTGTGCCAGGCTCTGTTCTCGAGGTATGCCCCTGCCTCCGTGGTGGTTGTGGGTAATTCTTGACTTCTGGGCTTCCAGCTACTACATCACGTGGGGTTCTCCATCACCCTCTGTTGCTTTTTCATTGTCATTGGGCAGGTGTCTGTCTGCTTCTTCTCTCTAATTATGTACACGGTAGAAATCAGTGCTTTGGGGATATGGATGACTGCAGTGAACAGACTCCTGGACGTGTCTTTTACCTTGGGGAATTGTGCATATTTGTGTTTCAAAATCTAGTTTACCCTAGAGGCAGACATTTGAAACAAAGCAAACACAGTCCAGACGGGGCTCAAGAAACAAAATCGTTGGATGTGTCCCTGATCCTGGTAGCAATGCAGGTGGGCTAGAGGCCTACAGATGCGGAGCTAGACTGTTGTTGG
The DNA here is from genome assembly GCF_028749965.1 of Puma concolor. NCBI lineage: Eukaryota > Metazoa > Chordata > Mammalia > Carnivora > Felidae > Puma > Puma concolor. Next base: position 1,716,269 of record NW_028240236.1, on the reverse strand, counting down.
ATGACAGCTTCACTGTGCATCTTCAGTTAGGAAGTGGTACAGCTGGAATGAGAATTCTCCTAGTGTGATTCTTGGCCTCCTGTTTTCCTGCTGACTCATCGGCCTGGGAGGGCTGAGACCTTTTGGAACTTTGTTGCATTTTGCTGCAGAATCAAACACTAGCTAGGTTTCTCAGGTACGTATAGAATGGGCTGTGACAGCAAGGTGGGGTGGGGGTCAGGGAGACCTGGCAGGAGGGAGGAAACTGAACAGGCAGGAGAGGGGGACTGACAGAGGCTGTTTTCTTCCATTTTGTTCTGGGAAGACCTTAGTGAGGATGTCTAGTCCTGAGTACTGGTGAAGTTTATGTACTGGCCATGGAGTTGGGCGGGCACCTCAGAGAGATTCTTGTCCATCTGTGGGAAGTGTGTGTGTGTGTGTGTGTGTGTGTGTGTGTGTGTGTGTGTGTGTGTGTGTGTGTGTGTGTCAGAGAGAGTGTGCAAGGGAGCCCAGCTTTGAGCCAACCAGGGAAAGGATGGCGTAGCTCTCAAAGGAGCATGCACGTTTCTCAGGTGATAGAGTAGAGAATAAAATGTCTCCCTTTAAAATCCACATTCCCCTGCTCTTCAACTTCTAAGGAAGTCTTTGGCTACCAGCAGTCTGGGCTCTGGAGCCAGCATAGTAATTTTCTTCTTTTAGATTATCCTGGTTCATGATTTGCTCCCTTTTAACTTAAAAATTGTTTTTATTATAGAAAATTTCAAATATGTAAAAGTCAAGACATTAGTATATCATACCCCCATGTCCTTAGGACCTAGTTGTAAACATTATCAACTCATGTCTAATCTTGTTTCATCTGTATTTCTACCCGTTTTGTCCTTGCTCCCCTCTTCCCCTGGTTTATTTGAAGCAAATCCCACACGTTGCATTTTATTAAGAATATCATCCTGTTTGTTTTTATTTTTAAAAAGTTTTGTTGTAGTATAATTGGCATAACTTGCAGGAAACTAAAGTGTGCTATTTGATAAGTTTATACATCAGTGTGGATGTGTATACACACAGATCAAAAAGTATATACACACACATATCCATGAAACCACCACAGTCTAGATAGTGAACATACCCATCACCGAAAAGTTTCCTTGTGTCCTTTGGTCATCCTTTCCTCTTGCCCCTCTCTGCCACCCATTACTGATCTGCATTCTGTCACAATATATTTGTTTCTATTTTGTACAGTTCTAGATGAGTGAGATCATAAAGTAAGTACTTTTTTTTATCCAGTTTTTTTTTTTTTTTTCCCACGCAGTGGCATAGTCTGTCTATCCTACCAATATCATCATGCTGTGACTAGATACCACTTAGGAAGCTGCAGTACCCTTTAGCAGATATTATAGTAGTCCCGGTGAGAAATGGTCATTTGGACCAGTGTGGTTACCATGGAGATGATAGCTTCCTCAATTAGACATCTGCTTTGGAGGTAGAGCCAATCAGACCAGCTGGATTTGGGGATTAGGGCGGGGGTGGGGGTGGGGGTCGGATCCAGAATTACTCCTGAGGATTCTTGCTTGAACACACGAAGATAGTGTGATGAAGCAGGGGAGACTCAGCGAGGAGCAGCTATGTATGATCTTTCCTGATTCAGTCCTTGCCTGGATGTCCATTGCTTCTTGAAAGCTGTCTTTATTATCATTGGTTGATTTGAAGCAGTACTTGAATGGCAGATGAAAAAAACTGTATTTGGAGCACTTTAAGATATTTACAGGATGACTGGGTGTTATCAGGAATGATATTAAATAAAGGCTAGTTGGCATTGTCAAATTCAAAATAATGAATTTCAGTGTTCTCCTTAGGTGTTGGTAGTATCATCTGGTCCAGGTAAGGAGAGACTAAGAAGTACAGGGGCAAATCACATTTTTAAAAGCTTGCAAAATCTGCTTGAGGTGAAGTTCACTCCACTTTTCTCAGGGCTCCCAGAATTTTTTTTTTTTTTTTTTTTTTTTTTTGTGTGGTGGTTTTATCATTGAAAATGTTCTGCAAAGTCTGATGCTGTGGTGATAACATCTGCATGCAGTGACTAGCTTTGTGAATTTCATCGTATGGTAGGATAGCCTGTGTTCCTTCTACAGGGTTATTAACATGTCGGGTGTTTTATTAGAACTTGGACTCCCTTTGGGTGTTTGGCCTTAGAAAAACTGAATCAAGTGATATCTTTGGTTTTGGAATTTTAGAAAGAACACGCCACCTGGATTATTAAGTTTATGGGCACCTTTGGGAAACCTGATTAGTTATAGAACTCATACTATATGATAGTAACAACAACTGCACGTTTATTGTTTATTCCTTGCTGAGTGCTTTATATGCATTATCTTATTTAATCTCCACATCAGTCTGATGAAGTAGGTACTATCATCATCTCCATTTTGATGGGGAAGGACCTAGGATGCAGACGGGATACCTGATGAGACCTAGACTAGTCTTACAATCAGTGTTAGCGCCGCAACTTGGACCCAGGCAGGTAATCTGGCTGCAGAGCTCATGCTTTCATTAAGAGATAATATTTTCATTAAGAGATGGTACTCCTGGGTGGCTCAGTTGGTTAAGCCTGCTTGGGATTCTCTCTCTGGTGCTCGCCTGCTTGTGCTCTCATTCTCTCTCTCTCTCTCTCTCTCTCTGCCCCTCTCTCTCTCTCTCACTTTCTCTCTCTGTGTGTGTCTCAAAACAAATAAAAATGTGTTCTTTTTTTTTTTTTTTAAAGAGATAATACTTGAGGTGGATCTTGTAAGATAAAGAGAAGTTTAAAGGACAGTGGGGACTGGCATATAAGGTAGAGAGAATGTAGTATCAATGCGGGGACATGAGAAACTTATTGTCCTGGGCGCTGATGATGAGAAATAATGTTGGTAATGCTGGTATGACCAGAAAAGATGTAGGGCCTAAAAAATACCTGTATTGGTTATCCAGAGCAGCTTTTTCACTGATAATCTTATGAGGTCTTTAAAAATTCTCCTTGAAATGTTGAATAAGTGCAGGAGATCATTTCTGTTTTCTCAGTTCCAAGGATCTCAGATGGGGAGCTTCTTAACAAGCTGATCTCTAAAGCATGTTCTGACTTCAGCCAACCTAGGTTTTGCCATCCAGGAGTAAATTCACTGCTCCCACCTTTTCTGCTCAGCTCTGAGTCCCTTTCGTGTTAAAAGAGATCTGCTTGCTACTTTTAAACGGAATAGGATTTCCAAACCTGTCCCCACTGTCAGTAGTTGAAAGGCTAATAGTCAGCTAGCATCTGAATACCATTGGAGTGGTACCTCACTTATTTGGTTCATAAACGGATGATGGTTGTAAACACAAAAGTGTATGATGTGGCGGTTTAGCCATGTTTTGGAGGCTAACTCTTGCTTCCTGCTTTAAAGTGCATTTTGCTATTTCATAGTTAAGAATCGATTATAATGAGAAGGGAGTAAATGCAAACCAACAGGTGCTTTTAGGTTTTAATACACAGTGCTGTTGCTGAGTATCAGTGAAACAGCTTTGTTTTTGTTTTTGTTTTTTAAATGAATAGGTAGTTTGTGGATGTGAATTTCAAAAGGTACACGTGTTCATCCTGTATCTCAAATCCCTTCTTTCCTCCTCAAGCAACTTAAATTGTTCTTTAGTGGCCCCTTTTATAAAGGGAGTCTATGCCTGTATTAGCATGTATGAGTGTGTCATTGTTTCTAGGATTTTGTTATGGAGATGCTAATTAGTAAGAGTAGAGAGAATGTTATCTCTTGCCAGTCATGATACCAAGGCGTGTGTGCATGCGTGTGCATGCACTCAAATGAGCAGATAATCTAAACAAGTGTTTACTCTTCATCTAAAAAATAATAAACATGCACATTATCAAAGTTTAACCCATACTAAGGAAAAAGATTAGTTAAATAGATACTGACTAGGTGCACCTTTGGGTTTAACAAAGGCTTCCAGCAGCTGCTATATTTAAAACCTAAAGGAAAATGTATGCAAAGATACAGTAGGGAACATGATGTGAGTCCACCGGGAATCACAATAGACAAATGGAAGTGATTTTCTAAAAAGTGAAATTTATGAAATTGAAAAATACATAACTCAAATAACATTTCCCTAGATTAACTCAGTAGGTTAGAAATAGAAGAAGGAATCAGTGAACCTGAAGGTAAATCAAGAGAAATGTCCCAAGCCAAACAATAGAGAGGGGAGAAAAATTGGACACATATCAGTAGAGCACTGTGTGACAATATCAGGTGTTCCAACATAATGATGTAACACATGTATAATAGGAGTCCCAGATGGAGAGGAGGGAGAAAATGGGACAAAATCTTACTGAAGAAATTGTTTAAGTACCAGATTTGATGAAAATTATCTGAAAGATCCAAAAAGTTGAAATAACTTCAGTTTGGTATTTCAGGACCAGAGTTTGATTCTAGAAATACCAAAGCACTGCTTGACAGCAGCCTGGTGAGTAGGGCCTCTGTGGGATGGGACTTCTGCTGCATCCCCCTGTGTGATAAACTAGACATTTTAGAGCTGCACGCCAGGCACAGGCGGCATCGCAGATGCCATCAGCTTTTCACTCTTCCAGGTATGTTTTTTTATTCATGTTCCCTCTCTCCGCCTGAGTATTGGTAATATGTTATATTCCTCACTGGCCACATGGAAAATGAGAACAGTGGTTGCTACTGTTTCACTATCTATAGACTAGAAACCACCGTGTCATTCTTTTTATGATAGATGTACTCTGGAGAATTTCTGTGGTAGCTTTGGAGATACTTTTTTTTAATTTTTAAATAAAAAATATTTTTAATGTGTATTTAATTAGAGAGAGGAAGGGCAGAAGGAGAGAGTGAGAATCCCAGTAGGTTCCATGCTCAGTACAGAGCCTGATGAGGGGCTCAATCTCAACAACCATGAGATCATGATCTGAGATTAAATCAAGATCTCAGCTTAACTAACTGATGCAACCAAGCACCCCAAGAGATCATTTTTATGCAGGTTAGAAACACTCACCTTTTGTTTGAAAAAGGAGAGTAAGAATTAACAACAACACCACCACCACCAACAACAACAAAACCTCTCTCATGCAGACCTATACCCCCCCTCCAAAAAATGATCTCTCCTTCCTGAGTCCCAAAGTTTTTTTGTGTAGTAGTTTCTTTAACCACCTGGCGAGGGCTTTAGTTTCACTGGGCCGACTCAGCATTAATATTCATGCTACACAAGATAACTAGTTTATTATCATTCTCTGCTATTTTGTATCAAAGTACAGTCCTAGGATATGAGAGTTCTGTGCATGGTTGTTTTTGGAATGTGGAATCTTTTGATGTATTCAAGTCAGCTGTGGTTATTGACTGAATACTACTAGGTGCCCAGCCATGAGTGTTAGTCCTTCTTCTTTGTGCAAGTATGCATGTACGTGCAGGATGGATGCATTAGAGGTGGGAGAGGAGGCTGGGATGTGCAGTCTTTCCATCTAGGAGTATAGAATCTTGCCTCAGAGGCACATGCACCAGGGTCAGACCTGGGTTCGAATTCTGCTTCCTTCAACAACTGTGTCATCTTGGATGACTCATTTAATTCAAGTGCTTGTATGATTAAATGAAATAACACTTGAAGTGTCTAGCATGCCTGACATTTACTAGGTGCTCAGAGACTGTGTGTGTGTGTGCGTGTGCACATGTATATATGTGTTCTCTGTTCCTGTAAAATAAAACAGAAAGAAAACATCCCCCCACAGTAGTGTGTAGATTTATAGCGAATCCAAAGGCAGTGTATTTCGAAATATTTTTTTCTTTCCCTCAGATGACTGCACGTTTGTTTCAATGCTCCATTTAATGTCTCTGTCAGACGGCACTTCACCAGCCAGGCTAAGATGATGCCCTTCCTCCAGCCAGCATCACTCTCTCTCCTCTTACCCCATCTATCCCTTTCTTCAGAGCCAGGGTAGAAGAAAAAATAAAAATAAAAATAAAAATAAAAATAAAATAAAAATAAATAAAAATAAAATACATATACAAATACATAAAAGTGTTGAAAGGAAAAAAAAACACCCCTTGAAAATTCTATGTCCTGCAAAAGTGTATTTCAAACTGAAGAAAAAAAGACTTGTAGGTGTGCCTGTGTGGCTCAGTCGGTTGAGCATCCAACCTTGATTTCTGCTCAAGTCATGATTTCATGTTTAATGAGATTGAGCCCTACATAGGGCTCTCTGCTATCAGAATGGAGTCTGCTTGGAATTCTCTTTACCGCACCCCCGCCACCCCTTTCTCCCTCAACATAAATAAATAAACATTAAAAAAGATGTTAGGCATGGAGTATGTTACTCTTCCCCAAAGCATCTGAATTTTACAATCCCTCACCTTTGTAAACAACAAGAACAACAAAACTACCACAACAACAACCCTAAAACAAGTAATACGTTGTGAAACAAAAAAAGAAAGACTTTATCACTAGTAGATCTGCCTTGCAAGAAATAAATACATAAAATAAAAAAGTTCCTTCGAGGATACCTCAGTGGTTAAATACCTGCCTTTAGCTCAGGTCATGATGTCAGCATTCATGAGTTCAAGTCCCACAGTTTGTGAGTTCAAGTGCCACATCAAGTGAGCTCCACCCCCCTGCAAGTGAGCATGAGCCATGCTTTGAGTGAGATCCCATTATCTCTCCCTCTCTCTCTGCCTGTCCTGAGATTCTTTCTCTGCCCCTTGCTCATTTGTGCCCCCTGTCTCTCTCAAGACAAGGTCTTTAGAAAAAGGAATAGGGACAGAAGTTACAAATAAGGAATTTAGATCTATGCTTAAAAAAGAAGAGGATTAGAGTAGGAATAAGGAAAGGTAAGAGAAAATAGTTTATTTTTCTCATTCCCAACTTATCTGATAGATAACCATTTCTTAAAGTGATAACAGCAGCAATATACTCGGTGATCATAGCCTATGGATAAGGAGGTAGATGACATCAATATTAGAAGGCGTGGGATGGAGGAATTGAGACAGCTGTTATAAGGTAGCTGCACTACCTGTGAAGGGGTATAGTGTGATTTGAAAGAGGAATTTGACTAGTTATAAATGAGTAATGCAAATGCAAATAAAAGGGAAACCACTCTAACTTTTAAAATAAACAAGTGTAATGAATATGCTAAGAGAAAGAAGAAAATGGAATATACCAACTGCTGCATTAAAATCCAGAAGGCAGAAAAAGGTGAAGATAGAAAGGAAGCAAAGTATGAATGCAGTGAATAGAAAACAGTTACAAACATGGCAGATATTATTCCAACTATATCAATACTCACATCAAATGTGAATAGTCTAAATATACCAATTAAAGCTCAGAGATTGTCACAGGAGATCCAAAAACAAGATGCAACTCTATATTGTCTATAAGAAATTCACATGAGATATACAGATACAGATAGGTTACAAGTAAAAGGATGAAGAAAGATTTATCATGCTAGAGCTTATCCAAAGAGAGTTGGAGTAATTACATTAACTCCACGCAAAGCAAACTTCCAATCAAGGAAACTCTAGGGAGATAAAGAGTGTCATTATATAAAGAGATTCTATAGAGAGATAAAAAGGTCCGTTCTGTAAGAAAACATAACAATCCCTAATTTTCTATACCTAACAACAAAGAATGGAAATACATGATGGAAAAACTTTTAGAATTTGAAGGAGAAAGAGAAAAAGTCATTATTATAGTAGAGACTTCAACACCTTTCTGTCAGTGACTGACAGGTCTAGAAGGATATAGGTAAGGCTACAGCTGGACGAAGCAGTAGCAGTAATCACCTAGATCGAACTGAAGCGTATGGAATGTTTTATCGAACAGTAGTTGAATAAACATGTTTCTCAAGTTCACACAGAACGTGCACCAAGTCAGAACATGTTCTGGGCCATGAAACACATCCTACCAAATTTCAAAGAATAGAAACTACACAAAGTATGTTGTCATGCCACACTGAAATTGAACTGGATTGAAAGCAATAATGAAAAGATGGCAGGAAATGTCCCCAAATATTTAGAGATTAAAGAACATACATCTAAATAACACATCAAAGAAGGAATCTTGAGAGAAATTTCAAAGTACTTTGGACTCAATGAAAATTAAATACAACCTACCAAACTGTGCAGGGCGGGGTGGGGTGGGCAGTGAAAACATGGCTTACAGTACAATGTACAACATTGAATGCATTTATTAGAAAAGTAGAAAGACCTTCGGACATCTGGCTGCCCAGTGTTTTTAGCACGCAACTCTTAGTTTCCACTCAGGTCATGCTATCATGGTCATGAGATCAAGCCCCTGTATTGGGTTCCTGCTTGGGATTCTCTCTCTCCCTCTCTCTGCCATGCCCCTGCTCATGTACATGCTTTCTCGGGCTCTCAAAGTAAGTAAATAAACGTAACAAAATCGGAAAGGAGAAAGACCTTAAATTAGTAGCCTAAACTTCCACCTTAGGAAAATAGGGGAGGAGGTACAGTTGAAGGCTGAAGTAGAAGAAAAGAAATATAATAATTAAAAAAATAATAATCAGAACAGATATCAATAAAATAAAAGATAGTCCAATACTGGAGATAATCAATAGAGAAATCAAAAGATGGTTCTTTGAAAATATCAATAAAGGTAATGAACCCCTAACTAGGCTATCCAAGAAAAAAGGTAGGCACAAATGGCTCATATCAAAAGTGAAAGAGACGTAACCTCTATCGATTCCATGAACATCAAGAGGATAATGGAAAATATTATGAATGACTCGATGCCCCCAAATTTCATAACTTATATGAAACAGATCGATTATTTAAAAGACGCACACGATGGGACACCTGTGTGGCTCAGTCAGTAAATGTCTGACTTCAGCTCAGGGCATAATCTCCTGGTCCGTGGGTTTGAGCCCCGTGTCAGGCTCTGTGCTAACATCTCAGAGCCTGGGACCTGCTTCAGATTCTGCGTCTCCCTCTCTCTCTGCCCCTTCCCACCTCCCACTCTACAGCTCTCTCTCAGAAATAAATGAAAACATTTTAGAAAAATATAGAAAACAAATAAAAGGCACACACTACCAAAACCCACATAAGGAAACATAGATTATCTGGATAGGCCTATATTTATTAAGTAAATAGAGTCAAGGACGAATAACCTTCCCAAAAGAAAGCGTCAGGCCCAGGTGGTTTCACTGAAGAATTCTAGCAAACATTCACAGGAAAAAATGATGCTAATGTCCTGTAATCTCTTCCCGAAAATAAAAACAGAGGGGAAACTTCCTCATTCTAGGAGGCCAGCATTGACAAAACAAGGTAAAGGCATTATAAGAGGGGAAAATTGGAGACCAGTGTCTTGCATTTTCATAGACACAAAATACCCAATACATGTTAGCAAAACAAATCCAACAATGTGTAAAAAGAATTATACATCCATAACCAAGAGGGATTTAGTACAAGTATGGGAGACTGGTTCCATATTCAAAAATCAATCAGTTTAACCCATCACAACAATAGGATAAAGAAGAAAGACAGGGAAACGATCAGATGCTCTTAAAATGAGATGCAGAGAAGGCATTTGTTACCTCCATTCATAATAAATACAACATCCTCTCCTCATCCTATGAGTCCAGGGAGACTTCATCAAGTTGATACAGGACTTTTATAAAACAAACAAAAACGAACCCCCACAAAAAAAGCCTACAACTAGCATCGTAAAAGTTTCACCATTTCATGGGGCGCCTGGGTGGCTCAGTCGGCCCTCTAAGAGATAATACATGTTTGTACAAGTTGTACATTTTACAGATTTCAGGGTTCCCATTCGCACTACAGTTCATATAAATCATGCCTCCTAGAACTGTGCAGTATACAATTTGTGCAACCAATAGCAACAAACTGAAAACATTCTGATGCTGGTGTAGAATAGCAAATATATGAACAAGGAGTACAAATGACGTCTGAAGTTATAAGGTGTATAAATTGGATTCATACAAAAGAAAAAAAAATCTCTAAATTGCACTTCGTTAGTACTAAAACTTTGCTTGGGAAAAGACTCTGTTAAAAGAACAAAAAGACAATCTATGGACTTGGACAAAATATTCCCAAATCATATATCCAGCAAAGGTCTTGTGTCTAGAATATCATATATTGAAGTGCACAAAACGATGCTCCACAACACTAGGCTTCAGGGAAACACATTAAAACTGCACTGAGATACTACTATCCACATATTGAAAATGTTTTTTTTTTTTTCCATCTATACTTATTTTTCAGGGATAAAGAGAGACAGAGTGTGAGCAGAGAGGGGCAGAGAGAGGGAGATACAGAATCCAAAGCAGGCTCCAGGTTCCGAGTTGTCAGCATAGAGCCAAACATAGGGCTTGAACTCACAAACTGTGAGATCATGACCTGAGCTGAAGTCAGCTACTCAATCTACTGAGCCCACCGGGAGCCCATGAAATATATATATTCATTTTTAAAGACAATACCTAATACTTGCATGTGACCCATAAATCTGACTCCTATATCTTTCCTCTAGAGAAGTGGAAACTTATACTTATAAAAAGAAAAAAAAAACATACACGCAAATGTTTACAGCAAATCTGGTCATAACTGACAAAAATTTACAAACACAAATGTCCTTCAGGAAATGAATGGTTAAAGAAACCCTGGTATATCCGTATAGGGAAACACTAAGAAACACATGTATTGTAAAGGAATGATGTTGAATGAAAGAAACCAGTCTCATAAAGTTACCTACAATAACGATCCATTTATATGATATTAAAGTTGGAGATAGATGGTTGCCAGGCCTCAGGGGTGGGGTGACCGTGACTCAACATGAGGGAATTCTGGGAGCTGATGGAATTGTTCTCTTCTTGTCTAATTTTTTTTTGGGGGGGGAGACAGAGAGTGAGAGTGGGGGAGGCACAGAAAATGTGGTAGAGAAGGGTAATCCCAAGTAGGCCCCGGGAAGTTCGTGAGCAGGGGCTCAAACTCAAGAATAGTGAACTCATTACCTTAGCCGAAATAAAGAGTGGGATGCTTAAGTGACAAAGCCACCTATGTGACCCAGGAACAGAACTCTTCTGTATTCTCATTGGGGTGACATTTACATGAGTATATACAATCTTTAAAACTCAAAGCTCTATGCACCAAAAGAGTTACTTTGTATAATGTTAATTACACAACAAAGAGCATTTTCAAAAAACTACCACATCTGTCCTCCTCTCTCCATTTCCTGCTTCCACACTAATTGCTGTCATGTTCACCTCTCCTGGTCAACTGCGATGACTCCTTACCTGATTTCCTCCCAATTACAATCTTCACTCTGTCTTTCTAATAAACTTACGAAATATTACCATGAATAAAGTGTCATAAGGAAAACAAATAAGCCAGATCTACCTAGCTGCACCTTCCTTAGATCATGCATGTACACCACTCCCTATGGTATTTCCAACACGAAGACCCAATGTGCAAATACAATAAGCAGCCAAGGGGAGCCTGAGTGGCTCAGTTAGTTGAGTGACCTACTCTTCGTTTCAGTTCAGGTCATGATTTCGCCATTTGTGGTTTCAAGCCCCAGGTCATACTCTGCACAGAGCCTGCTTGGAATTTTCTCTTCCCCCTCTCTCATCCCCTCCCCTGCCTCAAACACACTGTCGTTCAACCACCCACCCAACCAACAAACATTAAGATAAAAATAAGCAGCCCAAATCATAAGGGTCTCTAGTATGTTACACATTTATCCCATAGTTCACATAAAAGCAAAGAAAACTGGACTATCGTGCTGACATTATTTTCCTTTCTTATACCCAACTCATTTTGCCCACTTGTGGCTCATTTCTGTGTCTCCTGCTCTAAATGCAGTGCCCACTTCCTCAGGCAGTCCTAGTTGAAGTGAATTTCTAACTGCTTCCACTCAGTACCTTCTTCATTCTGTTGCCTTTGTCATGAAGACCTGGAACAAAAATCTGGGAAAGAATGAACACCCCAGGCCTGGCATGTCAATACTAACACCTGGCAAACAGCAACAACCTCCCAGAGACAGCAACTAGTAAACAATCAGTTGTCTATTTAGGACACATGAGCGAGAAGATGGAAGAAATAGAACTTCCCAAAGGGAGGCTGAAAAACAAAAACAAAAACAAAATCCACTGGCGTTAAAAAGTGAAAAAAGGTAAAACCAAAGTTTACCTCACTGTTATTGCAGGTGTTACTGGATAGACTAGATGAACCTGAAGCAAATGATTTCTAAACAACAAAAACAACAGCAGAAGCAGCAGCAGCAACAACAAGAGCAGCAACAACAGCAGCAACAACAAAATCAACAACAACAAAAGAATCCTCTAAACTATGCCTTGGTATAATTTAGCAGATAATCAGAGCTGCAGAACACTGGCTTTATGTGGGAATAATCAGAATACCATAGGTACTCAGAGGAGTCACGCTTATTGCTAATAACTGATGCTCAGGTGGTCTGATCACTTTATCCCACAACACCAAGTAAGGGTCTGAAAAAGGAGGAGGGAACCCACGCAGGGCAGCAGATGCCAGAACACATGGGGTGAATCAAGGGCTCAGTGAAACGGGAAGCCTTAATCACAAAGTGAACAATTTGCCTGAAAATGCTGCAGGTACAGGCCAGCACGCAGGCCTGCAGGCTCCCTGGCAGGAGTCCTGGGAATACGAGGGGCAGAGCAATGAACTTACAGCTACCAATCACTTCCCTGTGGCAGGCACGTTACCTCATAAAGCATCTCAATTGACCATGTGTACAGAGGGACGAATTGAGGCTGAAGGAGATGTTATAACTGCACAAGGTCACAGAACTAAGAAAGTTATGGAAATGGCCTTTACCCCAAGCACTCAGACTCCTTAGTGCATAACATGCTGTCTCAAGTATGCAAAACTCAGCTTCAGTAACCCTTTTACCATCTTTTTAATTAAATTTTTTCAAAACGCGTTGATTCTTGTGTTTTCATTTTTATTTGTTTCCTTATGTCTTTTAATTTCTTCTGTAATTGTCTGGTTGACTCATTCGTTCTTTAGTAGGATGTTTTTTAACCTGCATGCTTTTAGAGGTTGAACAGACTTTTTCTTGTACTTTATGTCAAGCTCCAAACATTGTGATCTCAAAGTGTGCATGGTGTCATCTCAATGCTGTTATATGTATGGAAGGCTTTTTGCGACCCAGTATGTGGTCTCTCTTGGAGAATGTTCCACGTGCACTGCAGAAGAGAGTGTGCTCTACTGCTCTGGGATGTAGAGTCCTAAAATATCTGTCACGTCCTTCTGGTCCAATGTATCATTCAGGACCATTGTTTCTTTCCTGATTCTGTCTAGATTTTCTGTCCATTGTTGCAAGTTGAGTATTAAAGCCCTCTGCAATTACCACATTCTTATTAATAAGATTGTTCATGTTTGTGATTAAATGTTTTAAATATTTGTGTGCTTCGGAATTCAGTGCATAGTCATTATAATTGTTAGTTCTTCCTGATGGACAGACACTGTAATTATTTAATAATGTCCTTAAACATCTCTTGCTGCCAACTTTAATTTCAGGTCAAGTTTGTCTGATAGAAGTATGGCTACTACAGCTTCCTTTTGACTCCCAGTAGCATGAAAGTAGTTCTCCATCCCCCCACTTTCAAGAGTAAGGTGTCCTCAGGTCTGAAATGAGTCTCTTGTACGACAGCAAACAGATGGGTCTTGTTTTGTATTATCCATTCTGATACCCTGTGTCTTTTGGTTGGAGCATTTATTCCACTTCCATGCAGTGTTATTATGGAAAGCGATGGTTCCGAGGCATTGTGATGTCTGTAGTTTTCATGCTTGTACTGGTGTCTGTGGTACTTTGTGATACTTGGAACATTTCCCTCAAGGAATCCCTCTTAGGGTCTCTTGTAGGGATGGTTTAGCGGTGGTGAATTCCTTCAGTTTTGGTTTGTTTGGGAAGACCTTTACCTCTCCTTCGATTCTGAATGGCAGGCTGGCTGGATAAAGGGTTCTTGGTTGCATATTTTTTTCTATTCATCACATTGAAGATTCCCCTATTCCTCTATGGCTTGTCTGATTTCAGTAGATGGGTCAGCTCCTATCCCAATACTTCTCTACCTTTGTATGTGAAGGTCCATTCATCCCTACCTGCTTTCAGACTTCTCTCTTCATGCTTGTATTTTGCCAGTTTCACCAGTCTATGTTGTGCAGAAGATCAACTCAGGTTACATCTGAAGGGAGTTCTGTGTGCCCGTTGGGTTTCAATGCCGGGGTCCTTCCCCAACTTGTGGAAGTTCTCAGCTATGAGTTGTTCAAGGTCATCTTCACACCCCTTTTCTGTCTCTTCTGGAAATCCTGTTATGGATATTGTTCCATTTGATTTCATCACTTAGTTCTCTAATTCTCCCCTCTCGATCCTCAATTTTTCTCTATCTTTTTCTCACCTCCTTTTCCCCATATTTTTACCTTCTGATTCATTTAGTCTCCCCTCTGTCTCTGCAATCCGCGCTGTGGCTGCCTCCATTTTAATTTGCACCTCATTTATAGCATTGGAATTCATCACGACTACTTTTTATTTCCTTGATCTCCACAATAATTGATTCCATGCTGTCTTCTACGCCTTTGCCAATCCCAACGATTAATCTTTGGACTGTTATGCTAAATTTTGATATGTAGCTTATATCTGTTTTGATCAAGTCGTTAGCTGTCCACTTCTTCCCGGAATTTCTTTTGAGGGGAATTCTTCTGTGTCATTATTTTGGCTAGATTTCTCTCTCTTAGGAGGTTTACAAGCTTGTTATTTGCTCTGCACCTGCAAGAATTGCTATAGGAACCGGGGCTCACGCCCTCTGCAGATTCTAGCCCTGCAGGTAGTGTTTCTTGGAAAGTGTTCCTTGCTCTCTGTTGTTGTGACATTGGCTCTTTGAGTTCTCTACTCGTCATGATGTTTTAGACCCTCCACAAGGTGTGCTTTTATTTGTTCCTTGAAGTAGCCTTGAAAAGGAAAAGAAACAAACCAACAAACAGGAAACAGAGACATGTAAGGCAACGTGCAAATAAAAGAAATAAATGGACACACACACACGCTCACACACACACAGAAAACAGTCTGAAATCAAAAACCAAAACAAAACAAACAAACAGACCAGACACACCAGCTACAAGTAAAGAACAAGGTAGAGGCATTGCTGTTGGAAGAAAACATATAAACAGAGAATTGACAGGGGTGGGGAAAAGGAAAAACATATATATATATATATATATATATATATATATATATATATATATATATATATATATATATATATATATATATATATATATATATATATATATATATATATATATTTGATTCCTAGATTCCTAGGAAAATCAGCCTATAAGGTCAAATCCTTATTTGTGTTAGTTCCTTCCAGAGACAGGGTCTCCACGATGCTATCGATTCTTTCAGTGGAATCCTGCCCATGGGCTGCACAAGGAACTCTATGATACGAGTTCAATGCCCCCTCAAATGATGGGTTTTATGAGAACTTAAGTCCTGTGAGCTTGGGTTAGAAATAGTCCACATCATTCCCAATCTCAAGGCTTGTTTTGGACAAAGGATGAAGATAAAAAGCAATGAATACATAAAAGACTTTTGTAAGAAGCTCAGCGTAAATACGGCAGAAGAAAAGATAGGGGGAAAGTGTCTTTTCATTTCATGTTAACAGCCAAAGAGAAAAAGCTTCTTTAGATTTCAAGAAGAAAGGAATAATATCAGTACACAAAGCAAGCTTTAAAGGTGAGCTTTATCATCGTGTCAGTAGAGCTTTTTAGTACAAACTCTACAGATTATGGTATTTCTCATAACTCCTTGCTGCCCTAGGGAAAAGTACCTCATTGCCTAAATTTTATCCGAGTTCATGGTTATTTTCCTTTCATTTTTAAAGCTTAGCTTATCTTAGTTCATGAAACAATTTTTTTTTCTTTTTTTGATGACAGAAATCTCATTTACACTCCTGAACGTCCTATTACCCTTGACAGGTACCTAGCATTCTGCCTTGCACATATACTTACTTATGTGCAGAAAATGAAAAAAACCCAAAACAAACAAAACAAAACAAAACTAAACAAAAACAGGCATTTGTTTCTTCACCGTCCACAGACAGAATAAACTCTTAACGGAAACAATAAAATATTTGGGCACTGAACACGTGACTGCTCTTAAATGTACATATATTCAAATTGAGGACATTTTTTATTTGACAGCTTTGGTCAAATGCCCAAGAGAATGATTCAAAAATAAAGAGAACTCTTGGAATCAATGGGTTAGTTACGTCATGAAAAAATTGGAGACTACAATCCAGATCTTAAATAGGCTCTGAATGTATACTCACAAAGACTTACCGACTTTGGATAACCAGGTTAAAAATAGTGCTTTGAAAGTCCATAGAGCTGTAGCATTCGAAGGCAGGGTTCCTTACAGTATGGTCTGATACCTCTCCCTAATCAACGGAATCATGGAGGGTTTACTACAGGTACAGATTCTGAATTCACACCGAATTCTGCATTTTTAGGTAATGTGCCAGTTTTTATTAAGATAACCCAAACTAGTAACAGCATTCCAATCTGCAAAGGACACACGAGCCCCACTCTTTTTAGCATAAAGTTTGGGTTGCTTTGGTAGGTGGATGGAAGCAACAAAACACAGAATTGTGCAGGGAGAAGTGGAGACTTGAAGTGTTTGAAATGCATAGTGTCCCATTTCTCAGGGGGGCACAGAGATGGCTTGATGGCACCCAAATCAGGTGTTTCTGTCTGAACCCGTCCTGCTACCCAGGCCACAGTCAACCATAAAGATTATCCAGAGAAATGATCTGCATCTGCATCTGCATCTGCATATGTATCTGCTGGAGATTCCCTGACTAACCAGATTCTCACTGCTGCTGGGGCTGGGGGTGTAGGGTGGGAGGTAGATAAATGGAGAGAATCAGACAAGCCCAATTGGCCAAGAACTGGATGGAGTCCACCCTAACTGTTACCGTGGCCATATCTGAAGTGTCCACAGCTGATGATGCTACATGCGGGGCCACCATTGTTCCGTGATGATATTGCAGTTGGTATATGATGCTAAGAATTAAAACAAGAAAACGTGGTAACTTAGTATACATTATAACGTGTCAACAAGAAGGCAAGGAAAACTCTTGGTTTGTACTTCGTTGGGAATTACTAATAGATATGAAAGTTACCGTGCCTCCTAGGAGGCAAGGTTCTTGCCAACAGAAATACAACGCTAATACAGGAGCACCTTCCAAGGGTTCATCTGAGAGTATACTGAATGGCCTGAGTATGTAATGTGATGTGATAAGACAGAACTGGTTTCTCCATGGCCCACAAGGATTAAATTCTAGAATTCCTATGAGTTTGCTTGATGCATTGATAAGCCAAGGAAACCTAGGAGGGGATTTGGTGAAGCCACATGCCCTAGAAATATGACAGCTAATTTTTGACTTAAGAAGAAACCGAATGACCTCCAAAAGACATCAACAATTGTACCTCACAGATGTGCTGTGAGCTTGAAATACTCACACATGTGCTGCATTGAAGACGGTAAGTGGTAAAAACATTGGTAGTAGTATATTAATGGCTGCTACCCTTTTTTCCAAAATTTTGCAGGAGGTCATAAAGAAATTGGCAGCTCTGCCATTCCATGCAGCCTGCTGCCGATGACATTGCTGCCTTAATGGAGCACAGCCTACAGCCTCTTTGTGAGTAAAACTCTCTTTGATTATGCCACTGGTGGCAGCCTTTCTGTGACAGCTGAACACGTCCCCAGTCGATACTACTTGCACTTACTCAATGCCATTCAAATACAATTTCATGTTTTGTTAGCACAGATAACATCAATAATGTCACTCTTATTGAAGGTGAAATTATTACCAACATCACTCAGCAGATGACGTTGGCGAAAAGATGCCAGAAAAGTTTCCTAAATGAAGAATTAGGAATTGGAGAATACCAGCGTTCTATCTCATAAGCATACCCTCGCAGAGTAAACTGTGGGACACTGGGTTCTCTCTGTTACCATATCACTTGAAGTTTAGGAGTGTTTTTCCTTATAAATGTTTGGAAAAGTCCATGGAAGAGAAGGGTTTCCTTAATCCCAGAGAGTAAAATGAAAGAAGGCTTTGGACCCACTAACTCCTACAATGAGAAGTAGGTCGAGACAACCATAAGGCTGTAGACACAGGCTACCTTTCATGAGAAGGGAAGAATGACTTGGAGGTTGAAAGCCAGAACCCTGGAGGAGCTAGGGCCATGGAAAATCATTCCCCGGCCTTAAGACCCAATGAAAGGACTGCCTACCTGTACCAGCTGAACTTCCGAATTGCTATGGACCAGTGACTCATTCATGATAACTTTCTTCCTTACTTTTTAACAGCAACGTTTGTGTTTTGTTGGTTTGTTTGTTTTTTTCTGTGTGTGTGTGTATGTGTGTGTGTGTGTGTGTGTGTGTTGTTGTGTGTATTCTGGTTATCACCATGCCCGTGTTGGTCGTATGCTGAATTCATAGGTCTTCATTCATAGGTCTTCAGATTGAAAGTGTAGTCGAGGACCAGTGCGCCCAAGGAGACTCATTCACACCTGGACCTAATTTAGATAAAAATATCCTGGTCTTTGAGCTGATGTTACAAGGGTTGGGTCTTTAAGAGGGAGGATACTTGGGGTAGGGTGAGGATATTTTTCATGCAGGATGAGAGTGTATAATACGAGGCCAGCAGACAGGCTGTGGCAGTCTAAAATATGTTCATAAATTCTCTTTTAAGCCCTTCAAAAGGGGGACCTCCATTCCCTTTTCCTTAAGCATAGGCCAGACGTACTGAATGATTTTGAAAACTAGAAGAAGGTGGAAGTGATAGTGAGTTAAAAACACTCTAAAGAGCAGATATTGTAGTTCCAATGGTGTTGTGATTAGGGGAAAGTCGATGGAAGGGGCAACTGGCCATTAGACGCTAGGATTCTATGAGTGGAAGAGATGAACATAAGCGAAGAGAAACAAAAATTACATAAAATCAGGGAGGGGGCAAAACAGAAGAGACTCATACATATGGAGAACAAACTGAGGTTCACTGGAGGGATTGTGGGAGGGGGGATGGGCTAAATGGGTAAGGGGCACTGAGGAATCTACTCCTGAAATGATTGTTGCAATACATGCTAACTAAGTTGGAGGTATCTTTAAAAAAATAAAAATAAATCAATTTAAAAAGTAGCTACAATTCTACACCTATCAAAATTATGAATTAAATTTGAGAGTGGACTCAAGATATCTTCAGACGTGCAAAGACTCAGAACATTTGATTCAACTCATTCTTCATTAGGAAGTTATATGAAGGTGTACTCCAACAAAACAAGGAGAGAAAAAATAAAGAGAAATTATTCTTAATAATAGGCAACACCAACATAGTGTTTATTTTTGTGCCAGACACTATTATGGGTTATTTTCATATATTATTACATATGAACCACACAACAAACTTATAAAATATGTACAATTACCATTATTATCTTCGAGAGGAGGAAAGAGGGTTACAAAGAAACCACATAACTCATCCAACATCCAACTTACACAGTTGGTAAGTGGAACAAGTAAAGTCTAACCCCAGGCCGTCAGGCTCAAGAGTCCAGGCTTTTAAATGCTCCCTAACTTCCCAGATTGCCATATTACCATGAAACCATGGAAACAAACTGGGAGCGGGGCAGAGGAAAATCACAGGAAGGAAGCTATGAAGCAGACCCACTGAGTCACCACCTACATGAGGCAGGAATAAAGAAAAGTCCAGTGAGAGACCACTAAGAGGTTAGCAGGAAGATGTCATAAGTGGCATGATTTGAGAGTACTGAAAGAGTGCAATAAAACAAAGAAGTGCAATTAGAAAATTAAGGAGAACCAGAAAATATCCATAAGACGGTCTTAGTCTGAATGAGCCAAGTGAAACATGGCATGGTTTAAAGCACTGATGGAATACAAAGAGAAAGGATCCATTTCACCTTGATGCTAGAGATGTCCTCATTCAGCAGGTCCAAGGACTCCAGGAAAAGAGTAGTAATTCTAATGTTTGCATATTATTTAATAATCCCAATAAGTTAAACCATTTATTAGTTTTCAAGTTTTAGAATCAACCTTGAACTCTCTAAAGAGACTAGATTGCGGAGCATAACAGCAGTGTTAACCACAATGACAAAACAGAAGCCCAAAGCTGATGGGAGACAGAGAAAAAGTGCAGCAAGGTTAAGGAAGACTTTATCTTACAATGCAAGGAATGAAAAATGATAGTACAGGTAAGGCAAATACATCTCTATTTTAAAATTACATCTTGTGGGGTACCTGAGTGGCTCGGTGAGTTCACAATCCAACACTTGATTTTGGCTCAGATGATGATCTCACAGTTCATAAGACTAAGATGAGCATTAGGTTCTGCACTGACACCTCAGAATTCTCTCTCTGTCCTTCTCCTGCTTGAACATACTCTCTCTCTCTCTCTCTCTCTCTCTCTCTCTCTCTCTCTCTCTCAAATAACATACATTCATACATACATACATGTATATAAACATAAAATTATATCGTGTGATGGTTAATTTCATGTTTTAAATGGGCTAAGCCACTGGGTACCCAGATATATGGCTAAACATTATTTTAGTGAGTCTGTGAGGACATTTCTTAGTACAATTAACATCTGTATATCAGTAGACTAAGCAAGACATATTGCCTTGCCAACCACTGGGTGTCCTCAACTAATCGATTGAAGACCTGAATACAACAAAAGGCAGAGTAAGAGAGAATTCACTGTGTCTATCTGACTGTCTTCAAGCTGCGATATTGGTCTCCTGACTTCAGGCTCAGACATGGAATGGAACATACATCATCAGCTCTCCTGATTCTTAGGCTTTGGGAGTCTGCCTGGAACTAAACTACTGGATCTCCTGGGTCTGCCCTTCTCAGCCTCCGTAATCCTTTGAACCAATTCCCATTGATACTGAGTCTCTGGAGAACTCTAACTAGTACCTATATGTAACTTCACCCGTTATGTCTTTTTGCCCTCACATCCAATTCCTGCACTTCTCCTACAGAATGTGTTTCCTGGTTCCTTGCCAACTGGCTTCCAGAGGGTTTGACCAATGGGTGCTTAATGGGACTAAGGGAGGAAGGTATAAGCCCAGAGGTTTTTCTCTCTCCCACTCCACTTCCTACCAGTGATTTTATCTCCTCCAAATTCTAGCTTCTTTCCAAGAGCCTCTTCTCCCATGTTCTCAGTTCCTGCTAGGTATGGTTCTGAATTTCTCTAGCTCTGCAGGTGGAAACAGCTTTCTGATGATACTAATTCCTGATTGCTTCGCCATCCTGTGTTTGGCTTCTGGGATTTCCCATCACGTGTGTAACTGTTTAAAATACCTATAGTGACTCACCGGCTGGCTGGACCTGACTGAAACAGTATACAGATAGAAGTTCGGGAATATATCGGAAGGTGAGGAGAGAGACGACAGGTGGCTTAAGCGACCTATTCGTCAATGTCACATAGGAAGTCAGTAGACGGTGCTTAAAACTGACAAATCAATAATCAGCAGTATAGTATACTACTTATCTTCATGAAGATTCCTAACAAAAGAATATAAACCTGGAACAGTTAAAAGTGTTGCCTCAAATAATGGAGACAGTAAAGAGACCTGTGGTTGCCAGGGACTCAGGGGGGAAGGGAGAGATGAATAATCGATGAAGCACAGGGAATATTTATGGCAGTGAAACATCTTCTAAGACAGTGAAATGTTTTGAATCATGGCATTGTGCATTTGTCAAAACTCAGCAAACTGCACACCACAGTGAATGCTAAGCTAAACTTCGGACTTTAGTTAATAATAGTTTTCATATGGGCTCATCCATTGTAACAAATGCACTACACTGACACAAGAAGTTTACAATAGGGAAAACTATGTTTTGGGGGGTAGGAGGGAGAACAGGGGAACTCTGCATTTTCCAGTCTTTTTCTGTAAACCAGCTTTTTAAAAGCTGTTTTAGAAAATAAACTCCCTCCATGAAAGGGAGGCAGAGAGACAGAAGAGGAGGGAAGGAAAGAGGTAGAAAGGGAGCTACTTAAAAGTCATGGAGGAAACTTAAGTGCGGATTACTAAGTGAAGGGATCCAATACGAAAAAGCCATTTGCTTTACGTTTCCAACTATGATAACGTTTTGGAAAAACAAAACAAAAGAAAACGAAAGAATACAAAACAACGACAACGACGATGACGACAACAACAACAACGACAACAACAACAACACAAAACACCTTCGGAGACAGAAAAAAGACCAGTGGCTATTAGGGTTTGGGGGAGAGAGGAATTGGTAATAGGCGGAGCACAGGGCACTTTAGGGTGGTGTAACTATTCTGTATGATACTGCAATAGTAGATACATACCATTATACATTTCTCAAAACTTATGTATCTATATAACACAAAATAAACCCTAACTGTTAGTTAATGATAATGTGTCTAATGATAATGTGTCAGTCAAGAATGGCTCATCCACCACTTATAATTAATGCATCCACATTAGTGCAAGGTACTATAGAAACTACTGGGGGTGAGGAACCTGTATTTTTTGTACAATTTGTCTACAAGTGTAAAATTGTCCTTAAAAAATGGTCTGTTGAAAAAAACCCTGATTTAAAAAAAAAGAAAAAAGAAAACAAAAGAAAGTGTTGCCTCTGGGGAAGAGGTGTTCATGGGGGAAACAAAGCTTTGATATTTTTATTGCAAGTCCTGATCTGCAATTTGGATGCTGTGTTTTGTTTTTGTTTTGTTTTGTTTTGTTTTTTGACTATTTCTATACAATACTTGGATTGATATTTCTCAAATAAAAAAAAAATCTGTACACCTGCCAAATAGATAACATGAAAAAGACCATATTAGCAAGTATTGGCAAGGCTATCAACTAATCACAGCTCACAGGCACTACGCAGGCACTACTATAGAAAGAAGTTTGTGTAAATGGGTATAACCATTTTGGAAACAGTTTGGAGGAACCTTACCAAAGCTGAGAAGTTAGATGATATGTGACCCAGCAAATTCTCTCCTGGATAAATAAATACTATTGTAAGAAATGTTCACCAAATGACGTGTCCCATAATGTTCACTGAAGCTTTACTCATAAGTGCCCTAAGCCAGAACCTACCTAAATGTCCACCAAGAGTTGCAGAAATACTGTAAACTATTCATATAATGAAATTCTATACACCAATGAGCACAAAGTATCTATACATACAATACCATGAATATCACTAACATAAGTTTGAGTGAAAGAAGCTAGGTGTAGGACACATAATTCCATTTCTATATACTCCAAAACCAAGCAAAAATTGTATATTTTGTAAGACGTCAGAAAAATTGCCGTCCCAAAGGAGAGATAGACCATGAATGAAAGAGGCACAGGTGGTCCCTTGGGGTCCTGGTACCTTTTTTAATGAGTGCTGATTCCTCAAGTATATTGAACTGAATTGCATCAAGCTGTGCTCAGAATACTTTTAATAATATATGTTCTTTTCTGCGTGCCTGGGTGGCTAGTCACTTAAGTGTCCAACTTTGGCTCAAGTCATGATCCCATGGTTTGTGAGTTCGAGCCCTGCATCAGGTTCTGTGCTGACAGCTCAGAGCCTGGAGCCTGTAGGATCCTGTGGCTCCCTATCTGGCCCTCCCCTGCTCACACGGTGTCTCTCTCTCTGAAAAATAAACAAACATGAAAAAAATAATATATGTCCTTTTGAATGTATACTATACTTCAGGAATCTTATTTTAATCTGAGTGCAGACCCCTAAGTCACACCCTTTTTTCTCTACTGCCTCTTCTAAACAGTTAAAGAATATGTAATTTAAATCATCCTAGAAGATATATATACATACACATATACACAAAGAAAGAAAGAAATTGGCGGGAGGAGCCGGGAGGTGGGTGAATGGCAAAGAAACTCTAGCTTTATTACACAAGCATGGAAGCAATTTCCTTTGGAGACGGTGGGGGTGGAATGGCTTCTTCTGACGACTTCAGAGCAATGAGGGAACAAGAGAGATCATGGATCTGCCCCTACAGTGCTGGAGACCTCTCAATCTGGGGTTAGGAAGAAAGGGGACCTCCCTTGCGGTCCAGGGGTCGCCTCCCTCCGCAGACCCGTGCTGGGAGGCAGCAGAGGGCACAGCTGTCCCGGAGTCCCAGAAGGCGGCGCCGCATCCCAGGGGCGCGGGCCAGGACCGTCTGGTGCTTCTTCGCCGGTAAAGTGCACTAGGCGACGCTGGGCCCGTCTCTCACTGGTTCATCCCTCCAGGCACAACCCATCCCGGGGCTGGGATGTCGCGCGGCTGTGGACCGCATCTCACGCCCAGGCACTGGGACGCGGCGGAGTCTCACCACGGGTTCCAGGTTCACTCCCAGAACTTAGTGCGCTTGGCGCAGCGCTTCTGCCAGGCTGCTCTCGACCCACACGTCGCCGACTACGCGGATGGTGGGCGAGGTGGTCAGCGTCGGGGTGGCCGCCCTCCCACTCTCCTCCAGGGTGCGGCCCCCGGAGCAGGGCCCGGGGGCCGCGGGCTTGCGGGGGCTGCTGTACTCCAGGGACAGCGGCGGCGGGGGCGGCACCTTCCTCTGGCTGACCGAGACCGTCCGGGCTCCGTGGCGCCTCCTCCTGGCAGCTGGCCGGCGCGTCTGGAGGCGGGCCTCGGGGGGCTGGTGCCAGGGGTCCGGGACCTGGGCCAGGAGGGAGGAGTAGCCATAGACGTCCTTGCTGCGCAGGATGCGGGGGGAGATCTGGTGCTTGAGGCTACAGAGGCAGTTCCAGAGCTCCGCGTCTGAGCTCATGAACTCCGTGCTGCGGGGCACGAATAGCTTGAAAGCGTCTATCAGCGCCTTGCTGCTGTTGGCCACCGACAGTGGCGACGGTTGCCACTGCGTATACACCACCTTCTCCTCAGGCGCCTCCAGCGCGGCCCATGCTGCATCGCTAGAGGCTCCTCCCCGGGCAGCAGGGGCCAGGGCCTCCCGGGGCCTGCGCCACCGCCTCTTCATGAGGCTCAGGAGGTGAGGCCGCTAGGGGCCGCCCGCGCTTGCCAGGTCTGGCCGCCTCCGCCAGGCCCTCATGAATTTCCTACCATGAAGCCAAATCAGGCTGCAGGCTGTGAGAGTTACACCGCTGTTGCTAGGACACCAGGCACTTTGTGAGGTCACAATGTTGCCTATCCTATCACTGCCGAATGCAGAAAGCTGTCTTAGGTTGGGCTGTGTTTAAGATTGTGCCCTTGAGAAAGACCTGCACGTAATCTTACCTGAAAAGGCCCATAGTTCTTGACGAGTTCAAGAGGGTTGTCCTCGACGTGAATGCACTGATGCCTCACCTCCATTAATTCCATCTATCATGAGATGACACTTCGCAGTGGAGAGTACACACAACTTGCAATCAAACATGACTGTAAGAGGGTTTTAGCTAATTAAATGCCTTGTCATGCAACGCACTGAAAGCCAAATTGAAGTAACTACTCTACTCTTTCAAAGAATACAGATATACTGTGCCTTGCTTAGGGGTCCATATGTCTGTGGCTATAGCTCACACTTCAGGAAGCTGTTCTTCACAGCAGCAGCAAACAGTTTGCCTAGTTAGTATGCATGCTCACTTTCACGCAGCTTAAGGAAGACCGAGTCATTGTGTGCTTAAGAGCAAAGAGTCAACGAATTCTGTGTGAGTGGCCATGAGGGCACTCAGTGCCACTAAAACCTATTCAGTACCTACCAATTCATGATATTTAGGTAAGTCATACACAAGGTAGTAAAAGACCGTATGGGATTCCATGGGTAGAAAACGTGTTACAAGGTCCGTGTAAGTGCTTTCGAAAGCCACCGGCATGGTCCATCCATCATCACCACATACACAAATAATTCACAAAATATTACAAGGACCACCTACCATGATCAATTGAAATCCACTTCCTCATGAAAGGATGACACCAAACTATGTGAATCAATAAAAGGGATAAGTCATGGTAACAATCAGAAGAGACACTTGCCAAGGTCAACGTGATACATGTGAGAGGCCTCTGTCTTTACTCAACTCCTTTTCTTAAACACACAAACCAAACTTTCCTCTATGCACCTTAAGCCAGTACTACCTCACGTTCAGAAAGTGCTGAAAATGGAAAGCTATCCTCATATTCAGTAAGAGCAACCCCTGGATTTCCTTTTTCATTAAATGTAATTTATTTTCAAATTGGTTTCCACGCAACACCCAGTGTTCATCCCAACAGGTGTCCTCCTCGATGCCCGTCACCAACTTTCCCCTCTCCCCAAACCCACGTCAACCCTCAGTCTGTTGTCCGTATTTAAGAGTCTCTTATGCTTTGCCTCCCTCCCTCTCTATAACTTTTTCCCTGCATCACCTCCCCCATGGTCCTCTGCTAAGTTTCTCAGGATCCACACATGGATGAAAACATATGGTATCTGTCTTTCTCCGCCTGACTTATTTCACGTAGCATCATACCCCTCAGTTCCATCCACGTTGCTCCAAATGGCCAGATTTCGTTCTTTCTCATTGCCAAGTAGTATTCCATGGTATACATAAACCACAACTTCTTTATCCACTTGTCAGTTGATAGACAGCTGGGCTCTTTCCATAGTTTGGCTGTTGTTGAAAGTAGTGCTATAAACATTGGGGTACATGCGCCCCTATGTCTCTGCACTCCTGTACCCCTTGGGTAAATTCCTAGCAGTGTTATTGCTGGGTCTTAGGGTAGATCTATTTTTACTGATTTGAGGAACCTCCACACTGTTTTCCAGAGCGGCTGCACCAGCATGCATTCCCACCAACAGTGCAAGAGGGTTCCCGTTTCTCCACATCCTCACCAGCATCTATAGTCTTCTAATTTGCTCATTGTAGCCACTCTGACTGGCATGAGGTGGTATCTCAGTGCGGTTTTGCTTTGGATTTCCCTGGCGAGGAGTGCTGTTGAGCATCTTTTCATGTGTCTCTTGACAATCTGGATGTCTTTTTAAGAACAGTGTCTGTTCAAGTCTTCTGCCCATTTCTTCACTGGATTTTTTGTTTTCTGGGTGTGGAGTTGGTGAGTTCATTTTACAGGTTTTGGATACTAGCCAATTATCCAGTATGACTTTTGCACACATCTTTTCCCATTCAGTCAGTTGCCTTTTAGTTTTGTTGATTATTTCCTTCATTGTGGAGAAGATTTTTATTTTGATGATGTCCCAATAGTTCATTTTGCTTTTAATTCCCTTGCCTTTGGAGATGTGTCAGCTAAGAACTTGCTGATGCTGAGTTCAAAGAGGATGTTTCCTGCTTTCTCCTCCAGGGTTTGATGGTTTCCTGACTCACATTCAGGCCCTTCATCCATTGTGAGTTTATTTTTGTGAGTGGTGTAAGAAACTTGTCTAGTTTCATTCTTCTGCATGTTGATGTCCACTTCTCTTAGCACCATTTGTTAAACAGACTTTTTTTCCATTGGATATTCTTTCCTGCTTTGTCAAAGATTAGTTGGCCATACGTATGTGGGTCCAATTCTGGGGTCTCTAAACTATGCCATTAAGTCTATGTATTTGTTTCTGTGCCAATACTATGCTGTCTTGATGGTTATAGCTTTGTGGTAGAGGCTAAAGTGTGGCATTGTGGTGCCTCTCACTTTGGTTTTCTTCTTCAGCATTACTTTGGCTATTCAGGGTCTTTTGTGTTTCCATACACATTTTATGATTGCTTGTTCCAGCTTGGAGAAGGATGCTGGTGCAATGTGTTTGGGGCTGCCTATAATGTGAGGACTGCGTTGGGTCGTATTGATATTTCGCCAATATTTATTCTTCCAATCCACGAGCATGGAATGTTTTTCACTTTCTCTGTATCTTCTTCAATTTCCTTCACAAGACTTCTATAGTTTTCAGCATACAGATCTTTTACCTCTTTGGTTAGGTTTATTGCTACGTATTTTGAGACTCTTGGTGCATTGCATATGGCATCCGTTTCTTTATTTCTCTTTCTGTTGCTTCATTATTGGTGTATAAAACGCAACCAATTTCTGTACATTGATTTTGTACCCTGCAACATGGCCAAATTCATGTATCAGTACTAGCGGACTTTTGATGGAGTCTGTCGGAAATTCCATGTATAGTGTCATGCCATCTGCAAAAAGTGGAAGTTAGACTTCATCTTTGCAAATGATGATACCTTTAATTTCATTTACTGTCTGATTACTGATGCTAAGACCTCCAACACTATGTTCAACAAACGGGGTGAGAGTGGACATCTCTGTCTTGTTCCTGATCTCAGGGGGAATGCTCTCAGTTTTCCGCTTTGAGGACGATATTTACTGTGGGCTTCTGATAAATGGCTTTTATGATGTTTAAAGTAGTTTCCTTCAATCCCAACTTTCTTGAGGGTTTGTATTAAGTAAGGATACGATATTTTCTCAAATACTTTTTTTCTGCATCTATTGACATGTACTATGGTTCTTATCTTTTCTTTTATTAATGTGATGTAGCACAATGATTGATTTGTGAATATGGCACTAGCCCTGCAGGCCAGGAATGAATCCCACTTGATCGTGTTGAATAATACTTCCTATATGCTATTGAATGTGATTTGCTAGTATCTTGTTGAGAATTTCTGCACCCCTATTCATCAGCGATATTTGCCTGTAATTCTCCTGTTTTTCTGTGTCTCTGTCTGGTTATGAATCACCGTAATGCTGGCTTCATAAAATGCGTCTGGAAGTTTTCCTTTCATTTCCATTTTTTGGAACAGCTTGGGAAGGTTAGCTATTATCTCTGCTTTAAATGTCTGCTAGTTGGGGCGCCTGGGTGGCGCAGTCGGTTAAGCGTCCGACTTCAGCCAGGTCACGATCTCGCGGTCCGTGAGTTTGAGCCCCGCGTCAGGCTCTGGGCTGATGGCTCAGAGCCTGGAGCCTGTTTCCGATTCTGTGTCTCCCTCTCTCTCTGCCCCTCCCCCGTTCATGCTCTGTCTCTCTCTGTCCCAAAAATAAATAAACGTTGAAAAAAAAATTAAAAATAAATGTCTGCTAGAAATTGCCAGGGAAGCCACCTGGACCAGGTGCCCTCCTCAATGCCCATCACCCACTTTCTCCTCTCCCCAACCCCACATCAACCCTCAGTCTGTTGTCGGTATTTAAGAGTCTCTTATGGTTTGCATCCCTCCCTCTCTATAACTTTTTCCCCGCATCACCTCCACCATGGTCTTCTGCTAAGTTTCTCAGGATCCACACATGGATCCTCCTTTCTGTCTGCCAACTAGAAATTTGGTCACCCTTTAAGATTCTTTGTGCTATGCCTCTGAGATGCCTTTACTGATCATCTCGACTCAGTGGACTTCTCCTGCTACATGAAACTTGACCTTGAAGTCTCACTGTGCTTTGTATGCTGTTTGGGTTTTTTCTACCCTCAAATATTGAAAGTTTCTTGAAGGCAAGGAGGAGGTCTTGCATGCTTTCGGAAACTTTTATAAACACTCAAACATGGTCAAAGTTTAGAAATCTTTCTTGGTGAAGTGGTTGAGTCAACGTCAAATCAGGTGGGAGGGGAGTCTGCTGAAGGAATAACACTGGACTGTTTGAAACTATCCTTGACATGTTGAATGGACCTAATGAATTTATGAATTGACACATTTTATTTATTAAACTGATACTAGACTAAATCATTTATTTGAAATGTTACTTTATGATTACGGCGGTCTTAAAGTTTATTGCAGAAAATTTAGAAAACAAACAAGAAAGAAAGAAAAAT
Organism: Puma concolor; assembly: GCF_028749965.1. Lineage (NCBI taxonomy): Eukaryota > Metazoa > Chordata > Mammalia > Carnivora > Felidae > Puma > Puma concolor. The sequence continues at coordinate 1,686,505 of NW_028240236.1, read as the reverse complement.
GGTCATAAGTCAAACACCTGGAGATAAGCACATCTAAACACCTTTTTTTTGTTTATGTATTTTTGGCAGAGAGAGAGAACGAGAGAGAGATGAGCAAGAGTGGGGGATGGGAGGAGAGACAGAGATAGAGAGAATCATAAGCAGGCTCCACGTTATCAGTGCAGAGCTCAATGTGGAGCTTGATCGCACACACTGTGAAATCATAACTGAGCTGGAATCAAGAGCCAGATGCTTAACTGACTGAGCCATTCAGGCGCCCGTGGAGGTAAGCACCTCTAACACTGTGGATAATCTTCAGGGAAGAGGTATGTACAGGCATTAACCAAAATTTGCTATGAAGCTGTAAATCCCATATTTGGTCCTCTAGTGATACGAGCATTTCGCTAGGTCTCAAATGTTCTGCAGGGCTATGAAATGTAAAGTCCACATAGCATGCCATAACTTATTAAAAACATTTTTTTTAATGTTTATTTATTTTTGAGACAGAGAGAGAAAGAGCATGAACGGGGGAGGGTCAGAGAGAGAGGGAGACACAGAATCCGAAGCAGGCTCCAGGCTCTGAACTGTCAGCACAGAGCCCAACGCGGCGCTCAAACTCACGGACCGTGAGATCATGACCAGAGCCAAAGTCGGACGCCCAAACAACTGAGCCACCCAGGCGCCCCAGGGCATAACTTATTTAAACACGGCTATTGATCATTTAGGATGTTCCATTTTCTTGCTTCAATTAGTTGCTACAAGTAGAATTAGCTTTTCATGGTGTAGACACAGTTTAGTAAATGTGAATTAAGAAATAAAAAGAACTGCAGCCGGTAATGTGAGGCGGAGGAACAGGATGACCAGATTTCGCTTCACCTTGTCTATTGCTGGCAGTCTTTACACCCTTCTCTCCCTGCACCAAGAGCGCAGTGGTCCTCGCTCCTTTGGTTCCCTAGTGGATCCTCAGGGCGTAGACTCATTCCAAATGCTCCAAAAGTATTTATTGAATGATTCAATGAATCAACATCACTCCTTCTTTCCTAAGAATGTTTTATAATTTTGTACATTACACTTACATCTATGATCCATTTGAGTAAATGTTTGTATAAGTGATGAATTTAGGTCAAGGCTTCTTTTAATTAATTAATTAATCAATGAACCGTTTGATTAAACAATTAAATACTTAGTTAAATTCACTTAGTTAAATTAAATACTTAGTTAATTGATTACTATTGCATACGAACACTTAATTGTTCCAGTAACACTTGGGAACGACTATCTCCCTTTTTCTGTTAGGTTGGCTATATGTCATTATCAGAATTTGGGTGAGGATGCTTGTGTATGGGGTCAGTTTCTGGATTCTCTGTTCTATCTCTTGATCTGTGTGTCCATCTTTCTTCAATATCACACTACCTTGATTACTGGACGTTTATAGTAAGTCTTAAAATGGTGAAACATGAGTTCTCCAACTTGGTTATTTTCCAGAGCTGTTTGGCTGTTCTCGTTCCTTTGTCTTTTCACACATATTTTAGAATGAGCTTCCTGATATCCACAAAAAAATCCTGGGATGTCGACTGGGATTATGTTGAATCTCTAGATCAAGTTGATAATTGACATCTTACTAGCGAGACTTCCATGGATAGATATGGCATATCTCTCCATTTATTTATATCTTCCTTGATTTACCCAATCAGCCTTCTGTGGCTTTTCATGTACAGATCCTGTGCATGGTTGTTAGATTTAAATGTAAGTATTTCAATGTTTGGTGTGGTTTTAAATGGTTCTTTAAAAAAACAGTTCATATTCTAATTGTTCATTGCTTGTGTGTAAAAATGAGACTGAGGTTTATATATTGACCGTGTATTCTGGGGCTTATTTAATTATGTTTGAGTTCTAGAAAACTGATGTATACTCCTTAGAATTTGTTTCATGTTGATAATCACATGATTTAAAAGTTGAGGCAGTTTTCAGGGCACCTGAATGGCTCCAGGGTTGACTACCAGACTGCTGGCTTCAGCAGCTCAGGTCATGGTCCTATGGTCAGGGGATTGAGCCCCGTTTGGGGCTCTGTGCTAATTATGGAGCCTGCTTAAGCTTCTCTCTCTGTCTTTCTCTCTGTCTATTTCTCTCCCCGTCTCTGCTCATTCTCTCTTTCCAAAATACGAATTGAAAAATCAATAAATGAAAGAATCGAGATACTTTTTGTTTTTACTTTTTCCAATGCGAAGGCCTTTTCTATGCCTTTTTCTGTACATGCCACGCTTGTCATCAGGGGAGGTACTGGTGTTTATGTTGATTTGAACACAGAACTGGCTGATTCCCTGCTTTTATTGTCTCCTTCCTTGGATTTCTGCAAACTTTCTCCAATCAAAGTAGGATTCAGAGGGACCCTATTCTAGTTTCTGTTTAAGATGGCTGTGTAGGAAGGCCTTGAACTCAACTCCTCCAAGGTGAAAGAGGGTTTCAACTACCTCCACATTGACCATAAACTTTCTGATTGATTCACTTTTTCTTTCCAGCTTCTCTCTTTCTCTATGTTTATTTATTATTGAGACAGAGCGAGACAGAGCACAACTGGGGGACGGGCAGAGAGAGAGGGAGACATAGAATCGGAAACAGGCTCCAGGCTCCGAGCTGTCAGCACAGAGCCCAATGTGGGGCACGAAACCAGGAGCCATGAGATCATGACCTGAACTGAATTCGGATGCTAAATCAGCGGAGCCACCAAGGCGCCCCCTCCCCACGCTCAGCTTATCTCTTAATTTAGGATCCTGAAAGCAAAGTATCACCTCATGGGAACTGAAACTACCCCTCTAGCAATAAGGACTCCCTGAGCCAATAAGACTCCACCCTCAAGCCCAAGACAATGACCAACCTGACCTTAGTGAACACCTGTGTGTACCTACCTCTTTTTATCCCACATTTTCCTTACATAAACCTGGAGGTATTCTCAGCACTTTACAGAGAGTCTTTGATGGGAGTCTGCTGTATCTCTGGTGTCGACCTCTGAATAAGTTCCCCATTTGTTTCACCTCCTCTAGTTCCTTTGAATTGAGATTTTATCAGTAATGAGTAGCCAAACCTCACCTTTTTTGGGTCCCCTGGAGCGAGGTGCTCTTGTGCCTGAACTCCCTGACTACATTTTCTGCTGAACCATCCAGAAGGTATACTTCTAATTTGTCCAGCTCCCTGGGGATTGCACCTATTGATATAACAATTCCTCCTGAGGAGCTGAGGACTGACTGCACAGATGGTGCCTAACAAAACATAGAAAATCAAAAGACAACACAAGACAGTGAGACAGTAACAAAGGAAACACTCACCCCTAATGTTGCCAAGGGCAGTTGGGGAAGGACCAGAAACAGACTCCTCTGTCCTTGGGCAGAAAACAGAAAGAAAAAAAAAAAAAACACGGCAGTTTGAAAAGAACAACTGTCATATAAAAGAGAGCAGTAGAACTCTATCAACGTCAGAGGAGCCGCAGGAGTTCTCTCTGGGTCATAGAGACAGGAGAGGGGCAGGGTTACATTTTACATCCACATTTTTTCCTGTTTACTTATTTTTGAGAAGCAGAGAATACAAGCAGAGCAGGGGCAGAAAGAGGGGGACAGAAGATTCAGGGAAGGCTCTACACTGACAGCATCCAGCCCAAAATGGTTCTCAAATTCATGAACTGTGAAATCACGACCTGAACTGATGTCAGGTACTGGATCCACTGAGCCACCCAGCTGCCCCACATTCTCCATCTACCTGAAATGCATAGACCAGAGCAGGGTCCAGTTGCTACAGCTGGCCTGATGCCTCAGTAAGTTCCAGGCCCACAATAACACAAGCCCCAATTGCACTGGACACACACACACACACACACACACACACACACACACACACACACACACACACACGACATGCTTTTTCCCCCCTTAATCAATGCAGTTTAAAGAGCAACTAGCATATAAAAAGAGCCATTCCTGGACTGTAACCCACCTCAGCTCCCACGGCCCCTTCAGGGCACCCTCTCCGTGGAAAGTCCTGGTACACACTAGTTTATATCCACTTCAGCTTCAACTATATTGGCAAGGTATCCTCTGCATGTATAGCCCCAGGTGCCTTCAGCTTGTACGCACTTTAGCTTCACCTATCTTGCCCAGGAATCCACTGCATAGAGAGATCAAGGACATCCTGACTCCCAGACTGCTTATGTTCTAGCCACCCTGTAAAGGGTACCTGTACACAGCACCTCAGCATGCCTCAACCTGCATTCATTTCAGCTTCAGCTGTCCTGCCAGGGTACCCTCAACACACAGAATCCTGGGACACCACAGTCTGCGTTCACTTCAGCTTTAACTATCCTGACAGGGCGCCTGCTATGTAGAAAGCCCCAGGATCCCCAGTCCATGCAAGCCACGGCTTCAGCCAGCCAGCAAATGTCACCAACTTGCACACAGATTCTACCCAGGGGGACAATCATGTAGATGACAATTCCTTCAAGTGTAGGAGAAGTAGCTGCTCTGCCAGTCTATAGAAACAAATGCAGAAAGAGAAGCAAAGTGGAGAGACAGGGAAATATGCTCCAAAAGAAAGAACAATAAAAAACCCAGAAAAGAGCTGAAACGGAGGTAAGCATTTTGCCTCAATTAAATAAAGAATATAAATTAATGATGGTCAAGATGCTCGCCGGGCTGCAGAGAAAAGACAAGAACTAAGTGAGACCCTTAATTAAGAGATACCAAACACACATACAATCAGAGTTCAAGAAGATAATAGCTGGAAAAAAAAGAACACTAGAGGGAATCAACATTAGAAGACGGCATGAGGAAGGACATATTAGTGGATATGGAAGACAGATTTAGGGAAAGCACCCAAAACAAACAGCAGAAATATTTTTTTTTAAAGGATAAGTTAAGGGATACTTTGGAAATATCAAGTGAGCAAAAATCCACATACTAGGGATTCCACAAGAAGGAAAAGGGGTACAAAAATATTTGAAGAAAAGATAACAGAAGACTTTCCAAACTAGGGAAGAAAAGAGACATCTAGGACAAGAAGCACAGAGTTCCAAACATGATGAAACCAAGGAGCCTCACACTACGACACATAATAATTAAAATGTCAAAGTTTAAAGATAAAGAAAGAATTTCAAAGTTGTAAGAGGGAAGCAAAAGTTACCTATGATTTGAAAAACAGATCTCAACAAACACCTAAAGTTGTCAGCTGATTTTTCAGCAGAAAGTTGGCATGCTGGGAAAGAGTGACATGGTATCTTCAAAGGCCTGAAAGGATAATCCCACGACCCAAAAAACTTTGTCTGGAAAGATTATCATTAACATTTGAAAAAAAAGAGATAAAGAGTTTCTCAAACAGAAGATAAAGAAGTTTATCACCACGAATCAGCAATGCAAGGAATGTTAACCGGGGAAAATCATAATTAGATATTACAGAATTATGAATAAAAAGATGTAAAATCTGACAACATACAAATAAAATATGGAGGAGGGACTTTAAAAAGTTACTGTTTGTATTGTATTTTACTAAAAAATATATGTTTTATTTCATGTTTGAGAGAGAGAGAGAGAGAGAGAGGCAGAGTGTTAACAGGGAGGGACAGAGAGTGGGGGAGGCAGAGAATCTGAAGCAGGCTCCAGGCTCTGTGCTGTCAGCACAGAGTCCAACGTGCGGTTCAAACTCACGTATTGTGAGATCATGACCTGAGCTCGAAATCGCACACTTAACTGCCTGAGCCACCCAGTTGCCCCAAAGGTTAGTCTTCTTAAATTTCTTGAATGTGTGTATATTTAAGTGACCACCAAATTAACATAGACTGCTGTTTCCTTGGGATGTTAGATGTAAGCCTTGTGATAACAAACTCAAAACACAAAATACATGAAAAATAAGGAAAACGAAAGCCAAGGAAAGCACAACACAAGTTCATCAAGAAAAAGAAAGAGAGTACGGAAAAAGGAATCAGAGAACTACAAAAGCAACCAGAAAACAAAGAACAAAATTACAATTAGTACATAACAGTCAACAATTACTTTAAATATAAATGGCTGAAGTGCTCCAGTCAAAATACATAGGGTAACAGGATGGATAAAAAACAACACTCACCCATATGCTGCCTAGCATAGTCTCACTTCAGACCTAGACACATACAGACCGAAAGTGAAGTGATGGAGATACATTTCCCATGCACATGAAAGCAAACAACAACAAGGACAACAAAAATAACATCAAACAACAACACCACCTCAGAACCAGGTAGCAACACCTATATCAAACCAAATAGACTTTAAAATCCATAATAAAATATTATCAAACTCCACTCAACAACACACTAAAATGATTGCGTGGCTTTTATTCCAGGGAAACAAAGATGGCTCATCAAATCAATCAACATAATATCCCACCTCAACAAAACGGAGGGTAAACATCATATGTTTATACCAATAAATGCAGAAAAAGCATACGAGAAAATTTAACATGTATCCATGGTAAAAATTCTCAACAAAGTCGGGGGGGCAGACATGCCTCAACACATGAAAATATTATTTTATATAATGTTTATATTAAAAAGTTCACACCTAACATCTCAATGGTGAAAAACTGAGAGCTTTCCCTCTAAGATCAAGAACAAGATAAATATGTCTACTTTTGCCACTCTTGTTTCATATAACACTAGAAGTCCTAGCCACAGGAATCAGATAAGAAAAAAGAAATTAAAGTCATCTAGGTTGGTAAACAAGCTAAACTGTCACTATCGCAGATGACATAAGAATATGCATAGAAAATCCTAAAACTTTCCCCCCAAAACCAGAAGAAGTAATAAACGAATTCAGGAAAGTTGCAGATACGGAACTGATACACAGCAATTGGTAGGGTTTCTATATAATAATAATGAAGTCACAGAAAGAGAAATTAAGAAAACAACACCGTTCATATTTGCACCAAAAAGAGAAGGAGAGTAAAATAGCTACGACTCATCTTATCCAAAGAAGTGAAAGACCTGTAGTGTGAAAACCATAAGTCAATGATGAAATTGAAGATGACACAAACAAATGGAAAGATATCCCATGATCATGGACTGGAAGGATTAATATCATTGCAATGTCCATATTACTTATAACTCTCTACAGTTTCAATGCAATCCCTATCAAGATACCAAAGGCACTTTTCACAGAACTGAAACAACTAATACTAAAATCTGTATGGCACCGCAAAAGACCCTGAATCATGAAAATAATCTTGAAAGACAAAAACATAACTGGAGGTATCAAAAGCCCAGATTTCAAGATGTACTACAGAGCTTCAAGTAAACCAATTAGTATGGGTAGAGACACAAAAACAGCCACATAGGTCGATGGGACAGAATAGAAAGCCCAGAAATAAACCCATGCTTATGTGGCAAATTAACCTATAACAAAGGAGGCAAGAAAAAACAATGGGGGCAAGACTGTCTCTTCATCAAATGGTATTGGGAAACCAGGAAATCTACATGCAGGTAGCTAGGACCTAACCCTAACGCTGGCCTGGGCTCTGGCGCTTAGGCACCTAGCATGGACGTCTAAAAGAAATAACGGATTGGGGCCAATTACCATTGGGGAAAATCCTGAGTGGAAGTCACACTCTCTCCATGACATCTCCACGCCCGTGATGGAGTTGGAGGAGCAGATCCTGAGACAGTTTCAGTCTAGCCCACCCATACGTTGGCTCCGCCCTTCCAACGCTAGCCCTGACCCAAAACCGCACATGGGCCCTCATTTCAGTCCTGCAGGGAAATCACATCACTGTGGGTGGTTGCACCAAAGGCACTTCTGGGGAACCAACACTACTCCTACCCACTGCTCTGCCTGTAAGCGGGATCACCTTCTAAGGCTGAGAAAAGAAGCGGTGGGACATGGATTCCTCCTTTTTCTACCCTGTGTTCTCTTCGGGACCTCAGGAGATTGAATGCTGCCCACATTCACTGGGGACGATAGTGCTTTACTGAGTCCACCAAATCAAACGCTAATCTCACCCAGAAACACTCTACAAATATCCCAAGAAAAAATGTTTAGTGTTGGGCCTCCCATGGCCAACTCAAGTAGACACGAAATAATAACCATCTCAGGGTCACTCTTGTTTTGCTTCCCTTCCCTCATTCACCTCCTATTGCTAACTTTCAAGTTCTGAGGTCGTTGCTTTTTATATTCTGACCAGTGTATGCGGTTAAGAGAAATTCAAGGAAAGTTGTCTTGCGCAGGGACTAGTGTTTGAGTTGATATGAAAATGTTTTCGGTAAGGTAAGGGAAAAAGACCTTAGCTAGGGCACCAAAATACTCCACGTTACTTTATCAGGGGTGGCCCTTAGCTTTCCAAACCCTTAACACGCTCATGGGAAGGCAGTGTAACATAGGTGAGAGCATGCATGTTGGCATAGGAGCAGAGTTGGTGCCCATCCCAGCCACCCCACTCGTGTGTGTGTTATCTTGGACCAATTACTTAACATATCTGAAACTCAGTTGCCTAATGTATCAAATGGAAATAATAAGAAAGGGTCAAAAAGATTAAATGACACTATTGGCAAGGTGCTTAATCCAACACCTGACAACACGGAACACGTGCTCCACAGATGATAGCCATCATTAGCCTCATTTGAACAGCTAAGACAGGCTAATAGTCTGTCTGGGGTCAGATACCTACGGGGGAATCTCAGGTCTTCTGACACTGATTCTTCAATTTGGAGGCAGCCCAGGGCCAGGATGGTGAAAGAGTATAAGGAGGTAGACCAGTAAGCCAGTCCTCAATCCACCTCTTATTTGATAGTCCAGTTGTATCTTCATCTCTTTCCTTCCACTGAAAAAAAATGCAAATCCCTCCCTCTAGAAGAAATAATACCCAGACCCTTGCATGTAATATTAACTGTTAGACACTGTAAAACTGGCACATGCATCATCTCATTTAATCTCACAATGGCCCTTCATATGGCAGTCTTTATTCCAATTTCCAGGTGAGGAAACTGAGACCTAGGAAAGTCAAGTGCCTTCCCCATAACTTGTTTATGACCGTGTTAGACAACAACCCTACACTCCTACTCCATGTCCAGTGTGTTTTCTTCTGTGCCACAGTTTGTTGTCTTCCAAGGCAAACACTGCTAAAGAATCATGTGAAGAAAGCAGTAAAAAAAAAAATCATTTAAAACGCCTAGTTTTGGGGCGCCTGGGTGGCGCAGTCGGTTAAGCGTCCGACTTCAGCCAGGTCACGATCTCGCGGTCCGTGAGTTCGAGCCCCGCGTCGGGCTCTGGGCTGATGGCTCGGAGCCTGGAGCCTGTTTCCGATTCTGTGTCTCCCTCTCTCTCTGCCCCTCCCCCGTTCATGCTCTGTCTCTCTCTGTCCCAAGAATGGATAAAACGTTGAAAAAAAAAAAATTGAAAGAAAATAAATAAATAAATAAAACGCCTAGTTTTCACCCAAACACTGCTTTCTGGGTGACATTGGTGTGTTTTCTCTCTGAGAAACAAAGGTGAGAAATTCCAAACCTCGGCCTTTGTTATGGAGTTATGAAGACCAGTAAAAATTAGTAAAGCTCACTGGCAGATTGAGCTTTCCAAGACGAAAACATTAGTTTCAATTCTAATATTATGTGTGTTAAAGGGGGAGCTGGGATTTCACATGGCTTTGACAATCGCCATCAATTCCTTTCTTCAAGATTTGACTGCATATTCTCATTCTTTCCTTTTTTTCTCTTTTCTAACTATACTTCCAATCTGCCAGCTCAACGCTAGTTTCTCCCTATGTCTAGCAATGGCCATTCTCCATATGTCCACATTAAATCTGTCATCAAAGGAGAAAAAAAGATAAAAGAACAAAGGCAGAGAAGTAAGACTCAATACTAAAATGTAAACTGGTGTTAACACTTCTACTTCCAGCCAAATGTAATAACAAACACTAGATTTATACTCCTTATGGAAGCAGCTAAAAGCGTAGACAAAATATATAAGAAGCTGTTCTCAAAACATCACACTCAGGCAGTGAAGGGCAGTGATCCCTGATATTGGGAAATAAGTGAAATGGTTCCTATAGTGCCCTAACTTATTGACTAGGCACGGTATTGAGTCTGTGGTATAGAGAGGAGGAAGCTGGCATAGCCCAACATATTCCCTGAATTGTGGAAGGGTTAGTCACTGATTCAGGAAGACTGCTATATTTCACAGAGCAGAGTACCAAAGAAGAGAAAGTTGTTCACAGAGAGAACTCCAGAGATCAACAGATGGTCTGCCTTGAGTATTCAATTGAATATTGATAAACTCTTGTGTATGAGGACACTGAGACCAGGGGAAGGAACAAAACCCACTGACATACAGGGTCAGGAATAATGCCTGACAGCCAGTGTGGATGACCTCAGAATGTACATGCCATTTGGAGAATACTTGATTTTTGTGTCAGTTACTGGACAAAAATTGTCCCTAAACTAAGTGCTGCCTGTGCCTTGCCCAAAATATCTTTAAAGAAAGACCTGAAAAGATCAAGCTATTTGTAAGTAACTAAACTATGTCCAAAAACAAAGGCAAGGGTATTTTTAGGAATCTAAAAGTATCCAGCATCTGACAGGCTAAAACTGACCATGTTTGGCAACCCATAAAATATTATCGGGCATGCAAAGAAGCAGGAAAATAAGACACGTAAGGAAGGGGAACTCAACTGACACTGACCCAGAAATTACACAAATGATATAATTTATACATCCGAACATTCAAATAGTCATTATAACTATTATCAGTATATCCAAGAAATTATAGGGCAGAATGAGCATGTTAAAAAGAAACATGCAAGTGGTATGTAAGACCTAAACCAAACTTCGCATGACAAAAGCAATGACTAAAATAAGCAATCTGGTCTATGATTACTGAATGGAATTAAAGGCATAGACACAGTGCAGAAAAAAATGTTGATGAACCTAAAGACATAGCAATGGAAATCGTCTGATTTGAAACACACAGACAAAATATGCCTGCAAACAATCCAATGTATATGCAATTGTATCTCCAAGGAACACAGACAAGAAAACTAATTTGAATAAATAATGAAACTAATTTGAATTTATAGTTGTTAGGGTTGATGCAAACTAAAAATATATAGTTCCAATAAGGTCAATGAACTTCAAAGACAGGATATATGAGGAAAACTACACCAAGGCACCCCACAGTCAAATTGCTTTCATCCAGGGAAAGGGAGGGAAAAGACTTCTCATCAGAACCAATGCAATCTAGAATACAGTAGGATAACATTTTTAAAGTACCTAAAGTAGGAAACCATTATGATCTTCGGTTAGGCAAACATTTCTTAGCTACACCACCAACAATATGATTCATTACAAGAAAAAAATATGATTGGATTTTATCACACTAAAACTTTTGCTTTTCAAAGAACCAAGACTTTGAAATCACAATACTGAGACTGGGAGAATATATTTACCAATCATCTATGTGAAATGGGACTTATATCTAGAACATATGGGCAATCCGCAAGATTCAATATTCTGAAGCCAAATAATCCAAAAAAATAGGCAAAAGATTTCAAAAGACACATTACCAAAAATGATATATGTACAGCAGATACACACATGAAAATGTGTTCAGCATCATGAGCGGAAATGCAAAGGTAAACTACAATGAGATAAATGAGATACAATGAGATCAACTACTACTTCATGCCTACAAGTTGTCTAAAATCAAGACAGGGCTCCGAAGTGTTAGCTAGGATCTGAAAGAACTGGAATTCTCACACATTGCTGATGAGAATGTCAAAGTGATAAAACTACCCGGGCAAACATTTTGACAGTATCCTAAAAAGCTGAACATGCAACCTATTCTATGACTCAGTCAAATCTACTCTCAAATATTTTCCCTAGAGCGATCAAAGTATACGATCATACAAAAAAAAAAAAAAAAAAAAAGAAAAGAGAAGAAAAGAAATGAAAAGAAAAGAAACAAAAAGAAAAGAAAAGAAAAAAATGAATGTTTATAGAAGCTTTGTTTTCAATAGACTAAGGAGCACCTGGTTCCTCAGTTGGTAGATTTCTTGATTTCTGCTTGGGTCATTATCCCAGGGTCGTGATATTGAGACTCACATGGAGCTCCACACTAAGTATGTAGGCTGCTTAAGATTCTTTTCTCTTTCCCTCTGCTCTCTCTTTCTCTTTCTCTCTCCCTCCCCCTCTGCCTCTCCCTCTCTATCTCCCTGTCCCTCTCCATCTCCCTTTCCCTATCTCTCCCCCACCTCTCCTTCCACCCTCCTCTCTCCTTCTCACTCCCTCTCTCTCACTCTCTCTCTGTCAAAAAAATAAATAAATACGCCACATGTGGAAATAATACAAATGTCCACAGACATGTGAACAGATAAACAAAGTAGTAACAGACTACTGATACACACAACACTATGGATAATCTTCAAAATGCTAAGTGAAAGAAGTTAATCCCCCACTCCTAAATAATAAGGAGTATGTCTTATATAATTTTATTTGTATAGTATCCTGAAAATGCAAGATAATATGTAGGGACAGAAAACAGACCAGAGATTGCCTAGGAATGGGAATCAGGAAGACGTGGGGGATGGAGGGATATCTCAGGGATACTAGGACATTTTTAGTGGTGACAGACATATTCTTTTCCTTGTTATGTATACATTGGTGGATATGTGACAAAAAATTACCAAATTATGTAATTGTATCTATTAGTATTAGTATTAGTATTAATTATTAATTATGAATTAAGTAATTTATTTATTAGGGATTTTTTTTTCAGAGAGAGAGGTGAAGCGTTCATAAGTGGGGGAGAGAGGCAAGGGAGAAAGAGAGAATCTTAAGCAGACTCCATGCTTAGCATGGAGCCCAATAAAGGTCTTTTCGAACCTGGGATCATGACCTGAGCCAAAATCAAGAGTCGATGCTCAAGTGACAGCCATCCAGGTGCTCCACCAATTACGTACTTTAAATATGTACAGTTTGTGTATATCAGTTAAACATTAATGAAGTTGTTAAAAAAAAAAACAAACATGATTGGATATTGTGTCTTTTGACCTCTGGGGCTGCTATTTCAAACCTGGTCCCCCAGCATCTACTGATTCTCGGAATCGCCAGTATCTTTCATACACTCACATAAGTTCTTCAAAATAAATGTAACTTGGGAAAAGGGGAAATACCCTGGCAGTTATCACGTGTATCAATTATAAATGTCACAACACTTAGAACTATGATCCATACATGAGATGGGTGATATAGCATATGTTTGCTTTCGACAACTTGGAGCTGGTTGAGTCCCAGCACCCCGTTACCCTTGTACACTTGTTCATTACTTGTTTACCAGTTCATGGTCCTCTGCCTCCTTATACTGTATAAGAAGGGACTTGGTCTGTCTTGCTCACTTCTGTGTTTATAATGGCCAGAACCAGGCTGGAACGCTGGCGGAAAAACCAAGTGGCGTTCGGAGATCTTCTTTGGATTGCAGATCTTGGTGGAACGGCGGGCTCAGAGGACCCTGTTTCTCCAAACGTCTGAGCGCTGAATGCAAGTGGGGCAGGAAATTTACAGTCATCAGCTGCCATATCTGTGGGGGTTTTCCTGCACACAGAAAACAAAGGAAGAAGAACCAGGAGGTGGGGTCTCTAAGATAGAGACCAGAGTTCATTTTAGTCCCACTGGCCATCTATGGTGCAGTATTTTATTCACTTCTCCAACATTATCCCATTTTATGCCTTTTAAGAAACCTTTTCGTAGGTATCAGATTTCAGTTTTTTAGGTTGGTACCCTCAGAAGGCTAAGATGCCTGCAGTAGTTTGGCGAGCAACAGTGTTTTCAATAAAATGTATTCTGGTATTCAGTATACAGGGGCCAATGGGTACAAATAAAATTATGGAGAAGAGGGGCCCCGCCAGGACAGGAAGCCAGGATTCCAATCCGTGAGATCTCATTTGTTCCATTGATTGCTACTTTCCTGTTGTCTATGTTGAATTATTATTATTATTATTATTATTATTATTATTATTATTATTATTATTATTATTATTATTATTATTAGTTCCTTAACCTTAGTTGTGAGTATTTCTGACTGGTTTAAAAAATAGCAGCATTCCTCCACCCAAAATTTGCAAGTCCCTCCATTTTCTGATGTGAGGAGGTCGGGGGCCTGTCTATTTTGGGGGGTTACTGTCACCAGAGAGTTTATTTGGTTTTGTAAAGTTACCAGAGAATCGGCCACCCGTTCCATGTCTTCATTTAGCTCTTGAGATAATCTATGGTACAGTCCTATGCATAAACCTATGCCGCCTTATCCAGTTCCTATTCCTGTCACAATTTCTGACCCTATCAGAATGGGTAGCAGGACTGCCCGTTTAGCATGAGACTTGGGGCTAAAGGTTGTTATGAACTGATCTTCAGTGTATGCAAATATCTCTGGGGTCCGGAAGATGGAATAACATTTCGGAGTCCAGTTGGCCTCTAAGTATCGATAGGCCGAATTAGAACACAGATAGAACACCCCAAGGGTGCAACATAGGGTTGTAGTCCTCATTAAGGTTCTATCTCTTTTTCCTAGGGAGGGAATTCAGGGACTGTACGGATTAGATTGTCAGCATTGGGAGATGGACCCTAGTGGCCAGGGGTCCAATTGAGACAGAGGTGTTGCTTTTCAGGTTTTCAGGAGCTTCCTAGGTCAAATGGATTGGAGTAGCTAAGTAAGTCCTCTGGCTGAGGGGCAAGCACATCCAGCAGGTTTGCATGTGATTATCTATCTTATGGAGGACTAGTAGAGCAGTGTCGGCCCAATACTGGAGTGAGGAATTGGTAGGCATCTGATTGACGGCTGAAGTTTCAAACGTTGGTACGCTGGTGGCAGAGTGGTAACCTTTATGGCTTGTATTACCCTATCCTGAGTATGCTTTATAACTTTTTGAAGGGCCCTGTAGTGCAGCCCTCCCCTGTTCGAGATTCCCCATTGAGGAAAGTAAGTGTAGCCAGCTCGCTTCCCTCTCTGGAGGCCCTTGTTGTGACATGGGTTACTGATAGTTTGGTTATATCCTGGGTCCAATACTTAGTACTTGGGGCATCAGATGATTGACAGAGAGTGGGTGTTTTTCCCATGTAGCAATCTTTGTGGAAGGAGGGAAAGGTGCTGAACCCCCTGGACCCCCTTATTGTCCCATGACAATTGTGGGGGCAAAGTGGATAAGCGGCAGTTGTGAGGGTGAGAGCGGTTATCATAATACACAGGCAATGCTTGGTAACCCTCCCAACCAGAGAAGGTATGTGAGGCGCAGGATGCATCTTTTGCACCATGTCCAGCTTGTTGGCACGGTCTCTATCAGCCCAACAGTAAGAAGTAAGACCAGGCTTATGACACCAGTAAGGGGCAAGGGTTGGCAGAGTTGCATTCAAACCCCTGGGCTTGGTTCACGCATTGATTCTTCAAGCTTCTGCTGTGTGCAGGCCAGCCATCTCCCATGGTGTGGCTGGAGCAGGGCTGGAAACCTCAGGGGTCAGTTCCCTTTTGAGGGAAGGTTAAGAGGGATGACTGGATCTGGATCACTTCGCCAGGTTGTGGGTTCTTCTGAGTTGGACTTCTTAACTGTGGAGTGATGGACCCATGGGGTGATACCTGAAGTTTTGGGGGCTGTAGGAGTTGTTAGAATAACAGTGTGAGGCCCAGTCCACTATGGTATAAAAGGTTCCTTCTTCCAATCTTTGACCCACACCGATTCTTCTGGCTGAAAGAAGTGAACGGGGTCCCTAAGGAAATTGTGACCCTCTCTGTGATGTATCTCTAACTTGTTTAGGACTTCCCCAAGTTCTGGAGCTGTTATCTTATTTCCTTGTTGCAATCTGGTTTAAGTCTCCTTGGAGCTTTCCTAAATGTGTGTGTGTGCGCCTGGGAGTGGGGGGGGGGAGGATCGCCCATATAATAACTCAAAAGGGAAGAATCCCAGTGCCCCTGGCGGGCATTGGGCACACAGGAGGACCAGCCGAATCAAATCTGGCCATGGGGGTTAGTCTCTTGGTGGAACTTGGCCACGGTTTCCTTGAGGGTGCAGTTCATCTGCTCTACCATTCCCTGAGCCCTGGGGGTGTTAAGCAGTGTGCAGTTTCCAGGCAATGTTAAGGGACTTTGTTAGGGTTCGTATAATGTCCGCTCCAAAGGCAGGCCCATTATTACTGTGTGTGGTTAAGCCCAATCTCCCATAGAAGAGCCTAGGCCACCTCGTGACTTCATTCCATTCTGGTCTGGAAAGCTTGGACGCATCCCAAATTGGTGCAGATTATTACAAGGTGGTACCTCATCCCTTTATTTGGTTGTATGTTGGTAAAGTCCGCCCCTAAGTCCATCCTTTGTGAGCCAGGCAGGGGCCGTGGAGCCGAGCAAGCATTGTTTTTGGCACACGTTACACATTATTCACTGACAGCCTGGCATAAACCGGCAGCTGGCTGATATCGTAGTTCTTTTGAGGAGGACCTCTAGAGCAGTTTTCCCTAAGAGGGTGAGTTAGTTATCTTCCTTCACTAGGTGCTTTCACATAGATGACGGGACAAGACTCACCATCCATCTTTGCTTAGTGTGCCCACTTCTGTCGAGGCCCAACTTCTTTCTTCACTTGTGTACATGGGTGGGGAGGCTTCCTTCTGGGGCGCAAGAGTTAGAGTGTAGGGAGGAGCGTCACCTAGGTCACCTCAGGCAGCCACTCTGGCTGTTTTGTCGGCCAGGTGATTTCCTTGATTTATGGGGTCATCTCATTTCTGAGGTCCCTTACAGTGTAGGATAGCTACTTTGACTGGTAGCCATATGGTCTCAAGAAGCTTTAGTATTTCTTCCTCGTTTTTGATAGTTTTCTCTGATGCGGTAAGGAGGCTTTTTTCTTTATAGATGGCCCCATGTACATGCACAGTAGCGAAGCCATACGGGGAATCGATGTAAATGTTAACTCATTTACCTTTGCTGACGATGATGGCTCAGGTTAAGGCGTACTGAGTCCAGCCCATTGTGCCGACTATCCTTCCGACAAGTCCATGGCTTTCCGAGCTTCCGTGGTGTGATGACCGCATACCCTGCTCTTTGGCTGCACTCCTCTAAATAGCTGCTCCCATCGCTGAACGGGGTAATCTCTGGGCTTGTTATACCCTGGTCTTGGAAGTCTAGAAAGCTGGCGTAGACTTCATCCACTACTCCAGAACAGTCATGGTCAGGTTCTCCCTCCTCTTTGAGAAGGAAGGTGGCCAGGTTTAGTGTTCTGTTTCGAGAACACTGTTTCAAGTGTGAGCCTTGGGTTCTCATAGAGAAGGCCTTGGGATTGTGTCAGCTGAGAAATGGAGAGGAAATGATATCCTTGGGTGCTTGTGAGCCAGACGACCGTGTGTGGGACCTTAACATAAAACGTTTGGCCCAGTGTGAGCTTGTCTGCAACCTTGATGAGCAGGACTGTGGCTCTGAGTTCTGAGACACAGGGGCCATCCTCCAGCCTCAGGATCAACTTTTTTTTTTTTTTGAGAGTAGGAACACTGGCCATTGCCGAGGCACCATGCTCTGAGTGAGCACTCCCTTTCGTGTGAAGAAGTTAAAGGGTCTGTCTATGTCAGGCAAACGAAGGGCTGGGGCTTGTCCCAGAGCCAAATTTATTTCTGTGAAAGCAGCCCTCACGTCCTCAGTCCATGCAAGGGGCTCCCAGTTTGGTCCTCCCAACAGGTCATATAGGGACCTCACTATGGCTGAGCATCTGAGGATTCCCAATGCGACAGAACCCTCTGGCCCCTAAACATTCACACAAGCCTCGTTTTGTTTGGGGCTGGGGCAGTGTGGTGCCACATTTTCTTCCTTTCCGGTCCTCGTTTTCTATTTCCTTTTGTGAGGAGGGAACCTAAGTATTGGCCCTGCTAACGAATCTGTGCCTTTTTCCAAGAGGTCTGGTACCCAAAGTAGGATCAGAGCTGTAGGAGGGCCTGTGTACCTTTCATACAGTCTTCCTGGGTGTCACTGGAAAGGAGGTCTTCTACGTATTGAAGAAGGACATACCCTGCGGTTTTCTTCGGAAAGTCAGCGAGATCTGAACCTAGGGCTTCCCTCAGAAGAATGGGCGAGTTGTTGAAACTTTGGGAAAGTAGTGTCCAGGCCAGCTGCATCTGGCACACTTAACGGGCTCACTCCATTCAAAGGCAAACAATGATTGCCTTTGTGGATCCAGGCAGAGGCAGAAGAAAGCATCCTTCAGATCGAAGCACGCAACCCTTCTGGCTGACCATGGAATTTGGCTGAGGAGAGTATACTGAGGGTTCGGAATGACTGGGTGTAAGGAAACAGTCACTTTGCTAATGGCCCTCAAATCCTGTACTGGTTGTTGTCCTCCTCCTGGCTTCTTGCCTGGCAAGAGTGAGGTATTCCAAACTGATTGGCACTCAGTTAGAATACCTCTTTCTCTGAGCTTGGTCAGGTGCTCTTGTATGCCCATTGTAGCCTCTAGTGGAAGGGGGTACTGCCTTGGTGTCTCAGGTTGAGCTGCAGGGATCAGGTCGACAATGATTGGGACCCGATTCCAAGCTATTTCAGGCGGGTTATCATCAGCCCATAGGGAGGGTAACGTAAGCCTGAATTCTTAGGGGCGACAAGGTAAGGCCTGGGTACAGAATAGTCTCCATTCTTCTTCCCTTGGCAGGGGTATCGCCAAGACCAGGGTTTCCTTCTGCCTTGGGTTTAATTGGAGCTAGTGTGTCCAGTGGGTTCAAAAAGTATCTGGGCCCCAAGATTGGAGAGTAGATCGCGACCCAGGAGAGCAATCAGGCAGTCAAGTAAGTAGAGGAACTCATGCCGGACCTTGTGACCCCCAAGTGCACCTTGTTGAGCTTGACAGAAGGGCTGTTGCATTGCCTGTGTCCCAGTAGCCCCAAGTATGGTTGCTGTCTTTTGGCCTATGGGTGCTACCAGGGAAGTAACCAAGGAGTATTCAGCCCCAGTTGAAAAGTATTTCAACCATGAAATTTATTGTTCAGCCCTCCACCTCATTTCAGCCATGGGTTCATGGGGGCCAAGAAAGAAAGAGTCTGGTGCCCCTCAGTCCAATGCTACCCCGGCCAGATCAAGAAGGTTCTCACCTCGAGGTTCCTCCAGATATTGGCTGGGTTTTGAGGTCCCCATCCAATTCGGACATTCTTACAGTTTCCCTTGCCTTTGCAGTATGCACACTGGTCCCTTGCGAAGGGGGCTATGGGCTTCCCCCCTTTTGTGGTTGGGGTTTTTCGATGCTACTAAAAAACAGCAGCATCTGTTCTTTAGTTCTGCTGTGAGAAAGGTGGCCTTCTTTTTTAGACTTCACTTCTCTTTCAGCTGAAAATTTCTGTTCGTGAAAACTGCATTGACGGCCTCTAACAGCTGAGTGATATTCATCTAGCAAAGCCCTCCAACCTCTGGAGTTTTCGTCGGATATGTGGGGCAGCCTGTGCCACAAAAGAGGTATTTACCATCTGTTGACTTTCTGGTGCCACGGGGTCAAACGGGACGTATACATGGTACGCCTCACAGAATCTTTCATAGCAGTCTCCGGGAGACTCCCCAGGGTGCTGTGTGACTGATGATATTTTAGTCATGTTCATGGGATTGTTGACTCCAGCTCAGACTCCCTGAAGGAGGGCTTCCTGGTATCCTCAGACATGACCCTGTCCTCCTTCTGTGGTGAAATCCCATGTTGGGGGTTCTTCAGGGATGCAGCTTGAGCCCAGACAGTAGGGTTATTGATTCCTGGAGATGTGTGATCTTCTGTGTACTGTCATGTTTCTGTCATCCTTATTTTTAATTCAACAAAGTATGGAGTAACTGTTGACAATCTTCCCAAGTCTGTCAGTAGGTCTGGAGGAGGGACTCCATCAAGTCAACCATTGCTTGTGGCTTTTCGGAGTATGGTGGAGTGTTGTGTTTCCAATTGAAGAGGTCGGTTGTAGAGGAAGGTAGATAACACATCATGGAATGGCTGGTCTGGACTGGTCCATCCTCATTCTGTCTTTCAGGCTCTCTTGTCTCCGTTACATACATTCGGAGAGTTTTAGGTCTGTGTCTGTTGCGCAGTCTGGCTGCTGGCCCATGTTGGGGTGGGTTATCTGGGTCTGAGAGCGGCAGGGAGATGGGGGGCACTGACTGCAGTGGCAACTGCACTGACTCTGGCTGTGGCTGGAGAGACAGATGCAGGAGGAGTCTCAAGCTCAGAGAGCTTGAAGAGTCATGAGGAGGTGGAAATACAATATTTTCCTCCATATCTCCTTCAAATATTAGAGGAGTAGTGGGTTGCTTCTTTGGCTCCCTGTGGGAGCCTCCATATAAGGTGGCTAAACCTTTGCCTGGCTCTGCTTGCTAATGATGATCACTTCAAGGCAGTAGATTTGGGGCAATTTCAAGCCAGGAGTTAATGTATGGAAACTGATCAGGGTGGCCTGGTTTCCCAGTGACTATTAGCCAAACCTGCTGCACTATTTGAGTATCTAACGTCCCTTCTGTAGGCCATCCTACATTGAATGTGGGCCATTCTAGTTCACAAAATTTCCTTAACTTCTTGGGTGTCGTTGTCACCCCATGGTAACCTGAAAACCCATTTTAACATTTTTTGATCACGACCTCTAAAATCGTAGGCTTACTGTGTTTTCATCCCATTATTAATTTCTTTCTCATATTTGGTGTCACAAAGACAGACAAAGTTAGGATATACCACTAGATGACAGGACTATTCAGATACTCCTCTTGTCCTATTCCTGAGGGAATGTTTAGGAGAGGTTTGACTATAGTGGACTCGGCTTTGTGACTTGTGATGGGCAACTGATCTGATACTGCCCTCGACTTTATACTCTCACAATGACACAGGGGAGCCCATTCAGACTCCATAGACTTTTGGGGTCCTTAAGGGTGCCCGTCCATGAAGCCACAAACTCTAACTCGACTGGCAACCCTGGCTTAGCTGCACATCCTCTCTCTCTCTCTCTCTCTCTCTCTCTCTCTCTCTCCCTCTCTCTCTCTCTCTCTCTCTCTCTGTCACACACACACACACACACACACACACACACACACACACGCACACACATGCACACACACGCACACCAGAGTCCTTTACATTTCCTTCCACAAAATTTTTTACCTGGGACACCTATTAAGTCCTCTGGGGATTGATCATGTCCCCCTTCCGCCCTTTTGGGTATGCCTGACACTTCGGGGCCCCATCCTTACCAGTTCCATGGAGCAGGACCTGCCTAAAACAACGGAGAAGTAGGCTGAGGAAATTCAGGCAGGTCATGCACTTTCTCCCTTTCGAGCCTTTGCTTTGCCACCACCTCGCCCTTCTCCCAAACCGGGGGCAACAATGGGCCAGTGCGGTTGGGTTTCCTGGTCAGCAATCTAGTATGTTTTCGAACCAGGCTGGAACACTGGAGGAAAAACCAAGTGGCACTCAGAGAGTTTGGACAGAGAGTTTGGCTCACCAAACGTCTGAGCATAGAGTCAAGTGGGGAGGGTAATTTATAGTCGTCAGCTTCCTTATCTGTGGGGGTTTTCGCACATGCACTAAAGAAAGGAAGAAGAACCCAGAAGCGAGGTCTCTAAGCTAGAGACCAGAGTCTGTTTGAGCCCCTTTGATCATCTTTGGAGTACTTTATTCACTTCTCCAACAAGAGTAGAGCTCTAAATACCACATAGTATATGCTCATTAAATCTATATTAAGTGAATGAGTTCTATTGCTTCTGTATCGGACATATAACACGATTTTTGACAATCTATATGGTAAGAGTCCCCAGACCATCACATTATAGGGATTTCAAGGTTGTCTAGTCTCCACGCAATATTAAGGTTTGGTTACAACCACCATAACCTAACCCTACAACCTCACATCCTGGATCATATAATGCCCCTGTCTCCTCCTCATTCACAATCTTTTGCAACTGAGTGCAGACAATTCCATAATGTGGTCTTGGTTCAGAAAGCCAAATTCCTCCGTTTCTCTCAGTCAGAAAGAATGAAATCTGACTGTGAACGTCTGCCAGTAATGTTGCAATAGAGATGAAGAAGATCAATTCAAGTGGATACCCTGAGCTGATCCCTAGAATCTCTTTAGGTCATGAGTACAGTTCAAAAGAAATGCTGCACTCAGAAATATGTCTGCTGCTTATCCAAGGAACAAAAAGCAAGCATTTGAAAAAGTAAGCCGTTTCCCTGCAGAACAGCTTAATCAGGGAGAGTGAGTGGTGCAAAGTGGGTGAATTCTTCTCTAGGGCCTTAAATATTGCACAGACTCAGTTCAACCTATGGGGATGTATAACAGAAACATGAAATCTGAGAGCTGCCATTGTTGGGTAACAATGTTTTCTAACTGTGCCTTATGCATTGACATGATAATCCAAGTGAGACAAGCACTAATTATAAGTGGCATTGAAGTGGACAATTTCTACATGCTTCAACTCCTCTTTGTAATAATTAGTCCTGTTTGCTCTTTGCACATGAACATTCCATTGTTGGTCATTTTCCCCAAGAAAGAAATGGTCCCCTGTGTTTCAGTGGGCTTGTAATCTTAGCCTTCCTGAATAGGGTTGGAGATATCCAAAGGGCATCTCTTGGTACCTGTTGTTTCATTTTGTTCGATAGTTATGGACCTACCACGATAAAAGTATTCATAATTTCCTTAGTGTGTCTTAAGACTGAATTGGAAGCCCATTTTCTGTATTCAATTCAACTTAACAAAGAGTGTATTGCATGTCAGACATTGCGAAACATATAACTGAAGGAATATTATTTCCCAAAGATTAACCCTCAAAATCAGTACACCTTACTAATGACGCCTTGTTTTTTGGAAGGTCATGAAGGTGTGGATCAAGGGAAAAATGGATTAAAATAAAGAGAACCAATAAGAAAATATAAAAGTACATTTACCCTTAGTACGGATAACCAATAATTCATTAATTGTTGTTTATTTCATTTATTTGTATGTATGTGTATGTGTATGTGTATGTGTATGCTTATACTGGGCTGTGGCGAAATAAGTGTTCCTTACAGTAGATTGGGGATAAAATATTTGAAAGCCGCTGTGCTAATGCACCTTATCAAGCTGCCTGGTGCCTCTGTAGCTTGGGTTCTTGATAGGGCTTAGGTTCATCCGCTTCATGCGCTTGCATGAAATTTGGAAGATATGATGGCTAATTTTATGTGTCAACTTTACTGGGCCACAGAGGTCCAGATGCTTGGTGAAACGTTTTTCTGGTGTTTTGTGATGGGAAATACTTGAGTCTGTACAGTGAGTAAAACAGATTATTTTCCTAATGTAAGTGGGCCTTATGTAATCAGTGAGAAGGCCTGAATACAATAAGGATGATTCTCCCAGGGATACTAGGGAATTACTCTTGCCTGCCTGAATGTCTTTAAACTGGGACATTGGCCTCTTCTCCAGATTCAGACTGAAACAGCAGCTCTACCTGAGATTCAAGCCTGCCAGCCATTGGACAACAACTATGCCTTCAGATCTCGTGGGTTTACAGCTATCCAACACATCCTGAAGATCTTGGAACTTGTCAGCGTCCACATTTATGGGAGCCAATTTCTTAAAATAAATAAATAAATAAATAAATAAATAAATAAATAAATAAATAAATAAATAAATAAATAAATATATAAATACATACATACATACATACATACATACATACATACATAAAATAAAACATTCATAAATATATAAATATATTTATACTAATACATTCATATTTTATATAAATGTATTAATATAAACATAAATAAATATAAATATATTATATATTATAATATATATTATATATATATATGACAAACAGAAATTTTGTCTGTTGAATCTTAGTAATTCAGAAGGTGAAAAGTATTATCTATTGGTTCTACAGCTGTGTTTTTTTTTAAAAAACAGAATGTGGTAGATATTATTGTAAAGAAAAAAAAATGGCCCCAACGTTCCATATCTTAATGCTGACAACCCATGAATATGAAGAGAGACCATTTCTATAGTCGTGTTTATTATAGAGACAGATTTTCTGGATCAACCTAGTATCATCATGAACCCATGCATCATGAACGCGTGCAAAGCAGAGAGTTTCTCTGGCTGGCCATCCCACAATCTGAAAATGAAGACCTCAGTTGTATAACTGCAAGGAACTTAATTGTCCGAAACCGAAATAATCTCAGAAGTAGATTTCTCCAGATAAGAACCCAACCTACTGACCCTTGACTCTTACCTAGTGATACCCTAGGCCAAGAACACCAGTGAGTCTGCCTGGACAGACCAGTGAGTCTGCTGGGGTTATTCTGCCAAGACAATTCTTCAGGGTGTCTTTGGATTCTGGGAGTGCGGTGTACACCCCAATTAACTAACACTTCTCTTTATGGTTTGAACACATAATTCCTCATATTAAGTCACTGCTTGGATGTAAGGTAATTTCTGCCATATGCTACTGAAAATTGACTATTTTATTTCCACATACCTCCTACTTGGTAAATGCAATGATACCTGTAGCTTATTTCAAACTCAAGTAAACAAAACACAAAACTCTAAAGAACGGACCACTCCTTACCTCTTGAAACTACCTCTTCTTTTGTTTTTGATAACATTTGACTCTCCTGGTTTCTCATATATATTCCCTCTACTAATTTTCATTCTATTCTCCTGCCTCATTTCCATTCATCAAGCATGCATTGAGCACGTACTAGGTTGTAGGCACTGTATACAAAGAACAGAGGTCTTATCTAGAACTAATAATGGACCTCGTTATCTAGGGATTTGCCACTGTGTAAACAAATTAACTATACTGAGTTGATAACATGTGTAATAGAGGTGGATAAATGCACCCTGGAATTGCAAAGAAGAAAACACATGATTCTCTAGGGCACCCAGGGAGTGCTTTACAAAAATGAGAGTCACTTGAAGTGAGTCTTCTAGAGAAGACATATTTCAAATCAACAGAGTAAGGAAGGGCATTGCAGGCAGGAAAAAAAAAGAGAGAGAGCAACCATGGAAGTATGAAAATGTGACACATTAAAGGAGTGGCAAAGTTTCCTTTGGATGGATTTCATATGGGAATGGGAGATTGGTAAAGAGTGAGGATTAATGTAGAAGGTGACATATGAATTGGATCCTAGAAACAGTTAACAGGAGATAGCTTTTGGGCCCGAATGACGTTGATGACTACCCATTGTATTCAAGTAAACCTGAAGACACTTCTTGGCTTAGTTAGAACGTTGCTCACCATCTGATTAATTTATAAGGTTAATCTAATGTTCCTCTTCTCTACCAACCATTCACTCATTTACTCATTTGGTGTTTAGTCACAGAGGGTATGTGTGGGGTGCATATCATGAAGAATGTGAAAGTCATTATAAGGACTTTGAGTTTTATTTTCGATGAGATGGAAAGTCAGTAGAGTAGTCTGACCAAATTGATATTTTCCTTAGATTTATTTTATTTTATTTATTATTTATTTATTTATTTATTTATTTATTATCTATCTATCTATCTATCTATCTATCTATCTATCTATCTATCTATCTATCTATCTGTCTGTCTGTCTGTCTATTTATTTAATTTAATGAGAGTGCCCACAGGGGTTTAGAGGGAGACAAAGACAGAGACAAGGGGAGAGAGAGAGACAGAGAGAGAGAGAATCTCAAACAGGCTCCATGCATAATTCATGCCTAGCACAGATCCTAATACAGGTTCTGACCCCATGACGTCATGCTTTCTGGATCATGACCTGAGCCAAAATCAAGAGTCAGATGGCTAACCACCTGAGCCACCCAGGTGACCCTAATTTGTAGGTTAAACAAATCACTCTGACTAATGTCTGGGGAGCAGGATGGAGTGGGAAGCAAGCATACAAGCAAGAACAGCAACAAAATAAGGAGGTTACTATAGTAATCCTGAAATAACTTCCATCCTGAATTAAGGATGGAAGAAGGGGACATAGTGAGAAAATTATGACCATGTGTATAATATAAATGTGGATATAATAGGATTGCTTGTGGTTTGAATAAAATGTATAAGAAAAACAGATATAAAACATGACACCAAGTTTGTTTGTTTGTTTTTTTTGTTTTGTTTTGTTTGTTTGTTTTTGTTTTTGTTTTTTTGGGTTGGACCACAGGTTGGTGGTAGTTTTAAGTTGTCTGTTAGAGATCATGGGTTTTAGGGGAAACATCAGGACTTGCTCTTTTAACATGGTGATTTTGAGATGCTTATCAGACATCCACGCTGCCTTTTTGTGAATGTAGTTAGATATAGGCATCTGGAGTTTAAAGCAAGAAGTTTAGTGTGGACTCTAGGCTGGATTACTTAGTATGCGATCACATGAGATCAGCTAGGGAGTGAGAATGGATGAGCGAGAAGACATGCAAGGACTGGGCTCTGGGGTCTCTAACTCTAAAAGTACTGCAAGATGTGGAAAACCTAGCGAAGGAAACTAGACACAGTGGCCACTGAAGGAGTAGGCGAGACATGAGGAGGGTCTCGAGTCCAGGAAGCCTGGTAAGGAATGTGATTCAAGGAAGCAGGTATCAAATTGGTCAAGTGCTGATGGCAAGCCAAATAGGATGAGGTCAAATAAATGATCATCAGGGTCACATGGGGGGGGTCACTTGGTTAAGTTTCTGACTCTTGGTTTCACCTCAGGTCATGATCCATTGGATTGTGGGTTCAAGCCCCAGGTAGGGCTCCATGCTGACAGTGTGGAGTCTGCTTAGGATTCTCTCTATGCCTCCATCTGTCTCATATCCTCCCCTGCTCACTCTCCCTTTCTTTCAAAATGAATACATACACTTTAAAAATTATTAAAATATAAATAATCACTGTGTTTTGCAAAGTGGATGTCATTGACATGTGATAAGAACCATTTCAGTATCACCGGGGAAAAGCCGAATGGGAGTGGATTCAACAGAGAATTGGAGGAGAATGACTGTAGACAGGGAGTAAGGCAATTCTTTCAAGGAGCGTTGTGACCAAATGAGGGAGAAAAAAATGAGGCAGCAGTGGAAAGGGAAGGGAGCAGGGTCAAGAGAGGGCTTTGCTTTTTCTTTCTAAAATTTGAAAATAGAAGCATTTTTGTAATTTCCATATTGCTGATGGAAATGATGATATGGCAGAGTGGGGGAGAATTGCTGACAGAAATGTTCTTAACAGGGCAAGAGTGACTTTGGTCTAGTGTCCAAAAGATAATTGGCTCAGAGAGGAATGAACAGATCCTTCATATTAATGTTGGTGAAAGCAGAGCATAAGGAAATAGATGTAGATGGAATGGTAGATGCGATAGGTGATTTTGCAAATTCTCTTTTCACTGACCTGGTTTTCTCAGTGCGGTAATAGGCAAAGTTATAAGACCAGAGTGAAGAAGGGTTGGGAACAGTTGGAAGTTTGTGGAGAAGGAAGTTGTGAACTAGAGGTCTAGGGGTGTGAGGAAGTAGCCTTCTGACCTCTTGAGTCAGTGGCCATCAAGTAACTTTTGTGCTGCTTTCCTCCAATTACATAGGATGTTGCTATGTGCAGGAAGTAGATTGAACTTCCTGCGGTTCCGCCCTTCTTTACCTTTGCATAAGTAAGTTTGCATCTGCCTGAGAAGCTCTCTCTACCCTAATCACTCATATTTCAAATTTGCCGCAACCATTACTTACTTAATCCCACCAGGCAGAGTTCATTACTCCCTTCTTGGAACTCTTGTGGTACCAAGTGCAGTGCCCTGTACGGTAATTTTTGCATTATTGTAATAATTTGCGTCCCTGTCTCCCTAGATAATTTGGCCACTCCTTGAGGGGATCATTTTGGTCATTGTAGTTCCTAGTATACAGTTTGACTTATGGGTAGCCTTTGTTAATTACCAATTGAGTTGAGTTGAATTGAGTTGAATTGAATTGAGTCGAATTGAATCGAATGTACTGAATGAATTGAATTGAATTGAATTGAATTGAATTGAATTGAATTGAATTGAATTGAATTGCATGGAGAGAATTGGTAGAAAGAATTGGCAGGTACGAGAGGCAGAGCCTCGAAAGAGTGGTGACATTTAGAACAAGATTGTCTGATCTATAAGGAGGGGAACTCAAGCTCATCAAAGTGGGAAAGGTAACTGTTTCCTCACCTGTAGTGGTGGAGTGAATGGAGCCGAAACCCCAAATGAACTTCTGTAAATTGTGTCAACAATTCTTACTTCTATAGTGTTTGCTTTGAGAACCAAAAGAGTTCATATATGCAGAAGGATTTTGTACATAAAAATGTGCTGCATAATGCAAGTTACTCTTTCTCACAACACTCTGTGCCAAGATAAAAGAAATGTGTTGATTTTATATATTTTACTAAAGGGTAGCATGTATAACAGAGGAAGAGAACGATGGATTAAAAAAAAAACACTGATGATAGATATACTCGTCTTGTTGACCTTTCTACTCTTTAAAGTCTCTTTAGAAGATATCATCATGGTCTCCTTCAGTTACAGATGCCTCTTATTGTCTCTGAGACAATAGCCCTAATATGATCTAATTTGCTAAGCCAGGTGGTGTGGAAGACAGATAAAACTGCCAGCTCATTCTGCAGGAAGCAGCATATAAGGAGCCCTCTGATCTGACAGGCTTGTGTCACAATGCACAAGTTTGGGAATTGCCCAGGCTCAGAAAAGGCCAGTTTTTCGCAACAGTGTAAAACTCAAGAGAACTCTCTAACACAGAGGCGATGTTCACAGTTCCACAGAAATAACATGTTTGATTCTTGATGCTGACTAGAAGTCAACCAGTTATTTTAGCACAGGTTTTAACTCTTATTGGTTTCACTTCACTTTCCCTTACGTTTCAGGTTTCTTAAGGGCAGGGACCATGTTCTGGGCTTCCTAACCTCTGCCCACACATGTCTACCATAGTATTTCATGGGCGCTCCATTATCATCTGTTATTAATTGGGTTTTTTCGTAGGTGTCAGGCAGCTTTCATGGTGACCACGTTATTGGCAGAGCATAAAGGGAGTGGCAATAGTGGAGCTTTCTCTACCATATGAACCACATGTTACTATCTTAAAATTCCTGGAATATATGTATGATGTCCTGTATGAATGATTGTGAGTTTATGACACTCATATTCTACTCCTTTCTCCCAAAAGTTTAAAATACCTTTATGGCAGTTTACCTTCCTTTAATTCCCTAACTTAAAATAATTTACTTCTTTGACTTTGGACTACCTGCCTACCTGCTAAAAGATGCAGCACGAGAAAACATGTTTGCATTTTGACGTGTTCTTAGCAGGCTGCCTTACTTGCCAACTCTGCTGGGTGGGTTGGGTAACACTGTTATTTCTGGGAGGATCTTCTAAGATACAAGTATATTTCATGGGCAAAGTAGCATGTTGAGTCCATCATCATTTGGAGTGAAACTCAGTCTATGTCCAGTAGACTTGGTCCCATTGGTCACATGAAGGATTGAAAAACAGGCCATATTCGATTTGATGTCATAACATTCTGGGACATGTAGTGATGCCCATGAAAAAAAAAAAAAAAGAATCAGACTGGGGACTCCATTTAAGAGATGTCTCAGCAAGCAGAATCAAGATGCCAGAATGAGGAACAAAGATAAATGCTGTGTAGGTTCTAGAGGTTGGAGACATTGCTCCAGCAGAGAGAAAATTCCTTCAGGGTTAGGGGAGAGGCTGGATAGTGATCTACAGGCCCTTTGTTACCACCTCCAGGCCATGATCTTTCTACTCCCCTGAAATTCCTGCCTTCACCTCCTTAGTCCATCTATTCAATCCCAGAGTGCTACCCTTCTCTTCATGGAAATTTCTTGAGTCCCTTCCTACTCTTCTTTCTTCTCATGTTGCTCCTACCTCTGTTGTGGGCAATTTCAGAATCCTGGTAAAATTGCTCTAGCAATGTAGCTTCAGGGTTCTTTAAATTTTCTGGCTCCCACAACCTTAAGAGTCAGTTTCCTCCGTAGCTAACTTCCATGACGGTACTCTGAGCTCTATGATCTTCCAGATGTCTCCTGCTAGAATGTCAAACTTAACGTGCCAATATCTGAGAAGATAACCTCCCCTAAACAGGTGTCTCACTACTTGACTTCGTAACTTCTCTTCTTCAGCCCGATAGAGACTTGTGGTCCCTCCTTTCTCCCTCTCATTTCCCTGCATATCATCCCTTGTGGCTCCACTTCCCTTCCTAATGCAGTGTATACACCTCAGTATGTCACTTTGTGCTGGAACGTCCTAGTCCTCTGCTGCATCTGCTTTGTTGGCCTTGAAGCTTGGCTGAGTCCTCCACTCTGTCAGCCCATCCTCTGTGCCACTCAGCCCAGTGAACTGTTACAGGGACTCACAGTCACTAGGGTCACTCACTCTAATTTTATGGTTGCGGATGTCAACATACCCCCACAGCTTCTTGCCAATCTTAAGCGGTATTCTCCCCACAGCAGCTATTCCATACCTCCATCATTTCCGTCAACCTATCTTTTTCACCTTTCCCTGGGAAATGGCACTTATTTCATAGATAGAACGTAGATTGTAGACAGCTTCAAACTCTCACTCAGACCTCATAATGACACCTTTCAACACAACTTTCAACCCCAACCCCAGTATGAGAGACAAAAATGTTCCTACTCCCACTCTAGATTCATTAATTCATTCGGCAATCACTGAGAGCCAACTGAGTCCTACGAAGCACCGTGCTATATGCTTGGGACATTAGAGATGAGGTAGTAGACCCTATGCACAAGGCGCTTACAATCACAAGGAGCTTACGATCATGTAGGGTAGACAGATATTATGGTGTAATGGTCCAAAGATGCACGGAGCATGAGGAGAGTGTGAAGGGAAAATCCATGTAACTCAGCCTTCAGGGGAAGGAGATGAAGTGTTGTAAGGGACTTTTAGATGGGTGGGTATCTTTAACTAATCCTTAAAGAGCGAGTAGATATTAATTAGGCAAGGTTGGAGTAGGACGGAGACAAGAGGTTCAGGCATTACACAGTAGAGAAAAATCACACTGAATGTAGGGAGAGGGTATAAGTAAAAATTGGAAATTGAGTCATTCCAATTCTTGACTGTACCCTACGCTTTGTGAAGAGGTCATCTCACAAAGAACCACAAACGAGCACATGTTCCCAAAATTTCCTTCTCCATTTTTTATTCTTTATCCTAGTGTAATTCCTTTCATTCCCTCACCAGTATGGTTCAATTAGTAACTCACTTCTGTGGATACTATGGCAACCACATTTCCTCTATGCCGCACCCTTCAGTATCTTTGCTTGGCATCCGTGGAGCCTCATGATGGAGCTCATATCTCTACTCCGCTTAGAGTGGACTTTGTAACATGCAAAAGTTATTACATCACTGCCTTCCAAGCTGTGGTTCCCCCACACTGCAGCATGAGAGAAAACACCTTTCCCATCCACACCCTGCCCCACCTTTGCTTCCTTACTGGTACTGGGCCAATTGTTCATGCCCTTAGACTCCCTCATGATCAACTATCAGCAAATTCCTTAATATGCCCTATTGTTTTATACCTAGATGTCTTTCCCATCACCATGGGTATGTTTTGATGCAGCATCTTAATTGGTACATATTTTAAGGCAGGCTAAAATAATTATCAAATATCTAACCTATTCTCTTTTTTTTTTATTTCCCAGACAACAACGGTAATAGATGATCTTTTTTTTTTCATTTTTAATTTTCTATTATTGAAGTATAAATTACATACACTGTTGTTTACTTTCACGTGTATAAAATAGCGATTTGATAATTCTATATATTATTCAGTGCCCTCCTTGGTAAGTGTAATCACCATTTTTCACCACATCGTGGTTTTTTTTTTTTTTTTTTTTTCAACGTTTATTTATTTTTGGGATAGAGAGAGACAGAGCATGAACGGGGGAGGGGCAGAGAGAGAGGGAGACACAGAATGGGAAACAGGCTCCAGGCTCTGAGCCATTAGCCCAGAGCCTGACGCGGGGCTCGAACTCACGGACCGCGAGATTGTGACCTGGCTGAAGTCGGACGCTTAACCGACTGCGCCACCCAGGCGCCCCAACACATCGTGTTGTTTTAATGTCAACTATATTTCCTGTGCTGTACTTTTCATCTCTGTAAATAATGTATTTTATGACAGGAAGTTTGTAAATCTTAGTCACCTTTCCCTATCTTACACACCCCACCCACTTCTCTTATTGTAACCACAAGTTTGTTCTCTGTATTGAAGAATCTGTTTCTTTTTCTGTTTTGTTTTTTAGCTTCTACATAAAAGTGAAATTATATGGTATTTCTTTTTATAAGAATAATCCCACGTAGCATAATACCTTCTAAGTTCCCACATGTTGTTGCAAACGTCAAGGTTTTATTCCTTTTTTTTTTAATTAAATTATATTCCATTATATGGACACTACATTTCTTTATGAATTCTGTCTGTCTGTTGACAGACTCTTGGGATGCTTCCATAGCTGGGCTATCATAAATAATGCCTTAATAAACACAGAGGTGCATGCCTCTTTTCAAATTGGGGTTTACCTTTTCTCTGGGTAAATACCCAGGAGTGGAATTATTGGATGATATAGTATTTCTGAGTTAATTTCCTGACGAACCTGCATTCTGTTTCCTAGAGTGGCTGCACCTATTTACATTCCCACCAAGAGTGCATTGGTGTTACTTTTTCTCTTACCTTATCACCAATACTTGTTATTGCTTGTCTTGCTGATACTAGGCACTCTGTCAGGTGTGAATTGATGTGTCATTGTGGTTTTGATTCAGGTTTCTCTGATTAGTGATGTTGAGCATCTTTATGTGTCTGGTGATGTAGTAGACACTCTTCATTATTCCCTTTCCCCTTCCCTTTTGATTCTTTCCAGGGTGATGATTACACTGATGATGTCATCTGACATCTTAACTCACCATTTTAATCTTCTATCAAAGGTCATACATTACTTCAAGTGTCCTGTTTTCCTGCTTCAAGTTACGTTGTTTCCAATGCGTTACATGACGTCCCTTTCAGGAGTCCTCCTAGGGCACCCCAACTCACCTTTTATTACCACCCACTGTCCTTCATACTCTTAAAAGTTGGTCTAGTTACTTATCCTGATCCAACACTCTCTTTCTATGCCCTAACTCTAATCTCTATACACACTTCAATTGACACCTTTTACACATAATTTTTTTCCTAATATTTATTTATTTATTTATTTATTTATTTATTTATTTATTTATTTATTTATTTATTTATTTTTATTTTTGGAGGAGAGAGAAACAGAGCATCAGTGGGTGAGAGGCAGAGAGACAAGGAGGTGTAGAATCCGAAGCAGCCTCCAGCTCTCAGCTGTCAGCACTGAGTCCTACATGGATCTTGAACTCACAACCTGTGAGATAATGGCCCAAGTTGAAGTCGGCCCCTTTCCCAACTGAGCCACCCAGGTACCCCAACACATCTTACACTTTCATGTCTCCAATAGGACTTAATATTTCTGTGGACCAGGACTATCCATTCATGAAGTTCTAGCACCTCCTACAATTTGGGAATAAAATAGACACTCAATAAATTGATGCTCAATTGAGAAATAAAGGAAGGAATGGGTCTGAAGACAAAGGGCTCAATAAAGACTTTTGTTCCTGTGAATTCAACCCAGAGTAACACTAGAGCATTTGAATTCAACTGGAGGGTCCTTTAGCCAATCGTGGGAGAATTTACCATATTCTAAGCGTTGTCAGCTGAGACAGTAAGATTTTTTTGAAGAAATATGAAAGGTAGTTTAATTTCCTAAGAGGCCAAGCCTTGAAAGCTTATCTATAAGAACTATATAATGTAAGATGATTCTGGATCATGATGAAACTCAAGTGCAGTGAGAGCCTTGACAACATGGGGAACACACAGTAAGGACCACAGTAGTCCCGGAAGCGCTGTCCTGTATGTGAAAAGAGGGTTTAGTGACCCTGAATAGAGGGAGGGGATAAATGGTGTGCAGAGTAGGGAGGGGAGGAAGTTGGGATCCAAACTGCAATATTGAAATATCAGAGGAGTGTTATGGTCACATTCATAAACTTCCCTATACGTATCCTAAGGAAATCTTTTTTTTTTTTCCTTTAATGAGCTTTTTAAAGGTAATATACACATGGTAAAAATTCATATAGTAGCAAAACAAGTTATTCGATGAAAGGAAATCTATGTCTTTGCTAGGCCTCCATTATTCTTCCCCAGAAGAAGACCACTTTTAACAGTTTGTAGGGTTTTTTTTTTTTTTCCAGAATCTCAAATTATATAACATGCATATCTCACATGAAAGAAATATATATATAGCTGGTACCAAGATATTATCTAGAGCTCCCCATTTTATAGATACATGGTTTTTGTGATTGTGAAAAGGTATGACATGAGGGTTGCCCTCTTAAAAATTAAAGTGTCTGGTCTAATGGGACATTATTTTTTAAATATACTTCATGGTATATCCTACCCTGCCTGCATTAGAGGTATTTAATCTGTCCCCTGTTTTTGTGTATTTAATTTGTTTGTAGTCTACGACTATAGAAAACAATACTGCTGTGCAGAAGCTTTTTATTTGGATGTAATCCCAATAGTTTATTTTTGCTTTTGTTTCCCTTGTCTCAGGAGATATACCTAGAAAACGTTTCTTTGGCTAATGTCAAAAAATTACTGCCCGTGTTCTCTTCTAGGATTTTTATGGTTTCAGGTTCGGCATTTATATCTCTAATCAATTTTGGATTATTTTCATGTGTTTTGTAAGAAAGTGGTCCAGTTTCGTTCTTTTCCATATTTCTGTCCAGTTTTCCAACACCATTTGCTGAAGAGAATACTTTTCCCCAATTTATATGCTCCTTGCTCTGTCAAAGATTAATTGACCAGATACTTGTGGGTTTATTTCTAGGTATTCTCTTCTGTTCCATTGGTCTACGTTCCAATTTGTGCCAGTACCATGCAGTTTTGATAACTACAGCTTTGTAGTATAACTTGATATCTGGAGTTTGTGATACCTCCAGTGTTTCTCTGTTTGTCGGTTTGTTTGCTTGTTTGTTTAAGATTGCTTTGCTCTTCAGGTTCTTTGGTGGTCCCATATAAAGTTTAGGACTGTTTGTTCTAGTTCTGTGAGAAATGCCGTTGGTGTTTTCATCGGGGTTACATTAAATATGTAGATCGCTTTGGTAACATGGACATTTTAACATTATTTGCCCTTTCAATCCATGAGCATGGAATTATCCATTTCTTGGTGTTGACTTCAGTTTCAACCTTATTTAATAGATTTCAGAATATAGGTTATTCACCTCTTTGTGTGAGTTTACCCCTGGATATCTTATATTTTTGGTCCAATTATAAATGGGATTGTTTTCTTAATCTGTCTTTCCGGGGCTTCATTATTAGTGTATACAAATGCAACAGATTTCTGTATGTTGATTGTACCCTATGACTTTACTGAATTCGTTCTTCAGTTCTCACACTTTTGTCCGTGGAATCTTTCAGGTTTTCTACAGTAGAGTATCATGTCCTCTATAAATCGAGAACATTTTTCTTCTTCTTTATTGATTCCATTGCCTTTTACTTCTTTTTAGTGTCTAATTGCTGTGGCTAGGAGTTCTAGTACTGTGCTGAATAAAAAAGTGGTGGGAGTGGACATCCTTGTCTTGTTCCTAAGCTTATGGGAAAAGCTTTCAGGTTTTCCCCATTCAAAAAGATTTTAGCTATGAGTTTTTCATACATGGCCTTTATTATGTTGAGGAATTTTTCCTCTAAACCTAATTTGCTGAGGGTGTTTATCATGAATGGATGTTGTACTTCTTCAAATGCTTTTCCTGCATCTGTTGAAAGTATAATGTGACTCTTCTCCTTTACCTCATTGGTGTACTGTAACGTGTTAATTGATTTGTGAATATTGGACTATACTTGCAAACTAGGAATAAATCTACCTCAATTGCGGTGAATACTTTTTTCATAATGTATTATTAGAGTCAGTGTGCAAGTATTTTCTCTAGGATATTTGCATCTATGGTCATTAAACATATGGGGTTGTCCTTTTTTTCTTAGTGGACTAGTTTTCAGATTTTGATATCAAGTTAATGCTGGTCTCATAGAATGAAGTTGCAATTCCTTTGAGAAGAACAGGGAGTAACTCTTCTTTAAGTTTATAGTAGAATTAATCTGGTCCTGGACTTTTGTTTCTTCAGAGCTTTTGGATTACTAATTCACGATTGAGATTCTCTCTCACCATCTCTGTGCCCCTCCTCTGTACTCTCCCACTCTCTCTCTCTCTCTCTCTCTCTCTCTCTCTCTCTCGCTGTCTCTTTCTCTCTCTCTCTTTCAAAATAAATAACTTTTAAAAAGATAAGTTGAGACATTTTAAAATCAAATAAAATATCAGCAATTTGGGCAATATTGTGATGGAATGAATTTGAGAAGCTATTAATTATTGACTTCAAACTTGTCATCCCAATTTTCAATAAATAAAAATTTAAGAGGTGTTGCAAGATTGAAATCCAAATCATATTTAGAAGGAGCTTTTTAAAAATCATATATTAAAGCATAACAAATTTGAGAATGAATGTGAAAATAAAATTGTGAACAAAACAAAATATGTATTTTTTTGATCAACCAATTTGGTCACACACTCACACCCACAAAACTCCTGAAGGAGTCCTAGTACTGATGTCCTTGTGTGAACTTCGCTGTTTCTGAAATGCCTCAGGTTACGAATGGCTGGCCGAGATTGCAAGCCAACAGAGGGGATGGTCGCGGGGAGGTGGGGCTCTTAAAGGCCACGGACACGCCATCCTCTCCTGTGTGCCCGCTGCCCTCTCATCATCAGCCGTGATGAGTCGGGTGCTGCTTTTCCTCTGGGTCCACAGGATTATGCTGTGTGTCCAACACGCCATGTGAGACTTGTGAGAAGACTCCCAAGGGCAAACACCAGCAGGCACTCAGAGATGTCGCCTCGTCCCAGGCAGCCTGCGTTCCTTGGCCCGAGTGCCTGGACAAAGGCTGCCTCGGCCACATAGGGAACGATGGACTTGTGCAGCCTTAGCATTCTGTGCAGAGGTCCCGGGCAGGCCTGGAGCTTAGAAAGGACTGGGACGAGCCTTACCTGGGAAGAGGTGTGTGCTGGGGTACTCCTTACACAGCAGATGGCTGCTTGCCAGAGATGTCTGTGCTAGGGATGGGGCAAAAGCTCCACCGTGCTAGCAGTGTAATAGACAGAGTTCAGCCTGTCCATCGCAGGCTCTTCTCTATCCCCAAGTTACACGGCCCCCAGCACAGCGTGCCTGAGACTGACATCCCCACACAAATCTTCCTGTGTCCCAAGTTGCCCAAGCCCCCCAGGATCCCCAATGCACAGGTCTGCAGTACAAGAGCCTTCTCTGCAGTGGCTCTATTCCAGAGAAGCTGTTGGCAGTCCCAATGCATGGAGGCTTCTTGCCCCTACCAGTATGCAGACAATATGGTCAGTGGGGTGTCAGCGCGCTGTGGAGTTGGGGATCTGTACGCCCAAGCCTTACCTCTTCCAGGGCGGAGGCTGTCGCACTCTCTAGAAGGGAAGGCAGGTCTTTCTCTCGCTGCTGTCTGCACACTGGCTGGAGAAGCATGTCTTCTCAGCTGCTTGATGTGTAAACGTCGGGGTACCCTGGGAAAGCTCCCTGTGCAGGCCCGTGTCTTTGGGTGTGAACATCCAAAGAAAGTATGGCCCATGATTCGGGAGTGGGAATACGGCCTCAGGGGTCATGAGGCTGGGCCCTTTGGGTCATCTTTCTGCACAAGCAGGCCGTTACTTGATAGGTCTTGCCGAGCAGGAACACTTTACGGGACAGGAGAACACAGGGTCCCCCACATGTTCATATCTCCCGCCAATATCTGCTGAGGCGCCAGGGGGATTCTTCCGCCCGGTCTGTCCCAAAGAGAAAGTACGGGCAAGGTGTGGGTGTGGAATGCCCTCGCGGCCCCCAGAGCCAAACCCTCAAGTGTGGACACTTGTGTCCAGGGACCGTAGTCAGAGGCCTGGGTGCTCTGTGTTCAAGGGATTACAGCCCTCATGCTGCACACCCTGCAGCCCCGGGTGTCCTTCCATAGCCGCAGCACTCCCTGGGGAGCCCCAGGTTCCAGGAGCTACTAAACCCCCTGCACAACTGTATGTGCTGCCTAGCGGCCTCTTCCACCACAACACCAGCGTGTGTGGGCTCCAGAGTGCTGTCCCTCGACAGGGGACACCCTCGGCAATTCAGGAGCCTTCTGACTTCCATGTCTCTGGACCACATGTGTCCCTCATTGGCCTGTCGGGATCGTCCTTTGTTCTCTGTGTACAGGAAATGTCTTGCATTGCCTCTGCTCCTCTGTCTCCCTGAGTGAGCCCTGGAGTGTCTGTGTCATTTCCTGGCTTTGCCTGTGCCAACGCCTCTCTGGTGATGCCTCCTTGCCTGGCCTAAGTGGGCACAGCTGTACCCGTGTAACCGCCTAAGTCTCTGCACACCTGCGTGTTGTGTCAGCTGCGGCTCTGCTGGCCTGTCTTGTCTTTGGTGTATGCTTCTGCTCTTGAGTGTGTTTCCCTCAGAATTCAACCCCTTTCTTCCACTGACAGATCCAATTGCTGTCCTGCTGTCAGGTGGAGGGGCTTCTGTGTGTTCTCTTATATGTTCTCGGAGCCAGAAATCCTTCCGTGCCCGTAGGACCTTCGTCAGAGGATTGGCCATGCACTCACTGCCAGCCAGTTAATGTCCGCAAATGCAGCTGCCTTGCTGTGAGCATTAAGTCGCACCTCTATTTTCCGTCCTTCTGTTTTCAAACCCTTTGGACCCTAGGGCCTCAAAAGTCACTGGCTTGCACGTTGCAGATGCAGGCTTAAAGTGTGAAAAGCGGTCTAGCAACGTTTTCCCACTTACTCTTTTGCCATGTGGCATGTTCCTGGCTGGGAGAGACGTCCCCCTGCCTGGGTGTGTCTCGTTTCCCTGTGCCTCTGTGTGTTCTGGTCCCTCATTTGTCCATTATTTCCTACCTGGGAGTCTGATTCATGTTTGCGGGAACCATGCAGACACCTTTGACTGCAAGGTACTGAGCTCAGCTTAGTCCATCAGGACTAGTGCGTGATTGAGGTACACAACGGGCAGTCACGGAGGTGCCCGTATCCTTCACGTGCAAGCGCTCCGTCCAGCCACCTTCACCGGGACATTTCTCAGCAAACCGTCTATATTTGTGGTGAGAGCACTTAGCTCTGAGAACCCTGACGATGCGGTGAAGCGTTCCTTACGGCTGCCCTGTGCAAGTTAGATCTCCAGAACTCATGCACATGGCATGATTGCCTTTTCACACCCTAGGCCCGACACCTCCTCATCGCACCCTCCCCTGCTTAACACCTCTCTACTCTCTGGTGGACTGCATGCCTTTAACTCCTTTTAATCTCCTCAGGAGTCCATCAAGCAGGGGTCACCACCACTGTGTTTCTGTCAGGGGTTGGCCTCTTTCAGGGAGCCCAGTGCTTTCTGCACTGATGCTCAATGCACCTGCTGAAGGGTGAGCCACACTAAGCCCGACGGGGAACCTTTTGGCCCTACGTTTCCCACATATGTGCCCAGTGGCAGAGGTGCACAAGGAGCCCGCCTGCATGGGTGTCCCAGGTCCTCCCCAGGGTACAAAGTACCGCCTCAGGAGGCTGATCCGCATCACATGGGCATAGCTCTGCTTGCACGTGTTAGCCTTTCATATCATACGGGCAGCCCAGACTTAGAAATCCAGCTCCCTGCTTACAACTCTCCAGCCCTCGTGCTTGTGCAGACGCTCTGTGTCTGTACAGACATTTGAGTCACGGTCTCATGACCTGTCAATACAGCTTGACGGTCTGTCCTTACCTTACAGCCTGGGATGCGGTTCTCACTCATTGTCCTCCCCTCGGGTGCGAGTTTCCTCCATCAGTGTGGTGGAATGTAACCTTTATCACCGTACGTTGGCTTGAAATTACTGGGCGGATCACCTGTCTGCGTCCGGGGTTGCGAAGGAGACCTTGGCTCTTTTGCTCACGGTGCACAGTTTCTCTGTGATGAGTCACTTTGGATGGGAAGCTTGCCAAAGGTGAGGGCCCTCAGAGTGGAGCACATTTCCTGGGCATCTGTGAGAACCTCTTTGGTTCCACTCGGAAAGCATTGACTTCCATGGATGTGCAGCCTCTGCTTTTGCTTGAATATGCCGAGTTTGGGGACGTGATTTCTTCCCGCACGTGCTGTCCCTAGGTCTCTGCGGTCTTTTTCCAGCAGTCCCGTTTCCTGTCTGCTCCTGGTAAGTACAGGGCTTCCAGGATCCCTGTGGGGATCGGGTCCTTGCTTTCTTCCCTGCGGTGCCCTCTTCCTCACCCAGATTGACCTCACTGCAGCTTACTTCTAGTTCAGGGATCGTTCCAGACTGCCCTTAAGGTCCAGGTGAGAACGGTGCCATTTGTGCTGAGGGCTGACCACTGTACAGCATTCGTCTCTGTGGAAATTGCACAGGTGAACTACACCAGGTGAAACTGCACACTGCAGTTACCCTGTCGTCAGAGTCAGCCCACCTGTCTCTGCCTGGGCTGCCCCTGCAGTCCGTCCTCTTACTCTCCCCTTGCCTCCCCCTCCCTTGTCTTCTTCCTGCCCCTCCCTCCCACTTCCCTTCCAGGTCTCTTTGTCTTTGTATCCCTCCTCTCCCTCACTAATGCCTCCCCCTGTCTCCGCCTGTCTTCCTTGTAATAGGTGCCCCTCTGTCTCTTCTTGTCTTGCTCCTCCTCCCTGTCTCTCCCGCCAATCTCCCTGTGACTCTCCCTCTCCAGGCCGGTCTTCCCGTCCACTCGTCCTTCCTCCCTCTGCTTGCATGTGTCTCTCTCTCTCCCTCTATATCTCTGTCTCCCTGTGTGTCTCTTTCTCACTGTCTCTCTCAGTGGACATTCTGTGTCTGGGTGCACGCTTCTTCAGAATTCTCGTTGGCGCCTGGGAAATGTGGAGGGAACTCGTCTGCTTTCATGTGTACTAGTGACAGCAGGCACGGGGCTTTCTCAGAGACAGACACAGACAATTTTGTAATTCTCGGTGAAGGGCCCCTAAGCGCCCTGCTTGGAATCGTCCTCCTTTGAGTGGAAGGTTAGATTTCCGGACCAGAGGAAACTGCTACATCCTACTACCCCATCTCCCTGGTGCTCTGTACGGAGATCAGTAGGGCACCAGTGGCAGATGGGGCTCTGGAGGTTGTTGTTTGCTCTGAATTGCAGTTCAGTGAGTACTACTGAGCTGCTTTCTTGCAAGGACACGGCGGTGGGGTGGGTCTAGGGTGGGTGTCACTGGTTATGGGTGGGCACCCACCTTTCCGCCGCCCTCAGCCTGATGGCAAAGGAGGAGAAACCGTGCGGACGGCCAAGTGACCCCAGTAGGTGTGACACCTAAGGATTTCTCCAGGCCTTGCCCCAGCTTCATGAAAAAGTGGCAAGGGGACGGAGCAGGTAGTGGCTCACGCTGTGGACGTTCCTGTGCTGAATGCCCTGCTGCCCGGAGTGAGGCCTCTGGGGAAAGGGTGTACAAGCGAACACAGACTGTGTGACACCGGGGACCTCGCAAGTCAGGCCTGGAAATTGACAGCGCTGAAGAGGACATGCAGCAAAACGGGGTCCACGCTGGAGGCTGGGCCCTTGCTCCAGAGCCCGGACCGGCCGCTGGTGCGCGCTAGTTGGCGGCCAACACCCTGTCTTGCTGTCTTGCACCTGATTGCTCTGCCAAGCTGTCCAGCGGACCTGACCTGCCATGGAAACACTTCGCCCCCAGGCCGCATGTGCACACTCTTCACTGCCTCTGTCTCAGCCCCTCCTCCACAGCAGCCACAGCCAATGCGGAGTCATCAAATCCCAGAGCCTGTGCGCCTGTGCCCAACTTGGGCGGGCTGCGGCGGGAGCAGTAGGGAGCTCAAAGCCTTGGGACAAGTCTCCGTCCACCTGCTGCCATTTCCCTGTCCTTGTCCTGAGGCTGCCCTAGCTACCTTGGGGCCGGGGCCGAGCATCATGGCCAGCATGTCGGGGTCCGGAAAAAGCGGTGATTCCCGTCAACCCTGGGCCCTGATCGTCCTGGATGAGAAAGGTCGAGAGTCCCCGGCCCGCGGGTTGGGGGCTCTGGAGGGTGTGGGCTGCCGCAGTCCCCAGGTTCAGGGGCAGCAAGCGCCCATCCTGTGCAGGAAGGCCAGGCCGGGTGTGAGATACAGGTGGCAAGCCCAGCGGAGGAATTGGTGGTGATATTGGATGACGGAATGGTGGCGGCTGAGGTGGTGATCGGGGTGGAGGAAGAGGACGGAGAGGCGACCGAGGAAGAGGTGGCTGGAGAGGAGAAGTGTGAGGAAGCCAAGCCAGAAGGAGAGGACATGCCTGAGCAGGAGGAGGTGGAGGAGGAGAGACAGCAGCGGGAGGAGACTCCAGAGTACGAGGAGAAGCCCGAGGCAGATGCAGAGGCGGAGGAGGGGCCCCAGCTCTCACAGGAGCTGCAACAGCAAGAGCCAGTGCTGTGTCCTGCCTCAGCCCAGGACCTGCTGGCAGCGCTGGAGCATCTTCAGCTGGAGATCAGCGCTGGGAATGCCCAAGATTCCAGAGCCTTATGGTGACTGAAGCGCAGGATTCTTCGGAGGCGGGTTTCTTACCTGGAGCACAGAAGAGCCATCATCAAGCACATCCGGCTTCGGGGTCCAGGCGGTATCCTTCCTTGTGCTGGTGGGTGATGGTGGGGGCTGTTGTGCTGGAGGGCTGGGCCCGGAGAGCAGGGTGCCTCAGGGCGATGGCCCCCAGGGAGGAGAGCTGGGCAGTGGCCCCTGGCCCTGTGTTGGTGTGGTCTGGGATCCAATGTAAGGCCTTGGACAGGGGCGGTTGTTGGGGATGGGGGGACTCGGGGACTTGGACCTGCTTCCTCCAGGTCTCCGCCAGCTTGGCCTGCAGGCTGCTCTCAAACATTATTTGTGGACGTGAGGCATGTGTCCCCATGCTACCAGAGCTAGGGTAGCACAAAGCAGCCTTCACTCAGAGCAGATAAGGCAAGGAAACGTTTCGCTGCCAAATGGGAGAGGTACACAGGCCGCACAC
Source organism: Puma concolor (assembly GCF_028749965.1). Lineage (NCBI taxonomy): Eukaryota > Metazoa > Chordata > Mammalia > Carnivora > Felidae > Puma > Puma concolor. The sequence goes on along the minus strand of NW_028240236.1, from coordinate 1,643,478 downwards.
CCACCTTCACAATCACAGGCTGTGCACGTTTTCTAGCAGTTTCGTTAAAAGAGAGCATTTCAGACACACACTCATGGCCTTTAGTGGAACGATGACACCCCCCTGTTCTAGACAGTGGGACGACTCAGACTGACTCCGAGCGAGGTACAATCTGCCTCCACAGACCCCCCCCCCACACACACACACACAGGATTCTCTCCTGGTATCTCCACCCCTGCTTCCCTCTCTGTCCTCAGGCTCTGGCTGGGTCCCACCCATGTCTTTCTCTCCTGACTGGCTGTGTCACTGTGTCTACTTTCTTTCCCCTCCTCTCCCCTCCTTGTCCGTGCTTCTCGATTTCTTTCTCCCTCCCACACCCTATGTTTGCATCGTAAGTGTGCAGTCGGTTTCTTGTAAGCCGTGTTATTCCTTCTGGACTCAGAAGGCCGGTGACAACACTGGTCTTCACGGGAATATGCCAAGACACCCAGCCGTGAGGAGGGGTCAGAGCACATGCCGCCATCACAAGCTATGATGGGCTGCTGGCAACGCACACAGGTCAGGTATATGAAGGAACTGTGAGGAGTCCAGGCAGTGGAGTCTCTCCCTGCTGTGTGCAGACAGCGTGGGAGGTACAGGAAGCCAACGGACAGCCCAGTGTCGATGGGGTCTGATGCATTTGCAGAGGCTGAGGAGTGTGGGGGCTAGTGTTTCCTGGTCTTTCTGCACATGCCATGATCTAGTCCCTTGCTCTTAGCCTGGGAGGGTTGAGGGGGTGGGATGTGTCTGTTTCCACAGCATCTGAAGGCACAGCTCCTTGACACAGCACAGATTCTGCATCACCCCCAGTTGTCAGCCATGATCGGTGCCCAGGACAAAGACGTGCTCAGCTACCTGGTCGACTTGGAGGTCAGACCGGGGAGGCTGTGGCTGGGGGCCATCCCATCGGGTGGGGAATTTGGGCAGGAGAGGGTGAGGCAAAGGTGCTCACCCTCACAGCCAGGCAAGGAGGTCAGGACCCCGAGGGAGGACACTTGCCCCCTCCTGTCCCATTGCTCACGGCAGGTGGAGGAAGTGGGCCATCCCAAGTACCACTTCAGAGTGATTTTTTTTTGTGGAGACCCGTGCTTCCGGAACCCAGTGATCATTAAGGAGTATCAGCTTAGCTTTGCTAGTAGGGTGTGAGTCCCATGATGGTGTGGGGCAGGGGGCTGACGAGCATGCATCAGGGGCATGAGGGAGGGGGAGGGAGAGGGGGAGGTGGAGGTGGGTGCGGTGGAGGCCATCAGGTTGTTCCTCAAAACCTCTCTTCCTGCAGGCTACAGGGCATCACGTGCCACTCCAGTCCAGTGGTTCTGCGATTATGAACATGGAGCTCCCAGTCGCAGGCATGACCCCACCAGCCTTCACTTGTTCAACTGGCTGTGTGAGCACAGCTGCCCAGGGACAAACAGGATTGCCGAGGTGGGGCCCCTGAGGCCTTCGTCAGCAGTGGGGATGTGGGTGGCCCCCGGCCAGAGAGGAGAGTGGGCTATGCCCAATGTGGCGCCGGCCTGTGTCCCCTAACAGATCATCATCGAGGACCTGTGGCCCAATCCCCTGCAGTACTACCTGAGGGAGGAAAGGACCAGAAGACAGTGACCTGACGTGTGCACGTTTCGGTGAGAATGCCAGTATGCGGTGTGTTGACACGTGTGTTGTATGGGCAAGGGAACGTGGGCCAGACATTGGCTTGGAAATGGAAGGTGCCCCGAGACTGGGACCCAGGTAGCATGGGGAGCGGGTGGGAGGATGACAAGGGACCTGCAGGGACTCAGCTGCAAACACACAGTGGGTCGATGCCTGCAAACCAAACGCAGTTGTGCTGTGGGCTGGGGCTTTGCAGAGCAACTCGGGAGGAGCAATGCTTCTCCACCACAAATGCTCCCCGTGGATGTCCGCCCTCTCCCGGGCTTCCCCCTGCTCCTTCAGTCTGGTTTTGCCTGCCAGTCTTTGGGACTGGAGTTGCCGTGTCCCCAGGCGCCACTGTGGTGAGAATATTGCACTTCCTTCCTGTGCCCCACCACGCCATGTTCTCCCGCAACGTGACCGCCATTCTTAGAACTAGTCCAAGGCCATTGGGGCTGGAAATGAATCCCTGGGTGAGAAAGCAAGAGGGATCACAAAAGGGCGAAGCACAAGTGACACCATCTGGGATGTATTTGCAAATATCCCGTATCACTCTTGGTGTCTGTTGCGTGGGGAGGTGTGTGTGTGTGCGTGTACTCGAAAGTGTCTGCGTGTGCCCATGTGCGTCAGGGGCTCTGCACCTGTGTGGGCGTGAAAGGCACAGAACTTCTATGTTTGCCCACGCAGAAACAATGGAGGACGCGACCAGCGCTGGAAGAGATGGGTGGATGCGTCTCCTGTCTTCTTTTTTTTTTTTTATTTTATTTTTTTAATTTATATATGAAATTTATTGTCAAATTGGTTTCCATACAACACCCAGTGCTCATCCCAAAAGGTGCCCTCCTCAGTACCCATCACCAACCCTCTCCTCCCTCCCACCCCCCATCAACCCTTAGTTTGTTCTCAGTTCTCAACAGTCTCTTATGCTTTGGCTCTCTCCCACTCTAACCCCCCTTTTTTTTTTGTTCCCCTCCCCCATGGGTTTCTCTTAAGTTTCTCAGGATCCACATAAGAGTGAAATCATATGGTATCTGTCTTTCTCTGTATGGCTTATTTCACTTAGCATCACACTCTCCAGTTCCATCCACGTTGCTACAAAAGGCCATATTTCATTTTTTCTCATTGCCACGTAGTACTCCATTGTGTATATAAAGCGTCTCCTGTCTTCTATGAGCCCCGGAGACAATTGGGGAAGTGATCACATGTGGCAGCCTTGGAGAGTTGCCACGATGTTTATGTGGAGACATACAGGAAGCTAAAAAACCCTTCTGTTTCTGTGTGTGTGTGTGTGTGTGTGTGTGTGTGTGTGTGTGTGTGTGTGTGTTTATGGGGGACCCGAGGAGGGACAAAGAGGACGGGACCTGAGTGTACTGTCCTAGCCACTGCCAAGGTGATTCTGTGTGTGCAGGAGAGGTGCAGTACTGGTGTGGGGCAGGTGTTGCCATGTGCACAGAGGCCTGCCTTCCTGGGCAGGGAGAGTCTGGAAGGAGGAGGAGGAAGAGACAGACCTGTTACGTGGAGACTTGTTGTATAGGCCAGAGCCGAAAGGCAGGGAAGGGGATTGCACAGCGGGACAAAATTTGTCCATTGGGTCCAGGTACAGTGTGGCCAGGACTTGGGGAGATTCAGCCAGGACCCTTTCTCCCAGAGGGGTGTCGTCTCCTTGGTGAGAGAGAATCCAGTGAGCAACGCCTCCAGTGAGGATCAGACTAAGTCCCCGTGTCCCCGGAGAACTCAGGAGTAGGCAGGCTTCTCACAGTCGATGCCCGTATACCTTGCTGCTGCCTCCCATACCCGGGGTGCTTTTGACCGCGAGCCCTGTCCTGAAACAGTGGCTTAGGATGGGATGTGTGAGGGGAAGAGGCAGGTGTGGGTTGTGGGCAGCAGCGAGGCTTATGAGTGGGATTTCATGGAGAGAGTACGCGCGAGGGCGGAGACCCAGCGTGAGTTCCTGTGAGTGTGTGTAGGCGTCTGTGGCAAACTGGGCCTGAGATCCGTGGTGGTGTCGGCAGTGTGTGCGTGCATATGTTCGTGCGATTGCATAGCCGTGTGTCTCTGTGTGTGCGGGAGTGGATGTGTAGGCCGCTGGCGAGACAAGGAGGGACACAGGGGTCTCTGTGGATGAGGTGCTTATGTGGGACGGTCAGGTGCCACAATACAAGAGTGCAGTCCCTTCCCTCCTGAGTCCTGATGGTAATCTCTGGGATGGGTGCAACTGTTGCTCTTCCAGGGGACTCAAGTCAGGATGCAAAAGGGAAATTGGTGCAAGGTCAAGACGGGCACCGAGGGGAGGAAAGCCTGTGCCCAGTGGCCAGTGGACCACTTGTGTGTGAGTGTGCTTGTGTGTGTGTTAGTGTGTATCTATGTGAGAGTGAATGAGTGAGTGAGTGTGTGTGTGTGTGTGTGTGTGTGTGTGTGTGTGTGTGTGTGTGTGTGTGTGTGTGTGTTGAATTGCCCTGGTGGCCTACAGTAGCAAATACGGAGGGGCTATAAGTTTGGGCCCAGGCCTAGTGCACAGTGTAGCTAAGGAACCCAAGCTATCAGGCTACGTTGTGTGCAGAGGGCGTAGGTAATTCACTGGAGGGAGGCGTCCAGGAAAAATCTCTGCTCTAGGCAGACGTGCCATGTTTTGTCACCAATCAGCTCTTCCTTGGGGCTCTCCTCTCTGCTTCCTGTGCACCAGGCCGAGGCAAATGAAGGAGCTTGGACCCCAGACCTCAGGTGATTTGCATCCCCGTGGAGTGCCATAGCAGTGTGGTGTGTGGGGATCCGTGTGTGGATGGGCAGGTGAGCAGCCTGCCAGCTGCTCTCTTAGGGGACAGTTCGTTGCCAGCAACACTTCTCCCCGCAGCACAAGATCACCCCTGCCGCTGCAGCTGGGCTCGGGACATGTCAAGGTGTGTCCCAGAACTCTGTTCCCCCTGCACGTCAGTGGTGCCAGCATGAGCCTCTCAGTCCCTGTGCGGGCGACCCTGATTAGCCTCAGGCTTTGTCGACTCCTGGCCTCATGTAACATGGAGAACTGGGTTCCTTTCTCAGTGTCTCAGCGGTTGCATGTCGACGGAGGTTGCTGTGGACATTGGAGTCAGGGATCCCGATCGTGCTCCACCCGCCCCACCCCAAACTGCAGCGGGCAGCACGTGGCCCACTGTGTGTGCGCTTTGGGGAGTCTAAAGCCTTACAGCCCACCCCCCGTATTCTCAGGTGGGGGAGGGTCAAGGGGGCCTAGGTAGGAACACTGGTCCCAGTCTGTTGCCGGCTGTGCCCACAGGTGTGTGTGCCCAGCTCCTTGACGCTGAAGCTGCAAGGCGTCTGCACTGCCCCCAAAGCCCCATCCCTGGCATTTGCGGGTGGGCCAGATGGAAGTGAAGTCCCAGTGACCCTGAGGGATCACAGCGGGTGGTCTCAACTGTGCCTGGCTACCCGCCTATCTGCCTTCCCCACAGCCCTTTGCCCCCATACAGGGCTTTCGGTAAAGACGCGGCCACCGTCCAGCATGAGAGGAAAGGCTGGACAGTGTCCAAGTACCACTGGTCCTGTGTTGGCTGCTGCCAGCTTGACAGCATGGAGACCCCATGGCCCAGGAAGTCCGACCTGTCCTACAAGGATTGGGGACGACTGTAGGGATGCATCAGGTCCCATGGAGTAACCTAGCCCTGACCTTATCTGCCAAGGGGGTGATCGAAACACCTTGGGGTCCCAGGCATGGCATGTGTGTCGGTGAGCTTCCTCCTGGATGGCGCTGCCTACACAGGGCTGGCTGGTCAGGGGTCGCATGTGAGGCCCGTTGGGGCCTGGCCCCTAGATCCGATACTGCTATAGGTGTTGTTTAAAAGACAGAGCATGATATGATCGCCCCTTGGGTATCGCTGCACCGGGGACCCTGTCGCTGCTCCCAGGTTCCCACTACCAGGTCCCCCTGGAGGCCTGGGATGTTGCCAGGCTCCTTTTGCAGGGACACGATGGCTTGTGAGAGCCCATGCCCCAGGGTCCGGTGCTCATTGCGGATGTCCTGGGGGCATTGCGAGAGCTTTGGCTCCCATTCTTAGAGGAGATTGTGGTGATCTTAAGGGACAAACATGTGCCTGGGGAAGAGAAGAATGACCAGAGGAAGCATTGGAGGAGGAGGAGGAGGAGGTGGAGAAGGACGAGGAGCAGGAGGAGGAGGAGGAGGGGGATAAGGAGGAGTTGGAGGAAGAGGATTGGGAGGCCTTAGAGCAGGAGGAGAAGGAGTGAATGATTGGGTGCAGGAGAGGGAACAAGTGGAGGAGGAGGATGTCCAGGATGAGGAGGAGCACGAGCCAAAGAGGAAGAGCAGCTGGGGGAGGAAGTTGAGGAGGACGAGATTAGAGGGAAGAGGATGAGGAGAAAAGGTAGAGCCAGGGTTGGAATAGCGTGAGCAGAAGTGTAGGAGCAGAAGGAGGAAGAGACCGAGGAGGAAGAGGAGGAACGGGAGGAGCTGGAGGAAGAGGATTGGGAGGGGTTAGAAGAAGAAGTGGAGGAGGAGGAGGGGGAGTGAATGACTGGGTACAGGAGAAGGACAAATGGAAGAGGATGATGTCCAGCATGAGGAAGAGGGGGATCACGAGCCAAAGGAGCAGGGGCAGCTGGAGGAGGGATTTGGGGAGGACGAGAGCAGAGGGAAGAAGAGGAGGTCAAAAGTCAGAGGTAGGGCAGGAAGGGCAGTAGCAGGAGAGGACCTGGAGAAGGAGGAAGATGCCTAGGAGGAAGAGTTGGAGGAGGAGGAGGAGGTGGAGGATCAGATGGAGGAGGAGGATTGGGAGGAGTTACGGGAGGAGGAGAAGAAGGACGACGAGGAGGAAGAGTGAATGATCGGATGCAGGCGAGGGAAGAAGTGGAGGAGGAGGAAGTCCGGGAGGATGAAGAGGAGGAGCACGAGTCGAAGAGCAGGAGCAGCTGGGGGAGGAAATTGAGGAGGACGTGAGCAGAGGGAAGAATGAGGAGAAAAGGTAGAGCCAGGGCTGGAAGAGCAGTAGCTGAAGAGGGGGAGCAGAAGGATGAAGAGGCTGAGGCTAAGACTTCCAATGCTATGTTGAATAACAGTGGAGAGGGTGGACATTCCTGTCTCGTTGGTGACTTGAGCTGAGAGCTTTTGCTCATTGAGATGACAGTAAGGTCGGGTCGTCCATAGGTGGCTTTATGATCTCCATGTGTGCTCCTTCTATCCCTACTTTCTTGCGGGTTTTTACCAGGAAAGGATGCTGTATTTTGTCAACCCTCTGTCTGCATCGATTGAGAGGATCCTGTGGTTCTCGTCCTTTCTTTTATTGATGTGATGAATCACGTGAATTGTTTTGTGGATGTTGAACCAGCCCTGCCTCCCAGGTACAAATCCCACTGGGTCATGGTGAATAACATCTTAATGTATTGTTGGATCCGAGTGTCTAACATCTTGTTGAGGAGTTTGGCATCCATGTGCATCAGGGAAATTGGTCTATACTTCTCCTTTTTAGTGGGGTCTCTTTCTGGTTTTGGAATCAAGGTAACGCTGGCTTCATAGAAAGAGTTTGGAAGTTTTCCTTCCATTTCTATTTTGGGAACAGCTTCAAGAGAATAAGTGTTAACGCTTCCTGAAATGTTTGCTGGCACTCCCCTGGAAAGCCATCTGGCCCTGCAGTCTTCTTCCTTCGGCAGGTTTTTGATTAGGAATTTGATTTCTTTACCGGCTATGGGTCTGTTCCAATTTTCCTCTTCTTCCTCTTTCAGCTTTGGTAGTGTATATGTGTCTAGGAATTTGTCCATTTCTCCCAGATTGCCCATTTCATTGGCAAATAATTGCTCCTAATGTTCTCTTATTATTGTTTGCCTTTCTGATGTGTTGCTTGTGATCTCTCCTCTTTCATTCTTGAGTTTATTTATTTGGGCCCTTTCCTTTTTCTTTTTCATCAAACTGATGACTGGCTTATCAATTTTGTTAATTCCTTCAAAGAAGCAGCTTCTGGGCTCATTGATCTGTTCTCCTATTTTGGTTTGTTTGTTTGTTTGTTTGTTTGTTTGAGGTTGTTTTTGTTTTTGTTTTGTTTGACTTTTGGTTTCCATAGCATTAATTTCCGCTCTAATCATTGTTATTTCCTGTCTTCTGAATGTTTAGCGTTTCATAGGGTGTTCTTTTCACAGCCTCTTAAGGCGTAAGGTGAGGTTGTGTCTCTGAGATCTTTCTTTCTCCTTTAGGAAGACCTGACTTGCTAGATAGGTCCTCTTATTACCGACTCTGGTGCGTCCCAGAGGTTTTGGGTTGTGGTGTTATCACTGACTTCCATATACGTTTTCATTAACTTGCATATACTTTTTATACCCTCTTTAAACCCTTGGTTTGCCCTTTCATTCTTTAGTAGGATGTTCTTCAGTCTCCCAGTATTTGTTACCTTTGCAAAATGTTTCTTGTAGTTGATTTCGAGTCTCGTAGTGTTGTGGTCTGAAAATATGCACGGTGTGACCTCGATCTCTTTGAACTTCCTTAGGGTTGACTACTTTCCCCAGGATATGATCTATAGAGGAGAATATTCCATGAGCACTGGAGAAGAACGTATATTCTGCTGCTTTATGATGAAATGTTCTGAAGATCTCTGTGAAGCCCATCTTGTCCAGTGTGTCATTCCAAGCCCCCGTTTGCTTGTGGATTTTTTGTTTAGATGATCTGTCTATTGCAGCGAGTGGGGTGTTGAAGTCTCCCGCTCTGATGGCATGACTAAGAATGAGGTTCCTTATGTTTGTGATTAATTGATTTGTGTATTTGGTTGCTCTCAAATACGCCACATAAATGTTTTCAATTGCTAGGTCTTCTTGGTGGATAGACCCCTTGACTATGACATCATGCCCTTGTGCATCACTTGACACAGTCTTTACATTAAAGTCTAGAGTGTCTCATAGAAGTATGGCTGCTTTGGCTTTGTTTTGTTGACGGTTAGCATGACAGATGATTCTCCATCCTCTTATTTTCACTCTGAACTTGTGTTTACACCTAAAGTGGGTGTCTTGTAAACAGCATATCGATGGTGCTTGTTCTCTCATCCATTCTGTTCCCCTATGTCTTTTGATTGGAGCATTGACTCCACTGACATTTATTTTTTAAAACATTTTTTTCAACGTTTATTTATTTTTGGGACAGAGAGAGACAGAGCATGAACAGGGGAGGGGCAGAGAGAGAGGGAGACACAGAATCGGAAACAGGCTCCAGGCTCTGAGCCATCAGCCCAGAGCCCGACGCGGGGCTCGAACTCACGGACCGCGAGATCGTGACCTGGCTGAAGTCGGACGCTTAACCGACTGGGCCACCCAGGCGCCCCTCCACTGACATTTAAAGTGACTACTGAAAGATATGAATTTATGGCCATTATCTTCTTTGAAGAGTTGGAGAAAAAAAATCTATATATCTTCATATCTATATCTACATCTACATATATATATTTATATATCTCTATATATCTAAATATATATTTCTATCTATAAATATAAATAAATAAAAATAAATAAAAATATAATTATAAGTATACATATACATATACATACACATATACATTGAGAGATGATAGATGATGATAGGTAGATAGATAGAGAAATAGATAGATAGATAGATAGATAGATAGATAGATAGATAGATAGATAGATAGATAGATGATAGATAGATAGATAGATAGATAGATAGATAGATAGATAGATAGATAGATAGATAGATAGATAGATAGATGATAGACAGATAGATAATCATTTCTCCCCTCTTAGTGTCCCCCCTTAAAATAGCATGCAGGAGTGATTCAGCGGTCACAAACTCCTTTACATTTTGTTCGTCTGGGAACCTTTTTCTCTCTCCTTCTATTTTGAATGACAGCCTTGCTGGATAAAGAATTCTTGGCTGCGTAAGTTTCTAATTCAGCACTTTGAACAAATCCTACACCTCCCTTCAGGCCTGCCAAGTTTCTCTGGCCAGGTCTGCTGCAAACCTGATCTATCTTCTCTTGTAGTTTAGGGACTTGTTTCCCCTTGCTGCCTTCATGATTCTCTGCCTGAGTACTTTGTGAGCTTGAATATGATATGCCTTGCTGCCTTGCTGAGGGTCAGTTTTTGTTGAATCTAATGGGGGTCCTTGGTGCTTCCTGGATTTTGATGGCTGTGTCTTTCCCCAGGTTAGCAAAAATTTCCACTATGATTTGCTCACATACCCCTGCTACCCCTATTTCTCTCTCTCCCTCTTCGGGACCCCTATGATTCTGATGATGTTCCTTCTGCATGAGTCACTGATTTCTCTAATTGCTCAACCGTGCTCTTTTCCTTAATCTCCCTCGATTTTCCTGCTTCCATATTCTCCATCAGTTTGTCCTCCGTATCGCTGATTCTCTGTTTTGTCTCATACATCCTTGACACCGCTGCATCCATCCGTCATTGCAGCTCAGTTATATCATTTTTAATTTCATTCTGGACAGCTTTTACTTCATGTTTTCTCTGCACAAAGGGACTCTAATCTACATTGGACCGCAGCTAGTATTCTTATCATCATGCTTCTACATGCTGCTTCAGTCATCTTGCTTGTATCTGTGTTGGTTGAATCCCTGGCTCTCGTTGCTTCATGCTCTTTCTCTCTGGGTGAATTCCTTCCTTTCGTCATTTTGAAGGGAGAAAAGGAACTCATGAGGTAGAAAATGCAAATGAACTATTCAAAGTATAAAATGTTAAAAGTAAAAAATTAAAAACACACACGTAAAAAAGGGAATGAATGATGCTAGATTCTAGGCATGTTTCATCTGGGTGTTGAAAGGGGTTTGACACGAGAGAAAAAAAAGTGGGAGTGGAGAAAAATTTAGAAAGTAAAAAATATTACAAAGGGAAATGTTGTGAGAATTTGAAAAATCAAAACACTGAAATAGACTAAAAGGAGAATATGGGAGTAAAATAGAATTTGTGAATATAGACACGAAAGGAAAGAATAATGTAGAAGCATATTAAAGAAAATTAGTAAAATTTCCACCTGTGCAGTCTCCTTCGCCTCTCCGGGCACAGAAGCACCTCCCTTCCTGAGCCTCCTCGCTCTCCAAGTTCACTTCTCCATGCCAGGTACCTGTTGAAGTCTGTGGTTCAGGATATGCAGATTGCTGTGCTAATCCTCCTGTCAGTTTCCTGGGTGGGTAGGATGGTTTAGTGTTGGTCTGGCTGTATTTCATGCACACGAGACACTTAAGAAACTTCCATGCTGTCTGCCATCTTGGCTCCTCCCCAGGGAGGTGAGATCTGTAGCACCAGTTCTCCGATATGAGATATCCCACAGGACAGTTGTGGTCGATGACAAAGCGGAAAAGGACATGGGCCAAACAGGGAGGCCACCCTGGAGGGGGAGGCAGAGAACTGGCTCCAGACACGGGAAGGGGAGGGAGGGGCTCAAATGCTGGAGCCACGCCCACTTCCCTTCCTGCTGATTGTTCCTGAACAGCAGCCAACTGTCTGGGTCTGGTCTGGAGATCCTTCACCCCAAGGACCCACGGTCAAAAAGTTCACTGCCCTGCCTCTGCCCCACCTCCACCACAGCCACAGCCACAGCCACAGCCACAGCCACTGCAGTGTGCGGAGGCCCACGGGGCCATGGGCGTGCCTCCCAAATGCTGGTGGGCTCCAGAAGGAGGCAGCAGGCATTTAAAAACCTTGGGCCTCGACGCTCCACCTGCTGGGCCAGACTATCTGGAGCCTCATGCCTCAAGTTCCCACTCTTTGTGCTCTATGGCCCTCCTAGCCTGAGGATGGGCTAGGGCCCCAAAGCAAATGAGTCATGTTCTGGAAAACGCGGAGATTCCTGAGAATACCGGGCCTCCATTCTGCTGGAAGAGGGCGTTCGAGAGTCCAGGAATCGTGGCCACACCCCTGTCTCAGTCCCAGACAATTTCCCACATTCATACACATGAATACACACAGGCACAGGCACACACACACACACTCCCCCTCTGTGGCTATCTCTAGTTGTGACTTACTCTCCTTCCTCTGCCTCCTTCCATGTCCCTCTGGTCTCTGTCTGTCTCTGAGTCCCTGTGATCATTTTTTCTAGGGAACGCTTCCTCCCTCCCCCACCTCCGTCTCTCTTTCTGTGTCTCTGTCCTGTCCCTGGACAGTCTCATTGCATCTGGGTTTCCGTGTGCTGTGCATGCCCATATGGACATAGTAGGCTGCTGATGGACAGGGCTGCAAGGGAACACACAAAGGGACGCGTAAGTAACAGGGGTCAGAGCACATCCAGACCTCCTAAGCCGTGACTGCCTCCAGGCAGCCCACACAAACTGGATATACATGTGAACTGTGAAAGGTCAGTCCCTTGGCCTTTGCCCTGTAGGTTGCAGCCAGCTGGGAGGTACTGAAACCCAAGGGACTCCCCAGTGTTTAGAGGGTGTGAAGAAAGGGCAGGGGCCGAGGAGGCTGGGAACCTAGTCGTGGCTGGTGTTTCTCCACATGCCATGTTCCAGTGCCATTGGTACTGGAATGTTGGTATCAGTTGTGGCTCCCTTTCCACGGCATCTCAACGCAAGTTCACGTGACCCAATGGAAGTCCTGAATCTGCCCTAGTTTTCAGCCAGGTTTGGGCCCCAGGACAAATGCGTGTGGGGTGTGAGGAGGGAAAGCAAGTGTGGGTCGTGGGGAGGAGCTAGCCTCGTGAGTGGGATGTGGCAGAGGGCATGCGTGAGTGCAGAGGTCCAGTAGAGTGTCTGTGAGTGTATTGTGGCTGGCGCCTGTGAGTACTTTTGCCTGAGACCTAGCGTTTGTGCTGGCAGCGTGTGCGTGTCTGTGTCCACGTGCCGCGTGGCCGTGCATCTTTGTGCCTGAGTGAGTGTGTGTAGGCCGTTGGCAAGTGAAGGAAAGAGACTGGGGGCTTTCCTGACTTGGTGGGTAAGGGGGAGGCTCAAGTGCCCAAGTCCAGCGAGTGTAATCCCTTCGCTCCTGGGATCGACACGGAGCTACCTGATCACCTTTCATGACGGGAGGAAAGCCTGGACTTTGCCTGGGTCCGCTCGTCTTGTGTTGCCTTGGCCAGGGGCAAGTTGGGGTTGGGCCTTCCATGGCCCAGCGGAGGAGGAACAACGTTCCCTGCAAGGAAGCGGGGATTAGTGGAGGGAGGCAGCAGATAGCATGAGTAAGTCTGGACCTGCTCCTGGACCGGCCTAGGGGGATCATCGCAAGGTCTTGTGGTCCCAGCCAGGGTATGGGTCTCGGTGAACGTCCTCCTGGATGACCCTGCAGAGACAGGCCTGGCTGGTCTAGGGCCCCTTGCGAAGTTGGGGCCCGGCCCCTGGGCCCCAATATTGTGGTAGGTGTTGTTCAAACTGAAAGGCATTGCCTTCTTGTCCCAGGCAGTCCCTCCACCTGGGACCCAGATTTGCTCCCACGTTCCTGCCACGGGGTCTCCCAGCATTGCATGGGAGTTTGACAGGCCCCATTTCTCTGGAGGGAGTGAGTTGCATAGGTCAGGTGCACCAGGCTCTGGGTCTGCTTCTCTGTCTTGCCCACCCCCTACATCCTCTGCTGAGGGCAGCTTGAGGGCTCACCACTGGACCTGTTCGTCTCTCTTTCTGGGTAAATGTTTGCCTCTCTGTCTGTCACAGTGGCCACCCCCTCTCAGCCCCCTACCACCTGTTCAGCCTCTCCCCATCCACCTGCGTTTCTATGCTTTGCTGTCACCTGAAGCTGTGGTGTGCTGCCTCATATATCACAGCCACCCTGGAGCATTTCTGTACCCCGTACGTATCCTGACATGGTCCAGCCAGTCTGGAGGAACCTCTTCTGTGTCACAGAAGCAACATGTTGGCCAGGGGTCCCGGCACACCAATTTGGCAATCCTAGAATACCCCGCCTGCCTGGCAGCCTCCTGGTCCCCTAAAGAGGGAGGGGAACACTTCATTCCACCAAAGGGAAAAGGCAATGCATGAGTGTGTTGCCTGGCCAGGCAATGCATCTCGAGCCTCCAATCCTGCAGTGTCTCTGTGTGGTGTGTGTGTGTAGCTGCTGCTGTCTGAAGGAGACAGGCAGGGAGTCCACATCACCACTGCCCTGACACGGAGGGAGACCACATCACTGCCCTCGCTTCACACCTTCTGCAGCTTATTGGTTCCCCAAACTGGTAACGTGGCTTCGTGTAGACCCTGGGGTGTGTCCCTCACTTGCGTCCCAAAGCTACATCTCCCAACCCCCTGATACCTTTCAGAGGCCCTTGAAATCATGCTGTCTGTGGCACAGGGGGACAGTGTTTTGAGTCAGCGCCCACGCTCAAGGCAGCCTGCCGCCTAAGTGAGTGGTAAAGGAAATGGGACCAGGATGAACAGACATACAGCCAACGAAGACCTGGGGAGGGTCCCTGTGAGAAGATGGCCAAGCACTGTGGGAGGAAGGGGACCGCTGTCCGTGAGACAGGCACAAGCTTCAGGAGTCCCAGGTCCCATGATCACGGGTCTTTCCTGTGCACGGCCACACACGGGAGGAATGTGCAGCCGATCATGAGGGGGGCGGTGTGTGCGTGCCAGCGTGTCACTTTCCAGGCAACGGGGACAAACGGCAAGAGCAGCGCGCATGCTACGCAGCCTCCCCTAGTGTGGCGTCCTCCCCACGTCACACACCTCTTGTCACCGACCTTCCCGAGCCAGTGCACTGCTAGACTGCTGTCATGGCATACATGTCTCCTTGGAGCAAGGATGGACGTAGAGAGTATGCAAAGGAGGCTGAGCAGATGGAAAACCAGGGGGCACAGACAGCAGGCGCACAGCTGAAATGCTTCTCCCAGACAGCCAGGGTGATCCGCTCAGCGGAGTTGTTGGACTAGTGGCACAATGAACAAAGGTGGCGGTGTAAATGGGAAAAGCATGGAGGTCCCCTTTACCCGTGTGTGTAGAGCCGCGTGCCCAAAGCACCGTGGAATGCAAAGGTCACTTTCGCATGCCCAGAAGCCAAACAGGACACCCAGAGGGCACGCAGGGCCTGCTGCAAGCCCGCGGGAGGAGTTGCACTGCATGGGGCCCAGAGTCTTCCTGACTAGGCAACAGAAGCGCCCCAGTTTCCGGGTGACCTAGGGGCGGGCCCGCCGAAGCCACGCACACCACCCTCCCTATGATTGGTCCTGAAGGCAGTGAAGCAGCCTGGGCGTGGCTTGGAGTTCCCTCAGCCTCAAAGCCACAGGCGCACCTCTCACCACAAAAGTCTCCTAGGCGGCAGCAGCATAGCGCTAGACACCGCGAGGCATCCTGGGTACAGCACCATGCGCATGCGACCCCTCGACGTTTGGGCTCTGGGAGGAAGGGGGGAGCGAGTTGCCAGACATTGCCCTCAGGTCTCCACTGACTGGGTCTGGGGAGGGGGCCATGCTCTCACCTCCCGCTTCGTCGTCGATAGCAGCCACAGTTCGTGTCTCGGGCCGGGGCCGCATGATGCGCAACTCGTGTTTCCGAAACATTGAGGATGCCCGGTGTCCCTATGCCGCCTTCGACCAGGAAGGGGGCGGTCGAGAGACGAGGGCCCGTGGGGACAGTGGGTCTCCGGCAGGGCCGGAGGTGCCGCAGGCCGAAGGCTTGCAGGCCACCAGCGAACAGCCTGTGCAGGAAGGCCAGGCCCGACCCGAGGGGCAGGTGGGCGGCCCCAGTGAGATATCAGTGCCGCTGGGGCATGGCATAGTGGCGGTGGAGGCGCTGTGGGTTCTGGTGTAGAAGGAGGTTGAGGTGGCGGCCGCGGAAGAGGACGCGCCTGGGGAAGAGGGGCATGACCAGAGGAAGAAGGGGGAGGAGGACGAGGAGCAGGAGCCGGGGAAGGAGAAGGTCCAGGTTCACGAGGAGGAGAACGTGAAGGACGAGGGGGAGCAGCAGGAATAGAAGAGCAGAAGGAGGAGGAGGAGGAAGAAGAGGGGGAGAGGCAGCAGGAGTAAAATAATAGAAGGAGGAGGAGAAGCAGAAGCCCAAGCAGAAGAAGGAAGAGCAGAAAGAGGAGGAGTTGGCGGAAATGGAAGGGGAGGAGCAGGAGCAACGGGGTATACAAGAGGGGGCAGTGGCGGCGGCGGTGGTGGCGGTGGCAGGGGAAGAGGACCAGGAGGAGGAGCAGGAGGAGGAAAGGAAGGCGTGGGAACCATTAAAGGGAGAGCCGATTTGCAAACCGAGGAGGAAGAGGAGCAGGAGAAGGGAGCGCTGGAGGAGGAGCAGCAGGGTCAGGAGGAGGTGGAAGGAAAGGAGGACAAGGAGGAGCGGGAGGAGGTGGAACAGAAGCCGAGTGAGCAGGAAGGTCGATGGGTGGAAGAAGCCCAGCATCTGCAGGTGAAGCAGGATAAGAAGAGGCAGTTCGAGACAGGCCTCAGTCATTGCCCTTCCCCACTGGAGGCTCTGGAGGCCCTTCAGATAGAGCTACAGCCCGTGAATAAACAAGCCAGCCGGGAGCACGCTCGACTCAAACTCAGGATGTGGCAGAGGCGGCGGCATCATCTGGAACAGAGAAGTGCCCTTATCCAGGGCATCCGTGGTATCTGGGCCAAGGCTGTGTCCTTCCTGCTGCTGGTGGAGGGTCTAGAGGGGGCTGGGCTTGCACAAGAGGAAGGAAAGGGAGGTGACATTTAGAGGAACCCAGGACAGGGACTGGAGCTAAGCCACGCTCCAGTGGCCGGGAAGGTGCAAACATGATCCCATCCAGTGGTCCTGGCTCTGCAATGAGTGTGGGAGGAGGGCAGTGCTGGGGTGGTGGAGGCACCTGTGCTTTATGTCACACCTGGCACGGAAACAGCGCTGAGAGAGTGCGGAGTGGCGGTGGAGGTCGAGGCCAGGACTGGGAAATGACCGAGGGCTTCTTCCCATGCAAAGCTGCGTGGGGGCACGTTATGGGTGCCGCTAAGATCTTGCTGCGGGGAAGGCGGTGCGAATGCCCACTGGTCGGCGCGAGACCGGATGTGTGCTGTGTGGCTGTGTGGAAGTAAGCGTCCTCAGTGTCCTCATGAGCACACAAGGCTAGGCGTGGATGCGGGCGTCTGGGCGTGC
The DNA here is from genome assembly GCF_028749965.1 of Puma concolor. Lineage (NCBI taxonomy): Eukaryota > Metazoa > Chordata > Mammalia > Carnivora > Felidae > Puma > Puma concolor. The sequence continues at coordinate 1,626,841 of NW_028240236.1, read as the reverse complement.
ACAGCCTCCTGTGCGTGTCTAGCAGAGCCCTGCGGAATCCTGAGACCCCGTGGGCCTGGATGCAGCCTGTGGGGAGGGCGTGAGGCCAGGGGGGAGGACGCCAGTGCCTGGGGGAGGACGCCAGGATGCGGTCCACACTGGTTCTCTGGTTCGAGGTCTCTCACGCCCAGCACCTGAAGGCTCTTTGACCTGCAGCAGTTTGTGAACCACCCTCAGATGTCAGCCCTGATTAGTAAGCACGATGAAAGCATGCTTCGCCACATGACCAATTTGAAGGTCGGCCTGGGAGTGGGAGGTGGTGTGGGTGGGTGGCTGTGTGGGTGGGGAAGGTGGTGGGGAGAAGTGGTGTGTTCCTTTCTCAGGGGAGGGCGGGTCTCCTGGAACAAGATTTCACATTTCTGCCCCACATTTCTACCACGGCAGGTGGAGCAACACAAGTTTCCCAGGAAATGCCGGAAGATCCTGCTGTTTTTTTGGCAAGAACTCCTACTTCCAGAATGAAGTTGTTACGAAGGAGTAGGTCCTTGGCCTTGCTGGTAAGTGTCCACTGAATGCATGGGCGGCAGTGGGTGGAGGGTTGAATGTGATTAGTTCTCTGGCGCCTTCTCACATACTGGTCTTCCTGCAGGGTATAGGGCGTCTCATTCCAGTCCCATCCAGTGGTACCCAAGGTACAGACAGGAGGCCTACAGACGCAGGCATGACAACAGCAGCCTCAACTTCTTCACCTGGTTCTCTGACCACAGCTTTGCCGGCTCTAGCAGGATTGCTGAGGTGGGACCCTGTAACAAGGAAGGGAGGTGATTTTCATGGGTTCCCCCACTGCGTGGGATAGCTACCTGAGGCCTGGCCTGTCTCCCCTACCAGATAATCATAGAGGATCTTTGGCACAATCCCCTGCCGTATTTCAAGATGAAGGAGGCCCCAGGAGAGAGAACTGAGAGGGAAAGAGGTGAGCAGCCAAGGGTGTGGGCACTGAAATGTGTGCCGTGGGGCCCATGGCACAATTCTCTTCTGCATGGAGGCACCGAGACTCACAGTGGCACAGAAGGTGACACCAGGTCAAAAGGACATCGGCCTGAGACAGGGAGTCTTAAGAAGTAACGTGTCAAAGAGGCTTTGCCCCTTTGGGGAGGCTGAAGGTGGGCAGTGGGCTAGACAACAAGAATGAGCAAATCGGGACATCCAAAGCTGGCTCATCAGTTAGCATGGTGACAACTGTCATTCCAGGACCATGAACCCCACCCTCAGGCGTCCTACCACCATCCCACATGTTGTCTGGCTTCTGGAGCCACTTGTCAGATTTGGCACAGCTTATCACACCCTCCCATTCTACTTTCCGTTTGGAAACAGGCAAGCAACCTTAAACAGGGCCAAGATAAGACTCTCACCTGTCCTGTGTGTGTGTGTGGGGGGGGGGGGTTGTGTCTGTGTGTCTCTGTCTGTGTGTACCCTTATATCCCAGGGATATGCAAGATCTTGAGAAGACTATAAGGAGCATCGCACTTCATGGACCCTAGTGGAAAGCCTCTGACGCTCACCGATGGTCCACAAGATTCTCCTGCCCACGAAATAAGGTCAAGGCTCGTGGTGACACGTGGCACAGGGTGGGGGTCCAGTACATTTGAAGAAATATAGAATGGGTGATAAACAGCATGAAGTCTTTGTGTGTGTTTTCGGCTCAGGTACGCTCTCGGGCGTGTCCATGTATACATGCGACTGTCCAGAGGTGTAAGTGTTCTCTGCCTGCACATTGGAGTTCCAAGAAAGGGCGGGACGTAGGACATTGTCTTTAGGGATGGGTCACACATTGGGATTGCATGTGAGGTCAGTAAGATTGAACCAATGGAGAGTTGAGTGAGGGAGGACAGGGCACAAACCTGAGAGAAAGGCCAGCGCCCAGGTTCATATCTTTCCTGTGAAAATGAGGAAATTCAAGGAAATGGAGAGGCCAGCACAGGCCAGGGATGTCCAATACTCAGGGTTTGATGATGTCCATGATGGTGCCCCCAGAATCCCGCATGGTGACATCCTCAGTCATGTTGACTGAACCGCCACACACAGGAATTCTGCATGGTCTCTGCATGGTTCAGCAAACATGAAACAGACTCCCAGGTAGGAAGTAATGGACAAATGAGGGAACAGAACACACAGGAGGCACACAGAAACGAGACACACGCTGGCAGGGTAAGTCTCTCCCAGCCAGGAACATGCCACATGGCAAAGGAGGAAGTGGGAAAACGTTGCTAGACCACCTTTCACACTTTACGCCTGCATCTGAAACGTGCAAGCCAGTGACGTTTGAGCCCCTAGGGTACAAAGGGTTTGAAAACAGAAGAACGGAAAATAGATGTGTGACTTAATGGTCACAGCAAGGCAGCTGCATTTGGGGACATTAACTGGCTGGCAGTGAGTGCATGGCCAATCCTCTGACGAAGGTCCTATGGGCACGGAAGGATTTCTGGCTCCGGGAACATATAAGAGAACACGCAGTAGGGCGCCTGGGTGGCGCAGTCGGTTGAGCGTCCGACTTCAGCCAGGTCACGATCTCGCGGTCCGTGAGTTCGAGCCCCGCGTCGGGCTCTGGGCTGATGGCTCAGAGCCTGGAGCCTGTTTCCGATTCTGTGTCTCCCTCTCTCTCTGCCCCTCCCCCATTCATGCTCTGTCTCTCTCTGTCCCAAAAATAAATAAATGTTGAAAAAAAAAATTTTTAAGAGAACACGCAGAAGCCCCTCCACCTGACAGCAGGACAGCAATTGGATCTGTCAGTGGAAGAAAGGGGTTGAATTCAGAGGGAAACACACTCAAGCGCAGAAGCAGACACCAAAGACAAGACAGGCCAGCAGAGCCACAGCTGACACAACACGCAGGTGCAGAAACGAAGGCGGTTACACGGGGACACCTGTGCCCACTTGGGCCAGGCAAGCAGGCATCACCAGAGAGGCGTTGGCACAGGCAAAGCCAGGAAAGGACACAGACACGCCAGGGCTCACTCAGGGAGACAGAGGAGCACAGGCAATGCAAGACATTTCCTGTACACAGAGAACAGCAGGACGGTCCCAACAGGCCAATGAGAGACGGGTGTGCTTCAGAGATAGGGAAGTCAGAAGGCTCCTGAATTGCAGAGGGTGGCCCCTGTCGAGGGACAGCACTCTGGAGCCCACACACGCTGGTGTTGTGGTGGAAGAGGCCGGTAGGCAGCACATACAGTTGTGCAGGGGGTTTAGCAACTCCTGGACCCTGGGGCTCCCCAGGGAGTGCTGCGGCTACGGGAGGACACCCGGGGCTGCAGGGTGTGCATCCTGAGGGCTGTAATCCCTCGGACACAGAGCACCCAGGCCTCTGACCACGGTCCCTGGACACAAGTGTCCACACTTGAGGGTTTGGCTCTGGGAGCCGTGAGGGCATTCCACACCCACACCTTGCCCGTACATTCTCTTTGGGACAGGCCGGGGGGAAAAGTCACCTGGCCCCTCAGCAGGTATTGGCGGGAGATATGAACATGTGTGGGACCCTGTCTTCCCCTTTCCAGTAAAGTGTTCCTGCTCGGCAAGACCTATCAAGTAACGGCCTGCTTGTGCAGAAAGATGCCCCAAAGGGCCCATATCATGACCACTGAGGCCGTGTTCCCACTGCAGAATCATGGGCCATACTTTCTTTGGATGTTCATACCCAAAGACATGGGCCAGCACAGGGAGCTCTTCCAGGGTACCCCGACGTTTACACATCAAGCAGCTGAGAAGACGTGCTTCTCCAGCCAGTGTGCAGACAGCAGCGAGAAAAAGACCTACCATCCCTTCTAGAGAGTGCGACAGCCTCCGCCCTGGAAGAGGTAAGGCTTGGGCGTACAAATCCGGACTCCACAGCGTGCTGACACCCCGCTGACCATGTTGTCTGCATATTGGTAGGGGCAAGAAGCCTCCATGCATTGGGACTGCCAACACCTTCTCTGGAATAGAGACACTGCAGGGAAGACTCTTGTGCTTCAGAGTACTGCAGTGGGGATCCTGGCGGGCTTGGGCAGCTTGGGAGACAGGAAGATTAGTGTGGGGATATCAGTCTCAGGCACGCTGTACTAGGGCCGTGTAACTTGGGGATAGAGAAGAGCCTGCGATGGACAGGGCTGAACTCTGTCTATTGCACTGCTAGCACGGTGGAGATTTGCCCCATCCCTAGCACAGACATCTCTGGCAAGCAGCCATCTGCTGTGGAAGGAGTACCCCAGTACTCACCTCTTCCTAGGTGAGGCTCATCCCAGTCCTTTCTAAGCTCCAGGCCTGCACAGGACCTCTGCACAGAATGCTAAGGCTGCACAAGTCCATCGTTCCCTATGTGGCCGAGGCAGCCTTTGTCCAGACACTCAGGCCAAGGAACGCAGGCCGCCTGGGACGAGGCGACCTCCCTGAGGGCCTGCTGGTGTTTGCCCTTGGGAGTCTTCTCACAAGTCTCACGTTGGGTGTGGGACACGTGGCATAAGCCTTTGGACCCAGAGGAAGAACTGCACCCGACTCATCACGGCTGATGATGAGAGGGCAGCGGGCACATGGGAGAGGATGACATGTCCGTGGCCTTTGAGAGCCCCACCTCCCCGTGAACCTCCCCTTTGTTGGCTTGCAATCTGGGCCACCCATTAGTAACCTGAGGTCATTTCAGAAACAGCGAAGTTCACACAGGGCATCAGTACTAGGACTCCTTCAGGAGTCTTGTGGGTGTGAGTGTGTGATCAAATTGGTTGATGAAAAAATTAGGTATTTTGTTTTGTTCACAATTTTATTTTCAACATTCATTCTCAAATTTGTTATGCTTTATTATATGATTTCTTAAAAACTCCTTCAAAATATGATTTGATTTTCAATCTGGAACACCTCTTAAATTTTTATGTATTGAAAATTGGGATGACAAGTTTGAAGTCAATATTAAAAAGCCTCTCAAATTCATTCCATCTGACAATATTGCCCAAATTGTTGATATTTTATTTGAATTTAAAATGTCTCAACTTATCTTTTTAAAAGTTATTTATTTTGAAAGAGAGAGAGATAAAGAGACATCGAGAGAGAGAGAGAGGGAGAGTTCAGAGGAGGGGCACAGAGATGGTGAGATAGAATCTCAATCGTGAATTAGTAAACCAAAAGCTCTGAAGAAACAAAAGCCCAGGACCAGATCAATTCTACTATAAACTTAAAGAAGAGTTACTCCCTGTTCTTCTCAAAGGAATTTCAACTTCATTCTATGAGACCAGCATTAACTTGATATCAAAATCTGAAAACTAGTCCACTAAGAAAAGAAGGACAAGCCCATATGTTTAATGAACATAGATGCAAATATTCTCAAGAAAATACTTGCACACTGACTCTAATAATACTTTATAAAAAAACGTATTCAGCAGAATTGAGGGAGATTTTTTCCTAGTTTGCAAGTATAGTCCAATATTCACAAATCAATTAACATGTTACACTACACCAATGAGATAAAGAAGAGCCACATCATCATTTCAACAGATGCAGGAAAAGCATTTGAACAAGTACAACATGCATTCATGATAAACACCCTCGGCAAATTAGGTTTAGAGGAAAAATACCTCAACATAATAAAGGCCATCTATGAAAAACCCATAGCTAAATCTTTTTCAATGGGGAAAACCTGAAAGCTTTTCCCATAAGCTTAGGAACAAGACTAGGATGTACACTCCCACCACTTTTTGATACAGCACAGTACTAGAACTCCTAGCCACAGCAATTAGACACTAAAAAGAAGAAAAAGGCAATGGAATCAATAAAGAAGAAGAAAAATGTTCTCGATTTATTGAGGACATGATACTCTACTGTAGAAAACCTGAAAGATTCCACGGACAAAAGTGTGAGAACTGAAGAACTAATTCAGTAAATTCATAGGGTACAATCAACATACAGAAATCTGTTGCATTTGTATACACTAATAATGAAGCCGCAGAAAGACAGATTAAGAAAACAATCCCATGTATAATTGGACCCAAAAAATAAGATATCTAGGGGTAAACATATACAAAGAGGTGGATAACCTATACTCTGAAACCTATTAAATAAGGTTGAAAGAAACTGAAGTCAACACCAAGAAATGGATAATTCCATGCTCATGGATAGAAAGGGCAAATAATGTCAAAATGTCTATGTTACCAAAGCGATCTACATATTTAATGTAACCCCAATGAAAACACCAACGGCATTTCTCACAGAACTAGAACAAACAGTCCTAAACTTTATATGGGACCACCAAAGTACCTGAAGAGCAAAGCAATCTTAAGCAAGCAAACAAACAAACAAACAAGCAAACAGACAGACAGACGAACAAAGAAACTCTGGAGGCATCACAAACTCCAGATATCAAGTTATACTACAAAGCTGTAGTTATCAAAACTGCATGGTGCTGGCACAAATTGGAACGTAGACCAAAGGAACAGAACAGAATACCTAGAAATAAACCCACAAGTATCTGCTCTATTCATCTTTGACAGAGCAAGAAAGCATATAAAATGGGAAAAAGGTATCCTCTTCAGCAAATGGTGTTGGAAAACTGAACAGAAATGTGCAAAAGAACGAAACTGGACCACTTTCTTACAAAACACATGAAAATAAATCCAAAATGGATTAGAGATAAAAATCCTAGAAGAGAACACAGGCAGTAATTTTTTGACATTAGCCAAAGAAACGTTTTCTAGGTATATCTCCTGAGACAAAAGCAAAAATACAAAAACAAAAGCAAAATAAACTATTGGGATTGCATCCAAATAAAAAGCTTCTGCACAGCTAAGGAAAAACTCCACAAAAATGAAGGGCAACCTACAGAATGGGAGAAGCTATTTGCAAATGACATATCCAGTAATGGATTAGTATCCTCTATATAAAGAACTTAGAAAACTCAATACTGAAAAACAAAATTATCCAATTACAAAATGGGCAGAAGACCTTAACAGACACTCCTCCATGAAGACATCCAGATGGCCAACAGACACGTGAAAAGATGTTTATCATCACTTACCATCAGGAAATTGCAAGTCAAAAGGACAATGAGATACCACCTCACACTCTTTGGAATAGCTAAAATCAGCAACACAATGAACAACAGGTGTTGATGAGGATTCGGAAAAAGAACTTTTGCACTGTTGATGGGAATGCAAACTGGTGCAGTCACTGTGGAAAACATAGTGGGTTCCTCAGAACGTGAAAACTACAACTGCAGCAATCACACTACTGTGTATTTACCCAAAGAATCCAGAAATGATAATTCAAAGAGAGAGAAGAACCCTGATAATTATGGCAGCATTATGGAACAGCCACGTGTCCATCAAATGATGAATGGATAAAGATTTAGTATGTATACATGATGTGGTGTTATAATGTGGTATTATACACACGTAATTATATGATGTGGTATATTCTGTATAATACCCACACACAGGGGAATAGTACTCAGCCACGTAAAATAATGAAATCTTGCCATCTGCAACAACATGAATGGAGCTAGAGAATATAATGCTAGGCAAAATAAGTCGGTCAGCGACAGATACCATATGACTTCATTCATATGTGAAATTTAAGAAACTAAATAAATGATCAAATGTTGGGGAAACAGAGTAATGGACAAATCAAGAAACATGCACTTCATTATAGATAAAAACATGCTGGTTACCAGTGTGTGTGTGTGGGGGGGGGGGTGCAGATGTAGTGAGTGAAATATGTGATGGGGATTAAGGAGTGCACTTGTTGCCATGAGTACTGGGTATTGTAAGGAATTGCTGAATCAGTATATTGTACATCTGAAACTAATATAACACTATACGTGAAAAAAAAAAGAGGCATCCTTGTGGCTCAGTTGGTTGGCCATCCAACTTTGGCTCAGGTCATGATCTCTCAGTTCGTGGGTTGAAGCCCTACATTGGGCTCACTGCTGTAGGCATCACGCCCACTTCAGATATGCTATTCCTCTCTCTCTGACCCTGCTTGCATTCTCTCAGAAAGAAATAAGATATTGTTTCAAAACCATAAAATATTTAAAAATAAATTCAGTTTATCAGAAAAAGAAAAAAAAAACATTTAGAGCACCTAATTAAGTTACTGGATTTTCTGATATTTTAGGTTTCAGGAAATTCATTTGTTTGAATATGTGTTATTATCTCTTTTTAGGTATTCTCTGTCCCGTCCTGTTTTAATGATGATGATAATAATAATAATAATAATAATAATAATAATAATAATAATAATATAATAATAATAGCAATAATAATAGGATTCTATATAAGGGGTGTTTGCTATGTTCAGACATTGTTCTAAACTCTTTAGATGATCATTATATTCATCTCTTGGTCTTACATATATGAGAACGAAAGCACAAATCATTAAAAAAATCTGTGCCGATGATCACACACCTAGTACTGGTGAGACAGGATGTAAACTTGGGTGAGTTGACACTAGAGGACACTATTTCATGCCACCTCTCAGTTCCATCACATGCCACCTGTGTTGACCTTGCGAGCAGACAAGTTCCTTAACCTCTGAACTTCTTCAATTTGCTGATATGTAAAAGGAGGTTAATAGTAACCCCTCCCTCATAGGGCCCTATGGAGAATGACAGGAAGTACTTGTGAAATGTTCAGAACCTCACCTGGTATGAGTAAGAACTAAGTAAGTGTTGGCAAGAAACATCCCAGCCAGGCCAGCTGGTCCCCAAGTCTTACTCATTTGCTCCAGTGTTAGAGTTATGGGGTTATGCTAGTTTTTCAAAGAAATGACTTGCATCGCTTTCATTCTCTTGCTGCTTTTTCTTAAACCAGTTGTAGTCATTTACATTGTCTCCAAAACATTCATTGTCTGTTTTATTGGCATGTGTACATAGGAATTTTTAATAACCAAAAGCTCTATAATGTTACCATGTTTAACTTTAATAGTTTGATTTCCTTGAATTTTCTGTTTACAAGAAAAAAAGTTTAATTTTAGTGACTTGGTAAATTGGTTAACTTTTAAATTTCTTGGTTAAATACAAGAATACAAGGAAATACAAGAAGTACAAGATATACAAGGAAAACATCTAACACTTTCAAGTTGGGTCACATTTGTTCCCTCTCCAATTGCTCTCTCGGGCTACTCTCACCTCGGGGGCTTCTCTTCTAAGACTGAAATTCTCTTGACTCTGTTTATCTCCTTCCAACAAGTGTCAATTATAAATAACTGCGATGAAGGAAGGGAGATCAGATTTTTCATGAATCTTCCTGATGAAATTACACGATCCAGGCTCACAAGGTAACAATTTAGCATTCTCTCATACAAACAAGAAATAATTAGAAATATAGTCAGAGAATTGGCGCCATTTGCCATAACAGAAGTAAAAGGAGAAGGAGGTGGAAGGAAGGAAGGAAGGAAGGAAGGAAGGAAGGAAGGAAGGAAGGAAGGAAGGAAGGAAGGAAGGAAGGAAGGAAGGAAGGAAGGAAGGAAGGAAGGAAGGAAGGAAAGGAGGGAGGGAGGGAGGGAGGGAGGGAGGGAAGGAAGGAAGGAAGGAAGGAAGGAAGGAAGGAAGGAAGGAAGGAAGGAAGGAAGGAAGGAAGGAAGGAAGGAAGGAAGGAAGGAAGGAGGGAACTTAACAAGAAACTGAAAGAAGTATATAAATAAGCCTTTCAGAAAACTTTAAACTCATCTAAGAGATTTAAAAAAAAAAAAAGCTTAAATATATACATTCCCTGTGTAGGAATAGGAAAAGTTATTATTGTAAGAATGCCAACTATCTCTAAATTTCTATGGAAATTTGTTGCAAGCCCAATAAAATATGGATTTTTAAAATCAGATCAGCTGGTTCTAAGATTTTTGTATAAATACCAAAATTCAAGCTGATTCAGAAAAATTTTTCTGAAAAGGAAGCATATGTATTAGTGAGTTCTACCAGATAAAAAATTATGTTATAAAGCAAATGTGGTTCAGCTGAATGAATGAATCATCATAGAGAATCCAGAAGTAGGTTCAAAGCATATGCAAATTTAGTATATAACTAATTGAACCTTTCAAAGCAAATGCATTGTTCGAATAATAGTAACAAAGATACTATTCATGAAGTTTCAATACTTTTCTTATAAATGTCTTAATTTGCATTATGTCATATTATTAATGTTATATGTTTTCTTATAAAAATGCATCTATAAAATCCTAGGAGAAAACAAGAAAGTTATTTTTCTTGTCTATTGGGAAAAGCCTTCTTAATATATACTGAGCATTTGTTGCTAAGAAATTTTAGGCACTTACGTATTTATTTATTTAATTATTGAATTTCCACACTGTGATAATGCCCATTTCACAAAAGAGAAAGCAAAGAACAAAAAAGGTAAGGGGACTTTATTTGTTTCCCTATAGCTCAAGATGGAGTACCTAGATAGTTTTACTCTAGATCGTGTGTTCTCAAACGTGATGATAACAACTGACATACACCAGAAAGAGCAGAAACAATGGCGGAGCCCAGTGGAAGGCCATGGGCTCAATCCCTCCTTGGCCTTAACAGGTCGGCAGTATCTGCCTGCACTTGTCCACAGGTGAGTCATTGTTAGCATAGGCATAAAAATGTCTTGGCATCATTACTTAACCTGTGAACAAGTGGCAGTATGGCCCTGGTTGCAGAGAAAGAAATTTTGCCTACCACCAGGAAGCGATGTGTGAGAGGCAGTCTTATAAACTGGTAAATTTGTATGCTGTACCTGGCAGCACCTTAACCTGGAAATACAAAATTTCATTATACACAACCTATGCGTTTCCCCCTAAGAGTAAAACAAAACAAAACAAACAAACAAACAAACAAACAAACAAACAAACAAACAACACAAAAGCCCAGGAGGCAAGCTTACCCCATACCTGCAAGGAGGATGGCTTCCCACATGTTGTTTAAGAAGTGTCTTTTATGTGGATCAAAGGAAACGATAACTTTCTTAGGTAAGATTTATGTGTCAAAGCATTCATTTTGGCCAACGCTCCAACACAGTCATCTGCAGAATCACTTTAAATCTTATCTCACTGCCTTCCCCAGTTTTATTACAAATGGAGAAGATATTTTTTTATGTAAGACAATCTATGACGTCCTAGGAGAAAATATGGGGGAATTATTCTTATAATCCAGAATGACAATGATCTTTCTAAAATAGGGGTGGACATTACACTCAGATGTAACGATAGTAGAGAAGGATCATTTTTATTATATTGAACATATATATTTTTTTTAATTTTGTAAAGAAAAAACAAAGCCAAAAAAAAAAAAAAGGAAAAGAAAAAATAAAGTGAGGTGCCTGGGTAGCTTGGTAGGTTAAGCGTCCAAATTCGACTCGGTCACGATCTCATGGTTTGTGGGTTTGAGCCCTGCATCTAGCTCTTTGCTGAAAGCTCAGAGTCAGGAGTATGTTTCAGATTCTGTGTCTCCCTCTCTCTCTTCTCCTTCCCTGCTCGCACTCTCTCTCTCACAAATAAATAAATCTTAAGTTAAAAAAATTAAAAAAATAAAATACAGACAAATGAAAATTAGTGGAAATATTTGCACCACCAATAGAAACACAGAAGACAAATTCCCATAATGCTTGTATTGCTTTTTTTTAAGCCACACTGTTAAACAAAACAAAAATCCAATAGAAGAAATAGAGGTAAGAAAAAGGAAATTCATTAGAAAACAAGCATAAATGACTTTTAAAAACTGTAAAGATGAACAACCACAATTTTAGAAAGCAATTGCAAATAAAAATGAAATACTACTACTCTTCTATTGGACAAAAACATTGGTAATGCACACTATAGAAAACGGAAGAGGAAAGAGGCATTTCAGAAATGTAATTGGCGAAATGGTACCTCTTCTTTGGAAGACAGTTTAAGATGATAATGGTAAAAATAACAGTAATAACATTTATTGAGTGTTTGGCATGTTGGACAGACACTGATCTATTTCACATAGTTTAATTTAATTATTCCTCATAACAACCAAATGAAGTGGTTTATATTACTACCCCTCTGAGAAATCAGAGGCACAAGAAGATTAAGACATGTGCTGTGAATGGAGTAGCTGAATTCAAACTCAGTACTAAAAATTCAGTTTAAAATACCAAACTTGACAATATCCATAAAAACTCAACATATTTATACCTGTTATATGTACACCTTCATGGGGGTTAGGTTTTTCCCTACCACACAGAACAAGGAAGGACTATGGTTTTAACAGGGTAAAAGTGGATGTCTCTCCCAAATCAATGAACTTTGGAGGTATACAGCTCAAGTCTGATTGGGCAGCTGTATTCTATGAAGTGCATAGAAATCTAGTTCCTACCAGCTCTTGCTGGAAGAATCTCAGTTCACTTTCCATCCAAACGGTTTGGCCCCAGAGTTCATGATCCAAGGCAACATGTGAATGACATCAAAGAAAAAAATAAAGGACACAAGGCCCACAGCTGTCTCAACTTTCTCAGAAGCTGCCACATGACACTTCCTCTTATATTGCTTTGGCTGCCAGGGAAGCTGGGGTATGTAGTCCTAATTCTGAGTGCCTGTAGGCACAGCTCAACGCTGGTAATAACCTGCAAGGGAAGGAGGTGGAGGAATGGATGTGGAAGAGGTTCTTTCTGTCCTACTGATACCACAATTCCAGTTCTAGGAAATTTCCCAAGATTTTTACATTACAAATCTTCCTTGATTTAGGATGGAGTCACCTCTTGATAAAACCAGTGTGAGTGGAAGTTATTCTAAGCCAAAAATGCATTTAACACGCGTAATGTGCTGAATATCATAGTTTAGTCTAGCCTCTATTATGTGTGTTCAGAATAGTTGCATGAGCTGAAATTATGAGACATCATCTAACACACAGCCTATGTTACATTAAAGTTTAACTGTCTCATGTATTTCAGTGAATACTGTGTTGAAAGCATAAACACAACGGTTGTGTGAGTACAGAATGGCTGTAAGCATATAGATTGTTCACCACCATGATCATGTGGTGGACTGGGAGCTGTGGCTGGCTGCTCTGCCAGGCATCACAGGAGAGGGTCCTATCGCCTCTCATTACCACTGGGAGAGGTCAAAAACTTAAATTTGAAGTACAATTTATCTTTGAAAACGTTTAATGTTTATTCAAGTTTTGGAGAGAAAGAGAGACAGAAAGAGTGCGAGCAGGGGAGGGACAGAGAGAGAGGCACACAGACACAGAATCTCAAGTCAGCCCCAGGATGCAAGTTGTCAGCATAGCCTGAGGCAGACTTGAACTCAGGAGCCGTGAGATCTTGACATGAACTAAAGTCAGATGCTTACACCACTGAGCCAGCCAGGTGCTCTTCAAGGACAATTTCTAAACAATGCTATCATTTTCACACCATTGTAAGGTCCAATAACTAGAAGTCAAACAATATTAAGCCAGGGACTGCTAATCCTCCATTCATCCTTGCAGATATATTTTTGATCATCCTATGCCTGCCAGTAAGCTCACGTCCATGGACTGCATCGTTGAAGCTTTCTTGTCCTCTGGCTTCCATCCATAGTTGGCAGGTATACGAATAGGTAGCCAGAGAGCAAAAGAAAAGCAGTCATTATATGGACTCTGAACTCTGGAATTTTGGCAGTGGCTTATTCCTCAGTCTATGGCCACATCTCCTGTTAGGTGGCTTCTCTCCCAGCCGTGGGCTCATTGGCTTCTAGTAACACTTGTCCTTTCCTTGTCCCCTGGTGCCTGGGAGAGGTGACGTCTTCTCTTGCTCGTCCCCAAGGACTCAACCACTTAGTTTGGAGCCCGTTTTTCTCACCAGCACCTGTGTTCATAGTTTCTCCATTAAACTCTTTCCAGATAAGTTTTTCAAGGCACCACTCACACTCTGCTGGACTCTGGCAGGCAAACATATGTACAAGGACTTTCACGGCAGCATTGTTTTCTATAGTCGTAGACTACAAACAAATTAAATACACATAAACAAGGGACACATTAAATACCTCTAATGAAAACAGGGTAGGAAATACCATGAAGTATATTTAAAAAATAATGTCCCATTGGACCTGATACTTTAATTTTTAACAGGGCAAATCTCATGTCAAACCTTTTCACAATCACAAAAAATCATGTACCTATAAAATAGAGAGGTGTAGATAATATCTTGCTACCAGCTATATATATATTTTTTTTTTCATGTGAGATACGCATATTATATACTTTGAGATTCTGGAAAAAAACCCTACAAACTGTTAAAAGTGGTCTTATTCTGGGGAAGAATAATGGAGGCCTAGTAAAGACATAGATTTACTTTCATTGAACAACTTGTTTTGCTACTATATGAATTTTTACCATGTGTATATTACCTTTAAAAAGCTCGTTAAAGGAAAAAAAAAGGTTTCCTTAGGATACATATAGGGAAGTTTATGAATATGACAATAACACTCCTCTGATATTTCAATATTGCAGTTTGGATCCCAACTTCATCCCCTCCCTACTCTGGCCCCCTTTTCCTCTCCCTCCATACAGGGTCACTAAACTCTCTTTTCTCACACAGGACAGCACTTCCGGGACTACTGTGGTCCTTGCTGTGTGTTCCCCAAGTTGTCACGGCTCTCACTGCACTTGAGGTTCATCATGATCCAGAATCATCTTACATTATATAGTTCTTATAGCTAAGCTTTCAAGGCTTGGCTTTTTAGGAAATTAAACTACCTTTCATATTTCTTCAAAAAAATCTTTCTCAGCTTACAACTCTTAGAATATGGTAAATTCTCCCACGATTGGCTAAAGGACTCTCCAGTTGAATTCAAATGCTCTAGTGTTACTCTGGGTTGAATTCATAGGAACAAAAGTCTTTATTGACCCTTTGTCTTCGGACCCATTCCTTCCTTTATTTGTCAATTGAGCATCAATTTATTGAGTGTCTATTTTATTCCCAAACTGTAGGAGGTGCTAGAACTTAATGAATGGATAGTCCTGGTCCACAGAAATATTAAGTCCTATTGGAGACATGAAAGTGTAAGATGTGTTGGGGCACCTGGGTGGCTCATTTGGTTAAGGGGCCGACCTCAGCTTGGGCCATTATATCACAGCTTGTGAGTTCAAGATCCATGTAGGACTCTGTGCTGACAGCTGAGAGCTGGAGGCTGCTTCGGATTCTACACCTCCTTGTCTCTCTGCCTCTCACCCACTGATGCTCTGTCTCTCTCTCCTCCAAAAATAAAAATACATAAATAAATAAATAAATAAATAAATAAATAAATAAATAAATAAATAAATAAATAAACATTAGGAAAAAAAATATGTGTAAGAGGTGTCAATTGAAGTGTGTATAGAGTTTGAGTCCGGGCATAGAAAGAGAGTGTTGGATCAGGATAAGTAACTAGAGCAACTTTCTAAGAGTATGATTGACGGTGGGTAGTAATAAAAGGTGAGTCGGGGTGCCCTAGGAAGACTCGTGAAAGGGACGTCATGTAACGCATTGGAAACAACGTAACTTAAAGCAGGAAAGCAGGACCCTTGAAGTATTGTATGACCTTTGATAGAAGATTATAATGGTGAGTTAAGCTGTCAGATAACATCATCAGTGTCATCATCACCCTGGAAAGAATCAAAAGGGAAGGGGAAAGGGATGAATTAAGAGTGTCTACTACATCACCAGACACATTAAAGATGCTCAACATCACTAATCAGAGAAACCTGAATCAAAACCACAAAGACGCAGCAATTCACACCTGACAGAATGCCTAGTATCAGCAAGACAAGAAATAACAAGTATTGGTGAGAAGGTAAGAGAAAAAGTAACACCAATGCACTCTTGGTGGGAATGTAAATAGGTGCAGCCACTCTAGGAAACAGAATGCAGGTTACTCAAAACATTAACTCAGAAATACTATGTCATCCAATAATTCCACTACTGGTATTTACCCAAAGAAAAGGTAAACCCCAATTTGAAAAGAGGCATGCACCCCTGTGTTTACTAAAGCATTATTTATGATAGCCCAGATATGGAAGCATCCCAAGAGTCTGGCAACAGATGAATTCATAAAGAAATGTAGTGTCCATATAATGGAATATAATTTAATTTTTTTTAAAAAAAGGAATAAAACCTTGCCGTTTGCAACAACATGTGTGAACCTAGAGGGTATTATGCTACGTTGGATTATTCCGATAAAAGGAAATACCATATAATTTCACTTTTATGTAGAAGCTAAAATACAAAACAGAAAAACAAACAGACAGATTCTTCAATACAGAGGACAAACTTGGTTACAAGAGGAGAAGTGGGTGGGGTGTGTAATATAGGGAAAGGTGACTAAGAGTTACAAACTTCCTGTCATAAATTACATAACTTACAGAGATGAAAAGTACAGCACAGGAAATATAGTTGATATTATAACAACACGATATGGTGAAAAATGGTGACTACATTTACCACGGAGAGCACTGAATAATGTATAGAATTATCAAATCGCTATTTTATACACCTGAAACTAAAATAACACTGTATGTAATCTATACTTCAATAATAGAAAATTAAAAATGAAAAAAAAGAGCATCTATTACCGTTGTTATCTGGGAAATAAAAAAAAAAGAGAATAGGTTAGAGATTTGATAATTATTTTAGCCTGCCTTAAAATACGTAGCAATTAAGATGCTGCATCTAAACATACCCATGGTGATGGGGAAGACATCTAGGTATAAAACATATTATAAATAGGTATAAATAGGTATAAATAGGTATAAATAGGGCATATTATACATGTATACATATTATACATCTAGGTATACATATTATACATATTATATGTATACATATATATGTATACATATTATACATCTAGGTATACATATGTATATGTATGTATACATATATATATATATATATGTATATGTATACATATATATGTATACATATTATACATCTAGGTATAAAAATTTTTTTTTTTTTTAACGTTTATTTATTTTTTGGGGACAGAGAGAGACAGAGCATGAACGGGGGAGGCGCAGAGAGAGAGGGAGACACAGAATCAGAAACAGGCTCCAGGCTCTGAGCCATCAGCCCAGAGCCCGACGCGGGGCTCGAACTCACGGACCGCGAGATCGTGACCTGGCTGAAGTTGGACGCTTAACCGACTGCGCCACCCAGGCGCCCCTCGGTATAAAACATATTATAAATAGGTATAAATAGGTATAAATAGGGCATATTAAGGAATTTGCTGACAGTTGATCATGAGGAAGTCTAAGGGCATGAACAATTGGCCCAGGACCAGTAAGAATGCAAAGGTGGGGGCAGGGTGTGGATAGGAAAGGTGTTTTCTTTCATGCTGCAGTGTGGGGGAACCACAGCTTGGAAGGCAGTGATGGAATAACTTTTGCATGTTACAAAGTCCACTCTAAGCGGAGTAGAGATATGAGCTCCATCATGAGGCTCCACTGATGCCAAGCAAAATACGGAGGGGTGCGGCATAGAGGAAATGTGGTTGCCATAGTATCCACAGAAGTGAGCTACTAATTGAATCATACTGGTGAGGAAATGAGAGGAATTACACTAGGATAAAGAATAAAAAATGGAGAAGGAAATTTTGGGAACATGTGCTCGTTTGAGGTTCTTTGTGAGATGACGTCTTCACAAAGCGTAGGACACAGACAAGAATTGGAATGACTCAATGTCCAATTTTTACTTATACCCTCTCCCTATATTCAGTGTGATTTTACTCTACTATTTAATGCCTGAACCTCTTGTCTCCTTCCTACTCCAACCTTGCCTAGTTAATACCTACTCACTCTTTAAGGATTAGTTCAAGATACCAACCCATCTGAAAAGTCCCTTTCAACACTTCATCTCCTTCCTCTGAAGGCTGAGTTACATGGATTTTCCCTTCACACTCTCCACATGCTCCATGCATCTTTGGACCATTACACCATAATATCTGTCTCCCCTACATGATTGTAAACTCCTTGTGATTGTAAGCGCCTTGTGTTAGGGTCTACCCCCTCATCTCTAATGTCCCAAGCATATAGCACAGTGCTTCGTAGGACTCAGTTGGCTCTCAGTGATTGCCGAATGAGATAATGAATCTAGAGTGGGAATAGGAACATTCTTGTCTCTCATACTGCGGTTGGGGTTGAAAGTTGTGTTGAAAGGTGTCATTATGAGGTCTGAGTGAGAGTTTGAAGGTGTCTACAATCTACGTTCTATCTATGAGAAAAGAGCCATTTCCCAGGGAAAGGTGAAAAAGATAGGTTGAGGGAAATGATGGAGGTATGGAATAGCTGCTGTGGGGAGAAGACCGCTTAAGATTGGCAAGAAGCTGTGGGGGTATGTTGACATCCGCAACCATAAAATTAGAGTGAGTGACCCTAGTGACTGTGAGTCCCTGTAACAGTTCACTGGGCTGAGTGACACAGAGGATGGGCTGACAGAGTGGAGGACTCATCCAAGCTTCAAGGCCACCAAAGCAGATGCAGCAGAGGACTAGGACGCTCCAGCACAAAGTGACATACTGAGGTGTATACACTGCATTTGGTAGGGAAGTGGAGCCACAAGGGATGATATGCAGGGAAATGAGACGGAGGAAGGAGGGACCACAAGTCTCTATCGGGCTGAAGAAGAGAAGTTGTGAAGTCAAGTAGTAAGACACCTGGTTAGGGGAGGTTATCTTCTCAGATATTGGCACGTTGAGTTTGACATTCTAGCAAGAGACATCTGGATGATCATAGAGCTCAAATACCATCACGGAAGTTAGCTACTGGAGGAAAGTGACTCTTAAGGTTGTGGGAGCCAGAAAGTTTAAAGAACCCTGAAGCTACATTGCTAGAGCAATTTTACCAGGATTCTGAAATTGCCCACAACAGAGGTAGGAGCAACATGAGAAGAAAGAAGAGTAGGAAGGGACTCCAGAAATTTCCATGAAGAAAAGGGTGGCACTCTGGGATTGAATAGATGGACTAAGGAGGTGAAGGCAGGAATTTCAGGGGAGTAGAAACATCATGGTCTGGAGGTGGTAACAAGGGGCCTGTAGATCACTATCCAGCCTCTTCCTTAATCCTGAAGGAATTTTCTCTCTACTGGAGCAATGTCTCCAACCTCTAGAACCTACACGGCATTTATCTTTGTTCCTCATTCTGGCATCTTGATTCTGTTTGCTGAGACATCTCTTAAATGGAGTCCCCAGTGTGATTCTTTTTTTTTTTTCATGGGCATCACTACATGTCCCAGAATGTTATGACATCAAAACGAATATGGCCTGTTTTTCATTCCTTCATGTGACCAATGGGACCAAGTCTACTGGACGTAGACTGAGTTTCACTCCAAATGATGATGGACTCAACATGCTACTTTGCCCAAGAAATATACTTGTATATTAGATGATCCTCCCAGAAATAACAGTGGTACCCAACCCACCCAGCAGACTTGGCAAGTAAGGCAGCCTGCTAAGAACACATCAAAATGCAAACATGTTTTCTAGTGATGCATCTTTTAGCAGGTAGGCAGGTAGTCCAAAGCCAAAGAAGTAAATTATTTTAAGTTAGGGAATGAAAGGAAGGTAAACTGCCATAAAGGTATGTTAAACTGTTGGGAAAAAGGAGTAGAATATGAGTGTCATAAATTCACAATCATTCATACAGGACATCATATATATATTCCAGGAATTTTAAGATAGTAACATGTGGTTCATATGGTAGGGAAAGCTCCACTATTGCCACTCTCTTTATGCTCTGCCAATAACGTGGTCACCATGAAAGCTGCCTGACACCTACTAAAAAACGCAATTAATAACATATGATAATGGAGCGCCCATACAATACCATGGTAGACATGTGTGGGCAGAGGTTAGGAAGCCCAGAACATGGTCCCTGTCCTTAAGAAACCTGAAACGTAAGCGAAAGTGAAGTGAAACCAATAAGAGTTAAAAACTGTGTTAAAATAACTGGTTGACTTCTAGTCAGCATCAAGAATCAGACATGTTATTTCTGTGGAACTGTGAACATCGCCTCTGTGTTAGAGAGTTCTCTTGAGTTTTACACTGTTGCGAAAAACTGGCCTTTTCTGAGCCTTGGCAATTCCCAAACTTGTGCATTGTGACACAAGCCTGTCAGATCAGAGGGCTCCTTATATGCTGCTTCCTGCAGAATGAGCTGGCAGTTTTATCTGTCTTCCACACCACCTGGCTTAGCAAATTAGATCATATTAGGGCTATTGTCTCAGAGACAATAAGAGGCATCTGTAACTGAAAGAGACCATGATGATATCTTCTAAAGAGACCTTGAAGAGTAGAAAGGTCAACAAGACGAGTATAACTATCATCAGTGGTTTTTTGTTTTTTTTTTTAACCCGTCCTTCTCTTCCTCTGTTATACAGGCTACCCTTTAGTAAAATCTATAAAATCAACATATTTCTTTTATCTTGGCACAGAGTGTTGTGAGAAAGAGTAACTTACATTATGCAGCACATTTTTATGTACAAAATCCTTCTGCATACATGAACTCTTTTGGTCCTCAAAGCAAACACTATAGAAGTAAGAATTGTTGACACAATTTACAGAAGATCATTTGGGGTTTCGGCTCCATTCACTCCACCACTACAGGTGAGGAAACAGTTACCTTTCCCACTCTCATGAGCAGGAGTTCCCCTCCTTATAGATCAGACAAGTCTTGTTCTAAATGTCACCCATGTTTCAAGGCTCTGCCTATCCTACCTGCCAATTCTTTCTACTAATTCTCTCCATTCAATTCAATTCAATTCAATTCAATTCAGTTCAGTACATTCGATTCAATTCAACTCCATTCAATTAACTCAATTCAACTCAATTCAATTGGCAATTAACAAGGGCTACCCATAAGTCAAACTGCATACTAGGAACTGCAATGACCAAATTGACCCCCTCAAGGAG
Organism: Puma concolor; assembly: GCF_028749965.1. Taxonomy (NCBI): domain Eukaryota; kingdom Metazoa; phylum Chordata; class Mammalia; order Carnivora; family Felidae; genus Puma; species Puma concolor. The sequence goes on along the minus strand of NW_028240236.1, from coordinate 1,605,986 downwards.
TGGCCAAATTATCTAGGGAGACAGGCACGCAAATTATTACAATATGGCAAAAAGTACAGTACAGGGCACTGCACATGTTACCACAAGAGTTCCAAGAATTGACTAATTAACTCTGCCTGGTGGGATTAAGTACGTAATGGTTGACGCAAAGTTGAAATATGATTGATGAGGGTAGAGAGGGCTTCTCAGGCAGATGCAAATTTACCTATGCCAAGGGAAAGAAGTGGGGAACCGCAGGACGTTCAATCTACTTCCTGCACATAGCAACATCCTATATAATTGGAGGAAAGCAGCACAAAACTTTCTTGATGGCCACTGACAAAAGTGAGGTCAGAAGGCTACTTCCTCACACCCCTAGACCTCTAGTTCACAACTTCCTTCTCCGCAAACTTCCAACTGTTCCCAACCCTTCTTCACTCTGGTCTTATAACTTTGCGTATTACCGCAGTGAGAAAACCAGGTCAGTGATAAGAGATTTTGCGAAATGACCTATCGCATCTACCATTCCATCTACATCTATTTCCTTATGCTCTGCTTTCACCAACATTAATATGAAGGATCTGTTCATTCCTCTCTGAGCCAATTATCTTTTGGACACTAGACCAAAGTCACTCTTGCCCTGTTAAGAACATTTCTGTCAGCAATTCTCCCCCACTCTGCCATATCATCATTTCCATCAGCAATATGGAAATTACAAAAATGCTTTTATTTCTCAAATTTTAGAAAGGAAAAGCAAAGCCCTTTCTTGACCCTGCTCCCTTCCCTTCCCACTGCTGCCTCACTTTTCTCCCTCATTTGGTCACAACGCTCCTTGAAAGAATTGCCTTACTCCCTGTCTACAGTCATTCTCCTCCAATTCTCTGTTGAATCCACTCCCATTCGGCTTTTCCCCGGTGCTACTGAAATGGTTCTCATCACATGTCAATGACATCCACTTTGCAAAACACAGTGATTATTTATATTTTAATAATTTTTCAAGTGTATGTATTCATTTTGAAAGAAATGGAGAGTGAGCAGGGGAGGATATGAGACAGATGGAGGCATAGAGAGAATCCTAAGCAGACTCCACACTGTCAGCATGGAGCCCGACCTGGGGCTTGAATCCACAAACCAAGAGATCATGACCTGAGGTGAAACCAAGAGTCAGACATTTAACCAAGTGACCCCCCCATGTGACCCTGATGATCATTTATTTGACCTCATCCTATTTGACTTGCCATCAGCACTTGACCAATTTGATACCTCCTTCCTTGAAACACATTCCTTACCAGGCTTCCTGGACTCGAGAGCCTCCTCATGTCTCGCCTATTCCTTCAGTGGTAACTGTGTCTAGTTTCCTTCGCTAGGTTTTCCACATCTTGCAGTACTTTAAGAGTTAGAGACCCCAGAGCCCAGTCCTTGCATGTCTTCTCGCTCATCCATTCTCACTCCCTAGCTGATCTCATGCGATCGCATACTAAGTAATCCAGCCTAGAGTCCACACTAAACTTCTTAGTTTAAACTCCGGATGCCTATATCTAACTACATTCACAAAAAGGCAGCGTGGATGTCTGATAAGCATCTCAAAATCACCATGTTAAAAGAGCAAGTCCTGATGTTTCCCCTAAAACCCATCATCCCTAACAGACAACTTAAAATTACCACCAACATGTGGTCCAGCCCAAAAAAACAAATACAAAAACAAAAACGAGAACAAAAGAACAAAGAAACACAACAACAACAACAAAAAAAACAAACTTGGTGTCATCTTTTATATCTGTTTTTCTCATACCTTATATTCGAACCACAAGCAATCCTATTATATCCACATTTATAGTATACACATGATCATAATTTTCTCACTATGTGCCCTTTTTCCATCCTTATTCAGGATGGAAGTTATTTCAGGATTAGTATAGTAACCTCCTTATTTTGTTGCTGTTGTTGCTTGTATGCTTGCTTCCCACTCCATCCTGCTCCCCAGACAATAGTCAGAGTGATTTGTTTAACCTACAAATTAGGGTCCCCTGGGTGGCTCAGGTGGTTAGCCATCTGACTCTTGATTTTGGCTCAGGTCATGATCCAGAAATCATGATGTCATGGGGTCAGAACCTGCATTAGGATCTGTGCTAGGCATCAATTAGGCATGAAGCCTGTTTGAGATTTTCTCTCTCTCTCTCTCTCTCTCTCTCTCTCTCTGTCTCTCTCTCTCTCTCCCTCTAAACCCCTGTGGGCACTCTCATTAAATTAAATAGAAAGATAGATAGATAGATAGATAGATAGATAGATAGATAGATAGATAGATAGATAGATAGATAGATAGATAGATAGATAGATAAAACAAACTCAAATGTGAATTTGGTCAGACTACTGAACTGACTTTCCATCTCATCGAAAATAAAAGTCAAAGTCCTTATAATGACTTTCACATTCTTCATGATATGCACCCCACACATGCCCTCTCTGACTAAAGAAATAAATGAGTTAATGAGTGAATGGTTGGTAGAGAAGAGGAACATAAGATTAGATTAACCTTATAGAATTAATCAGATGATGAGCAACATTCTAACTAAGCCAAGAAGTGTCTTCAGGTTTATTTGAATACAATGGGTAGTCATCAACGTCATTCGGGCAAAATAACTATCTCCTGTTAACTGTTTCTAGGATCCAATTCATATGTCACCTTCTACATTAATCCTCACTCTTTAGTAATCTCCCAATCCCACATGAAATCCATTCAAAGGAAACTTTGCTACTCCTTTAATGTGTCACATTTTCAATCTTCCATGTGTTGCTCTCTCTCTCTCCCTCTTTTTTTTTCTTGCCTGCAATGCCCTTCCTTACTCTGTTGATTTGAAATATGTCTTCTCTAGAAGACTCACTTCAAGTGACTCTCTTTTTTTTTTTTTTTTTTTTGAACGTTTATTTATTTTTGGGACAGAGAGAGACAGAGCATGAATGGGGGAGGGGCAGAGAAAGAGGGAGACACAGAATCGGAAACAGGCTGCAGGCTCTGAGCCATCAGCCCAGAGCCTGACGCGGGGCTCGAACTCACGGACCGCGAGATCGTGACCTGGCTGAAGTCGGACGCTTAACCGACTGCGCCACCCAGGCGCCCCTGACTCTCATTTTTTAAAGCACTCCCTGGGTGCCCTAGAGAATCATGTGTTTTCTTCTTTGCAATTCCATAGTACATTTATACACCTCTATTACAGATGTTATCAACTCAGTATAGTTAATTTGTTTACACAGTGGCATCCCTGGATACCAAGTCCATTATTAGTTCTAGGTAAGACCTCTGTTCTTTGTATACAGTGCCTACAACCTAGTCCGTGCTCAATGCATGCTTGATGAATGGAAACGAGGCAGGAGAATAGAATGAAAATTAGTAGAGGGAATATATAAGAGAAACCAGGAGAGTCAAATGTTATCAAAAACAAAAGAAGAGGTATTTTCAAGAGGTAAGGTGTGGTCCGTTCTTTAGAGTTTGGTGTTTGGTTTACTTGTGTTTGAAATAAGATACAGGTATCATCGCATTTACCAAGTAGGAGGTATGTGGAAATAAAATAGTCAAATTTCAGTAGCATATGGCAGAAATTACCTTATATCCAAGCAGTGACTTAATATGAGCAATTGTGTGTTCAAACCATCAGGAGAAGTGTTAGTTAAGTGGGGTGTACACTGCACTCCCAGAATCCAAAGACAACCCTGCAGAATTGTCTTGCCAGAATAACCCCAGCAGACTCACTGGTCTGTCCAGGCAGACTCACTGGTGTTCTTGGCCTAGGGTATCACTAGGTAAGAGTCAAGTGTCGGTAGGTTGGGTTCTTATCTGGAGAAATCTACTTCTGAGATTATTTGGGTTTCGGACAATTAAGTTCCTTGCAGTTATACAACTGAGGTCTTCATTTTCAGATTGTGGGATGGCCAGCCGGAGAAAACTCTCTGCTTTCTATGGGTTTATGATGCATGGGTTCATGATGATACTAGGTTGATCCAGAAAATCTCTCTGTATAATACAACACGACTATAGAAATGATCTCTCTTCATATTCATGGGTTGGCAGCTTTAAGGTATGGAACGTTTGGGACTATTTTTTTTTTTTTTAGAATAATGTCTACCACATTCTGTTTAAAAAAAAAAAAAAAAACAGCTGTAGAACCAATAGATAATACTTTTCACCTTCTCAATTAGTAAGATTCAACAGAGAAAAATTCTCTTTCTCATATATATATATAATATATATTATAATATACAATATATTTATATATATATTTATGTTTATTTATATTTATATTAATACATTCATATAAAATATGAATGTATTAATATAAGTATATTTATATATTTATGAAAATTTATTTATTTATTTATGTATTTATGTATTTATGTATTTATGTATTTATTTATTTATTTATTTATTTATTTATTTATTTATTTATTTATTTATTTATTATAAGAAATTGGCTCCCATAAATATGGACGCTGACAAGTCCCAAGATCTTCAGGATGTGTTGGCTAGGTGGAAACCCACGAGATCTGATGGCATTGTTCTTGTCCAATGGCTGGCAGGCTTGAATCTCAGGTAGAGCTGCTGTTTCAGTCTGAATCTAGGGAAGAGACCAATGACCCAGTTGAAAGACATTCAGGCAGGCAAGAGTAATTCCCTAGTATCCCTGGGAGAATCATCCTTATTGTATTCACTCCTTCTCACTGATTACATAAGGCCCACTTACATTAGGAAAACAATCTGTTTTACTCACTGTACAGACTCAAGTATTTCCCATCACAAAACACCAGAAAAACATTTCACCAAGCATCTGGACCTCTGTGGCCCAGTAAAGTTGACACATGAAATTAACCATCATATCTTCCAAATTTCATGCAAGCGCATGAAGCGGATGAACCTAAGCCCTATCAAGAACCCAAGCTACAGAGGCACCAGGAAGGTTGATAAGGTGCATTAGCACAGCGTCTTTCAAATATTTATCCCCAATCTACTGTAAGGAACACATATTTCGCCACAGCCCAGTATAAGCATACACATACACATACACATACATATAAATAAATGAAATAAACAACATTTCATGAATTATTGGTTATCCATACTAAGGGTAAATGTACTTTTATATTTTCTTTTTGGTTCTATTTATTTTAATCCATTCTTCCCTTGAGCCACAGCTTCATGACCTTCCAAAAAACAAGGCATAACTAGTAAGGTGTACTGACTTTCAGGGTCAATCTTTGGGAAGTAATATTCCTTCAGTTATATGTTTCACAATGTCTGACATGCAATACTCTCTTTGTTAAGTTGAATTGAATACAGAAAATGGGCTTCCAATTCAGTCTTAATACATACTAAGAAAATTCTGAATCCTTTTATCAGGATAGGTCCATAACTATCGAACAAAATGAAACAACAGGTACCAAGAGATGCCCTTTGGATGTCTCCAACCCTATTCAGAAAGGCTAAGTTTACAAGCCCACTGAAACACAGGGGACCATTTCTTTCTTGGGGAAAATGAGCAACAACGGAATGTTCACGTGCAAAGAGCAGACAGGACTAATTATTACAAAGAGGTGTTGAAGCATGTAGAAATTTTCCACTTCTATGCCACTTATAATTAGTGCTTGTCTCCCTTGGATTATCATGTCAATGCATAAGGCACAGTTAGAAAACATTGTTACCCAACAATGGCAGCTCTCAGGTTTCATGTTTCTGTTATACACCCCCATAGGTTGAACTGTGTCTCTGCAATAGTGAAGGCCCTAGAGAAGAATTCACCCACTTTGCACCACTCACTCTCCCTGATTAAGCTGTTCTGCAGGGAAACGGCTTACTTTTTTAAATGCTTGCTTTTTGTTCCTTGATAAGCAGCAGACATATTTCTGAGCGCAGCATTTCTATTTAACTGTACTCATGCCCTAAAGAGATTCTAGGGATCAGCTCAGGGAGTCCACTTGAATTGATCTTCTTCATCTCTATTGCAACATTACTGGCAGACGTTCACAGTCAGATTTCATTCTGTCGTTCTGAGAGAAACGGAGGAATTTGGCTTTCTGAACCAAGACCACATTATGGAATTGTCTGCACTCAGTTGCAAAAGATTGTGAATGAGGAGGAGACGGGCATTATATGATCCAGGATGTGAGGTTGTAGGGTTAGCTTATGGTGGTTGTAACCAAACCTTAATATTGTGTGGAGACTAGACAACCTTGAAATCCCTATAATGTGATGGTCTGGGGACTCTTACCATATAGATTGTCAAAAATTTGTTATATGTCCGATACAGAAGCAATAGAACTCATTCACTTAATATAGATTTAATGAGCATATACTATGTGGTATTTAGAGCTCTACTCTTGTAGGAGAAGTGAATAAAGTACTCCAAAGATGATCAACGGGGCTCAAACAGACTCTGGTCTCTAGCTTAGAGACCTCGCTTCTGGGTTCTTCTTCCTTTGTTTGGTGCATGTGAGAAAACCCCCACACATAAGGAAGCTGACGACTATAAATTACCCTCCCCACTTTACTCTATGCTCAGACGTTTGGTGAGCCAAACTCTCTGACCAAACTCTCTGAGTGCCACTTGGTTTTTCCTCCAGTGTTCCAGCCTGGTTCGAAAACATACTAGATTTCTGACCAGGAAACCCAACCGCACTGGCCCATTGTTGCCCCCGGTTTGGGAGAACGGCGAGGTGGTGGCAAAGCAAAGGCTCCAAAGGGAGAAAGTGCATGCTCTGCCTGAATTTCCTCAGCCTACTTCTCCGTTGTCTTAGGCAGGTCCTACTCCATGGAACTGGTAAGGCCGGGGCCCCGAAGTGTCAGGCATACCCAAAAGAGGGGAAGGGGGACATGATCAATCCCCAGAGGACTTAATAGGTGTACCAGGTAGAAAATTTTGTGGAAGGAAATGTAATGGACTCTGGTGTGTATGTGTGTGTGTGTGTGTGTGTGTGTTTGTGTGTGTGTGTGAGAGAGAGAGAAAGAGAGAGAGACAGAGAGAGAGACAGAGAGAGAGACAGAGAGAGAGAGAGAGAGAGAGAGAGAGAGAGGATGTGCAGCTAAGCCAGGGTTGCCAGTCGAGTTAGAGTTTGTGGCTTCATGGACGGACACCCTTAAGGACCCCAAAAGTCTGTGGAGTCTGAATGGGCTCCCCTGTGTCATTGTGAGAGTATAAAGTCAAGGGCGGTATCGGATCAGATTCCTTTCACAAGTCACAAAGCCGAGTCCACTATAGTCAAACCTCTCCTAAACTTTCCCTCAGGAATGCGACCAGAGGAGTATCTGAATAGTCCTCTCATCTGGCGGTATATCCTAACTTTGTCCGTTTTTGTGACAGCAAATATGAGAAAGAAATTAATAATGGGATGAAAACAGAGTAAGCCTACGATTTTAGAGGTCGTGATCAAAAATTGTTAAAAGGGGTTTTCAGGTTACCATGGGGTGACAACGACACCCAAGAAATTAAGGAAATTTTGTGAACTAGAATGGCGCACATTCAATGTAGGATGGCCTCCAGAGGGGACGTTAGATGCTCAAATACTGCAGCAGGTTTGGCTAATAGACACTGGGAAACCAGGCCACCCTGATCAATTTCCGTACATCAACTCCTGGCTTGAAATTGCCCCAAATCTACTGCCTTGAAGGTGATCATCATTAGCAAGCAGAGCCAGGCAAAGGTTTAGCCACCTTATCTGGAGGCTCCCCCAGGGAGCCAAAGAAGCGACCCACTACTGCTCTAATATTTGAAGGAGATATGGAGGAAGATATTTTCTTTCCACCTCCTCATGACTCTTCAAGCTCCCTCCCCCCTCCCCCGGAACTTGAGACACCTCCTGCATCTGTCTCTCCAGCCACAGCCAGAGTCAGTGCGTTGCCACCACAGTCAGTGCCGCCCATCTCCCCGCAGCTCTCAGACCCAGATAACCCACCCCACATGGGCTATCAGCCAGACTGCGCCCCAGACCCAGACCTAAAACTCTCCAAATGTATGTAACGGAGACGAGAGAGCCTGAAAGACAGAATCAGGATGGACCAGTCCAGACCAGCCATTCCATGATGTGTTATCTACCTTTCTCTACAACCGACCTCCTCAATTGGAAACACAACACTCCACCATACTCTGAAAAGGCACAAGCAATGGTTGACTTGATGGAGTCCCTCTTCCAGACCTACTGACAGACTTGGGAAGATTGTCAACAGTTAATCCATACTTTGTCGAATTAAAAATAAGGATGACAGAAACATGACAGTACCTAGAAGATCACACATCTCCAGGAATCAATGACCCTATATCTGGGCTCAAGGTGCATGCCTGAAGAACACCCAACATGGTATTTCACCACAGAAGGAGGACAGGACCACGTCTGAGGATACCAGAAAGCCCTCCTTCAGGGAGTCTGAGCTGGAGTCAACAATCCCATGAACATGACTAAAATATCATCAGTCACACAGCACCCTGGGGAGTCTCCCGGAGACCACTATGAAAGATTCTGTGAGGCGTACCGTGTATACGTCCCGTTTGACCCCGTGGCACCAAATAGTCAACAGATGGCAAATACCTCTTTAGTGGCACAGTCTGCCCCAGATACCCGACGAAATCTCCAGAGGTTGGAGGGCTTTGCCAGATGAATATCACTCAGCTGTTAGAGGTCGTCAATGCAGTTTTCATGAACAGAAATTTGCAGCTGAAAGAGAAGGGAATAGTAAAAAAGAAGGCCACCTTTCTCACAGCAGAACTAAAGAACAGATGCTGCTGTTTTTTAGCAGCATCGAAAAACCCCAACCACAAAAAGGGGGGAAGCCCATAGCCCCCTTCGCAAGGGACCAGTGTGCATACTGCAAAGGCAAGGGAAACTGTAAGAATGTCCGAATTGGATGGGGACCTCAAAACCCAGCCAATATCTGGAGGAACCTCGAGGTGAGAACCTTCTTGATCTGGCCGGGGTAGAAATGGACTGAGGGGGACCGGACTCTTTCTTTCTTGGCCCCCATGAACCCACAGCTGAAATGAGGTGGAGGGCTGAACAATAACTGTCATGGTTGAAAATCTCTTCAACTGGGGCTGAATACTCTTGGTTACTTCCCTGGTAGCGCCCATAGGCCAAAAGACAGCAAGCATACTTGTTGCGACTGGGAAACAGGTAATTAAACAGCCCTTCTGTCAAGATCAACAAGGTGCACTTGGGGGTCACAAGGCCCGGCATGAGTTCCTCTACTTACTTGACTGGCCGATCCTCTCCTGGGCCGCGATCTACTCTCCAAACTTGGGGCCCAGATACCTTTTGAACCCACTGGACACACTAGCCTCCAATTAAACCCAAGGCAGAAGGAAACCCTGGTCTTGGCAATACCACTGCCAAGGGAAGAAGAATGGAGACGGTTCTGTGCCCAGGTCTTACCTTGTCGCCCCTAAGAATTCAGGCTTACGTTCCCCTCCCTATGGGATGATGATAACCCGCCTGAAATAGCTTGGAAACGGGTCCCAATCATTGTTGACCTGATCCCTGCAGCGCAACCTCAGACACCAAGGCAGTACCCCCTTCCACTAGAGGCCAGAATGGGCATACAAGAGCACCTGACCAAGCTCAGAGAAAGAGGTATTCTAACTGAGTGTCAATCAGTTTGGAATACCTCACTCTTGCCAAGCAAGAAGCCAGGAGGAGGACACCAACTAGTACAGGATTTGAGGGCCATTAGCAAAGTGACTCTTTCCTTACACCCAGTCATTCCGAACCCTCAGTATACTCTCCTCAGCCAAATTCCATGGTCAGCCAGAAGGGTTGCGTGCTTTGACCAGAAGGATGCTTTCTACTGCCTCTGCCTGGCTCCACAAAGGCAATCATTGTTTGCCTTTGAATGGACTGAGCCCGTTACAGAGTGCCAGATGCAGCTGACCTGGACACCACTTTCCCAAGGTTTCAACAACTCGCCCATTCTTCTGGGGGAAGCCCTAGGTTCAGATCTCGCTGACATTCTGAAGGTAACTGCAGGATATGCCCTTCTCCAATATATAGAAGACCTCCTTTCCAGTGACACCCAGGAAGACTGTATGAAAGGTACACAGGCCCTCCTACAGCTCTGATCCTACTTTGGGTACCAGACCTCTTGGAAAAAGGCACAGATTCGTCAGCAGCAGGTCCAATACTTAGTCTCCCTCCTCACAAAAGGAAAAAGAGAACGAGGACCGGAAAGTAAGAAAGTGTGGCACCACACTGCCATAGCCCCAAACAAAATGAGGCTTGTGTGAATGTTTAGGGGCCAGGGGGTTCTGTCGCATTGGGAATCCTCAGATGCTCAGCCATAGTGAGTTCCCTCTATGACCTTTTGGAAGGACCAAACTGGGAGCTCCTCGCATGGACTGAGGAGGTGAGGCTGCTTTCACAGAAATAAAGTTGGCTCTGGGAGAAGCCCCAGCCCTTGGTTTGCCTGACATAGACAGACCCTTTAACTTCTTCACACACGAAAAGGAGTGCTCACTCAGAGCATGGTGCCTCGGCAATGGCTAGTGTTCTAACTGTCAAAAAAAAAATTGATCCTGTGGCTGGAGGATGGCCCCTTTGCCTCAGACTTCAGAGCCACAGTCCTGCTCATCAAGGATGCAGACAAGCTCACACTGGGCCAAACATTTAATGTTAACGTCCCACACATGGTCGTGTGGCTCACAAGCAACCAAGGATATCATTTCCTCTCCATTTCTCAGCTGACACAATCCCAAGGCCTTCTCTATGAGAACCCAAGGCTCACTCTCAAAACAGTGTAAGAACACTAAACCTGGCCACCTTCCTTCCCACAGAGGAGGGAGAACCTGACCATGACTGTTCTGGAGTAGTGGATGAAGTCTACGCCAGCTTCCCAGACTTCCAAGACCAGGGTATAACAAGCCCAGGGATCACCCTGTTCAGCGATGGGAGCAGGTTTTTAGAGGAGTGCAGCCAAAGAGCAGGGTATGCGGTCATCACTACCACGGAAGTTCAGGAAGCTAAGGCCTTGTCGGAAGGATGGTCGGCACAATGGGCTGGACTCAGTACGCCTTAACCTGAGCCATCATCCTTACAAAAGTAAATGAGTTAACATCTACATCAATTCCATGTATGGCTTTGCTACTGTGATGTACATGGGGCCATCTATAGAGAAAAAGGCCTCCTTACCGCTTCAGAGAAAACTATCAAAAACGAGGAAGAAATACTAAAGCTTCTTGAGAACATATGGCTACCAGTCAAAGTAGCTATCCTACACTGTAAGGGACCTCAGAAATGAGATGACCCCATAAATCAAGGAAATCACCAGGCCGACAAAACAGCCAGAGTGGCTGCATGAGGTGACCTAGGTGAAGCTCCTACCTACACTCTGACTCTTGCGCCCCAGAAGGAAGCCTCCCCACCCATGGACACAAGTGAAGAAAGAAGTTGGGCTTCCACAGAAGGGGACACACTAAGCAAAGACGGATGGTGAGTCTTGTCCCATCATCTATGTGAAAGCAGCTAGTGAAGGAAGATAACTAACTCACCCTCTTAGGGAAAACTGCTCTAGAGGTCCTCTTCAAAAATAACTACGGTATCAGCAAACTGCCGGCATTACGCCAGGCTGTCAGTGAATAATGTGTAACGTGTGCCAAAAACAATGCTTGCTCGGCCCCACGGCCCCTGCCTGGTTCCCAAAGGATGGACATAGGGGTGGACTTTACCAACATACAACCAAATAAAGGGTTGAGGTACCTCCTTGTAATAATCTGCACCAATTTGGGATGCGTCCAAGCTTTCCAGACCAGAATGGGATGAATTCACGAGGTGGCCAAAGGTCTTCTTTTTTTTTTTTTTTTTTAAAGTTTTTTTTTTCAACGTTTATTTATTTTTGGGACAGAGAGAGACAGAGCATGAACGGGAGAGGGGCAGAGAGAGAGGGAGACTCAGAATCGGAAACAGGCTCCAGGCTCTGAGCCATCAGCCCAGAGCCTGACGCGGGGCTCGAACTCACGGACCGCGAGATCGTGACCTGGCTGAAGTCGGACGCTCAACCGACTGCGCCACCCAGGCGCCCCTAGCCAAAGGTCTTCTATGGGAGATTGGGCTTAACCACACACAGTAATAATGGACCTGCGTTTGGAGCGGACATTATACGAACCCTAACAAAGTCCCTTAACATTGCCTGGAAACTGCACACTGCTTAACGCCCCCAGGGCTCAGGGAAAGGTAGAGCAGATGAACTGCACCCTCAAGGAAACCCTGGCCAAGTTCCACCAAGAGACTAGCCCCCATGGTCAGATTTGATTCGGCTGGTCCTCCTGTGTGCCCAATGCCCGCCTGGGGCACTGGGATTCTCCCCTTTGGAGTTATTATATGGGCGATCCTCCACCCGACCCCTACGCACACACACACGTTTAGGAAAGCTCCCAGGAGATGTACACCAGATTGCACGCAAGGAAATAAGATAACAGCTCCAGAACTTGGGGGCAGTCCTAAACATGTTAGAGACACACCATAGAGAGGGTCACCATTTCCTTAGGGACCCCCGTTCACTTCTTTCATCCAGAAGACTCTGTGTGGGTCAAAGATTGGAAGAAGGAACCTCTTATACCATGGTGGACTGGGCCTCACACTGTTATTCTAACAACTCCTACAGCCCCCAAAACTTCAGGTATCACCCCATGGGTCCATCACTCCACAGTTAAGAAGTCCAACTCAGAAGAACCCACAACCTGGCGAAGTGATCCAGATCCAGTCATCACGCTTAACCTTCCCTCAAAAGGGAACTGACCCCTGACGTGTCCAGCCGTGCTCCAGCCACACCATGGGAGATGACTGGTCTGCACACAGCAGAAGCTTGAGGAACAAATGCATGAACCAAGCCCAGGGATTTGAATGCAACTCTGGCAACACTTGCGCCTTACTGGTGTCATAAGCCTGGTCTTACTTCTTACTGTTGGGCTGATAGAGACTCCGCCAACAAGCTGCACATGGTGCAAAAGATGCATCCTGAGCCTCACGTACCTCCTCTGGATGGGAGGGTTCCAAGTATTGCCTGTATATTATGATAACCGCTCTCACCCTCACAACTGCAACTTATCCACTTTGCCCCCACAATTGTTTTAGGACAATAAGGGTGTCCAGGGTGTTCAGTACATTTCCCTCCCTCCACAAAGATTGCTACACGGGAAAAAACACCCACTCTGTATCAGTCACCTGGTGCCCCAAGTGCTAAGTATTGGACCGAGGATATAATCAAAACTATCACTAACCCATGTCACAACAAGGGCCTGCAGAGAGGGAAGCAAACTTGCTACACTTACCTTTCTCAATGGGGAATCTCGCACAGGGGAGGGCTGCACTACAGGGCCCTTCAAAAAGTTATAAAGCATACCCAGGATAGGGTAATACAAGCCATAAAGGCGACCACTCTGCCAGAAGCCTACCAACGTTTGAAACTTCAGCCGTCAATCAGATGCCTACCAATTCCCTACTCCAGCATTGGGCCGACACTGCTCTACTAGTCCTCCATAAGATAGATAATCACATGCAAACCTGCTGGATGTGCTTGCCCCTCAGCCAGAGGACTTACTTAGCTACTCCAATCCGTTTGACCTAGGAATCTCCTGAAAACCTCAAAACCAACACCTCTGTCTTAATTGGACCCCTGGGCACTAGGGGTGCCAATGCCGACAATCTAATCCATACAGTCCCTGAATTCCCTCTCTAGGAGGAAGAGATAGAACCTTAATGAGGACTACAACCCTATGTTGCACCCTTGGGGTGTTCTATCTGTGTTCTAATTCGGCCTATCGATGCTTAGAAGCCAACTGGACTCCGAAATGTTATTCCATCTTCCGCACCCCAGAGATATTTGTATACACTGAAGATCAGTTCCTAACAACCTTTAGCCCCAAGTCTCAGGCTAAACGGGCAGTCCCGCTACCCATTCTGATAGGGTCAGAAATTGTGACAGGAATAGGAACTGGATAAGGGGGCATAGTTTTATGCATAGGACTGTACCATAGACTATCTCAAGAGCTAAATGAAGACATGGAACGGGTGGCCAATTTTCTGGTAAATTTACAAAACCAAATAAACTCTCTGGTGGCAGTAATCCCCCAAAATAGAAAAGCCCCCGACCTCCTCACTTCAGAAAATGGAGGGACTTGCAAATTTTCGGGGGAGGAATGTTGCTATTTTGAAACCGTCAGAAATACTCACAACTAAGGTTAAGGAACTAAAACAGAAAATAATAATAATAATAATAATAATAATAATAATAATAATAATAATAATAATAATCATTCAACATAGACAACAGGAAAGTATCAATCAATGGAACAAATTGGATCTCACGGATTGGGATCCTGGCTTCCTGCCCTGGCAGGGCCCCTCTTCTCCATAATTTTACTTGTACCCTTTGGCCCCTGTATACTGAATAACATAATACATTTTATTGGAAACACTGTTGCTCGCCAAACTACTGCAGGCATCTTAGCCTTCTGAGGGTACCAACCTAAAAAACTGAAAGGTGATACCTACTAAAAAGGTTTCTTAAAAGGCATAAAATGGGATAATGTTGGAGAAGTGAATAAAATACTGCACCAAAGATGGCCGCTGGGACTAAAATGAACTCTGGTCTCTGTCTTAGAGACCCCACCTCCTGGTTCTTCTTCCTTTGATTCCTGTGTGCAGGAAAACCATCACAGATATGGCAGCTGATGACTGTAAATTTCCTGCCCCACTTGCATTCAGCGCTCAGACGTTTGGAGAAACAGGGTCCTCTGAGCCCGCCGTTCCACCAAGATCTACAATCCAAAGAAGATCTCCGAGCGCCATTTGGTTTTTCCACCAGCGTTCCAGCCTGGTTCTGGATCATTATAAACACAGAAGTGAGCAAGACAGACCAAGTCCCTTCGTATACAGTATAAGGAGGTAGAGGACCATTAACTCGTAAACAAGTAATTAACAAGTGCACAAGGGTAATGGGGTGCTGGGACTCAACCAGCTCCAAGTTGTCGAAAGCAAACATATGCTATATCACCCATCTCATGTATGGATCATAGTTCTAAGTGTTGTGACATTTATAATTGATACACGTGATAACTGCCAGGGGATTTCCCCTTTTCCCAACTTACATTTATTTTGAAGAACTTAAGTGAGTTAATGAAAGATACAGGGGATTCCGACAATCTGTAGATGCTGGTGGACCAGGTTTGAAATAGCAGCCCCAGAGGTCAAAAGACACAATATCCAATCATGTTTTGTTTGTTTGTTTGTTTTTACCAACTTCATTAATGTTTAACTGATATACACAAACTGTACATATTTAAAGTACGTAGTTGGTGGAGCACCTGGATGGCTGTCATTTGAGCATGAGACTCTTGATTTTGGCTCAGGTCATGATCCCAGGTTCGATTAAGCCCTTTATTGGGCTCCATGCTAAGCATGGAGTCTGCTTAAGATTCTCTCTTTCTCCCTTGCCTCTCTACCCCAGATATGAAGGCTTCCTCTCTGTCTCTGAAGAAAAAGGCCCTAATAAATAAATTATTTAATTAATAATTAATACTAATACTAATAAATACAATTGCATAATATGGTAAATTTTGGTCACATATCCACCAATGTATACATAACAAGGAAAAGAATATGTCTGTCACCACTAAAAATGTCCTTGTATCCCTTAGATATCCCTCCATCCCCCACGTCTTCCGGATTCCCATTCCTAGGCAATCTCTGCTCTGTTTTCTGTCCCTACATATTATCTTGCATTTTCTAGAATACTATACAAATAAAATTATATAAGACATAATCCTTATTATTTAGGAGTGGGGAGTTGACTTCTTTTACTTAGTATTTTGAAGATTATCCATAGTGTTGTGTGTATCAATAGTCTGTTACTACTTTGTTTATCCGTTCACATGTCAGTGGACATTTGTATTATTTCCACATGTGGCGTATTTATTTCTTTTTCTGAGAGAGAGAGAGTGAGAGAGAGGGAGTGAGAAGGAGAGGGGAGTGTGGAAGGAGAGGTGGGGGAGAGATAGGGAAAAGGAGAGGGAGAGAGAGAGGGAGATAGAGAGGGAGAGGCAGAGGGGGAGGGAGAGAGAAAGAGAAAGAGAGAGTAGAGGGAAAGAGAAAAAGAATCTTAAGCAGCCTCCATGCTTAGTGTGGAGCTCCATGTGAGTTCAATATCACGGCCCTGGGATAATGACCCAAGCAGAAATCAAGAAATCTACCAACTGAGGCACCAGGTGCTCCTTAGCCTATTGAAAACAAAGCTTCTATAAACATTCATTATTTCTTTTCTTTCCTTTTTGTTTCTTTTGTTTTCATTTCTTTTCTTCTCTGTTCTTTATTTTATTTATTTATTTTTTGTACGATCGTATACTTTGATCGCTCTAGGGAAAATATTTGAGAGTAGATTTGGCTGAGTCATAGAATAGGTTGCATGTTCAGCGTTTTAGGATACTGTCAAACTGTTTGCCCGGGTAGTTTTATCACTTTTACATTCTCATCAGCAGTGTGTGAGAATTCCAGTTCTTTCATATCCTAGCTAACACTTCAGAGCCCTGTCTTTTGATTTTAGACATCTTGTAGGCATGAAGTAGTAGTTTATCTCATTGTATCTCATTTATCTCATTGTAGTTTATATTTGCATTTCCCCTCATGATGCCGAACACATTTTCTTTTTTTTTTTTTTTTTAATTTTTTTTTCAACATTTATTTATTTTTGGGACAGAGAGAGACAGAGCATGAACGGGGGAGGGGCAGAGAGAGAGGGAGACACAGAATCAGAAACAGGCTCCAGGCTCTGAGCCATCAGCCCAGAGCCTGACGCGGGGCTCGAACTCACAGAACGCGAGATGATGACCTGGCTGAAGTCGGACGCTTAACCGACTGCGCCACCCAGGCGCCCCCCGAACACATTTTCATGTGTGTATCTGCTGTACATATATCTTTTTTGGTAATGTGTCTTCTCAAATCTTTTGCCTTTTTTTGGATTATTTCCCTTCAGATTATTGAATTTTGCGGATTGCCCATATGTTCTAGATAAAAGTCCCATTTCACATAGATGATTGGTAAATATATTCTCCCAGTCTCAGTCTTGTGATTTCAAAGTCTTTGTTCGTTGAAAAGCAAAAGTTTTAGTGTGATAAAATCCAATCATATTTTTTTCTTGTAATGAATCATATTGTTGGTGGTGTAGCTACGAAATGTTTGCCTAAGCCCAGGTCATAATGGTTTCCTACTTTAGGTACTTTAAAAATGTTATCCTACTGTATTCTAGATTGCATGGGTTCTGATGAGAAATCATTTCCCTCCCTTTCCCTGGATGAAAGCAATTTGATTGTGGGGTGCCTTGGTGTAATTTTCCTCATATTTCCTGTCCTTGAGGTTCATTGACCTCATTGGAACTATATATTTTTAGTTTGCATCAACCTTACCAACTATAAATTCAAATTCGTTTCATTATTTACTCAAATTAGTTTTCTTGTCTGTGTTCCTTGGAGATACAATTACATGTATGTTGGATGGTTTGCAGGCATATTTTGTCTGTGTGTTTCATTTCAGACGATTTCCATTGCTATGTCTTTAGGTTCATCAACCTTTTTTTTTTTTCTGCACTGTCTATATGCCTTTAATTCCATTCAGTAATCATAGACCAGATTTCTTATTTTAGTCATTGCTTTTGTCATGCGCAGTTTGGTTTAGGTCTTACATACCACTTGCATGTCTCTATTTAACATGCTCATTCTGCTCTATAATTTCTTCGATATACTGATAATAGTTATAATAACTATTTGAGTGTTCGGATGTATAAATTATATCATTTGTGTAATTTCTGGGTCAGTGTCAGTTGAGTTCCCCTTCCTTACGTGTCTTATTTTCCTGCTTCTTTGCATACCCGAGAATTTTTTATGGGTTGCCAAACATGGTCAGTTTAAGCCTGTCAGTTGCTGGATACTTTTAGATTCCTAAAAATATCCTTGGTTTTTGTTTTGGACATAATTTAGTTACTTACAAATAGCTTGATCCTTTCAGGTCTTTCTTTAAAGATATTTTGGGCAAGGCACAGGCAGCACTTAGTTTAGCGATAATTTTTGTCCAGTACTGACACAAATTTCAAGTATTTGACAAATGGCATGTACATTGTGAGGTCTTCCACACTGGCTGTCAGGCATTATTCCTGACCCTGTATGGCAGTGGGTATTATTCCTTCCCCTGGTCTCAGTGTCCTCAAACACAAGAGTTTATCAATATTCCATTGAATACCAAGGCAGACCAGTGTTGATCTCTCGAGTTCTCTCTGTGAACAACTTTCTCTTCTTTGGTACTCTGCTCTGTGAAATATAGCAGTCTTCCTGAATCTGTGACTACCCCCTCCACAATGCAGGGAAAATGTTGGGCTATGCCAGCTATCTCCTCTCTATACCACAGACTCAAAACCCAGCCTAGTCAATAAGCTAGGGCACTATAGGAACCATTTCACTTATTTCCCAATATCAGGGATCACTGCCCTTCACTGCCTCATCTCTGATATTTTGAGAACAGCTTCTTATATATTTTGTCTACGCTTTTAGCTGCTTCCATAGGAGTATAAATCTAGTGTTTGTTATTACATTTGGCTGGAAGTAGAAGTGTTAACACCAATTTACATTTTAGTATTGAGTCTTACTTCTCTGGCTTTGTTCTTTTATCTTTTTATTCTCCTTTGATGATAGATTTAATGTGGACATATGGAGAATGGCCATTGCTAGACATAGGGAGAAACTAGGGATGAGCTTGCAGATTGGAAGTATACTTAGAAAAGAGAAAAAAAGGAAAGAAAGAGAATATGCAGTCAAATCTTGAAGAAAGGAATTGATGGCGATTGTCAAAGCCATGTGAAATCCCAGCGCCCACTTTAACAGACATAATATGAGAATTGAAAATAATGTTTTCGACTTGGAAACCTTAATCTGCCAGTGAGCTTTACTAATTTTTACTAGTCTTCCTAACTCCGTAACAAAGGCCGAGGTTTGGAATTTCTCACCTTTGTTTCTCAGAGAGAAAACACACCAATGTCACCCAGAAATCAGTGCTTGGGTGAAAACTAGACCTTTTAAATGATTTTTTTTTTTTACTGCTTTCTTCCCATGTTTCTTTAGCAGTGTTCGCCTTTCAAGATAAACTGTGGCACAGAAGAAAACACACTGGACACGGAGGAGGAGTCTAGGGTTGTTGTCTAACACGGTCATAAACAAGTTATGGGGAAGGCACTTGAGTTTCCTAGGTCTCAATTTCCTCACCTGTAAATTGGAATAAGGAATATGAAGGGCCATTGTGAGATTAAATGAGATGAGGCATGTGCCAGTTTTACAGAGCCTAACACTTAATATTACATGCAAGGCTCTGTGTATTATTTATTCTAGAGGGAGGGATTTGCATTTTTTTTCAGTGGAAGGAAAGAGATGAATATACAACTGGACTATCAAATAAGAGGTGGATAGAGGACTGGCTTACTGGTCTACCTCCTTGTACTCTTTCAGCCATCCTGGCCTTAGGCTCCCTCCAAATTAAAGCATGAGTGTCAGAAGACCTGAGATTCCCCCGTAGATATCTGACCCCAGACAGAATATTAGCCTGTCTTAGCTGTTCAAATGAGGATAATGATGGCTATCATCTGTGGAGCACTTGTTCCGTGTTGTCAGGTGTTGGATTAAGCACCTTGCCAATAGTGTCATTTAATCTTTTTGACCCTTTCTTATTATTTCCATTTTATAAATTAGGCAACTGAGTTCCAGTTATGTTAAGTAATTGGTCCAAGATAACACACACACGAGTGGGGTGGCTGGGATGGGCACCAACTCTGCTCCTATGCCAACATGCATGCTCTCACCCATGTTACACTGCCTTCCCATGAGCGTGTTAAGGGTTTGGAAAGCCACCTCTGATAAAGTAACATGGAGTATGTTGTTGTCCTAGCTAAGATCTTTTTCCCTTACCTTACCGAAAACATTTTCATATTAACTGAAACACTAGTCCCTGCACAAGACACCTTTCCTCGAATTTCTCTTAACGCTATACACTGGTCAGAATATAAAAAGCAACGACTTCAGAACTTGAAAGTTAGCAATAGGAGGTGAATGAGGGAAGGGAAGAAAAACAAGAATAACCCTGTGATGGTTATTATTACGTGTCTACTTGAGTTGGCCGTGGGGTGCCCAAGACTAAACATTTTTTCTCGGGGTATTTGTAGAGTGTTTCTGGGTGAGATTAGCGTTTGATTTGGTGGACTCAGTCAAGCACTATCGTCCCCAGTGAGTGTGGGCAGCATTCAATATCCTGAGGTCCCGAAGAGAACACAGGGTAGAAAAAGGAGGAATCCATGTCCCACCGCTTCTTTTCTCAGCCTTAGAGGTTGATCCCGCTTAGAGGCAGAGCATTGGGTAGGGGTAGGTTGGTTCCCCGGAAGTACCTTCGGTCCAACCACCCACAGTGATGTGATTTCCCTCCAGGACTGAAATGAGGGCCCATGTGCCCTTATGGGTCAGGGCTAGCGTTGGAAGGGCGGAGTCAAACATATGTGTGGGCCAGACTGAAACTGGCTCTGGATCTCTTCCTCCAACTCCATCACGGAAGTGGAAATGTCATGGAGAGAGTGTGACTTCCACTCAGGATTTTCCCCAATGGTAATTGGCCCCAATCCATTATTTCTTTTAGACGTCCATGCTAGGTGCCTTTAGGGCCAGAGCCCAGGCCAGCGTTAAGGTTAGGTCCCAGCTACCTGCATGTAGATTTCCTGGTTTCCCAATACCATTTGTTGAAGAGACTGTCTTTCCCCCATTGTTTATTCTTGCCTCCTTTGTTATAGGTTAATTTACCACATAAGCATGGGTTTATTTCTGGGCTTTCTATTCTGTCCCATCGACCTATGTGGCTGTTTCTGTGTCACTACCCATAATAATTGGTTTACTTGAAGCTGTGTAGTACATCTTGAAATCTGGGATTTTGATACCTCCATCTATGTTTTTGTCCTTCAAGAATATTTTCACGATTCAGGGTCTTTTGTGGTCCCATACAAATTGTAGTATTAGTTGTTTCAGTTCTGTGAAAAGTGCCTTTGGTATCTTGATAGCGATTGCATTGAAACTGTAGATAGTTATGAGTAATATGGACATTGTAATGATATTAATTCTTCCAGTCCATGATCATGGGATATCTTTCCATTTGTTTGTGTCATCTTCAATTTCATCATTGACTTATAGTTTTCACACTACAGGTCTTTCACTTCTTTGGATAAGTTGAATTGTAGCTATTTTACTCTCCTTCTCTTTTTGGTGCAATTATGAACGGTGTTGTTTTCTTAATTTCTCTTTCTGTGACTTCATTATTATTATATAGAAACCCTACCAATTTCTGTGTATCAGTTCCGTATCTGCAACTTTCCTGAAATCCTTTATTACTACTTCTGGTTTTGGGGGTAAGTTTTAGGGTTTTCTATGCATATTCTTATGTCATCTGCGGATAGTGACAGTTTAGCTTGTTTACAAATGTAGATGACTTTAATTCCTTTTTTCTTATCTGATTCCTGTGGCTAGGACTTCTAGTGTTATATGAAACAAGAGTGGCAAAAGTAGACATATTTATCTTGTTCTTGATCTTAGATGGAAAGCTCTCAGTTTTTCACCATTGAGATGTTAGGTGTGAACTTTTTAATATAAACAATATAAAAATAATATTTTCATGTATTGAGGCATGTCCGCCCCCCCCCGACTTTGTTGAGACTTTTACCATGCATACATGTTAAATTTTGTCATATGCTTTTTCTGCATTTATTGGTATAATCATATGATATTTACCCTTCGTTTTGTTGAGGTGGGATATTATGTTGATTGATTTGATGAGCCATCTTTTTTTCCCTAAATAAAAGCCACGTAATCATTTTAGTGTGTTGTTGAGTGGAGTTTGGTAATATTTTATTGAGGAATTTAAAGTCTATTTGGTTTGATATAGGTGTTGCTACCTGGTTCTGAGTTGTTGTTGTTGTTTGATGTTATTTTTGTTGTCCTTGTTGTTGTTTGCTTTCATTTGCATGGGAAATGTATCTCCATCCCTTCACTTTCAGTCTGTATGTGTCTAGGTCTGAAGTGGGTCTGTGCTAGGGAGCATATGGATGAGTGTTGTTTTTTATCCATCCTGTTACCCTATATATTTTGACTGGAGCACTTCAGCCGTTTATATTTAAAGTAATTGTTGACCGTTATGTACTAATTGTAATTTTGTTCTTTGTATTCCGGTTGCTTTTGTAGTTCTCTGTTTCTTTTTTCCGTACTCTCTTTCTTTCTCATAGATTAATTGGTGTTGTGCTTTACTTGGGTTTCTTTTTCCTTATTTTTCATGTATTTTGTGTTTTGAGTTTGTTATCACAAGGCTTACATATAACATCCCAAGGAACAGCAGTCTATGTTATTTTGGTGGTCTCTTAAATATACACACATTCGAGAAATTTAAGAAGACTAACCTTTGGGGCAACTGGGTGGAGCAGTCCGTTAAGTGTGCGATTTCGAGCTCAGGTCATGATCTCACAATACGTGAGTTTGAACCGCATGTTGGACTCTGTGCTGACACCTCAGAGCCTGGAGCCTGCTTCAGATTCTCTGCCTCCCCCACTCTCTGTTCCTCCCTGTTAACACTCTGTCTCTCTCTCTCTCTCTCTCTCTCTCTCTCAAACATGAAATAAAACATATATTTTTTAGTAAAATAAAATACGAACTGACTTTTTTAAGTCCCTCCTCCATATTTTATGTGTATGTTGTCATTATTTACATCTTTTTATTCATAATTCTGTAATATCTAATTATGATTTTCCCGGTGAACAATTCTTGCATTGCTGATTAGTGGTGATAAACTTCTTTATCTTCTGTTTGAGAAACTCTTTATCTCTTTTTTTTTCAAATGTTAATGATAATCTTTCCAGGTAAAGTTTTCTTGGTTGTGGGATTATCCTTTCAGGCCTTTGAAGATACCTTGTCACTCTTTCCCAGCATGCCAACTTTCTGCTGAAAAATCAGCTGACAACTTTAGGTGTTTGTTTGTTGACATCTGTTTTTCAAATCATAGGTAACTTTTGCTTCTCTCTTAAAACTTTGGAAATTCTTTATCAATTTTAAACCTTGACATTTTAATTATTATGTGTCAACTCTCCCCAGGAGAACAGAGGGAAGATGGCGGCGTAGGAGGACACCGGAATCACCGCGCGTCCTGCTGATCACTTAGATTCCACCCACACCTGCCTAAATAACCCAGAAAACCGCCAGAGGATTAGCAGAGTGGAGTCGCCAGAGCCAAGTGTAGACGAGAGGCCCATGGAAGAGGGTAGGAAGGGCAGCGAGGTGGTGCGCGCTCCAGGAACTGGCGGGAGGGAGCCGGGCGGACAGGCGGCTCGCTGGCCAAGCAGAGCCCCTGAGTCTGGCTTGCAAAAGCAGAGGGGCCTGACGGACTGTGTTCCGACAGCAAGCGCGACTTACCTTCTGGGAGGTCATAAGTTAACAGCTCTGCTCGGAAAGCAGGAAGGCTGGAGGACAAAGGAAGGGAGAGATGCTGATCCCCCGGATGACAGAGCTCAGTTTGGTAGGGAACAAAGGCGCTCGCCAGCGCCATCTCCCCCACCCATTCCCCAGCCAAAATCCCAAAGGGAACCAGTTCCTGCCAGGGAACTTGCTAGCTCAGTGCAAACACCCAACTCTGCGCTTCTGCAGAGCCAAACCTCTGGCAGTGGATCTGACTCCCTCCCGCTGCCACAGGGCCCCTCCTGAAGTGGATCACCTAAGGAGAAGCGAGCTAATCCTGCCCCTGTGCACCTTGTCTACCCACTCCAGCTAATATGCCAGAAACCCAGCATCACAAGCCTGGCAGTGTGCAAGTAGCCCAGACAGGCCATGCCACTCTACAGTGAATCCCTCCCCTAGTTGAGGGGAAGAGAAGGCACACACCAGTCTGACTGTGGCCCCAGCCGTGGGCTGGGAGCAGTGGTCAGGTCTGACTGCGGCTCCACCCACCAACTCCAGTTATACACCACAGCACAGGGGAAGTGCCCTGCAGGTCCCCACCATGCCAGGGACTATCCAAAATGACCAAGCACAAGAATTCCCCCCAGAAGAATCTCCAGGAAATAACAACAGCTAATGAGCTGATCAAAAAGGATTTAAATAATATACAGGAAGTGAATTTAGAATAATAGTCATAAAATTAATCGCTGGGCTTGAAAACAGTATAGAGGACAGCAGAGAATCTCTTGCTACAGAGATCAAGGGACTAAGGAACAGTCACGAGGAGCTGAAAAACGCTTTATACGAAATGCATAATGAAATGGAAAACATCAGGGCTCGGATTGAAGAGGCAGAGGAGAGAATAGGTGAACTAGAAGATAAAGTTATGGAAAAAGAGGAAGCTGAGAAAAAGAGAGATAAAAAAATCCAGGAGTATGAGGGGAAAATTAGAGAACTAAGTGATACACTAAAAAGAAATAATATACACATAATTGGTATCCCAGAGGAGGAAGAGAGAGCGAAAGGTGTTGAAGGGGTACTCGAATAAATAAGAGCTGAGAACTTCCCGGATCTGGGGAAGGAAATAGCATTGAAATCCAAGAGGCACAGAGAACTCCCTTCAGACGTAACTTGAATCGATCTTCTGCACGACATATCATAGAGAAACTGGCAAAATACAAGGATAAAGAGAAAATTCTGAAAGCAGCAAGGGGTAAACGTGCCCTCACATATAAAGGGAGACCTATAAGACTCGTGACTGATCTGTCTTTTGAAACTTGGCAGACCAGAAAGAATTGGCACGAGATTTTCAGTGTGCTAGACAGAAAAAAATATGCAGCCGAGAATCCTTTCTCCAGCAAGTCTGTCATTTAGAATAGAAGGAGAGATAAAGGTCTTCCCAAACAAACAAAAACTGAAGGAATTTGTCACCACTAAACCAGCCCTACAAGAGATCCTAAGGGGCACCCTGTGAGACAAAGTACCAGAGACATCACTACAAGCATAAAACATACAGACATCACAATGACTCTAAACCTGTATCTTTCTATAATAACACTGAATGTAAATGGATTAAATGCGCCAATCAGAAGACATAGGGTATCAGAATGGATAAAAAAACAAGACCCATCTATTTGCTGTCTACAGGAGACTCATTTTAGACCTGAGGACACCTTTAGATTGAGAGTGAGGGGATGGAGAACTATTTATCATGCTACTGGAAGCCAAAAGAAAGCTGGAGTAGCCATACTTCTATCAGACAAACTAGACTTTCAATTAAAGACTGTAACAGGAGATGAAAAAGGACATTATATAATAGTGACAGGGTCTATCCATCAGGAAGAGCTAACAATTACAAATGTCTATGTGCCGAATACCAGAGCCCCCAAATATATAAAGCAATTACTCATAAACATAAGCAACCTTATTGATAAGAATGTGGTAATTGCAGGGGACTTTAACACCCCACTTACAGAAATGGATAGATCATCTAGACACACGGTCAATAAAGAAACAAGGGCCTTGAATGAGACATTGGATCAGATGGACTTGACAGATATATTTAGAACTCTGCATCCCAAAGCAACAGAATATACATTCTTCTCGAGTGCACATGGACCATTCCCCAAGATAGATCATATACTGGGTTACAAAACAGCCCTTCATAAGCTTACAAGAATTGAAATTATACCATGCATACCTTCAGGCCACAATGTTATGAAGCTTGAAATCAACCACAGAAAAAAGTCTGGAAAACCTCCAAAGGCGTGGAGGTTAAAGAACACCCTACTAACGAATGAGTGGGTCAACCAGGCAATTAGAGGAGAAATTAAAAAATATATGGAAACAAACGAAAATGAAAATACAACAATCCAAATGCTTTGGGACGCAGCAAAGGCAGTCCTGAGAGGAAAATACATTGCAATCCAGGCCTATCTCAAGAAACAAGAAAACTCCCAAATACAAAATCTAACAGCGCTCCTAAAGGAAATAGAAGCAGAACAGCAAAGGCAGCCTAAACCCAGCAGAAGAAGAGAAATAATAAAGATCAGAGCAGAAATGAACAATATAGAATCTAAAAAAACTGTAGAGCAGATCAACGAAACCAAGAGTTGGTTTTTTGAAAAAACAAACAAAATTGACAAACCTCTAGCCAGGCTTCTCAAAAAGAAAAGGGAGATGACCCAAATAGATAAAATCATGAATGAAAATGGAATTATTACAACCAATCCCTCAGAGATACAAACAATTATCAGGGAATACTATGAAAAATTATACGCCAAAAAACTGGAAAACCTGGAAGAAATGGACAAATTCCTGAACACCCACACTCTTCCAAACTCAATCTGGAGGAATTAGAAAGCTTGAACAGACCCTTAACCAGCGAAGAAATTGAATCGGTTATCAAAAATCTCCCAAGAAATAAGAGTCCAGGACCAGATGGCTTCCCAGGGGAGTTCTACCAGACGTTTAAAGCAGAGATAATACTTATCCTTCTCAAGCTATTCCAAGAAATAGAGAAGGAGGGAAAACTTCCAGACTCATTCTATGAAGCCAGTATTACTTTGATTCCTAAACCAGACAGAGACCCAGTAAAAAAAGAGAACTACAGGCCAATATCCCTGATGAATATGGATGCCAAAATTCTCAATAAGATACTAGCAAATCGAATTCAACGGCATATAAAAAGAATTATTCACCATGATCAAGTGAGATTCATTCCTGGGATGCAGGGCTGGTTCAACATTCGCAAATCAATCAACGTGATACATCACATTAACAAAAAAAAAAAAAAAAAAAGAGAGAAGAAACATACGATCCTGTCAATCGATGCAGAAAAGGCCTTTGACAAAATCCAGCACCCTTTCTTAATAAAAACCCTTGAGAAAGTCGGGATAGAAGGAACATACTTAAAGATCATAAAAGCCATTTATGAAAAGCCCACAGCTAACATCATCCTCAACGGGGACAAACTGAGAGCTTTTCCCCTGATCAGGAACACGACAGGGATGCCCACTCTCACCGCTGTTGTTTAACATAGTGCTGGAAGTTCTAGCATCAGCAATCAGACAACAAAAGGAAATCAAAGGCATCAAACTTGGCAAATATGAAGTCAAGCTTTCGCTTTTTGCAGATGACATGATATTATACATGGAAAATCCGATAGACTGCACCAAAAGTCTGCAAAAACTGATACATGAATTCAGCAAAGTTGCAGGATACAAAATCAATGTCCAGAAATCAGTTGCATTCTTATACACTAACAATGAAGCAACAGAAAGACAAATAAAGAAACTGATCCCGTTCACAATTGCACCAAGAAGCATAAAATCCCTAGGAATATATCTAACCAAAGATGTAAAGGATCTGTATGCTGAAAACTATAGAAAGCTTATGAAGGTTATTGAAGAAGATTTAAAGAAATGGAAAGACATTCCCTGCTCATGGATTGGAAAAATAACTATTGTCAAAATGTCAATACTACCCAAAGCTATCTACACATTCAATGCAATCCCAATCAAACATGCACCAGCATTCTTCTCGAAACTAGAACAAGCAATCCTAAAATTCATATGGAACCACAAAATGCCCTGAATAGCCAAAGGAATTTTGAAGAAGAAGAACAAAGCAGGAGGCATCACAATCCCAGATTTTAGCCTCTACTACAAAGCTGTAATCAACAAGACAGCATGGTATTGGCACAAAAACAGACACATAGACCAATGGAATAGAATAGAAACCCCAGAACTAGACCCACAAACGTATGGCCAACTCATCTTTGACAAAGAAGGAATGAACATCCAATGGAAAAAAGACAGTCTCTTTAACAAACGGTGCTGAGAGAACTGGACAGCAACATGCAGAAGGTTGAAACTAGACCACTTTCTCACACCATTCACAAAAATAAACTCAAACTGGATAAAGGACCTGAATGTGAGACAGGAAACCATCAAACCTTAGAGGAGAAAGCAGGAAAAGACCTCTCTGACCTCAACCGTAGCAATCTCTTACTCGACACATCCCCAAAGGCAAGGGAATTAAAAGCAAAAGTGAATTACTGGGACCTTATGAAGATAAAAATCTTCTGCACAGCAAAGGAAACAACCAACAAAACTAAAAGGCAACCAACGGAATGGGAAAAGATATTTGCAAATGACATATCAGACAAAGGGCTAGTATACAAAATCTATAAAGAGCTCACCAAACTCCACACCCGAAAAACAAATAAGCCAGTGAAGAAATGGGCAGAAAACATGAATAGACACTTCTGTAAAGAAGACGTCCGGATGACCAACAGGCACATGAAAAGAAGTTCAGCGTCGCTCCTTATCAGGGAAATACAAATCAAAACCACACTCAGGTATCACCTCACGCCAGTCAGAGTGGTCAAAATGAACAAATCAGGAGGATATAGATGCTGGAAAGGATGTGGAGAAACGGGAACCCTCTTGCACTGTTGGTGGGAATGCAAATGGGTGCAGCCACTCTGGAAAGCAGTGTGGAGGTTCCTCAGAAATTTAAAAATAGACCTACCCTATGACCCAGCAATAGCACTGCTAGGAATTTACCCAAGGGATACAGGAGAGCTGATGCATAGGGGCACTTGTACCCCAATGTTCATAGCAGCACTGTCAACAATAGCCAAATTATGGAAAAAGCCTAAATGTCCATCAACTGAGGAATGGATAAAGAAATTGTGGTTTATATACACAATGGAGGGGCGCCTGGGTGGCGCAGTCGGTTAAGCGTCCGACTTCAGCCAGGTCACGATCTCGCGGTCCGTGAGTTCGAGCCCCGCGTCGGGCTCTGGGCTGATGGCTCAGAGCCTGGAGCCTGTTTCCGATTCTGTGTCTCCCTCTCTCTCTGCCACTCCCCCGTTCATGCTCTGTCTCTCTCTGTCTCAAAAATAAATAAACATTAAAAAATTTTTTTAATAAGTTATGGCATGCTATGTGGCCTTTACAATTCATAGCCCTGCAGAACATTTATGACCTTGCGAAATGCTCCTATCACTAGAGGACCAAAAATGGGATTCACAGCTACATAGCTAATTTTGGTAAATGCATGTACATATACCTCTTCCCTGACGATTATAGCACAGTGTTAGACGTGCTTACCTCCAGGGGCGCCTGAATGGCTCAGTCGGTTAAGCATGTGGCTCTTGATTTCAGCCCAGTTATGATTCCACAGAGTGTGCGATCAAGCTCCACATTGAGCTCTGCACTGACAGCGTGGAGCCTGCTTATGATTCTCTCTATCTCTCTCTCTCCTCCCATCCTCCACTTGTGCTCATCTCTCCCTCGTTCTCTCTCTCTGCCAAACATACATAAACATAAAAAAGGTGTTTAGATATGCTTATCTCCAGGTGTTTGACTTATGACCATTTTTCTTTCTTTCTTGTTTGTTTGCTAAATTTTCTGCAATAAACTTTAAGACCTCCATAATCATAAAGTAACGTTTCAAATAAATGATTTAGTCTAGTATCAGTTAAATAAATAAAATGTGTCAATTCATAAATTTATTAGGTCCATTCAACATATCAAGGATAGTTTCAAACAGTCCAGTGTTATTCCTTCAGCAGACTCCCTTCCCATCTGATTTGACGTTGACTCAACCACTTCACCAAGAAAGATTTCTAAACATTCACCATGTTTGAGTGTTTATAAAAGTTTCTGAAAGCATGCAAGACCGCATCCTTGCCTTCAAGAAACTTTCAATATTTGACGGTACAAAAAACCCAAACACGATACAAAGCACAGTGAGACTTCAAGGTCAAGTTTCATGTAGCAGGAGAAGTCCACTGAGCCGAGTTGATCAGTAAAGGCGTCTCAGAGGCATAGCACAAAGAATCTTAAAGGATGACCAAATTTCTAGTTGGCAGGCAGAAAGGAGGAGGACAAAGGCGACAAAAGCAAATGTGCGGGAATAAAGGAGGGGCAGGCATTCTGAGAACAGTGAGAACAACCCTCTTGGAGCTTGAGGTTATTCTACAACAGTGGCCATTAAGTATTTGTGACGATGACAAAGACTGGGTAGAAGATGATGGACCTACATAACCCATCACGTCCATACTCTTGTGGAAGAAGGTCTTGGTGACAGCGAAGAATTGGAGACCATCCGTTAGAACCTCAAGATGGTAATAACGAAGCAATTTGTAGAAACAAAACAATGAAAAGATAAAATTCTAAGCAAACTTCTCTAAGCCTATGAATTAATACCCAATCAACAATCAATTGAAATCCATGACCAACTCAAGACCCCTCTTGTGTTCCTCTCTTAATGGGGCTTTGTCTTCAGTTGCTCATGAGGGGAAGAGACTCATTGTCAGTCCTCCCCTCCTCAACGTCTTTCCTGTGATCCACTCAGTAGTAGGGGCTCTCAACTCCACCTCCAACGTATGCCAAGCCAGCTAGTCTCTCACCACCTTCTGCCTACTCTCCATTTTCGTTCTTAGCCCCATGCTGACCTTCCCTTCCCACCAAAATCCCAGTTCGTTCTTTTCACTGCATCCGGAATGCAATGCAAAAATCCTGAGTCTGAGCACTTCATTCCTCTGCTTAAGAGAACCCTCTAATCTCCACTGTACTCAAAATGACACATAGAATCTGTAACATGACCACAAGATGTTGGCAGTCCTGTCTTGTCACCCCTCTAATGCCATCTTTCCTCATTCTCCTTTCATTAGGTGAACGGGACGGTCTGTTCTCCTGGTTGCTCAAATTAGACCTACGTAGTTTCTGCTTAGAATGCATTTTGTGTTCGCTAGGTTCCTTACCAGTACTTGCTATGGGTCCAAGTTTGAAAAAAGGACTTTTCTCCCCAAGAACTTTGTTGGCCAATCCTCTCATCTACACTTTGTCCCCTGTGCCATTCCTTCTCAGAACATTTAGTCTTTTTTTTAACAGCATTTGCCACACGTTGTAATTACACCTGTACCATTTGTCGCTAAGGTTTGAAACATCCTGAATATATGGAGCGTGCATGTTGGATTCTCACTGTGTACTTGAACCTAATTGCACCTGACACGTAAGGTGTTCAATATGCCTATCCACGATGCCTGAAATAGGGGATGTTTAACTATCTCCCGGTGTGCCAGACTGCAATATACATTCAAGTCTTCAATAATCTCTACCACCAAATTTTGTCTACATATACAAAAAAGGGAAGGGTCACGTCCTCACGGATAGGAGAAACATTTTGCCTCGTTGATAGCTTCTATGGTGTAGCTTACATTTTGACCTACAAAAGACCCCATCCTGGAGATACAGTTTGTATGGATGCAGTGACAATTATGAGGAAATCAAAACAAAATACAGTGTTTATGGAGTGTAATGTGCCAGGAGTTTTTCCACACGTTTTACAGGCATTACCTGTAATCTCACCACTATACTGAACATAGGCGTTATACTTCCCTTTTACAAATTGGAAAAGCAAACTCGGAGGTATCATTTGCCTACAATCTAAGATCTGGCTGGTAGAAGAAATAGATGGGGTCAGGTAATTTACAAAATCCACATTTTGCCCAAGGTAACCTCTGGGAAATCAGAAAATGAGCGGCTTTCATAAGTGCAGCTGCCTAGAGCTTTTCAGAGGAGCTGTCTGTGTGGCGCCGGGGCTTTGGATCTCACTACCAGGAGTAACCCCCATTGTTGGGAAGGGCAAGAACACCCATCCATGGCAACTTAAGGTGTTTTAACCCCTGTCAAGATAGTGCAAGCCTCCAATTACTACATTTGGTACTTCAAGGAACACATCAAATCACACCTCGTGGGATTTTCAAAAATCACTCTGAGATGAGAAATCAAACAACAAAAGTCATAGCAACACGAAGCAAGTAACACTTTGCAAAACACACCTCCTGAAGGGCCAGGCCATGGAGAGGGTATGAGCCCACTTTAAAGTAGCAGTGCTCTCAGGTGCATAGCACATAAAAGAAAAGAAACAAAAAACAAAACAAAACAAAACAAAACAACAACAACAACAACAACAACGTTAAAACTCATAAGGGATAGAAAACTATCCAAACTGATGAAACAGAAGAATTCCCCTGAGACGAATTTCCAGGAAGTCGTGACTGTTAAAGAATCAATCAAAATAGACAAAAGCAGTATAACAACAAGAATGTAGAATCATAGTCATAAGATTAATCACTGGGCTTCAAAAAAGGCATAGAAGACAACAGAATTTATTGTTTCAGTGATAAAAGAACTAAAACATAGCCATGGTTAATTGAAAAGGCAATGACATTGCGATTGATTTTCATCACTGATACAAAAACAGGTAAGCTGGAACCTTGGATGTCCATTACCCAAGTTAGTAGTTATGCGATTGTAGCAAAAGCTAATTCTAAAAAAAAAAAACGATTAACTAATGAAAAACAGAAAGATAAAATATGTCAAAGTTCAAATACCTAGCATGAGCCGTGCAGCTGTATAGTTGTTTAAAATTCTAGGATATCAAATAATATTATGTGATAGCCATTGTAACACGTGCAAAGTTCACCATGTCGATCTTTGCTCTTCTAAATGTGGAGTCATACGGTATTAGATGTTATAGTATGTCTGAAAAATGAATATTAAAAAGTTTTTGAAAGTATATGTTTCTAGTGAGTTTGGTCATGTCAAATAAAGTGTGTCATTTCCAACACCTATTCACGTGCACTCTTAGTATGGCTAGAGTCCATAAAAAGTTAATGCACAATTGCAATAAACATGATTACCAGTGCAATGTATTTTTTTAGTTCCATTTGTTCATTTATTTGTAAGCCAGTATAGAGCATGGAGAATGTACCCTGTAGGTTCGGAATTCTCTCGTTGATTTCAAATGTCTTATTCGGGCTGCTACCAAAAAGACGGTAAAACAATATTATCTGCACCATGAACATGTAAAATTTGACACACCTCACTAGTATTACAATTTTGCTGTTTAGCATATGTGTTTACAAATACACACGTGTGCACTGGGTGAAGTTAGATGTTTCATACTCCTATCCATATCATGAGAGATTCAATATGTTTTAAAGAGTTAAATTCCAGTTACCAATTCTAATGTGGGATAACATGCACAGTTTTTTGCTATTTGTCACTTATTGTGCAATTATGAAGTTAACATAGAGCCCAAAGGGTAAATTCTTTTTTAACTACACTTAACTTAACGTATATCATTGAAAGTCAAACTTTGGCCTTTCGAAGATGACATGAGACTGAACGCGGAGAACCCAAAAACTCCATGAAAACGTTGCTAGATCTGATCCATGCATTGACCAAACTCACAGGATACAAAATAGTGTAAAGAAACTGGTTGCCTTTCTATACACCAATAAGGAAGCAACAGAAAGAGAAGTCAAGAAATCAATGCCAGTTACAATTTCACCAAGAACCGTAAAATACCTAGCAAGAAACCTAACCAAAGATGTAAAAGATCTGTACAGTGAAAAGTACAGAAAATATATGAAGGAAAATGATGAAGACACATCAAATACAGAAAAAAAAAAAAAAAACAATCCATGCCAAAGAGTGGAAGAATGAATACTGTTAAAATGTCAATAGTACTGAACGCAATCTACACATTTAATGCAATACCAATCAAAATTGTACCAACATTCTTCTCCAGACTAGAGCAAGCAATCTGAAACTTTGCACGGAACAACCAAAGAACCTGAGTAGTCAAAGTTATGTGGAAAAAAGAAACCCAAAGTGGGAGGCAGCTCAGACTTTTGCCTCTCCTACGAAGCTGTAATCATTAAGATAGTATGACATTGGCCCCAAAACAGGCACATGAATCAATGAAACAGCATAGAGAACCCAGAAGGGGCCCCACAAATGTATGGTGAACTAATCTTTGACAAAACTGGAAAGACAATCCAATGGAGAGAAGACAGCCTCTTTACAAAGGGTGCTGGGAGAACAGAACAGTAACATGATGAAGAATAAACTAGATGACTTTCTTACAATGTGCATAAAAATAAATGCAAAATGGATGAAAGCCTTAAATGTGAGACAGGAAACCATCAAAACACTAGAGGAGAAAAGATGAAAAAAAAACCCTTTGACTTCCACTACAGCAATTTCTTCCTTGGCATGTCTCAAAAGACAAGGGAATGAAAAGCAAAACTGAATGATCAGGACCTGGTCAGGATAAAATTCTCCAGCACTGCAAAGGAAACAATCAGCAAAATTAAAAGGCAACCGATGGAAGGAGTGAAGATATTTGCGAATGACATATTGGATAAAGGGTTACTACACAAAATGTATAAAGAACTTACCCAAGTCACACCTGGAAAATGTAATACAGTGAAACAATGGGCAGACGACATGAATAGACACTTTTCCAAAAGAGACATCCAGATGGCCCAAAAACACATGAAAGGATGCTCAACATGAATCATCATCAGGAAAATACACATCAAAGCCACACTGAGATACCACCTCACACTAGTCAGTGTGGCTAAAATGAACAACTTAGGAAACACAGATGCTGGTGAGGATATGGAGAAAGAGTAACCCTCTCTAACTGTTGGTGGGAAAGGAAACTGGTGCATCACTGCAAGCATGAAACCTACAGACATCACAATGACTCTAAACGCATATGTTTCCATAATAACACTGAATTTCAATGGACTAAATGCTCCAACCGAACAACATAGTGTATCAGAATGGAAAGAAAAAACAAAAACAAAAAACAGAACAAGACCCATCTATTTGCTGTCTACAAGAGACTGCTTATAGACATGAGGACACCTTCAGATTGAAAATGAGGGGATGGAGAAGTATCTCTCATGCTACTGGAGGTCAAAAGAAACCTGGAGTAGCCAACTTATATCATACAAAGTAGAGTTTAAATCAAAGGCTGTAACAAAAGATGACGAAGGGCTTTCTATATTAATTACAGGGTCTTTCCATCAGGAAGAGCTAAAAATTTTAAATGCCTACACACCAATTTCGGAGACACACAAATATATAAACAGTTAATTAAAAACATAGAGAACCTTGTTGATAAGAATGTGGTAATTGCAGGGGACATTAAATTAAACACAGAAAAAAGATGGAAAATCTCCAAAAGCATGGAGGTTAAAAACCATCCCACTATGGAATAAATGGGTCAACCAGGCAATTTGAGAAGAAATTAAAAGATATAAGGAAACATGGGGCGCCTGGGTGGCGCAGTTGGTTAAGCGTCCGGCTTCAGCCAGGTCACGATCTCGCGGTCCGTGAGTTTGAGCCCCGCGTCAGGCTCTGGGCTGATGGCTCGGAGCCTGGAGCCTGTTTCAGATTCTCTGTCTCCCTCTCTCTCTGCCCCTCCCCCGTTCATGCTCTGTCTCTCTCTGTCCCAAAAATAAATAAAAACGTTGAAAAAAAATAAAAAAAAAAGATATAAGGAAACGAATAAAAATGAAACACCACAATGCAAACCCTTCGGGATACAGCAAGGGCAGTCCTGACAGGGAACAACAAAAACAAAACAAAACACAACAACAACAACAACAACAACAACAACAACAACAACAAACAATGCTATCCAGGCCTATCTCAAGAAACAAGAAAAATTCCCAATACAAAATCCAACAGCACACCTAAAGGAATTAGAAACAGGACAGCAAAGACACCCCAAAGCCAGGAGAGGAAGAAAAATAATAAAGATCAGAGCAGAAATAAACAATATGGAGTCTAAAGGAAAACAGTAGAGCACATCAATGAAACCAAGAGTTGTGTTTTTGAGAAAATACACAAAATTGATAAACTTCTAGCCTGGCTTCTCAAAAAGAAAAGAGAGGGGACCCAAATAGGTCAAATCACGAATGAAAATGGAATTATTACAAAGAATCCCTCAGAAATTCAAGCATTCATCAGGAAACACTATAAAATCTTCTATGCCAACAAACTGGACAACCTGGAAGAAATGGACAAATGCCTCCATCCCCACACACTTCCAAAGCTCAAACGGGAAGAAATAGAAAATGTGAACGGACCCATAACTAGTGAGGAAACTGATTCAGTTATCAAACATCTCCCAATAAATAAGAGTCCTGGTCCAGGTGGCTTCCCTGGCGATTTCTAGCAGACATTTAAAGTAGAGGTAATAGCCATCCTTCCCAAGGTGTTTCAAAATTTGGAAATGAAAGGAAAACTTCCAGACGCATTTTATGAAGCCAGCATTACGGTGATTCAAAACCAGACAGAGACACAGAAAAAAAGGAAAATCACAGGTCAATATCCCTGATGAATAGGGGTGCAGAAATTCTCAACAAGATACTAGCAAATCACATTCAATAGCATATAGAAAATATTATGCAACACGATCAAGTGGGATTCATTCCTGGCCTGCAGGGCTAGTGCCATATTCACAAATCAATCATTGTGCTACATCACATTAAGAAAAGAAAAGATAAGAACCATAGTACACTGTCAATAGATGCAGAAAAAAAGTATTTGAGAAAATACTGGATCCTTACTTATTACAAACCCTCAAGAAAGTTGGGATTGAAGGAAACTACTTTAACCATCATAAAATCCATTAATCAGAAGCCCACAGTAAATATCGTCCTCAATGGGGAAAAACTGAGAGCATTCCCCCTGAGATCAGGAACAAGACAGAGATGTCCACTCTCACCCCGGTTGTTGAACATAGTGTTGGAAGTCTTAGCATCAGTAATCAGACAGTAAATGAAATTAAAGGTATCATCATTTGCAAAGAAGAAGTCAAACTTCCACTTTTTGCCGATGACATGACACTATACATGGAATTTCCGCCAGACTCCATCAAAAGTCCGCTAGCACTGATACATGCATTTGGCAAAGTTGCAGGGTACAAATCAATGTACAGAAATTGATTGCGTTTTATACACCAATAATGAAGCAACAGAAAGAGAAATAAGGAAACGGATACAATATACAATGCACCAAGAGTCATAAAATACCTAGGATTAAACTTAACCAAAGAGGTAAATGATCTGTATGCTGAAAACTATAGAAGGCTTGTGAAGGAAATTGACGAAGATACAGAGAAAGCGAAAAACATTCCATGCTCGTGGATTGGAAGAATAAATATTGGCGAAATGTCAATACGACCCAACGCAGTCCTCACATTATAGACAGCCCCAATCACATTGCACCAGCATCCTTCTCCAAGCTGGAACAAGCAATCATAAAATGTGTATGGAAACACAAAAGACCCTGAATAGCCAAAGTAATACTAAAAAAGAAAACCAAAGTGAGAGCCACCACAATGCCAGACTTTAGCCTCTACCGCAAAGCTATAACCATCAAGACAGCATGGTATTGGCACAGAAACAAATACATAGACTTAATGGCATAGTTTAGGGACCCAAGAATTGGACCCACATACGTATGGCCAACTAATCTTTGACAAAGCAGAAAAGAATATCCAATGGAAAAAAAGACAGTCTCTTTAAAAATTGGTGCTAAGAGAAGTGGACAGCAACATGCAGAAGAATGAAACTAGACCAGTTTCTTACACCACTCACAAAAATAAACTCACAATGGATGAAGGGCCTGAATGTGAGACAGGAAACCATCAAACCCTGGAGGAGAAAGCAGGAAACATCCTCTTTGACCTCACCGTCAGCAAGTTCTTAGCTGACACATCTCCAAAGGCAAGGGAATTAAAAGCAAAATGAACTATTGGGACATCATCAGAATAAAAATCTTCTCCACAATGAAGGAAACAATCAACAAAACTAAAAGGCAACTGACTGAATGGGAAAAGATGTGTGCAAAAGTCATACTGGATAATTGGCTAGTATCCTAAACCTGTAAAATGAACTCACCAACTCCACACCCAGAAAGCAAAAAATCCAGTGAAGAAATGGGCAGAAGACTTGAACAGACACTGTTCTAAAAAAGACATCCAGATTGTCAAGAGACACATGAAAAGATGCTCAACAGCACTCCTCGTCAGGGAAATCCAAAGAAAAACCGCACTGAGATGCCCCCTCATGCCAGTCAGAGTGGCTACAATGAGCAAACTGGAAGACTATAGATGCTGGTGAGGATGTGGAGAAACGGGAACCCTCTTGCACTGTTGGTGGGAATGCATCCTGGTGCAGCCGCTCTGGAAAACAGTGTGGAGGTTCCTCAAATCATTAAAAATAGATCTACCCTAAGACCCAGCAATAGCACTGCTAGGAATTTACCCAAGGGGTACAGGAGTGCTGAGACATAGGGGCGCATGTACCCCAATGTTTATAGCACTACTTTCAACAACACCCAAACTATGGAAAGAGCCCAGCTGTCCATCAACTGACAAGTGGATAAAGAAGTTGTGGTTTATGTATACCATGGAATACTACTTGGCAATGAGAAAGAACGAAATCTGGCCATTTGTAGCAACGTGGATGGAACTGGGGGGTATTATGCTATGTGAAATAAGTCAGGTGGAGAAAGACAGATACCATATGTTTTCATCCATGTGTGGATCCTGAGAAACTTAGCAGAAGACCATGGGGGAGGTGATGCGGGGAAAAAGTTATAGAGAGGGAGGGAGGCAAACCATAAGAGACTCTTAAATACTGACAACAGACTGAGGGTTGACGTGCGTTTGGGGAGAGGGGAAAGTGGGTGACGGGCATCGAGGAGGGCACCTGTTGGGATGAACACTGGGTGTTGCGTGGAAACCAATTTGAAAATAAATTACATTTAATGAAAAAGGAAATCCAGGGGTTGCTCTTACTGAATATGAGGATAGCTTTCCATTTTCAGCACTTTCTGAACGTGAGGTAGTACTGGCTTAAGCTGCGTAGATGAAAGTTTGGTTTGTGTGTTTAAGAAAAGGAGTTGAGTAGGCCTCTCACATGTATCACGTTGACCTTGGCAAGTGTCTCTTCTGATTGTTACCATGACTTATCCGTTTTATTCATTCACATAGTTTGGTGTCATCCTTTCCTGAGGAAGTGGATTTCAATTGATCATGGTAGGTGGTCCTTGTTATATTTTGTGAATTATTTGTGTATGTGGTGATGATGGATGGACCATGATGGTTGCTTTCAAAAGCACTTACACGGACGGTGTAACACGTTTTCTACTCTTGGAATCCCAGATGGTCTTTTACTACCTTGTGTATGACTTACCTGAAATATCATGAATTGGTAGGTACCGAATAGGTTTTAGTGGCACTGAATGCCCTCATGGCCACTCACGCAGAATTCGTTGACGCTTTGCACTTAAGCACACAATGACTCGGTCTTCCCTAAGCTGCGTGAAAGTGAACATGCATCCTAACTAGGCAAACTGTTTGCTGCTGCTGTGAAAAACAGCTTCCTGAAGTGTGAGCTATAGCCACAGACTTATGGACCCCTAAGCAAGGCACAGTATATCTGTATTCTTTGAAAGAGTAGAGTAGTTACTTCAATTTGGCTTTCAGTGCGTTGCATGACAAGGCATTTAATTAGCTAAAACCTCTTACAGTCATGTGTGATTACAAGTTGTGTGTACTCTCCACCGCGAAGTGTCATCCCATGTTGGATGGAATTAATGGAGGCTGAGGCACCTGTGCATTCACGTCGAGAACAACCGTCTTGAACTCATCAAGAACTATGGGCCGTCTCAGGTAATATTCGTGCAGGTCTTTCTCAAGGGCATAATCTTAAACACATCCCAACCTAAGGCAGCTTTGGACAGCAGGCAGTGATAGGATAGGCAGACATTGTGACCTCACAAAGCGCCTGGTCTCCTAGCAACAGCGGTGTAACTCTCACAGCCTGCCGCGTGATTTGGCTTCCTGGTAGGAAATTCATCAGGGCCTGGCGGTGGCGGCGAGACCTGGCAAGCACGGGCGGCCCCTAACGGCCTCACCTCCTGAGCCTCATGAAGAGGCAGCGGCGCAGGCCCCGGGGAGCCTTGGCCCAGGCCGCCCGGGGAGGTGCCTCTAGCGCTGCAGGAGGGGCCACGCTGGAGGCGCCTGAGGAGAAGGTGGTGTACACGCTGGGGCACCAGCCCCCCGAGGCCCGCGTCCAGACGCGCCTGCCAGCTGCCAGGAGGAGGCGCCACGGAGCCCGGAAGGTCGCCGCCGGCCAGAGGAAGGTGCCGCCCCCGCCGGCGCCGTCCCGCGAGGACAGCAGCCCCTTGGAGGAGAGTGGGAGGGCGGCCACTCCGACGCTGACCACCTTGCCCACCATCCGCGTAGTCGGCGACGTCTGGGCCGAGAGCAGCGTGGCAGAAGCGCGGCGCCAAGCGTGCCAAGTCCTGGGAGTGAACCTGGCACCCGTGGTGATACTCTGCCGCTTCCCAGTGCCTGGGCGAGAGATGCGGGCCACCACCGCGCGACCTCTCAGCCCCAGGACGGCTTGTGCCTGGAGGGATGAACCAGTGAGAGCCGGGCCCGCGTCCCCTAGTGCACTGTACGGGCGAAGAAGCACCAGAGGATCCCGGCCCGCGCCCCCTGGATGCGGCGCCGCCTTCTGGGACTCCGGGGCAGCTGTGCCCTCTGCTGCTTCCCAGCACCGGGTCTGCGGAGGGAGGAGACCACTGGACCGCAAGGGAGGGCCCCTTTCTTCCTAACCCCACATTGAGAGGTCTCCAGGACTGTAGGGGCAGATCCATGATCTCTCTTGTTCCTTCATTGCTCTGAAGTCTTCCGAAGAAGCCATTCCACCCCCACCGTCTCCAAAGGAAATTGCTTCCATGCTTGTGTAATAAAGCTAGAGTTTCTTTGCCATTCACCCACCTCCCGGCTCCTCCCGCCAATTTCTTTCTTTCTTTGTGTGTATGTGTATGTATATATATCTTCTAGGATGATTTAAAGTACATATTCTTTAACTGTTTAGAAGAGGCAGTAGAGAAAAAAGGGTGTGACTTAGGGGTCTGCACTCAGATTAAAATAAGATTACTGAAGTATAGAGTATATTCAAAAGGACATATACTATTTTTGTCATGTTTGTTTATTTTTGAGAGAGAGATACCTTGTGAGCAGGTGAGGGCCAGATAGGGAGCCAAGGGTCCAAGCAGGCTCCAGGCTCGGAGCTGTCAGCACAGAACCTGATGCGGGGCTCGACCTCACAAACCATGAGATCATGACCTGAGCCAAAGTTGGACACTTAAGTGACTAGCCACCCAGGCACGCAAAAAAGAACATATATTATTAAAAGCATTCTGAGCACAGATTGAGGCAATTAAGTTCAATATACTTGTGGAATCAGCACTCAATAAAAAAGATACCAGGACCCCAAGGGACCACCTGTGCATCTTTCAGTCACGGTCTATCTCTCTTTGGGACGGCAATTATTCTGACTTCTTACAGAATATACAACTTTTGCTTCTTTTTGGACTATATAGAAATGGAATTATGTGTCCTACACCTAGCTTCTTTCACTCAAACTTATGTTAGTGATATTCATGTTATTGTATGTATAGATCCTTTCTGCTCATTGGTGTATAGAATTTCATTATATGAATAGTTTACAATATTTCTGCAACTCTTGGTGGACATTTAGGTAGGTTCTGGCTTAGGGTAATTATGAATAAAGCTTCAGTGAACATTATAGGACACGTCGTTTGGTGAACATTTTTTACAATAGTATTTATTTATCTAGGAGAGAATTTGCTGGGTCACATGTCATCCAACTTATCAGCTTTGGTAAGATTCCTCCAAACTGTTTCCAAAATGATTATACCAATTTACACACACTTCTTTCTATAGTAGTGCCTGCGTAGTGCCTGTGAGCTCTGAATACTTGATAGCCTTGCCAACACTTGCTAATATGGTCTTTTTCATGTTATCTATTCTGGCAGGTGTACAGATTTTTTTTTTGAGAAATATCAATCCAAGTATTGTATACAAATAGTTAAAAATAAAGCCCACAACATCCAAATTGCAGATCAGGACTTGCAATAAAAAATCAAAAGCTTTGTTTCCCCCATGAACACCTCTTCCCCAGAGGCAACACTTTCTTTTGTTTTCTTTTTTTTTTTTTCAATCAGGGTTTTTTTCAACAGACCATTTTTTAAGGACAATTTTAGATTTAGAGACAAATTGCACAAAAAATACAGGTTCCTCACCCCCAGTAGTTTCTATAGTACCTTTCACTAATGTGGATACATTAATTATAAGTGGTGGATGAGCCATTCTTGTTGACACATTACCATTAGACACATTATCATTAACTAACAGTTAGGGTTTATTTTGTGTTATATAGATTCATAAGTTTTGAGAAATGTATAATGGTATGTATCTACTATTGCCGTATCATACAGAATAGTTACACCACCCTAAAGTGCCCTGTGCTCCGCCTATTACCACTTCCTCTCTCCCCCTAAACCCTAATAGCCACTGGTCTTTTTACTGTCTCCGAAGGTGTTTTGTTGTTGTTGTTGTTGTTGTTGTTGTTGTTGTTGTTGTCGTCCTTGTCGTTGTTTTGTTTTCTTTTGTTTTGTTTTTCCAGAACGTTATCATAGTTGGAAACGTAAAGCAAATGGCTTTTTCGTATTGGATCCCTTCACTTAGTAATCCACACTTAAGTTTCCTCCATGACATTTAAGTAGCTCCCTTTCTCCCTCTTTCCTTCCCTCCTCTTCAGTCTCTCTGCCTCCCTTTCATTGAGGGAGTTTATTTTCTAAAACAGCTTTTAAAAAGCTGGTTTACAGAAAAAGACTGGAAAGTGCAGAGTTCCCCTGTTCTCCCTCCTACCCCCCAAAACATAGTTTTCCCTATTGTAAACTTCTTGTGTCAGTGTAGTGCATTTGTTACAACGGATGAGCCCATATGAAAACTATTATTAACTAAAGACCGAAGTGTACCTTAGCATTCACTGTGGTGTGCAGTTCGGTGAGTTTTGACAAACGCACAATGCCATGATCCAAAGCATTTCACTGTCTTACAAGATGTTTCACTGCCGTAAATATTCCCTGTGCTTCATCGATTATTCATCTCTCCCTTCCCCCCTGAGTCCCTGGCAACCACAGGTCTCTTTACTGTCTCCATTATTTGAGGCAACACTTTTAACTGTTCCAGGTTTATATTCTTTTGTTAGGAATCTTCATGAAGATAAGTGGTATACTATACTGCTGCTTATTGATTTGTCAGTTTTAAGCACCGTCTACTGACTTCCTATGTGACGTTGACATATAGGTCGCTTAAGCCACCTGTCTTCTCTCTCCTCACTTTCCGATATATTCCCGAACTTCTATCTGTATAGTGTTTCAGTCAGGTCCAGCCAGCCGGTGAGTCACTATAGGTATTTTAAATAGTTACACACGTGATGGGAAATCCCAGAAGCCAAACAAAGGATGGCGAAGCAATCAGGAATTAGTATCATCAGAAATCTGTTTCCACCTGCAGAGCTAGAGAAATTCAGAACTATACCTAGCAGGAACTGAGAACATGGGAGAAGAGGCTCTTGGAAAGAAGCTAGAATTTGGAGGAGATAAAATCACTGGTAGTAAGTGGAGCCGGAGAGAGAAAAACCTCTGGGCTTATACCTTCCTCCCTTTCTCCCATCAAACACCCATTGGTCAAACCCCTCTGGAAGCCAGTTGGCAAGGAACCAGGAAACACAGTCTGTAGGAGAAGTGCAGGAACTGGATCTGAGGGCAAAAAGACATAACGGATGAAGTTACATATAGGTACTAATTAGGGTTCTCCAGAGACTCAGTATCAATAGGAATTGGTTCACAGGATTACGGAGGCTGAGAAGGGCAGACCTAGGAGATCGAGTAGTTCAGTTCCAGGCAGACTCCAAAAGCCTAAGAATCAGGAGAGCTGATGATGTATGTTCCATTCCAAGTCTGAGACTGAAGTCAGGAGACCAATATCGCAGCTTGAAGACAGTCAGATAGACACAGTGGATTCTCTCTTACTCCGCCTTTTGTTCTATTCAAGTCTTCAATCGATTAGTTGAGGCCACCCAGAGTTTGGCAAGGCAATGTGTCTTGCTTACTCTCCGGATATACAGATGTTAATTGTACTAAGAAATGTCCTCACAGACTCACTAGAAATACTGTTTAGCCATATATCTGGGTACCCTGTGGCTTAGCCCAGTTAAAACATGAAATTAACCATCACACAATATAATTTTATGTTTGTATGTATGTATGTATGTATGTATGTATGTATGTATGTATGTATGTATGTATGAATGTATGTTATTTGAGAGAGAGAGAGAGAGAGAGAGAGAGAGAGAGAGAGAGAGAGAGAGTATGCTCAAGCAGGATAGGGGCAGAGAGAGAATTCTGAGCTGTCAGTGCAGAACCTAATGCTCATCTTAGTCTTATGAACTGTCAGATCATCATCTGAGCCAAAATCAAGAGTGGATTGTGAACTCACCGAGCCACTCAGGTACCCCATGAGATGTAATTTTAAAATAGAGACCTAGTTCCCTTACCTGTACTATCATTTTTCATTCCTTACATGTACGATAAAGGTCTTCCTTAAACTTGCTGCACTTTTTCTCCGTCTCCCATCAGCTTTGGGCTTCTGTTTGTCATTGTTGTTAACACTGCTGTTATGCTCTGCAATCAAGTCTCTTTAGAGAGTTCAAGGTTGATTCTAAAACTTGAAAACTAATAAATGGTTTAAATTATTGTGATTATTAAATAATATGCAAACATTAGAATTACTACTCTTTTGCTGGAGTCTTTGCACCTGCTGACTGAGGACATCTCTAGCATCAAGGTGAAATGGATCCTTTCTCTTTGTATTCCATCAGTGCTTTAAACCATGCCATGTTTCACTTGGCTCATTC
Organism: Puma concolor; assembly: GCF_028749965.1. Lineage (NCBI taxonomy): Eukaryota > Metazoa > Chordata > Mammalia > Carnivora > Felidae > Puma > Puma concolor. The sequence goes on along the minus strand of NW_028240236.1, from coordinate 1,561,304 downwards.
AGACTAAGGCCGTCTTACGGATATTATCTGGTTCTCCTTAATTTTCTAATGCACTTCTTTGTTTTATTGCACTCTTTCAGTGTTCTCAAATCATGCCACTTTATGACATCTTCCTGCTAACCTCTTAGCGGTCTCTCACTGGACCCTTCTCTTTTCCTGCCTCATTTAGGTGATGACTCAGTAGGTCTGCTTCATAGCTTCCTTCCTGTGATTTTCCTCTGCTACGCTCCCAGTTTGTTTCCATGGTTTCATGGTAATATGGCTATCTGGGAAGTTAGGGAGCATTTAAAAGCCTGGACTCTTGAGCCAGACGGCCTGGGGTTAGACTTTACTTGTTCCACTTACCAGCTGTGTAAGTTGGATGTTGGATGAGTTATTTGGCTTCTTTATAACCCTCTTTTCTCCTCTCGAAGATAAGAACGGTAATTGTATATACTTTATAAGTTTGTTGTGTGGTTCATATGAAATAATATATGAAAATAACCCATAACAGAGTCTGGCACAAAAATAAACACTCTGTTAGTGTTGCCTGTTATTAAGAATAATTTGTCTTTATTTTTTCTCTCTTTGTTTTGCTGGAGTACACCTTCATATAACTTCCTAATGAAGAATGAGTAGAATCAAATATTCTGAGTCTTTGCACGTCTGAAGATATCTTGAGTCCACTCTCATTTTTAATTGATAATTTTGCTAGGTGTAGAATTGTAGCTTCTTTTTTTTATTTGATTAATTTTTAGTTTTTTAAAGTTTACCTCCTAATTAGTTAGCATGTAGTGCAACAATGATTTCAGGAATAGATTCCTCAGTGCCCCTTACCCATTTAGCCCATCCCCCCTCCCACAACCCCTCCAGTGACCCTCAGTTTGTTCTCCATACGTATGAGTCTCTTCTGTTTTGCCCCCTCCCTGATTTTATATAATTTTTGTTTCTCTTCGCTTATATTCATCTCTTCCACTCAGAATTCTTGCGTCTAATGGCCGGTTGCCCCTTCCATCGATTTTCCCCTAATCACAACGCCATTGGACTACAATATCTGCTCTTTGGAGTTTTTTAACTCACTATCACTTCCACCTTCTTCTGGTTTTCAAAATCATTCAGTACATCTGGCCTATGTTTACGGAAAAGGGAATGAAGGTCCCCCTTTTGAAGGGCTTAAAAGAGAATTTATGAACATATTTTAGACTGTCACAGCCTGTCTGCTGGCCTCCTATTATTCACTCTCATCCTGCCTGAAAAATATCCTCACCTTTCCCCAAGAATCCTCCCTCTTAAAGACACAACCCTTGTAACATCAGCTCAAAGTCCAGGATATTTTTATCTAAATTAGGTCCAGGTGAGAATGAGTCTCCTTGGGCACACTAGTCCTCGAGTACATTTTCAATCTGAAGACCTATGAATGAAGACCTATGAATTCAGCATACAAACAACACGGGCATGGTTATAACCGGAACACACACACACAACACACACACACACACACACACACATACACACACACACACACACACACACACACACACACACACAGAAAAAACAAACAAACAAACAAACAAACAAAATACAAACATTGCTGTTTCAAAAGAAAGGAAGGAGGTAATCATGAATGAGTCACTGGTCCATAGCAATTCTGAAGTTCAGCTGGCACAGGTAGGCAGTTGTTTCATTGGGTCCTAAGGCCTGGGAATGATTTTCCATGGTCCTAGCTCCTCCGGGGTTCTGGCTTTCAACCTCCAAGTCATTCTTCCCTTCTCATGAAAAGTAGCCTGTGTCTACAGCCTTATGGTTGTCTCGGCCTACTTACTGATTGGAGGAGGTTGTGGGTCCAAAGCCTTCTTTCATTTTACTCTCTGGGATTAAGTAAATCCTTCTCTACCATGGACTTTTTCAAACATTTATATGGAAAAACACTCCTAAACTTCAAGTGATATTGTAACAGAGAGAACCCTGTGCCCTACAGTTTACTCTGCGAGGGTATGCTTAGGAGATAGAACGCTGGTATTCTCCAAACCCTTCTTCATTTAGGAAACTTCTCTAGCATCTTTTCCCCAACCTCATCTGCTGAGTGATGTTGGTAATAATTTCACCTTCAATAAGAGTGACATTATTGGTGTTATCTGTGGTAACAAAACATGAAATTGTATTTGAATGGCATTGAGTAAGTGCAAGTAGTATCGGTTAGGGACGTGTTCAGCTGTCACAGAAAGGCTGCCACCAGTGGCATAATCAAAGAGCGTTTTACTCACAAAGAGGCTGTAGGCTGTGCTCCATTAAGGCAACAATGTCATCGGCAGCAGACTGCATGGAATGGCAGAGCTGCCAATTTCTTTATGACCTCCTACAAAATTTTGGAAAAAAGGGTAGCAGCCATTAATATAATACTACCAATGTTTTTACCACTTACCGTCTTCAAGATGCAGCACATGTGTGAGCATTTCAAGCTCACAGCACATCTGTGAGGTACAATTGTTGATGTCTTTTGGAGGTCATTCGGTTTCTTCTTAAGTCAAAAATTAGCTGTCATATTTCTAGGGCATGTGGCTTCACCAAATCCCCTCCTAGGTTTCCTTGGCTTATCAATGCATCAAGCAAACTCTATGGAATTCTAGAATTTAATACTTGTGGGCCATGGAGAAACCAGTTCTGCCTTATCAAATCACATTACATACTCAGGCCATTCAGTATACTCTCAGATGAACCCTTGGAAGGTGCTCCTGTATTAGTGTTGTATTTCTGTTGGCAAGAACCTTGCCTCCTAGAGGGATGGTAACTTTCATATCTATTAGTAATTGCCAACGAAGTACAAACCAAGATTTTTCTTTGCCTTCTTGTTGACACGTTATAATGTATACTAAGTTACCACGTTTCCTTGTTTTAATCTTAGCATCATATACCAACTGCAATATCATCACGGAACAATGGTGGCCCCGCATGTAGCATCATCACCTCTGGAAACTTCAGATATGGCCACGGTAACACATAGGGTGGACTCCATCTAGATCTTGGCCACTTGGGCTAGTCTGATTCTCTCCGTTTATCTACCTCCCACCCCACACCCCCAGCCCCAGCAGCAGTGAGAATCTGGTCAGTCAGGGAATCTCCAGCAGATACAGATGCAGATGCAGATCATTTCTCTGGATAATATTTATGGTTGACTGTGGCCTGGGTAGCAGGACTGGTTCAGACAGAAACACTGATTTGGGTGCCATCAAGCCGTATCTGTGCCCTCCCTGAGAAATGGGACAGTATGCATTTCAAACACTTCAAGTCTCCACTTCTCCCTGCACACTTCTGTGTTTTGTTGCTTTCATCCACCTACCAAAGCAACCCAAACTTTATGCTACAGAGAGTGGGGCTCGTGTGTCCTTTGCAGATTGGAATGCTGTTACTAGTTTGGGTTATCTTAACAAAAACTGGCACATTACCTAAAAATGTAGAATTCGGTGTGAATTCGGAATCCGCACCTGTAGTAAGCCCTCCATGATTCCATTGATTAGGGAGAGGTATCAGACCATACTGTAAGAAACCCTGCCTTCGAATGCTACAGCTCTATGGACTTTCAAAGCACTATTTTTAACCTGCTTATCCAAAATCGGTAAGTCTTTGTGAGTATACATTCAGAGCTTTTTTAAGATCTGGATCGTAGTCTCCAATTTTTTCTTGACCTTCCTAACCCATTGATTCCCAGAGTTCTCTTTATTTTTGAATCGTTCTCTTGGGCATTTGACCATACCTGTCAAATAAAAAATGTCCTCAATTTGAATATATTAACATTTAAGGGCAGTCACGTGTTCAGGGCCCAAATATTTTATTATTTCCGTTAGGAATTTATTCTGTCTCTGGACGGTGAAAAAACAAATGCCTTTTGTTTTGTTTTGTTTTGTTTTGTTTTGTTTTGTTTCATTTTCCCCACATAAGTAAGTAGATGTGCAAGGCAGAATGCTAGGTACCTGTCATGGGTAATAGGACATTCAGGAGTGTAAATGAGATTTCTGTCATCAAAAAAATAAAAGAAAATTATTTGACGAACTAAGATAAGCTAAGCTTTATTTTTTTTTTAATATATGAAGTTTATTGTCAAATTGGTTTCCATACAACACCCAGTGCTCAGCCCAAAAGGTGCCCTCCTCAATACCCATCACCAACCCTCTCCTCCCTCCCACCCCCCATCAACCCTCAGTTTGTTCTCAGTTTTTAACAGTCTCTTATGCTTTGGCTCTCTCTCCCACTCTAACCTCTTTTTTTTTCCTTCCCCTCCCCCATGGGTCCTGCTAAGCCTCTCAGGATCCACATAAGAGTGAAACCATATGGTATCTGTCTTTCTCTGTATGGCTTATTTCACTTAGCATCACACTCTTCAGTTCCATCCACGTTGCTACAAAAGGCCATATTTCATTTTTTCTCATTGCCACGTAGTATTCCATTGTGTATATAAACTACAATTTCTTTATCCATTCATCAGTTGATGGACATTTAGGCTCTTTCCATAATTTGACTATTGTTGACAGTGCTGCTATGAACATTGGGGTACAAGTGCCCCTATGCATCAGTACTCCTGTATCTCTTGGGTAAATTCCTAGCAGTGCTATTGCTGGGTCATAGGGTAGGTCTATTGTTTATTTTTCTGAGGACCCTCCACACTGCTTTCCAGAGCGGCTGCACCAATTTGCATTCCCACCAACAGTCCAAGAGGGTTCCCGTTTCTCCACATCCTCTCCAGCATCTATAGTCTCCCGATTTGTTCATTTTGGCCACTCTGACTGGCGTGAGGAGATACCTGAGGGTGGTTTTGATTTGTATTTCCCTGATAAGGAGCGACGCTGAACATCTTTTCATGTGCCTGTTGGCCATCCGGATGTCTTCTTTAGAGAAGTGTCTATTCATGTTTTCTGCCCATTTCTTCACTGGCTTATTTGTTTTTCGGGTGTGGAGTTTGGTGAGCTCTTTATAGATTTTGTATACTAGCCCTTTGTCCGATATGTGATTTGCAAATATCTTTTCCCATTCCGTTGGTTGCCTTTTAGTTTTGTTGGTTGTTTCCTTGGCTGTGCAGAAGCTTTTTATCTTCATAAGGTCCCAGTAATTCACTTTTGCTTTTAATTCCCTTGCCTTTGAGAATGTGTCGAGTAAGAGATTGTTACGGTTGAGGTAAGAGAGGTCTTTTCCTGCTTTCTCCTCTAAGGTTTTGATGGTTTCCTGTCTCACATTCAGGTCCTTTATCCAGTTTGAGTTTATTTTTGTGAATGGTGTGAGAAAGTGGTCTAGTTTCAACCTTCTGCATGTTGCTGTGCAGTTCTCCCAGCACCATTTGTTAAAGAGACTGTCTTTTTTCCATTGGATGTTCTTTCCTGCTTTGTCAAAGATGAGTTGACCATACGTTTGTGGGTCTAGTTCTGGGGTTTCTATTCTATTCCATTGGTCTATGTGTCTGTTTTTGTGCCAATACCATGCTGTCTTGTTGATTACAGCTTTGTAGTAGAGGCTAAAATCTGGGATTGTGATGCCTCCTGCTTTGGTCTTCTTCTTCAAAATTCCTTTGGCTATTCGAGGCCTTTTGTGGTTCCATATGAATTTTAGGATTGCTTGTTCTAGTTTCGAGAAGAATGCTGGTGCAATTTTGATTGGGATTGCATTGAATGTGTAGATAGCTTTGGGTAGTATTGACATTTTGACAATATTTATTTTTCCAATCCATGAGCAGGGATTGTCTTTCCATTTCTTTAAATCTTCTTCAATTACCTTCATAAGCTTTCTATACTTTTTGGCATACAGATCCTTTACATCTTTGGTTAGATTTATTCCTAGGTATTTTATGCTTCTTGGTGCAATTGTGAACGGGATCAGTTTATTTGTCTTTCTGTTGCTTCATTGTTAGTGTATAAGAATGCAACTGATTTCTGGACATTGATTTTGTATCCTGCAACTTTGCTGAATTCATGTATCAGTTCTAGCAGACTTTTGGTGGAGTCTATCGGATTTTCCATGTATTATATCATGTCATCTGCAAAAAGCGAAAGCTTGACTTCATCTTTGCCAATTTTGATGCTTTGATTTCCTTTTGTTGTCTGATTGCTGATGCTAGAACTTCCAGCACTATGTTAAACAACAGCGGTGAGAGTGGGCATCTCTGTCGTGTTCCTGATCTCAGGGAAAAAGCTCTCAGTTTTTCCCCGTTGAGGATGATGTTAGCTGTGGGCTTTTCATATGGCTTGCATGATCTTTAAGTATGTTCCTTCTATCCCGACTTTCTCAAGGGTTTTTCCTAAGAAAGTGTGCTGGATTTTGTCAAAGGCCTTTTGTGCATCGATTGACAGGATCATATGGTCCTTCTCTCTTTTTTTTTTTTTTTTTTTTTTTTTTTTTTTGTTAATGTGATGTATCACGTTGATTGATTTGCGAATGTTGAACCAGCCCTGCAATCCAGGAATGAATCCCACTTGATCATTGTGAATAATTCTTTTTATATCCCATTGAATTCGATTTGCTAGTATCTTATTGAGAATTTTGGCATCCATATTCATCAGGGATATTGGCCTGTGGTTCTCTTTTTTTTTACTGTGTCTCTGTCTGGTTAAGGAATCAAAGTAATACTGGCTTCATAGAATGAGTCTGGAAATTTTTCCTCCTTCCCTATTTCTGGAATAGCTTGAGAATGATAGGTATTATCTCTGCTTTAAACGTCTGGTAGAACTCCCCTGGGAAGCCATCTGGTCCTGGACTCTTATTTGTTGGGAGATTTTTGATAACCGATTCAATTTCTTCACTGGTAAGGGTCTGTTCAAGCTTTCTATTTCCTCCTGATTGAGTTTGGAAGAGTGTGGGTGTTCAGGAATTTGTCCATTTCTTCCAGGTTGTCCAGTATTTTGGCGTATAATTTTTCATAGTATTCCCTGATAATTGTTTGTATCTCTGAGGGATTGGTTGTAATAATTCCATTTTCATTCATGATTTTATCTATTTGGGTCATCTCCCTTTTCTTTTTGAGAAGCCTGGCTAGAGGTTTGTCAATTTTGTTTGTTTTTTCAAAAAACCAACTCTTGGTTTCGTTGATCTGCTCTACAGTTTTTTTAGATTCTATATTGTTCATTTCTGCTCTGATCTTTATTATTTCTCTTCTTCTGCTGGGTTTAGGCTGCCTTTGCTGTTCTGCTTCTATTTCCTTTAGGTGCGCTGTTAGATTTTGTATTTGGGAGTTTTCTTGTTTCTTTTTTTTTTTTTTTTTTTTCAACGTTTATTTATTTTTGGGACAGAGAGAGACGGAGCATGAATGGGGGAGGGGGCAGAGAGAGAGGGAGACACAGAATCGGAAGCAGGCTCCAGGCTCTGAGCCATCAGCCCAGCGCCTGACGCGTGGCTCGAACTCACGGACCGCGAGATCGTGACCTGGCTGAAGTCGGACGCTTAACCGACTGCGCCACCCAGGCGCCCCATGGGAGTTTTCTTGTTTCTTGAGATAGGCCTGGATTGCAATGTATTTTCCTCTCAGGACTGCCTTTGCTGCATCCCAAAGCGTTTGGATTGTCGTATTTTCATTTTCGTTTGTTTCCATATATTTTTTAATTTCTCCTCTAATTGCCTGGTTGACCCACTCATTCGTTAGTAGGGTGTTCTTTAACCTCCACGCCTTTGGAGGTTTTCCAGACTTTTTTTCTGTGGTTGATTTCAAGCTTCATAGCATTGTGTTCTGAAAGTATGCATGGTATAATTTCAATTCTTGTAAATTTATGAAGGGCTGTTTTGTGACCCAGTATGTGATGTATCTTGGAGAATGTTCCATGTGCACTCGAGAAGAAAGTATAGTCCGTTGCTTTGGGATGCAGAGTTCTAAATAAATCTGTCAAGTCCATCTGATCCAATGTCTCATTCAAGGCCCTTGTTTCTTTATTGACCGTGTGTCTAGATGATCTATCCATTTCTGTAAGTGGGGTGTTAAAGTCCCCTGCAATTACCACATTCTTATCAATAAGGTTCTTATGTTTATTAGTAATTGCTTTATATATTTGGGGGCTCCGGTATTCGGCACATAGACATTGATAATTGTTAGCTCTTCCTAATGGATAGACCCTGTACTATTATATAATGTCCTTCTTCATCTCTTGTTACAGCCTTTAAGTGAAAGTCTAGTTTGTCTGATATAAGTATGGCTACTCCAGCTTTCTTTTGGCTTCCAGTAGCATGATAAATAGTTCTCTATCCCCTCACTCTCAATCTAAAGGTGTCCTCAGGTCTAAAATGAGTCTCTTGTAGACAGCTAATAGATCGGTCTTGTTTTTGTATCCATTCTGATACCTAGGTCTTTTGATTGGCGCATTTAATCCATTTACATTCAGTGTTATTATAGAAAGATACGGGTTTAGAGTCATTGTGATGTCTGTATGTTTTATGCTTGTAGTAATGTGTCTCCTACTTTGTCTCACAGGGTCCCCCTTAGGATCTCTTGTAGGGCTGGTTTAGTGGTGAGAAATTCCTTCAGTTTTTGTTTGTTTGGGAAGACCTTTATCTCTCCTTCTATTCTAAATGACAGACTTGCTGGAGAAAGGATTCTCGGCTGCATATTTTTTCTGTCTAGCACACTGAAAACCTCGTGCCAATTCTTTCTGGCCTGCCAAGTTTCAAAAGAGAGATCATTCACGAGTCTTATAGGTCTCCCTTTATATGTGAGGGCACGTTTACCCCTTGCTGCTTTCAGAATTTTCTCTTTATCCTTGTATTTTGCCAGTTTCACTACGATATGTCGTGCAGAAGATCGATTCAAGTTACGTCTGAAGGGAGTTCTCTGTGCCTCTTGGATTTCAGTGCCTTTTTTCTTCCCCAGTTCAGGGAAGTTCTCAGCTATTATTTCTTCAAGTACCCCTTCAGCACCTTTCCCTCTCTCTTCCTCCTCTGGGATACCAATTATGCGTAGATTATTTCTTTTTAGTGTATCACTTAGTTCTCTAATTTTCCCCTCATACTCCTGGATTTTTTTATCTCTCTTTTTCTCAGCTTCCTCTTTTTCCATAACTTTATCTTCTAGTTCACTTATTCTCCTCTCTGCCTCTTCAATCCGAGCCGTGGATTTTCCATTTTGTTATGCATTTCGTTTAAAGCGTTTTTCAGCTCCTCGTGACTGTTCCTTAGTCCCTTGATCTCTGTAGTAATAGATTCTCCGCTGTCCTCTATACTGTTTTCAAGCCCAGCGATTCATTTTATGACTATTATTCTAAATTCACTTTCTGTTATATTATTTAAATCCTTTTTGATCAGCTCATTAGCTGTTGTTATTTCCAGGAGATTCTTCTGAGAGCATTTCTTCCGCTTGGTCATTTTGGATAGTCCCTTGCGTGGTGAGGACCTGCAGGGCACTTCCCCTGTGCTGTGGTGTATAACTGGAGTTGGTGGGCGGGGCCGCATTCCGACATTATGTCTGCCCTCAGCCCACCGCTGGGACCATAGTCAGACTGGTGTGTGCCTTCTCTTCCCCTCTCCTAGGGGCGGGATTCACTGTGAGGTGGCATGGCCTGTCTGCGCTACTTGCAGGCTGCCAGGCTTGTGATGCTGGGGATCTGGCGTATTAGCTGGGGTGGGTAGGCATGTGCACAGGGGCAGGAGGGCAGGCTTAGCTCGTTTCTCGTTAGGTGATCCACTTCAGGAGGGGCCCTGTGGCAGCGGGAGGGAGTCAGATCCACTGCCATAGGTTTGGCTCTGCAGAAGCGCAGAGTTGGGCGTTTGCGCTGAGCGAGCAAGTTCCCTGGCAGGAACTGGTTCTCTTTGGGATTTTGGCTGGGGAATGGGCGGGGGAGATGGCGCTGGCGAGCGCCTTCGTTCCCCACCAAACTGAGCTCTGTCGTCCGGGGGCTCAGCATCTCTCCCTCCGTCCTCCAGCCTACCCGCTTTCCGAGCAGAGCTGTTAACTTATGACCTCCCAGACGCTAAGTCGCGCTTGCTGTCAGAACACAGTCTGTCAGGCCCCTCCGCTTTTGCCAGCCAGACTCGGGGGCTCTGCTTGGCCGGCGAGCCGCCCCTCCACCCTGGCTCACTCCGGGCAGTCCGTTGAGCGTGCACCGCCTCGCCGCCCTTCCTACCCTCTTCCGTGGGCCTCTAGTCTGCGCTTCGCTCCTGCGACTCCGTTCTGCTAATCCTTTGGCGGTTTTCTGGGTTATTTAGGCAGGTGTAGGTGGAATCTAAGTGATCAGCAGGACGCGCGGTGAGCCCAGCGTCCTCCTACGCCGCCCTCTTCCCTCATCCTGATCTAAGCTAAGCTTTAAAAATGAAAGGAAAATAGCCATGAACTCAGATAAAAGTTAGGCATAGGCAATTAAGTACTTTTCCCTAGGGCAGCAAGGAGTTATGAGAAATACCATAATCGGTAGAGTTTGTAGTAAAAAGCTCTACTGACACGATGATAAAGCTCACCTTTAAAGCTTGCTTTGTGTACACTGATATTATTCCTTTCTTCTTGAAATCTAAAGAAGCTTTTTCTCTTTGGCTGTTAACATGAAATGAAAAGACACTCCCCCCCTTTCTTTTCTTCTGCCCTATTTAAGCTGAACTTCTTACAAAAGTCTTTTATGTATTCATTGCTTTTTATCTTCATCCTTTGTCCAAAACAAGCCTTGAGATTGGGAATGATGTGGACTATTTCTAACCCAAGCTCACAGGACTTAACTTCTCATAAAACCCATCATTTGAGGAGGCATTGAACTCGTATCATGGAGTTCCTTGTGCAGCCCATGGGCAGGATTCCACTGAAAGAATCAATAGCATCGTGGAGACCCTGTCTCTGGAAGGAACTAACACCAAATAAGGATTTGACCTTATAGGCTGATTTTCCTAGGAATCTAGGAATCAAGAGGGCCAGAAGTGGGATGGTGGGAGAGGGACACTGGAGAAGGGCTGAATACCCGGGTTCACTTGAAGCCAACTGAACAGAGGAAGGTTCTGTCCTGGAGGAGCTTGGCTCAGCAGGGATCAGCTCCCAATTGTTACGGACTTAGTGAAAATACACTCATGAGAGCCTACAAGAAGGATGCTTCCAGAACTCTAAGAGGTTTCATTCCTTTCTTATGTCTTTCTTTATGGAAAGTGTCTTGGGGGTGCTTACTTCCCCTTTGTGTGTCCACAGTTCTTCTTCCCAGTAGTTGTGTTGTCATGAACCTCCTTACGTAGCCCTTGCTCCCCTCCTAGACCATGTGTTCTTCATGGGCAGGACTCACTTTAGCCATCCGTGTGTCGTTACTACAGTGCCAGCCATGGGCAAAGGAATAAATGCATACTGAATAAATGCAATGAGTTTATGGAGTTTCAGTTCCCAATTGTTACAGAACAAGTAGTTGTCTCACTTCAATTTGATGTGTAACAGCAGCAGTCTATACGGGGGATTCTCTCTCTCTCACATTCTCTCTTTTTACAAACACCTGCATCATCAACTTTTGATTAACTCTTACCCTTTTGTGATCAGATGGATTGGGTGGAACATTTGCCATCTCTTACAATCTTCTTTACAACTCAACACCACTTAAATTCCCTATCCTACAGTAAATTCTTGCTTAGCAAGAAGCAATAGAGTTCAGTGACTAAGGGGGTGGCCCCTGGAGCAAGGCTGCCTGGGATCTCAAATCCTATTTTGCTCTATTTCTAGCAGCGGACCTTTGGACAACTTACTTTTTCTCTGGGTTACTCAGTTTTCTCAGCTGTAAAATCAGGCACAACCTAGCACCTTCACCATAGAGCTCTGAAATGAATTCAGTGAGGTAATGACGGTAAATAACTTGGAATAATGCATGGAACCCCCTTCACTGCGAGTCAGTAAACACTCGCTTCTACCAGTGATGTAATTCCGTTTTTGACAAAGTCGCTGCTTGCTTACTTAAAACCTTCACGTTGGCTGTGTTGAATGTACAGAACAGGTGAACTGTGGAAGGCACCATGTGAGAGTCAGGTTCCTTGGTAGAATGAGGCCCAATTCCCGGATGCTGGGGATTGCAAGAGGATACTCAAGGGCACAGAGAGGCACAGAGAGGCACAAGGCCCTCAGAACAAACCCATAACGAGATGATCAGAAAGCCTTAGGAAAACAGAGGGAACAAACTAATTTCACTTTAGTTCCCACCATACACCAGTACATTTCTCTGCAATTCACACATGTTTCCCTCTCAAGCAAACATAACAGGACTGTGGGAAAGGTATTATTATTCCCACTTAACAGGCAACTAGGCTAATGCTTAGAAAGTTTAAATAACTTGCCAAATATCACATATATGTGGCAGAGCTAGGATTTGAACCAGCATCGGTCACATCCCACTGCTTCTGCCAATCTTGAGAAACATCTTTGGAAGAAGTGAAATACGTTAATCTTAATCATGCGCTGAATCACATAGCACTGGATACTATAGGCCCATGAAATTCCAAGGCGGAAAAAAAATTAATTTACGAAGGCTATTTTGCTTACTGTTATATTCCTCAGTGTGCACCGCGTAAGTGTTCGCTATTTGCGAAATGAGTGAGTTTATGAGGGAATGGACAGAAGTGTGAATACCTATGCTCATACGATTACACCGTGTAGTTTGGTTGAGGATCTCGGGACACTCTGCCTTACATCTTAACTCATCAGAGTAACGGGAATGTTAGAGCTGTCATAGCAGGTGAAAGAGAAGGTTAGTTATCATACCACTGGTCCAAATTACTCCTAGGCCAGTTTAAAAAGCAGCACACAAACATAAGACAGTGAGAGACAGCCAGGAAAGCTCAGAGAGAGGGAGAGAGAGAATCCCAAGCAGGTTCTACGCTGTCCGCACAAAGCCTGATGCAGAACTGGAGCTCGCAAACCATGAGATCATGACCTGCGTCGAAAGCAATATAGTCACAGGCCTAACTGACTGAGCCATCCAGGAGCTCAGCTTTGTTCAGATAGTAATTCCCAGGTTTTTACGTAGATAAATGACAGACCTAACCACCAACAACAAAACAGATTAGAACGATGGTTCAAAACCAAGGATTGCAAGATTGCAGTAAGGACGTAATATGTGGGAGTAATCGGGGCGGGTGGGCGGAAGAAAGGGCCAGGGGGCAGATGGAGGGTTTGTAAATGGACGCTGGCATTCTAGGAAAGGTGGAGAGTTGTTACTTCCACTCCTTTCCTCCAGAACTTGTTGTCCCCAGCATGTGGTGTCCACTGGCCATATGCTTCAGAGCTGGAGGATGGATAAGCTGCCCATTGTAATCAGGGAAAACATTCCACCCACAGAATTCACTAATTCGCCTGTTCCATAATGTTTACCCTCTTACTGGCATTGCTAAAAGCACCTACTTTCTCTACACCACCATGGAACAGGTGGATTTTCCCTTGTCAGCCTTTGCTCGCTTGCTTGTCCGTTTATTGGTCCACCTGTGGCTTTATTCACCACTCACCGAAAGGGATCCCCTTCTGCGGAGAGGCCAAAGTAAGAGAAAGATTGGCTGCGGAAGTGTAGGGCTGTATGTGGATAAGAGGAGAACCTGGGACTGGGACTGAGAGGGATCTTATCTCTAACTGTGGGGTTTTCTTGGGTCTGGGGCTAGGTTCCCTGTGCGAGCACCTGTGGGGAGAGGAGCCAGCATTGGTTTCAGGGGTAGAGCAGGGGCACCGTCCACAGAAGGAGACAGTAGCCCCTCCCTGGTGGGCTGTGCAATAGAACAAAGCCTGCCCGCATCAACCACCCCCCCCCCGCCCGGATCAGTGGCTGGGTCTAGGGCGCAGTCTGGAGTAGGAGAAAGTGGCCCCTTCCCTGGGGGCGTTGGTGTGGGACAAAACAATGCCTGCTTGCATCCACCATGCCCATGCTCAGCAGTGAGGTCAGCAGCGCAGTCCACAGCAGGGAAATGCGGGGCTCCCTGAAGCACAGCAGCACAAACAAAGCCAGGAAGACATTTGGAGCAGCACAGAGTGGCACTGCCCTAGCACACGGAACAGGTCTGTGAACCCTCAACAAGCGCTGTGAGAAAGGAGTCAGCGGAGCAAGAAGGACCACCCTGCGTGTGTTCTGGGCACAATGAGGACAACTGGAACGGAGTACACCAGGTCATGGAGAAGAGGCTGGGCATCACCATTTCCCCCCCGCCACCACCACCAAGGCGGGGCCTCAGGGATCAGTCCCAGGGTCCAGAGTGGAGGTGGGACCAGCCTACCCCAAACCACGCCCCTCTGTGCTGTGTATCCTGATGGAGCAGGATAGGCGCTGTGGAACCAGGCAGCTCTGTCATCCGGATCGGTGATGCTGCCTAGACTGGAGTAATTCCGGGACAATTCTTGTTCTTTAGACGTATTCTCCCTTCCTATCTCTTCCCTCCTTTAGTTTGATAAGTCTGTCTTGTTGGTTTGTTTAAGCAGACATTTATAATCCATTGCCTTGATACATTTCCTAACTATACCTGTATATTTTCGTTTCTCTCTCTCTCTGGGATAATCATGCCATCTAGTTTCTCTGTCTGGCTAAACGTATCTTTCTTTTGTTTCCCCACCTGCTTCCTTATTTTCCTTTCTCTCTGTCTGCATTAAGCCATTTGGCCTCCCAGCCTGGTATATATGTATGTTTTTCCTTTTCCCCACTCCTGTCATTTCTCTCTTTATATGTGTTCTTCCAACAGCAACGCCTCTACCTTGTTCTTTACTTGTAGCTGGTGTTTCTGGTCTGTTTGTTTGTTTTGTTTTGTTTTGTTTTGTTTTATTTCAGACTGCTTTTCTGTGTGTGTGTGAGCGTGTGTGTGTCCATTTATTTCTTTTATTTGCACGTTGCCTTACATGTCTCTGTTTCCTGTTTGTTGGTTTGTTTGTTTTCCTTCCCATGGCTACTTCAAGGAACAAAGAAAAGCACACCTTGTGGAGGGTCAAACACATCACTACCAGGAGAGAACTCAAAGAGCTAATGTCACAACAACAGAGAGCAAGTAACACTCTCCAAGAAACAGTACCTGCAGGGCTGGAACCTGCACAGGGCGTGAGCCCCCTGTCGTATAGCAATTCTTGCAGGTGCAAAGCAAATAACAAGCTTGTAAACCTCCTAAGAGAGAGAAAACTAGCCAAAATAATGACACAGAAGAATTCCCCTCAAAAGAAATTCCGGGAAGAAGTAGACAGCTAACGACTTTATCCAAACAGATATAAGCTACATATCAGAATTTAGCATAACAGTCCAAAGATTAATCGTTGGGATTGGCAAAGGCGTAAAGACAGCATGGAATCAATTATTGCGGAGATCAAGGAAATAAAAAGTAGTCGTGATGAATTCCAATGCTATAAATGCGGTGCAAATTAAAATGGAGGCAGCCACAGCGCGGATTGAAGAGACAGAGGGGAGACTAAATGAATCAGAAGGTAAAAATATGGGGAAAAGGAGGTGAGAAAAAGATAGAGCAAAAATTGAGGATCGAGAGGGGAGAATTAGAGAACTAAGTGATGAAATCAAATGGAACAATATCCATATCACAGGATTTCCAGAAGAGACAGAAAAGGGGTGTGAAGATGACCTTGAACAAATCATAGCTGAGAACTTCCACAAGCTGGGGAAGGACACCGGCATTGAAACCCAACAGGCACAGAGAACTCCCTTCAGATGTAACCTGAGTTGATTTTCTGCACAACATAGCATGGGGAAACTGGCAAAATACAAGCATGAAGAGAGAATTCTGAAAGCAGCTAGGGATGAATGGACCTTCACATACACAGGTAGAGAAGTATTGGGATAGGAGCAGATCCATCTACTGAAATCAGACAAGCCATAAAGGAATAGGGGAATCTTCAATGTGATGAATAGGAAAAATATGCAACCAAGAATCCTTTATCCAGCCAGCCTGCCATTCAGAATCGAAGGAGAGGTAAAGGTCTTCCCAAACAAACCAAAACTGAAGGAATTCACCACCGCTAAACCATCCCTACAAGAGATCCTAAGAGGGATTCCTTGAGGGAAATGTCGCAAATATCACAAAGTACCACAGACACCAGTACAAGCATGAAAACTACAGACATCACAATGCCTCGGAACCATCGCTTTCCATAATAACACTGCATGGAAGTGGAATAAATGCTCCAACCAAAAGACACAGGGTATCAGAATGGATAATACAAAACAAGACCCATCTGTTTGCTGTCGTACAGGAGACTCATTTCAGACCTGAGGACACCTTACTCTTGAAAGTGGGGGGATGGAGAACTACCTTTCATGCTACTGGGAGTCAAAAGGAAGCTGTAGTAGCCATACTTATATCAGACAAACTTGACCTGAAATTAAAGTTGGCAGCAAGAGATGTTTAAGGGCATTATTAAATAATTACAGTGTCTGTCCATCAGGAAAAGCTAACAATTATAATGATTATGCACTGAATTCCGAAGCACACAAATATTTAAAACATTTAATCACAAACATGAACATTCTTATTGATAAGAATATGGTAATTTCAGGGGGATTTAATACTCAACTTACATCAATGGACAGAAAATCTAGACAGAATCAGGAAAGAAACAATGGTCCTGAATGATACATTGGACCAGAAGGACGTGACAGATAATTTAGGACTCTACATCCCAGAGCAGCAGAGCATACTTTCTTCTGGAGTGCACGTGGAACATTCTCCAAGAGAGACCACATACTGGGTCGCAAAAAGCCTTCAATAATTATAACAGCATTGAGATGACACCATGCACACTTTGAGATCACAATGTTTGGAGCTTGACATAAAGTACAGGAAAAAGTCTGCTCAACCTCTAAAAGCATGCAGGTTAAAAAACATCCTACTAAAGAACGAATGAGTCAACCAGACAATTAGAGAAGAAATTAAAAGACATAAGGAAACAAATAAAAATGAAAAGACAACAATCAACGCTTTTTGAAAAAAAATTAATTAAAAAGATGGAAAAAGGGTTACTGAAGCTGAGTTTTGCATACTTGAGAGAGCATGTTATGCACTAAGGAGTCCGAGTGCTTGGGGTAAAGGCCATTTCCATACCTTTCTTAGTTCTGTGACCTTGAGCAATTATAACATCTCCTTCAGCCTCAATTCCTTCTTCTGGACACAGGGTCAATTGAGATGCTTTATGAGGTAACGTGCCTGCCACAGGGAAGTGATTGGTAGCTGTAAGTTCATTGCTCTGCCCCTCGTATTCCCAGGACTCCTGCCAGGGAGCCTGGAGGCCTGCGTGCTGGCCTGAATCTGCAGCATTTTCAGGCAAATTGTTCACTTTGTGATTAAGGCTTCCCGTTTCACTGAGCCCTTGATTCACCCCATGTGTTCTGGCATCTACTGCACTGCGTGGGTTCCCTCCTCCTTTTTCAGACCCTTACCTGGTGTTGTGGGATACAGTGTTCACACCACCTGAGCATCAGTTATTAGCAATAAGCGTGACTCCTCTGAGTACCTATGGTATTCCGCTTATTCCCACATAAAGCTAGTGTTCTGCAGCTCTGATTATCTGCTAAATTATACCAAGGCATAGTTTAGAAGATTCTTTGTTGTTGTTGATTTTGTTGTTGCTGCCCTTGTTGTTGCTGCTCTTGTTGTTGTTGTTGCTGCTGCTGTTGTTTTTGTTGTGTAGAAATCATTTGCTTCAGGTTCATCTAGTCTATCCAGTAACACCTGCAATAACAGTGAGATGAACTTTGGTTTTACCGTTTTTCACTTTTTAACGCGAGTGGATTTTGTTTTTGTTTTTGTTTTTCAGCCTCCCTTTGGGAAGTTCTATTTCTTCCATCTTCTCGCTCATGTGTCCTAAATAGACAACTGATTGTTTACTAGTTGCTGTCTCTGGGAGGTTGTTGCTGTTTGCCAGGTGTTAGTATTGACATGCCAGGTCTGGGGTGTTCATTCTTTCCCACTTTACCACTGAGGTATCCTCGCAGGAACTTTTTATTTATTTATTTGTATTTATTTATTTATTTATTTATTTATTTATTTATTTATTTATTTATTTATTTATTTATTTATTTATTTATTTATTTCTTGCAAGGCAGATCTACTAGTGATAAAGTCCTTCCTTTTTTGTTTCACAACGTATGACTTGTTTTAGGATTGTTGTTGTTGTTGTTTACAAAGATGAGGGATTGTAAAATTCAGACGCTTTGGGGAAGAGTAACATACTCCATGCCTAACATCTTTTTTAATGTTTATTTATTTATGTTGAGGGAGAAAGGGGTGGTGGAGGGGGGGTAGAGACAATTCCATGCAGACTCCATTCTGATAGCAGAGAGCCCTATGTGGGGCTCAATCTCATTAAACATGAGATCATGACTTGAGCAGAAATCAAGGTTGGATGGTCAACCGACTGAGCCACACAGGCACACCTACAAGTCTTTTTCTTCAGTTTGAAATACACTTTTCCAGGATATAGAATTTTCAAGCGGTGTTTTTTTTCCTTTCAACACTTTTATTTGTATTTTTATTTGTATTTTATTTTTATTTATTTTTATTTTTAATTTAATTGTATTTTTATTTCTATTTTTATTTTATTTTTATTTTTATGTTTATTTTTTCTTCTACCCTGGCTAGGAAGAAAGGGATAGATGGGGTAAGAGGAGAGAGAGTGATGCTGGCTGGAGGAAGGGCATCATCTTACCCTGGCTGGTGAAGTGCCGTCTGACAGAGACATTAAATGGAGCATTGAAGGAAACGTGCAGTCATCTGAGGGAAGATGCAGCAAGAGCTGCAAGTTTAAAAGGACAGTGGTAGCACTGAGGTATTTGAGAAAGGGGATGATGTGAAACTCGCCAGTATTGTGTTGCCTCATAAGGCACATCTGCAAGCAGCCTTGTATATTCACAAAAAACACTTTCTACCTACCTGGCATTGTGGCTCTCTGAAGTTTTATGATGCCTTAGTTTTTTGTTTAGTAATCAAGGGAAAATGTTGAACTCCCTAGTTACCAAACTCATTTCTGGGACATCATTTTTCCTTGGAAGTATTTGAAAACCATCCAGTAATACTCAAGGGAAAGTGAGACTTTGCTTCTATGGTATAAGGTTGAGGTCCCAAAGCCCAGTGTGGTTTGAGCCTGTGAAACCTTGAATGTATCTGTGGTATCAATATAAGTATGCATGTCTGCATGGTAGGTGTTGCTGCTTTAGCTGTGGATTTATTCCTGAATGAAATGAGGAGATACTGTATGTGGAAAAAAGTAATTAAGGAAACCATGTGTAACAAGGGACATGTTACAGTTGCATATCCAAGAGCAACTGTATGTATGTATGTATGCATGTATGTATGTATGTATGTATGTATGTATGTATGTATGTATGAATGCATGTATGTATGTTTGTGTGTGTGTGTTTTAAGTTTTTATTCATTCTGTGTGTGAGAGATGCAGAGAGAGAGAAAGAATGCGAGCAGGGGAAGGGGAGAGAGAGAGAGAGAGAGCTAGAGAGAGAGAGAGAGAGAGGGAGAGAGGGAGAGAGGGAGGGAGGGAGAGGGAGAGGGAGAGGGAGAGGGAGAGGGAGAGGGAGAGGAAGAGAGAGAATCTGGCAGTGCAGAGCCTGACGCAGGCCTCCATCTCACTAACCATGAGATCATGACCTGAGCTGAAATCAAGAGTCTGCTGGTAACTGACTGAGCCACTCAGGCACCCTGTCTTCATTTTTTAAACATATGAACTCTTGAGTCATCGTTCTCCTTGAGTTTTAGCCATTTTATGTAGAAAATGTATTCTGAAATACAGAGGGGTCTGTGTGCTTCAAAGTGAACAGTGGGATGATGTATTTTTTTTAAGGTAGTATATCAGCTCAGTGGGGGCACATGGCAGAATGGCTGAATATGAGCCTGGAGCCAGATGACCTGGGCTTGAACACTGGCTTACTAGATGTGTGACCTTGGGTAGGCTATTTAACCTTTCTGTTTCTTAAGTCTCCATTTGCAAAATGAGGCTAGTGATTCTATGTCCAAATGTTCCTGGATTGTGGCCGTGCCTGGCACAATTGTTAATGGCTTTCTGCTTTGATTCTCCAAAGTATCTTTATTTGGACAATAAATTATATTGTTGCCCTAACAATAATCGAACCTGTGTCAGAAGATCCATTTTGAAGATTAAAAGCATTAAAAACAAGACCTGCTTATAATATGTGCTCAGTAAGTACTACTTTTTATTATTAGCTGTGAACAACCAGAACACACGTTTTAAATATCCAGTTTCATGCATTACCCTAGAAGCAAGAATTTTTACTGTAGACCTCGAACTCTGGAAGTGACATGTTTTGCTGGAAAATGGAGAATCACCACAATGTGAGCAAATTTAATACAGTTTTGAAAAATTCTCTTCCACTTTAACCTAGCATGGGTGACACAAGTAGCTTGAAATAAAATGGTCGTTTTCTTTCATTTCACTAACAGGATAATCACCACCCAGGACATGCTGGTTTTACAGAGAAATTACCATGGGGGTTGTTAATTTGGGTTTTGTGTTTAATGTGCTGTTCTTTCCAGTCGGATTCCTAGTTTCCTTTCTTTGATCTTTCTTTGGGCATTACCTCCCTTGTCCTCTCCCATGTAATGTCTAAAGTCAATTGCTGTCCCTTCTTCATACATCCTTGTGCTAGGGGATAAGGAAATTATACATAACTGAAAAATCTTTATATGCAGTAATGGTTTCATGTGCCTACTCTTAAAATCCTTTGCCGTGTATGAGATTGGGTAAAAAAAATAGTGGGTTAATTGGGATATGACTTTTCTTCATATAAGCATCTTGATCAGAGTTTCTGCTCAACATGTGAGGTAGTGATGCTAGACAGGCACAGAGGTGGGACGGACCTCGACTCCTGGCACTGCCACAGGCTAGCTGTGTGACCTTTGGCACTCCATTTGTTTCATCTCTCTGAGTTTCAGTATTTAGCAGGCTTCAAAGGGGGTAAAGATATGTGCTGCTTCCCAAGGTTAAGCATGAGGCTCAAATGGGATGATAAGTTAGTGTGCTCTAAGCAAATGTTGGCCAAGAGTTCCTTTCTTTCAAAATTGGTTGATGTGATTGGGACTCCTTTTGTAAGATCCATGAGCAGAGACTTGGAGGAAAAGTAGATAAAAATGCTGCTTCTGTTTGTGTGTTTCTGAGTTGCCTGTGGCTGTAGTACTTGGCTATCTAACCGGGTGCTGCTTCAGCATGCATGAAATACTTCAAATGGGCGACAAGACGGTTTTTCTTTATCCTAAACTTCAGGCTGTTGGAAGCATATCTGTGGAAGCCTCTGTGATCTGACAGCTTGAAGGCTCCATGAGAAGTCAAGTGTGCAAGGGAGCCCAGCTTTGAGCCAACCAGGGAAAGGATGGCGTAGCTCTCAAAGGAGCATGCACGTTTCTCAGGTGATAGAGTAAAGAATAAAATGTGTCCCTTTAAACTCCACATTCCCCTGCTCTTCAGCTTCTAACGAAGTCTTTGGCTACCATCAGTCTGGGCTCTGGAGCCAGCATAGTATTTTTCTTCTTTTAGTTTATCCTGGTTCATGATTTGCTCCCCTTTCACTTAAAGATTGTTTTTATTATAGAAAATTTCAAATATGTAAAAGTCAAGACATTAGTATATCATACCCCCATGTCCTTAGGACCTAGTTGTAAACATTATCAACTCATGTCTAATCTTGTTTCATCTGTATTTCTACCCGCTTTGTCCTTGCTCCCCTCTTCCCCTGGTTTATTTGAAGCAAATTCCACACGTTGCATTTTATTAAGAATATCATCCTGTTTGTTTTTATTTTTAAAAAGTTTTGTTGTAGTATAATTGGCATAACTTGCAGGAAACTAAAGTGTGCTATTTGATAAGTTTATACATCAGTGTGGATGTGTATACACACAGATCAAAAAGTATATACACACACATATCCATGAAACCACCACAGTCTAGATAGTGAACATACCCATCACCGAAAAGTTTCCTTGTGTCCCTTGGTCATCCTTTCCTCTTGCCCCTCTCTGCCACCCATTACTGATCTGCATTCTGTGACAATATATTAGTTTCTATTTTGTAGAGTTCTAGATGAGTGAGATCATACAGTAAGTACTTTTTTTTTTGATCCAGTTTTTTTTTTTTTTTTTTTTTTCCCGCTCAGTGGCATAGTCTGTCTATCCTACCAATATCATCATGCTGTGACTAGGTACCACTTAGGAAGCTGCACGACCCTTTAGCAGATATTATAGTCGTCCCGGTGAGAAATGGTCGTTTGGACCAGTGTGGTTACCATGGAGATGATAGCTGCCTCAATTAGAGATCTGCTTTGGAGGTAGAGCCAATCAGACCAGCTGGATTTGGGGATTAGGGCAGGGGTGGGGGTGGGGGTCGGATCCAGAATTACTCCTGAGGATTCTTGCTTCAGCACACGAAGAGACTGTGATGAAGCAGAGGAGACTCAGTGAGGAGCAGCTATGTATGATCTTTCCTGATTCAGTCCTTGCCTGGATGTCCATTGCTTCTTCAAAGCTGTCATTATTATCATTGGTTGATTTGAAGTAGTACTTGAATGGCAGATGAAAAAAACTGTATTTGGAGCACTTTAAGATATTTACAGGATGACTGGATGTTATCAGGAATGATATTAAATAAAGGCTAGTTGGCATTGTCAAATTCAAAATAATGAATTTCAGTGTTCTCCTCAGGTGTTGGTAGTATCATCTGGTCCAGGTAAGGAGAGACTAAGAAGTACAGAGGCAAATCACATTTTTAAGAGCTTGTAAAATCTGCTTGAGGTGAAGTTCACTCCACTTTTTTCAGGGCTCCCAGAATTTTTTTTTTTTTTGGGGTGGTTTTATCATTGAAAATGTTCTGCTAAGTCTGATGCTGTGGTGATAACATCTGCACGCAGTGACTAGCTTTGTGAATTTCATCGTAAGGTAGGATATACTGTCTTCCTTCTCCAGGGTTATTAACATGTCGTGTGTTTTATTAGAACTTGGACTCCCTTTGGGTGTTTGGCCTTAGAAAAACTGAGTCAAGTGATATCTTTGGTTTTGGAATTTTAGAAAGGACACGCCACCTGGATTATTAAGTTTATGGGCACCTTTGGGAAACCTGATTAGTTATAGAACTCATACTATATGATAGTAACAACAACTGCACGTTTATTGTTTATTCCTTGCTGAGTGCTTTATATGCATTATCTTATTTAATCTCCACATCAGTCCGATGAAGTAGGTACTATCATCATCTCGATTTTGCTGGGGAAGGACCTGGGATGCAGACGGGATACCTGATGAGACCTAGACTAGTCTTACAATCAGTGTTAGCGCCGCAACTTGGACCCAGGCAGGTAGTCTGGCTGCAGAGCTCATGCTTTCATTAAGAGATAATATTTTCATTAAGAGATGGTACTCCTGGGTGGCTCAGTTGGTTAAGCCTGCTTGGGATTCTCTCTCTGGTGCTCCCCTGCTTGGGCTCTCATTCTCTCTCTCTCTCTCTCTCTCTCTCTCTCTCTCTCTCTCTCTCTCACTTTCTGTCTCTGTGTGTGTCTCAAAACAAATACAAATGTGTTCTTTTTTTTTTAAAGAGATAATACTTGAGGTGGATCTTGCAAGATAAAGAGAAGTTTAATGGACAGTGGGGACTGGCATATAAGGTAGAGAGAATGTAGTATCAATGCGGGGACATAAGAAACTTATTGTCCTGGGGGCTGATGGTGAGAAATAATGTTGGTAATGCTGGTATGACCAGAAAAGATGTAGGGCCTAAAAAAATACCTGTTTTGGTTATCCAGAGCAGCTTTTTCACTGATAATCTTATGAGGTCTTTAAAAAGTCTCCTTGAAATGTTGAATAAGTTCAGGAGATCCCATTTCTGTTTTCTCAGTTCCAAGGATCTCAGATGGGGAGCTTCTTAACAAGCTGATCTCAAAAGCATTTTCTGACTTCAGCCAACCTAGGTTTTGCCATCCAGGAGTAAATTCACTGCTCCCACCTTTTCTGCTCAGCTCTGAGTCCCTTTCATGTTAAAAGAGATATGCTTGCTACTTTTAAACGGAATAGGATTTCCAAACCTGTCCCCACTGTCAGTAGTTGAAAGGCTAATAGTCAGCTAGCATCTGAATACCATTGGAGTGGTACCTCACTTATTTGGTTCATAAACGGATGATGGTTGTAAACACAAAAGTGTATGATGTGGCGGTTTAGCCATGTTTTGGAGGCTAACTCTTGCTTCCTGCTTTAAAGTGCATTTTGCTATTTCGTAGTTAAGAATCGATTATAATGAGAAGGGAGTAAATGCAAAGCAACAGGTGCTTTTAGATTTTATTTTTTTTTTTTAAATTTTTTTTTTCAACGTTTATTTATTTTTTGGGGGACAGAGAGAGACAGAGCATGAACGGGGGAGGGGCAGAGAGAGAGGGAGACACAGAATCGGAAACAGGCTCCAGGCTCTGAGCCATCAGTCCAGAGCCTGACGCGGGGCTCGAACTCACGGACCGCGAGATCGTGACCTGGCTGAAGTCGGACGCTTAACCGACTGCGCAACCCAGGCGCCCCAGGTGCTTTTAGATTTTAATGCACAGTGCTGTTGCTGAGTATCAGTGAAACAGCTTTGTTTTTGTTTTTGTTTTTTAAATGAATAGGTAGTTTGTGGATGTGAATTTCAAAAGGTACACGTGTTCATCCTGTATCTCAAATCCCTTCTTTCCTCGTCAAGCAACTTTAATTGTTCTTTAGTGGCCCCTTTTTAAAGGAAGTCTATGCTTGTATTAGCGTGTATGAGTGTGTCATTGTTTCTAGGATTTTGTTATGGAGATGCTAATTAGTAAGAGTAGAGAGAATGTTATCTCTTGCCAGTCATGATAGCAAGGCGTGCGTGTGCGCACACGCAAATAGCAGATAATCTAAACAAGTGTTTACTCTTCACCTAAAAAATAATAAACATGCACATTATCAAAGTTTAACCCATACTAAGGAAAAAGATTAGTTAAATAGCAACTGACTAGGTGCACCTTTGGGTTTAACAAAGATTTCCAGCAGCTACTATATTTAAAAACTAAAGGAAAATGTATGCAAAAATACAGTAGGAAACATGATGTGAGTCCACCGGGAATCACAATAGACAAATGGAAGCGATTTTTACAAAAGTGAAATTTATGGAATTGAAAAATACAATAACTCAAATAACATTTCCCTAGATTAACTCAGTAGGTTAGAAATAGAAGAAGGAATCAGTGAACCTGAAGGTAAATCAAGAGAAATGTCCCAAGCCAAACAATAGAGAGGGGAGAAAAATTGGACACAAATCAGTAGAGCACTGTGTGACAATATCAGGTGTTCCAACATAATGATGTAACACATGTATAATAGGAGTCCCAGATGGAGAGGAGGGAGAAAATGGGACAAAATCTTACTGAAGAAATTGTTTAAATACCAGATTTGATGAAAATTATCTGAAAGATCCAAAAAGTTGAAATAACTTCAGTTTGGTTTTTTGGGACCAGAGTGTGATTCTAGAAATACGAAAGCACTGCTTAACAGCAGTCTGGTGAATAGGGCCTCTGTGGGATGGGACTTCTGCTGCGTCCCCCTGTGTGATAAACTAGACATTTTAGAGCTGCACGCCAGGCACAGGCAGCATCGCAGATGCCATCAGCTTTTCACTCTTCCGGGTATATTTTTTTATTCATCTTCCCTCTCTCCGCCTGAGTATTGGTAATATGTTATATTCCTCACTGGCCACATGGAAAATGAGAACACTGGTTGCTACTGTTTCACTATCTATAGACTAGAAACCACCGTGTCTTTCTTTTTATGATAGAAGTACTCTGGAGAATTTCTGTGGTAGCTTTGGAGATACTTTTTTTAATTTTTAATTAAAAAATACTTTTAATGTGTATTTAATTAGAGAGAGGAGGGGCAGAAGTAGAGAGTGAGAATCCCAAGTAGGGTCCATGCTCAGCACAGAGCCTGATGAGGGGCTCAATCTCAACAACCCTGAGATCATGATCTGAGATTAAATCAAGACCTCAGCTGAACTAACTGATCCAACCAGGAACCCCAAGAGATCATTTTTATGCAGGTTAGAAACACTCACCTTTTGTTTGAAAAAGGAGACTAAGAATTAACAACAACAACAACAACAACAACAACAACAACAACAACAACAACAAAACCTCTCTCATGCAGAACTATCCCCCCCCCTCCAAAAACTGACATCTCCTTCCTGAGTTCCAAAGTTTCTTTGTGAAGTAGTTTCTTTAACCACCTGGCGAGGGCTTTAGTTTCACTGGGCCGACTCAGCATTAATATTCATGCTACACAAGATAACTAGTTTATTATCATTCTCTGCTATTTTGTATCAAAGTACAGTCCTAGGATATGAGAGTTCTGTGCATGGTTTTTGGAATGTGGAATCTTTTGATGTATTCAAGTCAGCTGTGGTTATTCACTGAATACCTACTAGGTGCCCAGCCAGGAGTGTTAGTCCTTCTTCTTTGTGCAAGTATGCATGTACGTGCAGGATGGATGCATTAGAGGTGGGAGAGGAGCCTGGGATGTGCAGTCTTTCCATCTAGGAGTATAGAATCTTGCCTCGGAGGCACATGCACCAGGGTCAGACCTGGGTTCAAAATCTGCTTCCTTCAACAACTGTGTCATCTTGGATGACTCATTTAATTCATGTGCTTTTATGATTAAATGAAATAACACTTGAGTGTCTAGCATGCCTGACATGTTCTAGGTGCTCAGTGTCTCTGTGCGTGTGTGTGTGTGTGTGTGTGTGTGTGTGTGTGTGTGTGTGTGTACATGTATATATGTGTTCTCTGTTCCTGTAAAATAAAAGAGAAAGAAAACATCCCCCCCAACAGTAGTGTGTAGATTTATAGCGAATCCAAAGGCAGTGTATTTCGAAATATGTTTTGCTTTCCCTCAGATGACTGCACGTTTCCTTCAATGCTCCATGTAATGTCTCTGTCAGACGGCACTTCACCAGCCAGGCTAAGATGATGCCCTTCCTCCAGCCAGCATCACTCTCTCTCCTCTTACCCCATCTATCCCTTTCTTCCTAGCCAGGGTAGAAGAAAAAATAAACATAAAAATAAAAATAAAAATAAAAATAAAAATAAAAATAAAAGTAAAAATAAAATAAAATTAAAAATAAAAATAAATACAAATAAAATACAAATGAAAATACAAATAAAAGTGTTGAAAGGAAAAATAAAACACCGCTTGAAAATTCTATATCCTTCAAAAGTGTATTTCAAACTAAAGAAAAAAGACTTGTAGGTGTGCCTGTGTGGTTCAGTCGGTTGAGCATCCAACCTTGATTTCAGCTCAAGTCATGATCTCATGTTTAATGAGATTGAGCCCCACATAGGGCTCTCTGCTATCAGAATGGAGTCTGCATGGAATTCTCTCTACCCCGCCACCCCTTTCTCCCGCAACATAAATAAATAAACATTAAAAAAGATGTTAGGCATGGAGTATGTTACTCTTCCCCACAGCATCTGAATTTTACAATCCCTCACCTTTTAAACAACAACAACAACAACAACAACAACAATCCTAAAACAAGTAATACGTTGTGAAACAAAAAAGGAAGGACTTTACCACTAGTAGATCTCCCTTGCAAGAAATAAATAAATAAATAAAAAGTTCTTTCGAGGATACCTCAGTGGTCAAATACCTGACTTTAGCTCAGGTCATGATGTCAGCATTCATGAGTTCAAGTCCCACAGTTTGTGAGTTCAAGTGCCACATCAAGTGAGCTCCACCCCCCTGCAAGTGAGCATGAGCCATGCTTTGAGTGAGATCCCATTATCTCTCCCTCTCTCTCTGCCTGTCGTGGGATTCTCTCTCTGCCCCTTGCTCATTTGTGCCCCCTGTCTCGCTCAAGAGAAAGGTTTTTAGAAAAAGGAATAGGGATAGAAGTTATAGATAAGGAATTCAGATCTATGCTTAAAAAAGAAGAGGATTAGAGTAGGAATAAGGGAAGGTAAGAGAAAATAGTTTATTTTTCTCATTCCCAACTTATCTGATAGATAACAATTTGTTTAAAGTGATAACAGCAACAATATACTCGGTGATCATAGCATATGGATAAGGAGGTAGATGACATCAATATTAGAAGGCGTGGGATGGAGGAATTGAGAGGGCTGTTATAAGGTAGCTGCACTATCTGTGAAGGGGTATAGTGTGATTTGAAAGAGGAATTTGACTAGTTATAAATGAGTAATGCAAATGCAAATAAAGGGGAACCCACTCCAACTTTTTAAAATAAAAAAGTGTAATGAATATGCTAAGAGAAAGAAGAAAATGGAATATACCAACTGCTGCATTAAAATCCAGAAGGCAGAAAAAGGTGAAGATAGAAAGGAAGCAAAGTATGAATGCAGTGAATAGAAAACAATTACAAACATGGCAGATATTATTCCAACTACATCAATACTCACATCAAATGTGAATAGTCTAAATATACCAATTAAAGCTCAGAGATTGTCACAGGAGATCCAAAAACAAGATGCAACTCTATATTGTCTATAAGAAATTCACATGAGATATAAAGATACAGATAGATTACAAGTAAAAGGATGAAGAAAGATTTATCATGCTAGAGCTTATCCAAAGAGAGTTGGAGTAATTACATTAACTCCACACAAAGCAAACTTCCAATCAAGGAAACTCTAGGGAGATAAAGAGTGTCATTATATAAAGAGATTCTATAGAGAGATAAAAAGGTCCGTTCTGTAAGAAAACATAACAATCCCTAATTTTCTATACCTAACAACAGAGAATGGAAATCCATGATGGAAAAACTTTTAGAATTTGAAGGAGAAAGAGAAAAAGTCATTATTATAGTAGAGACTTCAACACCTTTCTGTCAGTGACTGACAGGGCTAGAAGGATATAGGTAGGGCTACAGCTGGATGAAGCAGTAGCAGTAATCACCTAGATCGAACTGATACGTATGGGATGTTTTATCGAACAGTGGTTGAATAAACATGTTTCTCAAGTTCACACAGAAGGTGCACCAAGTCAGAACATGTTCTGGGCCATGAAACACATCCTACTAAATTTCAAAGAATAGAAAACACACAAAGTATGTTGTCAGGCCACACTGCAATTGAACTGGATGGAAAGCAATAATGAAAAGACAGCAGGAAAAGTCCCCAAATATTTAGAGATTAAAGAACATACTTCTAAATAACACATCAAAGAAGGAAACTTGAGAGAAATTTCAAAGTAGTTTGGACTCAATGAAAATTAAATACAACCTACAAAAATGTGCAGGGTGGGGTGGGGTGGGCAGTGAAAACATGGCTTACAGTACAATGTACAGCATTGAATGCATTTATTAGAAAAGTAGAAAGACCTTCGGGCATCTGGCTGCTCAGTGGTTTTAGCACGCAAGTCTTAGTTTCCACTCAGGTCATGCTATCATGTTCATGAGATCAAGCCCCTGTATTGGGTTCCTGCTTGGGATTCTCTCTCTCCCTCTCTCTGCCATGCCCCTGCTCACGTACATGCTTTCTCTCGCTCTCAAATTAAGTACATAAACGTAACAAAATCGGAAAGGAGAAAGACCTTAAATTAGTAGCCTAAACTTCCACCTTAGGAAAATACGGGAGGAGGTACAGTTGAAGGCTGAAGTAGAAGAAAAGAAATAATAATAATTAAAAAAATAATAATTAGAACAGATATCAATAAAATAAAAGATAGTCAAATACTGGAGATAATCAATAGAGAAATCAAAAGATGGTTCTTTGAAAATATCAATAAAGGTAATGAACCCCTAACTAGGCTATCCAAGAAAAAAGGTAGGCACAAATGGCTCATATCAAAAGTGAAAGAGACATAACCGCTCCCGATTCCATGAACATCAAGAGGATAATGAAAATATTATAAACGACTCTATGCCCCCAAATTTCATAACTTATATGAAACAGATCGATTATTTAAAAGATGCACACGATGGGGCGCCTGGGTGGCTCAGTCAGTAAATGTTTGACTTCAGCTCAGGGCATAATCTCCTGGTCCGTGGGTTTGAGCCCCGTGTCAGGCTCTGTGCTAACATCTCAGAGCCTGGGGCCTGCTTCAGATTCTGCGTCTCCCTCTCTCTCTGCCCCTTCCCACCTCCCACTCTGCAGCTCTCTCTCAGAAATAAATGAAAACATTTAGAAAAATATAGAAAACAAATAAAAGACACACACTACTAAAACCCACATAAGGAAACATAGATTATCTGGATAGGCCTATATTTATTAAGTAAATGGAGTCAAGGACGAATAACCTTCCCAAAAGAAAGCGTCAGGCCCAGGTGGTTTCACTGAAGAATTCTAGCAAACATTCACAGGAAAAAATGATGCTAATGTCCTGTAATCTCTTCCCGAAAATAAAAACAGAGGGGAAACTTCCTCATTCTAGGAGGCCAGCATTGACAAACCACGGTAAAGGCATTAGAAGAAAGGAAAACTGGAGACCAGTGTCTTGCATTTTCATAGACACAAAATACCCAATACATGTTAGCAAACCAAATCCAACAATGTGTAAAAAGAATTATACATCCATAACCAAGAGGGATTTAGTACAAGTATGGGAGACTGGTTCAATATTCAAAAATCAATTAGTTTAAACCATCACAACAATAGGATAAAGAAGTAAGACAGGGAAATGATCAGATGCTCTTAAAAAGAGATGCAGAGAAGGCATTTGTTAACTCCATTCATGATAAATAAAACATTCTCTCCGCAAACTATGAGTCCAGGGAGACTTCATCAACTTGATACAAGACTTTTATAAAACAAACAAAAACGAAGCCCCACCAAAAAAGCCTAAACCAGCATCGTAAAAGTTTCACCATTTCATGGGGCGCCTGGGTGGCTCAGTCGGTTGAGTGTCCGACTTCAGCTCAGGTCACGGTCTCACAGTCATGGGTTTGAGCCCTGCATCAGGCTCTGTGCTGACCACTTGCTCAGAGCCTGGAGCCTGCTTCGTATTCTGTCTCCTTCTCTCTCTGCCTCTCCCCCACTCACACTTTGTCTCACTCTGTTTCTCAAAAATAAATAAATGTAAACACAAAAATTAAAAAAAAATGTTTCACCATTTCAGTGGGGAAGAATGGGATGCTTTCTGAAATCCTACTCTAGCTTATTATGAAGAGGCCAGGTAGGTGAAGACACCTGTAGTAATAATGGACATAATTACATAATTATATAATAACACACCCAGGCCTGTTCTGTTGAATTGTTCCTGATTCTGCTACAACACTAACGGTTGATCAGTTACTAATTTGTGATTCCATCTTTAGAGGAGCTAAGTATTTAGAATACAAACATCTTGTAACACTGAATGTATATTCATATTGTCAGAGGGACGTCATATACCAACTTAGAGCTGCTCAGAGTAAATAGAGAATTACATGGAGCCAAAGTATTCCCTGCAAAGGATATTGTTGTTTTTATATTATATTCTGTTGATTTTTTCCAGCTTTTTTATATGGTTCCTTCTTTTTTCCAGTCCAGATGATTCTACAAATATTAAAGTTTTAGCCATTTGTTTAGAGGTGAATTTTAAAATCATGGATATCTAGCGAAAACTGGCCGGCTGAAGAGAGTTTCCAGTTTCCATGAATGCAAAGTAATAGATTCAATTAAGGGAACAAGCTTGAAAGCCAGATGTTGCTGTACCTCAAGGATACGCCTCAGCTAGTTGAGAATCAGTGAGAATAAATTACCTTTAGATAGCTCACAAGCAGGAGCTTCTTAAATTCGGCTTCAGTGTACACTCAACATAATAAACCAATGACAAGGAAAGTAAAACGGAACCACAGCAATGACTGCAATCTGTACAGTAGAAAAGACCCTCTAAGAGATAATACATGTGTGTACAAGTTGTACATTTTACAGATTTGAGGGTTCCCATTCGCACTACAGTTCATATAAATCATGCCTCCTAGAACTGTGCAGTATACAACTTGTGCAACCAATAGCAACAAACTGAAAACATTCTGATGCTGGTATAGAATAGCAAATATATGAACAAGGAGTACAAACGACGTCTGACGTTATAAGGTGTATAAATTGGATTCATACAAAAGAAAAAAATCTCTAAATTGCACTTCATTAGTACTAAAACTTTTGCTTGGTAAAAGACTCTGTTAAAAGAACAAAAAGACAATCTATGGACTTGGACTAAATATTCCCAAATCATATATCCAGCAAAGGTCTTGTGTCCAGAATATCATATATTGAAGTGCACAAAACGATGCTCTACAACACTAGGCTTCAGGGAAACACATTAAAACTGCACTGAGATACTGCTATCCACACATATTGAAAATGTTTTTTTTCCATTTTTACTTATTTTTCAGGGATAAAGAGAGACAGAGTGTGAGCAGAGAGGGGCAGAGAGAGAGGGAGATCCAGAATCCAAAGCAGGCTCCAGGTTCCCAGTTGTCAGCAGAGAGCCAAATATGTGGCTTGAACTCACAAACTGTGAGATCATGACCTGAGCTGAAGTCAGCTACTCAATCTACTGAGCCAACCAGGAGCCCATGAAATATATATATAGTTTAAAGACAATACCTAATACTTGCATGTGACCCATAAATCCGACTCCCAGACATTTTCTCTAGAGAAGTGAAAATTTATGCTTATGAAAAGAAAAAAACATGCACGCAAATGTTTACAGCAACTCTAGTCATAACTGACAAAAATGGACAAACACAAATGTCCTTCAGGAAATGAATGGTTAAACAAACCCTGGTATATCCGTACAGGGAACCACTAAGAAACAGATGTATTTAAAGGCATGATGTTGAATGAAAGAAACCAGTCTCATAAAGTTACCTACAATAACGATCCATTTATATGATATTTAAGTTGGAGATAGATGGTTGCCAGGCCCCAGGGGTGGGGTGACCGTGATTCAACATGAGGGAATCCTGGAAGCTGATGGAAGTGTTCTCTTCTTGTCTAATTTGTGTGTGTGTGTGTGTGTGTGGGAGACAGAGAGTGAGAGTGGGGGAGGCAAAGAAAAAGTGGTAGAGAGAGATAATCCCAAGTAGGCCCCGGGAAGTTCGTGAGCAGGGGCTCAAACTCAACAACAGTGAACTCATGACCTTAGCCGAAATCAAGAGTGGGATGCTTAAGTGACTAAGCCACCTATGTGCCCCAGGAACAGAACTCTTCTGTATTCTCAATGGGGTGACATTTACATGAGTAGATACACTCTTTAAAACTCAAAGCACTATGCACCAAATAGTTACTTTCTATAATGTTAATTACACAACAAAAAGCACTTTCAAAAACTACCACATCTGTCCTCATCTCTCCATTTCCTGCTTCCACACTAATTGCTGTCATGTTCACCTCTCCTGGTCAACTGCAATGACTCCTTACCTGATTTCCTCCCAATTACAATCTTCAATCTGTCCTTCTAATAAACTTACAAAATATTACTCCTGAATAAAGTGTCATAAGGAAAAAAAAATAAGCCAGATCTACCTAGCTGCACCTTCCTTAGATCATGCATGTACACCACTCCCTATGGTATATCCAACACGAAGACCCAATGTGCAAATACAATAAGCAGCCAAGGGGAGCCTGCGTGGCTCAGTTAGTTGAGTGGCCTACTCTTCATTTCAGTTCAGGTCATGATTTCGCCATTTGTGGTTTCAAGCCCCAGGTCACACTCTGCACAGAGCCTGCTTGGAATTTTCTCTTCCCCCTCTCTCATCCCCTCCCCTTCTTCACACACACTGTCAATCAACCACTCACCCAACCAACAAACATTAAGATAAAAATAAGCAGCCCAAATAATAAGGGTTTGTAGTATTTACACATTTATCCCATAGTTCACATAAAAGCAAAGAAACTGGACTATCGTGCTGGCATTATTTTTCTTTCTTATACCCAACTCATTTTGCCCACT